>NW_004443992.1:4205444-4261385 GCF_000243295.1 Trichechus manatus latirostris | reverse complement strand
AACAGGATACAAGGAAAAGATTAGTCCAAACGACTAATGGTCCACAACTACCAAGGCCTCCACCAGACTGAGTCTAGTACAGCTAGATGGTGCCCGGCTACCACCACTGACTGCTCTGACTGGGATCACAACAGAGGGTTCTGGACAGAGCTGGAGAAGGATGTAGAACAAAATTCTAACACATACAAAAAAAGACTGGATTTACTGGCCTGAAAGAGACTGGAGAAACCCCGAGAGTATGGCCCCCAGACACTCTTTGAGCTCAGTGGTGAAGTCACTTCCGAGGTTCACCATTCAGCCGGGTATTGGACAGCCCCATAAAACAAAATGGGACTAATGAGGCGCAGCAGTCCAGGGACAGAGACTGGAAGGCAGGAGGGAACAGGAAAGCTGGTGATAGGGAACCCAAGGTGGAGTAAGGACAGTACTGACATGTAGTGGGGTTGTTAACCATAGTTATAAGGCAACATGTGTACTGTTCAATGAGAAACTATTTTGTTCTGTAAACCTTCATCTAGAATGAGAATAGCAGTACAACTGGAAGGATGTAATCAATGTCACTGAACTGTGCATGTAGAAATTTTTGAAATGGTGTATCTTTGGCAATGTGTATTTTCACCAAAAAAAAAAAAGGTCGAGAAGGGAGAGGGTTGACATGTTGTGGGGTTGTTAACCAATGTCCTAAAATAATATGTGTACTGACTGTTTAATGAGAAACTATTTGTTCTGTAAACTTTCACCTAAAGTACAATTAAAAAAAGAGAAAAAAACTTTTTTAAAAAGATTAAAAATCTTGAAAAAAAAAACCCCTAAAACTTAGAGACTTAAAACAACAATAATTATTGATTATCTTTCACTGTTTCTGTGGATCAGGAATTGAAGAGAGCAGAGCAGTTCTGGGTAAGGGTATCCTAGTGGCTTGGACTGGGTAATCTCAAAGCCTTCTTTACTCCTATGTCTATCGCCTAGGCTAGAAGACTCAAATAGCTGAAGTTTAGTGGGCCTCTCTATCTCTGTGTGGTTTCCTCACATGGTCTTTTCAACATGGCAGTACTAGAGTAGCTGGATATCTTACATGGTGGCTTACAGATCCAAAGGCATCTGTCCCAGGAAAGAAGGAGAGAAAAACCACTGTCTTAGTCATCTAGTGCTGCTCCGACAGAAATACCAGGAGTGGATGAATTTAGCAAAGAGAAGTTTATTCTCTCACAGTCCAGTAGGCTACAAGTCCAAATTCAGGGCATCAGCTCCAGGGGAACGCTTCCTCTGTCGGCTCTGGAGGAAGATCCGTGTCATCAGTCTTCCTTTGGTCTGGGAGCTTCTCTGGGCAGGAACCTCAGGTCCAAAGGACATGCTCTGCTCCCGGCACTGCTTTCTTGGTGGTATGAGGTTCCTATGTGTCTCTGCTCGCTTCTCTCTTTTATATCTCAAAAGAGATTGCATTAAGACACTATCTAATCTTGTGAATCTCATCAGTATAACCTCATCACAGTGACAGAATTTACAACACTCAAGGAGATCACATATAATCTCATCATAATGATAAAAGTTTACAACACATAAGGAAATCACATCAGATAACACAATCATACAATACTGGTGATCATGACTAGCCAAGTTGCTGCACGAATTTTTTGGGGGGACACAATCCATAACAACCACATATCACTTTTTATTATCTAGCTTTGGAAGTCATGCAGTGTCACTTCTGCTGCATGTATTGATTATGGCATGTATTCACAAAATGCAGCCCACATTCAAGGAGAGGTGAAGTAGACTCCACCTTTCGAAGAATTTGTGGACTTGTTCAAAATCATAGCTCTGGTCAGTGGAAGAAACAGGACCACAAATCTGAATTCCTGATTTCAGATGAAATGTCCACTCTACCACACCATTGCAGGTTAAAGCCCTACTCCCCTTCCCACCACCACCCTAGGCTTTTAAACATAGAGCAAAAGCTTGGTAGGAATTCGTTAATATATAAGGAACTGCCACTTCTGTCCCCTGACACTGGCATAGCCATGGAAGCTGGTGTACACCTATTAGCAAATGTAGCATTATGTTTAGATTCCACATAAGAAAAGCTTTTGATAGTGTGTGTGTGTGTGTGTGTCTGTGTCTGTGTCTGTGTGTCTGTGTGTCTGTGTGTAGGGAGTAATCAGTGCCAAAGTGCGGGCTTACTACTATAACTACCCATTAGGAGACTGCGTTTTAATGTGTACTTAAAATACAGCTGCCTTTAATTGGTTTCTTTATGAAAACCATATGTCATAAATAAACATACAAACTTTTATTTCAAATTTGTTATTGCAGTCTTAATAACTTGTACTATTTTAAGGTACTTTAATGAGTTATCTTTAATCCCATAGTGTAGTAGCTATGAAAATAATTATGCATCCTATAACACCTTCTTTCTATGTAAATAATATATTGCACATTACTTTTAATTTTAGAAAAGCTATTTTGGGACCATTATTTCTGATTTCCAACAAAAAAAGGGTTTTCTTTCCACAAGAAGTTTTCATAAATTCTGACTGATAATGAAATTACACCCTTTGGTTAGATCAGCACCTGTCCTGTGTGATTTACAAAGAGGTGATTACTCATGGCAATTATAAGACATTCAAAAACAGGTAGAGGAGGTAGTGTGAACATTATATGCACTATCAGTTGAAAAGGACCAGATTATCAATATAAACTGGTAGGAGTTGCACTACTGTTTGCTTTTAGGAAGAATCTCGGTGGACCATTTATAACACAGATGTGATGGAAATTCCCCGCTCATTTTCCAGAATGATTATAGTTGGATTGAAAGTTCTATGTATTCCCATTGGAATGTATCCGGAAGTTCCTCCAGAGTGTAGTCTGCACTAAACAAAGACCCTAAGCAGGCTATAAACATTCTTATACTCCAGTAGCTCCCAATCAAAACAAAACACAAATGGCCAATCCTGGATTTTCCCCGAGGAGTGGCATCAAAGAGCTAGACTGTTGCAGGTGTCTAATTCCCACTGCTGACCACCAACCAACTGTGAGCGGATTTGGGAGGAGACCAGGCAGGATCAGTGGGTTCTGGAAGAAAGGGAGAGGGAATAGGGCCTGTTAATGCATTTGGTTTTTTGTTTTTTGTTTTTTTTTTGGTTTGATTTCAGTATACGTGAAGAGGTGTTTTTTTGGAGAGAGGCACCTTCTCTAATTTATGCTCCCTCTCTCTATAGGAACCCAATATGCTCATATTCCTTAAAACTCCCAGTTCCTTGTGTACTACATATTAGGAAGACAAAACAATTACTCAATGCCCTAAGAGGTGAATTTCTAAAACTCTCACCACTGCCATGCCAACCTTCTCCCTCACCTCGCAACACACATACCCTAGTCCTCCCAGGAGTCATCCATTTAACCAGTTGGTCCTGACTCTGTGCTAGGTGCTAAAGGTACACCGATCAAAAGACATGCTTCTGGTAGCTCTAGACAGCTTATTTGAGCCTGTGAGCAGGAATTGTGAAGGAAGATCTTTCTTTACTTCATGTCCCCTAACCTATGCTTCTGGCCTATGGAAGGAATATAAAGAGTAAGAGCATTTGTAGCACCCAGGCCTCCCCTAACAGACCAAGGGCTTTGTCCTTTGGGAACTAGAGTAGGATGGAAGAGGACGGGTGGCCCTCAGAGCCAGCTGATCTGTGCAGTTGGTAGAATTTGTCTTTGGACCTTCTTCTCATGCAGTTAGTCAATTACTGTGATTATGCATATCATTTATATGTATCATTAATTTTATTTTAGTTTTTTTAATTGTGCTCTAGATGAAAATTTTCAGCTCAAGTTAATTTCTCATACAAAAATTTATACACATAATGTTATGTGACCCTAGTTGCAATCCCTATAATGTGACAGCACACTCCCTCTTTCCACACCAGGTTTCCCGTGTCCATTCAACTAGCTCCTATCCATTTCTGCCTTCTCATCCTACCTCTGGAAGCTGCCCATTTAGTCTCATGTATCTACTTGAACTAAGACACACACTCTTCACAAGTATTATTTTATGTTTTATAGTCCAGTCTAATCTTTGTCTGAAGAGTTGGCTTCAGGAATGGTTTTAGTCCTGGGTTAACAGAGAGAGTCCAGGGGCCGTATGTTCTGCAGCTCCTCCAGTCTTAGTCAGACCATTAAGTCTAGTCTTTTTACATGAATAAGTGAAGAGGTGTTTTTTTGGAGAAAGGCACCATCTGCACCACCCTTTTCTCCTGCTCCATCAGGTACTCTCTGTTGTGTTCCCTGTCAGGGCAGTCATTGGTAGCTGGGCACCATCTAGTTCTTCTGGTCTCAGGCTGATGGCATCTCTGGTTTATGTGGCCCTTCTGTCTCTTGGGCTAATATTTTCCTTGTTTCTTTGGTGTTCTTCATTCTCCTTTGCTCCAGGTTGGTTTGGGACCAATTGCTGCATCTTAGATGGCTGCTTGCAAGCTTTTAAGATCCCAGACGGCACTCACCCAAGTGGGATGCAGAACATTTTCTTAGTGAACTTTGTTATGCCAGTTGACCTAGATGTCCCCCAAAATGATGTATCATTAATTTTTATGTATACTTTATTTGACTCTGACATTTAACTTGGTCTGTGCTTACTTGGCATTCATGGTTTGTGGCTCACGTCTGTGATCGTAAGCTTGGAATTCATAAACCATACTTGTGTTCATTCTATCTTGCTATACTAAAAAAGGAGCAGCAATTGTGATTTTAGTTGTTTTCACTCTACTTCCTTTATGCAAACTTATATTGAGTTAAGTCTGTGAGCAAAGAACTTCTGGAAAGTGCTATGAATCTCTTAGTCTTGATAGATAGTCAAGGTTCAGAATTCTGCCAAGCCTACCCACTAAGGCCAGTGTTCCTGCCTGGTCTTGATCAAAGATGTGTGTACTAGGTATGCAAGCAAAAATCTGCCCACGAGGTGTACTGAGAGCCGCAATCAATCATATTCAATTGAGTTCAAAATATCAAAGCAGAGTGTGGGAGGCTTGGTGAATAAAGCATCTTGTGTCTGAGTAAAACTTTCGTTTGAGTGGAGGAAGGGAGTTGACAAAGGAGACTTCTAAGCCTCCCTTTTCCTCTATCTGGAATATGTTTTTACTGTCTCTAAAAAGAAAAACCAGGGAATCATGCCCCTATTTGGAATATGTGGGTTTATATTGCATATTGTTTTTCTTTAGTAATATTCAAGTTTTGTCTGTAAATCAGGGCTTCGAACTGGTTCAATCCAGTTCAAACCCCTGCTGAGAATTTGCATTTCTAATAAGTTGCCAGGTGATGTTAATGCTGCTGGTTAGGGACCAATTCTGAGAACCACTAGTAGAGCAGTGGCTCTCAAAATTTATTATACATGAGAATCACCTGGGCATCTTGTTAAAATGTAGATTCTGATTCAGTATATCAGGGGTGGAAATGCAAATTTTCAGCAGGGGTTTGAACCAGAATGAAATGGTTCAAAGCCCTACTGTGAATATAAAGACCTTTGTGGCTTTGTTATTAAAATGGAAAAATGTACGTGCCAATATAATTACATAAAGTGCCTAGAGAAATTTAGAAAAATTGTTTAAAACTCTAGGCCTCTGGTTAAATGCTGTCCAAGATTTTGCTATGCCAAGTCATTTGGAATTTGGCAGCTTCTCCTGGACCTTTTCCTCTTTTTGCTGTTATGAGTGAACATGAACTTCAGCTGTGATAGTACGTGGGGATGACAAATGTTCTTGAGTGTATACTCTAGGAGTTTCTAGGATTCTCTGAAGACAGAATGAAGACATCTATATCTTGGGCAATTGAATACTGAAATTATGCTGCTTTCAAATAAACTGCTCAATGTTTTGGGTTGTTTCTTGTGTTAGTCACAGACTTTAAGAAAATCATTATCATCTGGCTTTGAATAAACATTCATGTATATATAAGATTTACTTACATTGGTGAAGTCTAATTATGCTTCTGAAGACTAAGAAAACAGGATTGTAGAAGATGAGTTAAAAACCAGAGTCCTCCTAAGTGGTCATCTGAGGACAAGCAGATGAAAACCCAGTAAACTTGAACCCTAGGCCCAAACAAGTCTCTGATGACCTTTTTCTGTCCCCAGAGGTGCTGCTAAGAGATGGATTTGGGGATGTACATGACCTCCCAGCAGGCAGTCTTCCAATAGGCAGTGTTCTCTGGAAATCTCAACAATGCTGGTCTTATTTTTTCTTCTGTTCAGTTTTGAGGAGGAACATGAAATCTTATGGGAGCACTCACTAAGGGAGGGGCCTGAGGGGTAGACATGGATATTTGATGCCACTGGCAGTCCACTCACTGCTATGAATAAAAATATAAATCCACAAAGTTTGAATCATAATTTGGATGAGAGTCAATATTTAGAACAGTGAAAGAGACAATATTTTATGACAAAATGTTCTATTTATTTCTTTGTAATATGGCAGAAAAATATTTTTATCTTGGCTATAAATGCATTTGGCATTTGATGAAAGAAATATTCAACAGAATGTTAAAATAGAACAATTTCAGTCTCACCTATAGCTGAGGGCCCAGGACAGTGGGGGCATTGCCCCATGAGACACCAGTTTATCAATCCATGGCCCCCTTACCTATTTCTAAGATCAGAGTTGAGAAGAAGTTGGAGATCAGAGGGATGATTTCTTTGTAGATAGCTCTGCCATGAGTCCCACCCCGCTGTACAGAGGGAGAAGGGGCGTTTTCTTTTCTCCACAAGCCTAGTGAGAAAAGTTTCAATGAGACTGCTTGGATAGCTGATATTTGTTCCAAGCAATTTAGGGGAAATGGTAGACTGATACGTGATAAATCTAAAGGCTGAATGGCTCTGACTAGAGCTTGCTTGCCAGGCAGTTAAATGAAAAGAGGGCTGTGTTTGAGAAATAACTCTACTCCCACCAGTGATGAGTCAAAAGTACATGTTTTCCCAAGCTCACATTTGGCCAAAGGACAGAACTGACCTGAGGTTCTCCTGTGTTGCCTGGAGGAGTGGGGAGACCAAGGATGTCTAAGGGGGAGAGAGGAATATAAGCTGCCAGCAGAGAAATATATTCATCCTGGTAGAGGGAACTGTAGGTGAGAGACCCCAGTTAAGCAGGGGGCGGGGGCGGGAACTCATTGGAAAACCTAAGTGTCCCAGGAATAGACAGTTTTCAACATCTGACTCAGTCTGAGGAAAACACTGCCAGAGGATGCCAGTCAGTTAGATTGTCTTTGCCCCTTTGTGTGTCTCCTTTTCCCCACCCCCTTCAGTCCTGGGGGGAGCAGAGGCAGCTATGAGGGAGCAAGAGAAGGAGAAGCCCTATGCTGGAAAGCAGAGAAGTCAGCCTTGTCCCCTTCCCCTCTGCAACCCTTGGGGGCAGGGGGCAAGGACAAGCTTCAACATTAAACAGCATTCAAAGTTTGTGATTATTACACTGGAATAGACATATTACTGACATCAAATTTTGTTTGTAACTAAAGTACCCAGAGATCTTTTTATTATTTGTTGGAGATGAAGGAAAACTAGGGACTTTCCTTCTCAAGTTTTATAAATTATGTTTGACATTTGAAACAAAGTTAAACCTGAGTGGTTTTAAATGTATGTAACAGGAGGTAGTTAAGATAATTACATTATAAATGGAGGAGGAAAACTTGATTAAAAAGAGGTAACATTTCTATACTTCAGTCAAACTGTAAGACGACAACAGCAGTAAACTGTGATAAGTTATGGATATATAATGTAACACCTAGACCAATCACTAAAAAAGCTATACAAAAAAAAATACTCAAAAACACTAGATAAATTAAACTGGAATTCTTAAAAATGTTTAAGTAACCCACAGAAAGGCGGGAAAAAGAAAATAGAAATGAAAAACAGAACAAAGTGACAGCAAAAAAAAAAGCAGACTTAAGCTCTAACATACCAATAATGACAGTAAATTTAAATGGTCTAAATATACTGATTAAAAGGGAGATATTGAAAGAGTGGATTTAAAAATATGATTCAGTTATATGCTGTCTATAAGAAATTCACTTCAACTATAACAGTATAGGCAGGTTAAGAGTAAAAGGATGGAAAAAGATATATTACGTAAACACTACTGAAAAGAACTTGGAAATTGATAATGGTTGAATAACACATAAGCGTAACGAATGTCACTCAATTATGTATGTGAAGAATGTTGAAAAGGCAAACAATTTGTTACATATATATCTACCACAAAAAAAATCCCATGTTAAAATCCTATATGTTTGGGGAACATCTAGCTCAATTGGTATAACATAGTTTATAAAGAAAATGTTCTACATTCTACTTCAGTGAGTAGCATCTGGGGTCTTAAAAGCCTCTGAGCGGCCATCTAAGTTACTCCACTGGTGTCATCCCTTTGGGAGCAAGGGCAAAAGAAAAAACTAAAGACACAAGGAAAAGATTAGTCCAAAGGTATATTGGACAACTACCACAGCCTCCACCAGTCTGAGTCCAGTACAACTAGACGGTGCCCGACTATCACCGCTGACTGCTCTGACAGGGATCACAACAGAGGGTCCCAGACAGAGCTGGAGAAAAATGTAGAACAAAATTCTAACCCACAAAAAAAGACCAGCCTTACTGGCCTGACAGAGACTGGAGAAACCCTGAGAGTATGGCCCCTGAACACATTACTTTTAGCTCAGTAATGAAGTCACTCCTGAGGTTCACCCTTCAGCCAAAGATTAGACAGGCCCGTAAAACAAAATGAGGAGCACACCAGCCCAGGGACAAGGACTAGAAGGCAGGAGGGAACAGGAAAGCTGGTAATCGGGAACCCAAGGTCTAGAAGGGAGAGTGTTGACATGTTGTGAGGTTGTTAACCAATGTCATAAGACAATATGTGTACTGTTTAATGAGAAGCTAGTTTGTTCTGTAAACCTTCATCGAAAGTACAATAAAAAATATATATTCTTCACCAACACCATAAAAAAATTCCTGTATGTTAAAATCAGATAAAGTAAACTTCAGAGCAAAGAAAATTACCAGAAGCAAAGAGGGACATTATATAATGATGAAAGAGACCATCCACTAAGAAGACATAGCAATCCTAAATGTCTATGCGCCAAACAACAGAGCTGCAAAATATGTGAAGCAAAAACTGATAGAACTGAAAGGAGAAATAGACAAATCCACAATTATAGTTTAAGACTTCAGCACATCTTTCTCAGTAATTGATAGAACAGCTAGACAGAAAATCAGAAAGGACATAAAAAAATTCAATAACATCATCAAACAAAAGAATCTAATGGACATTTATAGAACACTCTACACAACAACAGCAGAATACATTTTTTTAAAGTGCCCATAGGACATTCACATAGATAGATCATATTCTGAGCCATAAAACAAACCTCAACACATATAAAAACATTATATAGAGTATATCCTCTGACCACAGTGGAATCAAACTAGAAATCAATAGCAGAAAGATACTAGGATAATCTCCTTGGAACAATTGGGACACTTGGGAATGAAACAACAAACTTCTAAATAATCAATAGGTCAAAGAGGAATTCTCAAGGGAAATAAAAAAAATACTTTAAACCGACTGAAAATGAAAATACAACATAACAAAACTTTGGGACACAGCTAAAGTAGTGCTGAGAAAGAAATTTATAGCGCTAAATGCTACATTGAAAAGAGGAAGTGTTTCAAATCAATGATCTAAGCTTCAAAGAGCAAAACAAACTCAAAACAAGCAGAAAGAAGGAAATAACAGAGATAAGAACAGCAATCAGTGAAATTAAAAACAGAAGAGCAATGGTGAAGATCAATGAAACAAAGAACTGGTTCTTTAGAAAGATTGTAAAATTGACAAACCTCTAGCAAGACTGATAAAAAAAGAGAGAGAGGGAGAAAACGTAGACTATCAGTATCGGGAATAAAGTAGGGGATATGATTACAGACCCTGAAGACATCGAAAGGATAATAAGGGAATGCTATTAATAACTCTACCTACATAAATTTGACAACTTAGATGTAATGCACCAATTCCTTGAAAAACACAAACTATCACAACACATCCAATAGGAAATAGTTAATTTGAATAGCCGTATAACTATTCAGGAAATTGACTTTGTAATTTAAAAACTTCCAAAAAAAGAAATCTCAGGCCCAGATGGTTTCACTGGAGAATTTTTCCAAAGTTTAAGAAGGATTAACACCAATTCCACACAGTTTCTTCCAGAAAATAGAAGAGGTAGAAATATTTTCCTAATTATTGTTTGAAGCTAGTACTGCCCTGATACCAAAATCAGACAAAGATGGTGTGGGAAAAAAAGTAGAAAGAAAACTACAGACAAATGTCCCTCATAAATATAGACACAAAAGCCCTTAAAATATTAGCAAGTAGAATTTAACAATGTATAAAAAGAATTATATACCATGATCAAGTGGGATGTATTCCAGGGGTACAAAGCTGTTTCAGTATTTGAAAATCAGTGTAACCCACTATTATTAGCAGGCTAAAGAAGAAAAAATCACATGATTATAACAGTGAATGCAGAAAAAGTCATTGACAAAATTCAACACCCATTCATGATAAAAGCTCTCAGAAAAATAGGAAAAAAGCTGAACTTCCTCAACTTGTAAAGAGCATCTACAAAAAACCTACAGCTACCATTATATTTAGTGGTGAAACACTGAATACTTTCCCCCTCACATTGGGTACAAGGCAAGGAGACTGTTTTCACCACTGTTATTCAATATTAGGCAGGAATTTCTAGCCAGAGCAATAAGGTAAGAAATGGAAATAAAAGTCTTACAGATTGGAAAGGAAGAAATAAAACTGTCCCTGTTTGCAGATGACATGACTATCTCCATAGAAACCCTAACAAATCTCCAAAAAAAAAAAAACATAAATGATTTCAGCAAGGTCACAGAATATAAGATAAGCATACAAATATCAATTTTATTTCTATATACTGATATTAACTATGTGGACACTGAAATTAAAAACATGATATTATTTATAAGTGCTAAAAAATGAAATACGGAACTTGTATGCTGAAAACTACAAAACACCAATAAAACAAATCAAAAAAGATTTAAATAAATGGAGAGACATACTATGTTCATGAATTAGAAGGCTCAATATAGTAAAGATGTTGTTTTCCCCCAAATTAATCTATCGGTTTCATGCAATTCCCATCAAAATCCCAGCAAGTTTTTTTTGTAGATAGAGGCAAAATTATTCTAAAATTTATATGGAATGGCAAAAGAACTAGAATAGCTACAACAATTTTGAAAAAGAAGAATAAAGTAGGAATCAGTCTACCCAATCTCAAGATTTATTACATAGCTGCAGTAATCAAGACTGTGTAGTACTGGCAAAGGGATAGACACATAGCTCAATGGAACAGAATAGAGACATAGACAAATTTGCCCAACTGATTTTTGACAAAGGTGCAAAAGCAATTCAATAAAGGAAAAACAGCCTTTTCAATGAATGGTGCTAGTGCAATTGGACATTCCTAGGCAAAAAAAAAAAAAGTCTCACACCTTAGACAAAAATTAAATCAAAACGGATCACAGACTTAAATGTAAGACATAAAACATAGGAGAAAATCATCAGGATCTAGGACTAGGCAAATAGTTTTAACACCTGAAAAAAAAAGAAAAAGACAGGAAGAAAGTTTGATAAATTGAACTTCATCAAAATAAAAATTTTTTACCTCTGTAAATCACCGAAGAGGATATATAGAAGGCAGATAAGCACATGAAAGATGTTCAACATCATTAGCAGATGCAAATTTAAACCACAATGAAATATCACTACACACCTATCAGAATGGCTAAAATCAAAAATAGTGACAACACCAAATGCTTGTGAGGATGCAGAGAAAGTGATCACTCATGTATTGCTGATGGCAATGTAAAACGATACAGCCACTCCGCAAAACAGTTTGTCAGTTTCTTAAAAAGCTAAGCATCCAATTATCATATGACCTAGCAATTGCACAACTGGGTATTTATCCCAGAGAAATGAAAGCTTAGGTTCACCCAAAAACCTATACATGAATGTTTATAGCAGCTTTATTTTTAAAAGCCAAAAACTGGAAACAACTCAGATGTCTTTCAACAGATGAATGGTTAAGCAAACTGTGGTACATCCATACCATGGAATACTAAACAAAAAACAAAACAAAACCCATTGCTGTCGAGTCGATTACAACTCATAGTGACCATATAGGACAGAGTAGAACTGCCCCATAGAGTTTCCAAGGAGCACCTGGGGGATTTGAACTGCCGACCTTTTGGTTAGCAGCCGTAGCTCTTAACCACTATGCCACCAAGGTTTCCATGGAATACTACTCAGCATAAAAAGGAATGAGTTATTGATACACACAACAACCTGGATGAATCTCCAGAAAATTATGCTGAGTGTAAAAAAAGCCAACCCCAGAAGATTACATACTATATGATTTTATTTATATAACGTTATTGAAATAACAAAATTATAGAGATGGAGAACAGATTAGTGATTGCCATGGGATAAGAAGGGTGTCATGGTGTGGAAAGTAGTGTGACTGTGAAAGGGCAACATGAGGAATCTATATGGTGATGGAAATGTTCTGTATCTTGACTGTGTCAAGTTATTATTAGCTTATATTTGTTTCATTACCCTGTTTGCAATATTATACTAATGTTTTATAAAATGTTACAATTGGGGGAAACTGGGTAAAGGGTTCATGGGATCTCTCTCCCTGTATTATTTCTTATAATTGAATGTGAATCTACAATTACTTAAAGTTAAAAGTTTAATTATGTAAGGAAAAATTAACCTATTTAGAAGAAAATGGATATCTTGGTAAATGAAGTTGATTGGCTCTTAACTGTACTGCTTTAATGAACACCTGATATGGAAATACAGCTGGAAAACAGAATTGGCAATTCAAAATGTTTTACCCCGCTACTAGACTGTGTACTCTTCGAGGACAGGGACATTCACACTCAACTTTTTCTGAAAGACAGTCTAACAGAGTGATACAGCGTGTAGGTCCTGAAGCCAAACCAAATTCAGATTCTGCCGTTTACTAGCATTATGACCTTGGTTGAATCTCTGTATTCCTTAGTTTCCTCATTTGTAAAATGTGCATAATGATAATACCTACTTAATAAGGTTATTATGTGGATTCAGTAAGTCAATATATATAAAGTACCTGGCACATAGTACTGGTATTCAGTCAATTCCTGGAGCCTTGTTTGTCGCCAATGCCTTCAATGCAGCTTGGACTTCTGCTTTCAGTACCATTGGTTCTTGATCATATGCTACCTCCTGAAATGGTTGAACATTAACCAATTGTTTTTGGTACAGTGACTTTGTGTATTCCTTCCATCTTCTTTTGATGCTTCGTGAGTTGATTAATATTTTCCCCGTAGAATCCTTCAATATTGCAACTCGAGGCTTGAATTTTTTCTTCAGTTCTTTCAGCTTGAGAAAGACTGAGCATGTTCTTCCCTTTTGGTTTTCTAACTCTAGGTCTTTGCACATTTCATTATAATACTTCACTTGTCTTCTTGAGCTGCCCTTTGAGATCTTCTCTTCAGCTCTTTTACTTCATCATTTCTTCCTTTTGCTTTAGCTAGTCTACATTCAAGAGCAAGTTTCTTTTGACATCCATTTTGGTCTTTCTTTCTTACCTGTCTTTTAATGACCTCTTGCTTTCTTCATGTATGATGTCCTCGATGTCGTTCTACAACTTGTCCGCTCTTCAGTCATTAGTGTTCAATGCATCAAATCTTTTCTTGAGATGGTCTTTAAATTCAGGTGGAATATGCTCAAGGTAATACTTTGGCTCTTGTGGACCTGTTTTAATTTTCTTTAGTTTCGACTTGAACTTGTGTACGAACAATTGATGGTCTGCTTCGCAGTTGGACCCTGGCCTTGTTCTGACTGATGATATTGTGCTTCTCCATCATCCCTTTCCACAGATGTAGTCAGTTTGATTCCGGTGTATACCACCTGGTGAGGCCCACATATATAGTCACAGTTTATGTTGTTGAAAAAAGGTATTTGTAATGAAGAAGTCATTCGTCTTGCAAAATTCTATCATGCGATCTCTGGCGTCATTTCTATCACCAAGGCCATATTTTCCAACTACTATTCCTTCGTCTTTGTTTCCAACTTTCACATTCCACTCAACAGTAATTATCGATGCATCTTGATTGCATGTTTGATCAATTTCAGACTGCAGAAGTTGGTAAAAATCTTCAATTTCCTCATCTTTGGTGTTAGTGATTGGTGTATTAATTTGAATAATATTCGTAATAACTGGTCTTCCTTGTAGGTGTATGGATATTATCCTATCACTGACAGCATTGTACTTCAGGAAAGATCTTGAAATGTTCTTTTAACAATGAATGCAGAGCCATTCCTCTTCAATTTGTCATTCCTGGTTTAGTATACCATATGATTGTTCGATTCAAAATGGCCAATACCAGTCCACTTCAGCTCACTAATGCCTAGGATATTGACCTTTATGGGTTCCATTTCATTTTTAACGACTTCCAATTTTCCTAGATTCTTAGTTTGTACATTACACATCCTGATTATTAATGGATGTTTGCAGCTGTTTCTTCTCATTTTGAATCGTGCCACATCAGCAAATGAAGGTCCCAAAAGCTTGACTCCATCCACATCATTAAGGACAACTCTACTTTGAGGAGGCAACTCTTCCCCAGTTGTATTTTGAGTGCCTTCCAACCTGAGGGGCTCATCTTCTGGCAATATATCAGACAATGTTCCCGTGCTATTCATAAGATTTCCACTGGCCACTTTTTTCAGAAGTAGACCGCCAGGTCCTTCTTCCTAGTCCATTTTAGTCTGGAAGCTCAGCTGAAACCTGTCCACCATGAGTGACCCTGCTGGTATTTGAAATAGCAGTAGCATAGCTTCCAGCATCATAGCAACATGCAAGCCACCACAGTACAACAAACTGACAGACATGTGGGAAATACCAATTGAGACGTTTCAACAAACAGATGCAGCACTGAAAGTGCTCAACTCGTCTATGCCAAGAAATTCGGAAGACAGCTACTTGGCCAACTGACTGGAAGAGATTCATATTTGTGCCCATTCCAAAGAAATGCGATCCAACAGAATGCGAAATTATCAAATAATATCATTGATTCCACATGAAAATAAAATTTTGCTGAAGATCATTCAAAAGCAGTTGTAGCAATACATCACTGGGGAACTGCCAGAAATTCAAGCCAGATACAGAAGAGGATGTGAAATGAGGAATATCATTGCTGATGTCAGATGGATCTTGGTTGAAAGCAGAGACTACCAGAAAGATGTTTACTTGGGTTTTATTGACTATGCAAAGGCATTTGACTGTGTGGATCATAACAAATTGTGGATAACATTACAAAGAATGGGAATTCCAGAATACTTAATTGTGCTCATGTGGAACCTGTACATAGACCAAAACGCAGTCGTTCAAACAGAAGAAGGGGATACTGTGTGGTTTAAAATCAGAAAAGGTGTGTGTCGGGGTTGTATCCTTTCACCATAACTTATTCAATCTGTATGCTGAGCAAATAATGCGAGAAGCTGGAATACATGAAGAAGAACACAGCATCAGGATTAAAGGAAGACTCATTAACAACCCGCAATATGCAGTTGACACAACCTTGTTTGCTGAAAGGGAAGAAGACTTGAAGCATTGATTGATGAAGATCAAAGACTACAGCTTTCAGTATGGATTATACCCCAACATAAAGCAAACAAAAATCCTCACAACTGGACCAATAAACAACATCATGATAAATGGAGAAAATATTAAAGTTGTCAAGGATTTCATTTTACTTGGATCCACAATCAATGCCCATAGAAGCAGCAGTCAAGAAATCAAACGACACATTGCATTGGGCAAATCTGCTGCAGAAGATCTCTTTAAAGTGTTAAAAAGCAAAGACGTCACTTTGAGGACTAGGGTGCACCTGACCCAAGCCATGGTGTTTCCAATCACCTCATATGCATGCGAAAGCTGGACAGTGAATAAGGAAAAGGGAAGAAGAATTGATGCCTTTGAACTGTGGTGTTCGCGAAGAATATTGACTATAACAAGGACTACCAGAAAAACAAACAAATTTGTCTTGGAAGAAGTACAGCCAGTATGCTCCTTAGAAGTGAGGATGGCAAGACTTCGTCTCACATATTTTGGAGGTGGTATCAGGAAGGACCAGTCCCCGGAGAAGAATATCATGCTCAGTAAAGTAGAGGGTCAGTGAAAAAGAGGAAGACTCTTTTCTTAGGCTGGATTCTCTAGAGAAGCAAAACCAGTGAAGCATATAAATATATATAGAGAGAGATTTATATCAAGGAAATGGCTCACACTGTTGTAGAGGCTGGAACATCCCAAGTCCTTGGGTCAGGATGGAGGCTTCTCCTGATTCACATAGCCGCAGGAACTGGTGAATCCAAGATGGGCAGGTCAGAGAGCAGGGCTCTTGCTCACAGACTGCGAAGATCGATTAATCCCAAGATTGGCAGGCAAGACCACAGGTAAATGCAAGTCCCAAGAACCAGAGGTCAGACCAACAGGAGCCAGCTGTAGGATCCAGTGTGAGCAAAAAGTCCCCAAGCCTTGCCAGAATGTCGGCTTATGTTTGATGCAGGCCACATGCCCAACCAAGGAAACTCCCTTTCAACTGATTGGCTACTCACAGCAGATCCCATCATGGGGGTAATCACATATCAGATCTCAACATGGAAGTGATCACAACATTATACGACTCCCAAAACATTGAGAATCATGGCCTAGCCAAGCTGACACACAGTCTTAACCATCATAACCCTCAACATGATGGATTGACACAGTGACTGCAACAATGGGCTCAAGCATAACAACAATTGTGAGGATGGCACAGGACCAGGCAGTGTTTCATTCTGTTGTACATAGAGTTGCTATGTGTTGGAACCGACTTGACGGCACCTAACAACAACAAAAACAGCACATAGTAAAACATTAACTTAATGTCTTTGCGTCCCTAATGTCTAACAGTGTCTGACATTCAGTGGGCACTCTATTAACGTTTGTTTACTGAAGTGGGTTGATAGAAAGACTTGGCTTAGAATATGTAACACTTTTTTTCTGAAGAAAATTTAGATTTTGATTATTTTATGCTTTTGATATGAAAATCAATCTGCATTCCTTAAAGCGTACTGTACCCATTGCCGTCATGTTGATTCTGACCCAAAGAAGCGGGCAAGAATTGCTAGGACAACCAAGATGGTGAAGCCAGCCTTGGATCAGACATTGACTTTGAATAAGCCCTTAATTCAGTTATCTTTGTGTGTGACTTAAGAGTTAACTTAAACTACACTAAGTCTTAGAAAGACAGCCTTATCTAAAACTCAGTGCACACAGCTTAACTGCCCAGGCCCACTCGCCTGCACACTTGAGATGTCTGCTACAGCATGGGCTCTGGCAGTGGGTCTTTTAACTCTTTCCTCAAGGAAGAAACTTCCAAATCTGTATCTCTCACCTCACTGTCCTCCAAGGTGCACAGCCATCTATCGAATTGTCTTATGGTCATCTCTATCCAGAGGATCAGTTAGAACTGTCGTCTTACAAACTTTATGGCACCAAAGCTCATGGAACTTTGGTCAACAAAATAAGTCTATCAGACCTTTATTCCTTAAAGGAATCAATCTCTCCAATAAAACCAAACAAAAAAACAAACCCTACTATCTTTGAAGACCTTTCCTCATGACAGAGAAACTTAACAACCTTGCTTATTATTTTTAATAAAATCATAATAATGAACATTCTTGCAAGCATGTTGGGCTGCACCCTCTGCCTACATCATCTCATTTAATTCCCACAACAGCACTGTGAAGGATCTACTATTGTGATCCATATTTTACAGATGAGTATCCTGTGGTACAAAGCAATTAAGTAACTTGCTCTGGGTCATACAGTTGGCCTAATGGAGAGCCGGGATTGAAACCCAGGCCTGTCTGCCTTCAAATGTTCTAAGATTTGAATCATTATGCTGTTCTGTCCTTAGGAGACTGGAAAATCCCAGACTTTTAAAAGAAGCTTTCTCAGTGCATCTGAATTCCATATCAACTGAGACATAGTAACATCCAATCATAATATCACTTTAAAAGGTCCTTAGGTTTTGTCAGGAGGTCCCCAAGTGGTGCAAATGGTTTGCACTCGACTGTTAACCTAAAGGTTGGTGGTTCAAGCCCAGCCAGAAGCACCATGGAAGAAAGACCTGGCAGTCTGCTTCCATAAAGATTATAGTATAGAAAACCCTATGGTGCAGTTCTACTCTGTAACACATGGGGTTGCCATGAGTCAGGATTGACTCAACGGCAACAGGTTTGGTTCAGGTTTTTTTGTCAAAGGGACAATACCAGCAACGGTTATGTCTGAGTCATCTGTTTCTTTGGATAGCCTTGTCTTGACTCCAGCCAAACCAACCTGTTGCTGTCGAGTCGATTCCGACTCATAGCAACCCTATAGGACAGAGAATAACTGCCCCATAGGGCTTTCTAGGAGCAGCTGGTAGATTCAAACTGCCAACCTTTTGGTTAGCAACCTGAGCTCTTAACCACTGTGCCACCAGGGCTCCTTGTCTTCATTCACCCACCCGTTGACATGGAGTTGTTTCCGACTCATAGCGACCCTAGCAGGCGGCATTTTCCTTTTTTGTCAGGAGAGCAGCCCCACCCTATAGTATTACCTACCCAGTGAGCTCTCCAGTACAGTGATGGCTGTCCTGTACATCCCCCTCTTTGAAATCTGTAACACTGACCCCTGGACATCTGCACATGTTTTCATAAAAGCACTCTTAACTTGGACCCAGCCTTCTTCCTGGAATCTGTCTGTTCAATATCTTTGTAACAGCTGCTGTCAGCTTGGCATCACTTTCCTTATTATAACAGCTGCCAAAAATGACCCCTTCTAGCTAGAGGGGGAAGAAAGTGACTTTGCAGCAAGATTTTCTCCAAAGACGGCTTACCCTTGGCAGCTACTAAGGACTGCTGACTTGTGAACTGCATACCAGGTCCCCATGATAGTCACTTCCCTTCTCCATCTTCCTTCAGTATCAAAAGAGAGGCCTGGGCATTTTTTCAGTCGAAATCAGAGTACACATGCACACCTGTGCCTCCAGGTCATGGGGTTCTGATGCTCATAGAGAACAAAGAGCCTTTTTAAGATTCCAGAGGAGTAGAGGCCCCACCATCTGTAACAGCTAGAAGAGGCTCTTTGGAAAAACCAAATCTCTCAGCAGTGAGATTTATGTTTTTTTATGAGCAGTTCGCTATAACCTAAGTGGTAACATCACTCGATTTAAATTCCACAGGCCATTCAGCACATAGAAAAGTAGTTTTGTTAATATTAAGCACTAAAATTCATTTGGTCACTATATTTTAGAGTCACAACTTGATAGTATTTTTTTCTAGGAAAAATTTATCATTTTTCTAAACACAGTATTTTACACACAAAAAATATTTTTTTAATTCCACAAAGATATTTTAGTTCATAACAATCTTAAATTTCTCATATTGATGGGATATTTGTGGTAAGAAATAACCTGGAGTAATTATTTCAGATAAGCACTATATTTTTGGTGTCATTCTTTCCTAAAATATTTTTTTTTAAATGAAGGAATATCACAGTAGAGACCTAGTGACCTCCAATCACAATGTCACTGAAATAAGAGGTTCTTAAGTTTTGTCAGGAGGCCCCTAAGTGGTGCAAATGGTTTATACTCAACTACTAACCCAAAGGTTGGCGGTTCTAGCCCATCTAGCAGCACCATGGAAGAAAGGCCCGGCCATCTGTTTTCGTAAGATTACCGTTAAGAAAACCTTATGGAGCAGTTCTACTCTGTAGCACATGGGGTTGCCATGAGTCAGGATTGACTCAGCAACAACAGGTTTGGTTTGATTTAGGTTTTCTTGTCAAAGAGACAAAATATTAGTATTTCCTATGTGATAGCTTTTTTTTAGGCTCTACTGGGTACTAACATTTGATGAGGTGAGAGGTCAGGGGTTTACATATCTGGTTTTACAAGTTTAAAAATTTTATTAGTCCTCCTTGTCAGGCACACGTATCTGAAAAGCAAGAATAAGAATACCTTTTATGAATTTACAGTGAAAAGACCAATTGCTACGAGGATCAGGAATTCATGAATCCACTACAACTATGTTCCCCTTCCAAGTAGGAGATCCAATTTTATAACGTGAATAAAGATCAGTTTTTTAATTTCTTAGTATAGAATTAAAATAAAAGGAACTGCATAAATGACAATGAGCTTGAGCTGTTGGTGGCCTCATGCATCCTCTCCTCCTCAAGACCCAGTGCCATACCAATCAGAACACCTTCGGCACCACTGCACCCCCCCGCCCCAGGAGTCTCGTTCCCTAGATGACGCTAGAGAAACCCTTACCACTCGTGCTATTTTTCCTAGACTCCATGAAAACTGACCTGGTTGTCCATTAGAACAACCTCCTAGTGTGACTTCTAGCAAACTTTAGAATGACTACTTTCTGGAGTTATAGAGTAGATTACAGGGCAACATGCTAGGAACTGTGGCTGACGCAGAAATATATTAGGCATGGATATTACTTTAAATGAGATTATCATGTAGTATGGGAGGAAAACATATACTACATAAATATTGGCTCAAAATATTACCCACATTTGCTAGGTCTCCATAGCCTAAGGGTATTAATAAGATTATAATAACTGTCCCCAAATTACTTCTCTAGACCTGCCGCCACCCCAATTCCTTCTGAAGTGCTTTTGGAGTATTTTCCATGTGCTCCATGCACTCCTCTTTGCTACCACAGGACACCCACCATTTTCCTCTCTTGTTTTTGTTGGCTGTGATAGTATCTCCCATTACTGTTAGCACCCAAAAAGCTGTTTGGTCATGGATATCCAGTAAAGATACCACTCCCATCACTGCCCACCAATGGCAGTGCAGAGGCTACCAGTATCTGTGTCCAATGTATGGATTCTGCACTCAGCCACCTCCTGTAGTACCACTGACCACTTCCTTAGACTGCTCCATTCTGCAGCTGAGGCCTGGGTTTATGGGAACGGTGCAGTATGGTCGAAAGTTCAAGGACTTCTGCATCACACAGGCCTGGGTTTAAATCCCAGTTCTGTCATTATCTAGCTGCAAGGACTTTAAGCATTTTACTTCACTTCTGTGAGCCTCCACATCCTACCTACTTTGTCAAGTGGGGATTACGTTGTTCCAAAAAGTTAAATATAATAATGTAAGTGGATGTGGGAATGCAAGAAAGTGCAAAGTGCCTAGCACGGTGCCTGGCATATGATGGAAGCTCAACAAGTAGCAGCTATTATTATATATGTATTCATTAATATACCTTAATCCGCCCTACCTGCTATGCACGGTGCTGTTTGCCAGGTCTAAAAAGATGGGAAAGATGCTGTATCCAGAGTTTACCGTCCAGTAATGGGATTCAGCATGGAAATAATATATATGATAAGGTATTATAGTTGCTCTGTTAGAATTCTTATCCAAAGTAAAATGTGCTGTCTCAAAATAGGTACAGGGGCACGTCCCATTCTGGGTTCTGTGGTTAATGCGAGACTCACTCTCTCATTTAAATCTCTTGTTGTTTCATCACCCCACCATTTGTGTGAATGTGGATCCCAGTGCCAACCTGAAATAAATTAATGATGAGCAGGGTGGATGGATGTTTGGACTCGGTTTGGTAAATTGACCAGCATCTCATTTCCAAATATGCAAGAACTGTTTTCATGGTGATTTCTTTCCTTTTGATGATATTTACATCATCCACTGAATAGAAGTTGTAACTGACATAGTATATTGGAGCAAAAAGGAAATGGGTGCTATATCTCAAGTTGTACTCCTGAATCCCCTCACCATCTGTGATCAGCCATTCATAAAATATTAAATGTGAGTCAGGCACATATCTGAATACATGTGTGTCAGCCTCGCCCATCTGTTTCAATTTTGCTTAAAATAGTAACGGCTTTCTTGACCCACTTACTTGAATCCGTGCTGTTTGTTTTAATGTTCATTAATCAAAAGTAGTCTTTGCTGTCTTTAGCTAGTGTTTTAGAAGCCCACCAAGATTAGCTTTAAAGCTGTGTTATAATAACTGAGATACTATCACTAAAATCTTTGTTAATGCTTAGAGTGAGAAATTTATACTATAATTTGAGTGGGAAATTTATACTAGAATTTGAGTGGGAAATTTATACTAGAATTTAACATTAAAAGTGGTGTCCAAAGGGTTATTTGCATTGGTTTGCACAGCCTTTATGGAGACTGAGAGCAGGATACTTTTTCAATGTATATATGAGAATTAATAATTCTTTGTATTCACATTTATTATCTCCTTTGTTCTCTCTCTCTACTATTTTTTTTATTATATTACTGTGACCCTCAGCTTTTACATCCCTCTTCTACCCACCTCTATCTCCCAAATAAAACCTCTCCTGCTCTAGGCAGATAAATTTCACCTTGAGCTGAAGCAGAAAGTGAATTATCACAATGATATTATAGTTCAAGGTAACCTGGGACTATCATCTGGATAAAAATTATTGTTGATTAAAAGAGATAACTCTTAAATTTAAGAATTGCTCTCAGAAGTCACTGTGGAAACATGAAGCCAGTTTTATTGTTTTTCCTGGTCATACACAAAGAACTGTATATGCTTAGCAAGTGGAATTGATCAGATGTAACACTGTGACCCTGAATATTTTACAGGGTTGACTTCTTGTCACCATTTCCATATGCCTGTCACTTACTGAACTCAAGTGTTTTGCAGTGCAGAACTTAAACTGAATTAGCTCTCAGATGAACACTTTTGTTGATACGTATGTGGACAATGGACAGGGGACTGAATTTTTTTTTAATTAAAATATTTTATTGTGTTTTTGTGAAAGTTTACACAGCAAAATAGGTTACCATTTAACAATTATTACACAACTTGTTTGGTGACATTGGTTATATTTTACACAATGTGTCAGCTTTTTCATTGTTTCCATTCTGGTTGTTTCATTCCCATAATCTAGTCTCCCTGCCCCCTTGCCTTCTTGTCTTTGCTTTTGAGTAAATGTTGACCATTTGGTCTCATATAGATGATTTTTTAAAGGAGCGCATTACTCACAGGTGATATTGTTTATTTTATGAGCCTATCTGTTGTTTAGCTAAAAGGTGATGTCATGGAATAGTTTTGGTTCAAGGTTTAAAGAGTATCTCAGGGCGATAGTCTCGGACAGTCCTCCAGTTTCCACCAGTCTAGAAAGTCTGGACTTTTTAAGAATTTGAGTCCTGTTCCACATTTTGCTCCCATTCTATCAGGATCCGTATATTGTGTTCCTGATCAGAACGGTCAGTAGTGGTAGCTGCATACCATCTAGTTCTTCTAGTCTCAGGGTAGATGAGGCCATGGTTTATGTAGACTGTTAGTCCTGTGGATTAGTTTCTTCTCTGAGTCTTTGGTTTCCTTCTTTCTCTCTTACTCCAGATGTGTAGAGACCAACAGTTGTATCTGAATGCATTTTAAATTGTGTGAAATCCAGGAGACCTTGCTGCCAACTTTTAGTGATGATTAGGCCTCAAATTTATATGAAGACTCTCTACTAATCAAAATCCTTACAGATATCATTTACATTTTATCAGTGAACTAATAATGCCCTGAGAGGAAAAAAATTAAGCCAACTTACATAAAATCTAGACTTCTGGATTTCATTTAAATTATCTAGTATTTTTTTCTCATTTTGTATGGTATTCCTTCTCTGTTTAAAAAGGTTTTAATTTGAAAAATACAGGACAATAACTATCTAATACTGAAAAAAATAAAATAAAAGGATTCAGAGTCTAAATGTAGAAGAACACCTCTCTGAGTCCCACAATTCAACTCTAGTGCTTTCCTCGTATAACTTTGAGCCATATCATTTAATATTTTGTGATGTTGGGGACCTGCAATGTTAGGGGGTGGGGTAAAGGAGTAGATAATTATTAGTATGTGCAGTAACTGAAAACCTAAGAAATATTTTCCAGATAGTACCTAAAAAGAAAACATATTCTTTCATATGTATTTACATGTATGTCATTGCATATTTATTAAGACCTATAATGTACTAGGTATTGATCACTATAAAGCAGACTCAGCCCCATTCTGATGCACTCAGCATATATTATGAACTGGCAAAAATGTAGGAAAGAATTTAAATATTTGGAAAATTCTGTTGTACAAACTCAGGACACGTGTCCTAGAATTTTCACCAAGGACATGGCTACACAATCTTTTGTTAAAGAGATTAAGCCTGTGACTGATGGATCTAACCAATGACCACAGCAGAAAACCCATCAGCTTAGACCTAAGGGGACAGAGAAAGGACAAAAGGAAGGAAAGCTGTCTGCTTCTTGCAATTCTACAGGCAGGAAACAGGCCAAAGGAGCTACATCTGTTGTCTTCAAGAAAAGAACTTCCCTGGAGAAGTTCAGAGATCAGCAGAACTTTGGAAGAAGCAGAGAAAGCACGGCTGCCTCAGTTTCAAAGGGTGGAGCCAAGGCCATCTAGGTCTCAGAGGGTGGACCTACAGCCTCCTAGGTTTCAAAGAGTCGGATTTCCACCAACTCGGTTCTAGACTGTGGGGCTGCTGTTAGATGAGCCAAGAGGACGGGCCATTGCCCAAAGTTGAGGGGGAAGGACTACCATTCCCAAAGGGCAGGAGAACACAGCCTGCCAGGGCCAAAGGGTTGGGGTTGCCACTCAGATGAGCTAGGAGAATAGGACCACCCAAAGCTGAAGTAGCAGAATTGCCATTCCAGTGGGCCTGGAAGGTCGGCCTGAAGCCCAGGGCCAAGGGGCCTCAACCCAGAATCCAGAGAGTGTGGCCAACACCCAGAGTCTGGAAGGTGTGGCCATTGCCCAGAGGGTCTCAGAGAACAGAGCGTTATTTTCAAGGCTTGAGAGTTAATGTAATTTTATCTGCTGCGTTGTGAACTTGCTTGGTACCTGTTATCCCTTCTTTCCCTCCAGTTTCTCCCATTTGTAATGGAAATGTCTACCTTGTGCCTGTTGCACCATTGTGCTTTGGAAGCAGATAACTTGCAGTCTAAATTCACAGTTCACATATGAAGAGGAATTTTGCCCCAGGATGGAATATGCCTAATGTCTCACCCATATTTGGTTTAGATGATTCAGAAGATGAGATTTTGGACTTGGAGTGGATTTTGGGGATGATGTGATGGGGTGAATGTGTTTTGCATGTGGGAAGGACATGAATTTCAGGGGGGGAGGAGACAAAGGATAGAAGTTATAGATTGAACTGCGTCTCCAAAAACGCATGGGTTGTAAATCCTAACCCCTATACCTGTGGTTATAATTCCATTTGAGAACAGGTTTTCTTTGTTATGTTAATGAGATAGTGTTAGCATAAGGTGTAGTTTAAATCAATCTCTGAGATATAAAAGAGATTAAACAAACAAGCAAGCAAGCAGAGATGAGGAAGAGAGATGCCAAGCCACATGAAGATTGCCCAGGAGCAGAAGCTCAAAGAGACAGGAATCTTCCTCCAGAGCTGATAGAGAGAGAAAGCCTTCCCCTAGAGCGGGCCTCCTGAATTTGGACTTCAAGCCTCCTAAACTGTGAGAAGATAAATTTCTGTTTGTGAAAGCCACCCATTTGTGGTATTTCTGTTATAGCAGTACTGGATAACTAAAACACTTCGATATGCATAAGTTCAGTCATTTAAGTTTTCTTAGGATCATAGCGAGACAAACTCTCTAAATTCTTTGTTGACCATGAAATTTAGGTAAATCTATGTTATTTCACATACTGTAGGAATGTTTTGTGCTTCTATAAGGCAAACTTCAGGTTGCTTATATTATCAGCCTGCACCAAAGAATTTTATTGAGTGTATGTATTGCATATAAATTTAGATATTGAGTTTACATGTAATTATATTTCAGATCCTTTTCAAGATTTGAGCCTTATGTCTCCAGTATGTCCTATAACTGATCTGGATGTGACCTGATGTGTGTTCCACTCCTTCGTCCTTTCCTTTTAACTGTACTTTGCCAGAATATAAAGATACATATACTTATCTGTGGAATATAGAGTTTGAGAAGTCCTTTAACAAACTAGTTCTTGAGTAACATGTTAACATATTACCCATTAGCGATATCTGATACAGCCTGCTCTTTAAATAGGTAATCCTGGGTGAGATTTTGATCTGATTAGAATCTATGACCTGTTAGTTACCCTTTTTCAGGACAAATAGACATGACAATATTTAAGAGAGAGCAGTATAGGTAGAACCTGGTTATAGTTAGGGATGGAATAGAAAGACAAAAATGGGTATAAATAACTGCCTTATTCCAGGGTGTTTTCTGATTATAAAACTAGTATGTGCTTAATTACAGAAATTTTAGAAACAGCATGGAATTATAAAAAGAAAATTGAAATCCTCTATAATCCTACCATCTATAGATAGCCACTGTTTACATTTTGGTATGTTTTTTTCCAAAATGTGTGTGGATGTGTGTTTCCATGTGAGACACAAATTCTCTAAAGATCTACAAAACAACAATAACAACAGAACAGGAAATCATGAAAAGAAGGAATTAGTTTAGATTCTTACTCAGGGATGGGCAGTCAATCATCAATTTAATTTAAACTTCAGCACGAGGAATATTTTATTTGGAACTTGGCAAAAAGAGACAAATGGAGGCCATCTGGTTTTAATCCCCCCTTTACCAGCTGAGCCGAGCGGTTCACTTTCCCCCCCATCTCCACTTCCCATGTTATCTGGCGAGCAGTACACAGCCTGGCATGATTACCAAAACAAATTAATGCTTTTTAAGTTTGCTTATAATTAATAACTCCCGACAGAACATAAGTCTTCTGTAGTCTTGGAATCTTGCCTAATTTTCTCTAAGGTAAGTAATTAGATGCTGAGGACCGATAAGGCTCTTCCCTTTGAGCATCTGCCAAGCAGCCTGCCTGTGTAATGTGGGTAAAATGATTAAAATCTGAAAATGGCTGGAGGTTTTCTCATGTGTCACAACACTGAAGATATTTATTGTACCCCACCCCCCAACCCAATGCACCCTAAAACAAGAAAAGACTTAAAACAGGCTATACTAAAAAAGACTATACTTAAAGTCATTGGGATAGTTTGGTTGACATCTGTTTTATATTTTATTCCTCATTTAACTCACAAATTTTCTATGCAATCAAATTAAATGAGAAGGATGAATTTCTCACTAGTTGTGAACACTATAAAGTTGATGATTACACTTTTCTCTGGAACTTGGTTTTTATACCAATGGATTTACGTCTTACTAATGTCCTTTACAAGAATATATTGGGACACCCCCATCATAGGGCTTCTGTTTGGCAACCTGTCCGCCTGTTATGAAGCTCTAAGTCAGAGTTCTTTTCTGCCAGGGTGGTAACCTTTTCCAGAGCTTCAAAGGGGCTAATTTTTTTTTTTTAAAATCTACTTTCATTTCATTTCCTTAAAACAGTTTCTCAACCTCAGCACTACTGACATTTTGAACAGGATAATTCTTTGTTGTGGAGTCTATCCTCTGCATCATAGGATGTTTCATAGCATCCCTGACCTCTACCCACTAAATGCCAGTAGCAATATCCCTCCTCCTCCGACGTGTAGCAATGTTCCCTGGAGGTTACACTGGCCCTGGCTGAGAACCATTGCCTTAGGGAATAGTACTCGCATCTCAGTGGTGACACTAAGATAAAGTAGATTCTTATTTACTGGTGAGATGTAGCTGGGATTATAAACTAGTACCGTTCGTTCATCTCTTCAACAAAGTTACTACTAAATAATTGAGAGGCACAGGTAGAGAACAGTTGATTGAACACATATTCTAATGTAACCAAGCTGGTACTTCCGAGTAGCTGCATTTGGTAGAGGCTTATAGTTTTGAAAAAATTGGGTACTACTGTTTGTGAGTCATCAGCATTTTAAAGATAAGAAAGAGATGCATATGAATAATTTCACATGCAGAGGTATTGGTCCCAGGGGCTCAACTCAGTTTCTAAAAGTGCAATGCTCTTGCAGAACCTAAGCACGGCTCCGAACAACCAAGATTTATTTATACAGCTCTCTGTAGGCAAGAATATTCAGGAACTAACTTGATGGCTCATCGACAGAAGGAAGCTCTAGTATAATTTTATTGGCTCAAAGTAACTATATTTATTTGGGAAGAAAGCGTTTTAATTGTAAAAAAGGATATCGTGAATTTGGAAATAAGGGGAAAGTAGAAAGCTTTGTTATTGGTGGTCAGGGAGAGTACTGACCAGGAAAACCAAGAGACACCACTCACTGCTGAAAATCTGGACTATGGATTAGTTTAGATAGAACACATGCTCCAGGAGTCTTCTTTCTTTCTTTCATTAAAATCACTGCTAAGGTCAAATTCTTAAAGTAGGAATTCAGAAAAGCATCTGTTTATCCTAAGGCATAAATGGCATGAAAGTGTGAACATTAAGTAAACAATGAGAATGTGCCGTTGTTGTACCGTCACTAGCACAGAACTGAAGGATTAGTGGCTGGTTGTGTGGCGGTTATGAGAGGGTAAAACAAGGATTCTGTCCCACGACGCATGCATTTTGAAGTTCCCAGTTAGTCTCCATCATGGTGTCCTGTGAACTTATAAAGGTTTTAGAAAAATTCTTTGCACATAAATTACTAGAAGATGAGAAATCCTTAATGATTGTATACATGAAAGTAGGGCTATATAGAAAAACATAATGTAAAAAATAATTCCATAACTTATAGGAAATCCATATGAAATATTTATTCATCTAGCTAAAAGATAAGTTTTAAGATATAAGTTTCTAAAGAAGGAGCAAAAACTATTTCAACAAAGAAATTGTACGTGTTTTGTTTTGTTTTTTAATTCTCCTAGAATCAGATATATTCAGTGAATTATTCCAGGGGAAATTGTTATAGGCATTCAGTGACTGTTTATAAAAATTTTGCTGAAATTCCCCCTACCCCACCCTTAGAGACCCTTTTGGGGAAGGGTGCAA
Source organism: Trichechus manatus latirostris (assembly GCF_000243295.1). Lineage (NCBI taxonomy): Eukaryota > Metazoa > Chordata > Mammalia > Sirenia > Trichechidae > Trichechus > Trichechus manatus. Next base: position 4,232,304 of record NW_004443992.1, on the reverse strand, counting down.
GTCCTTAACTAAGTTCCTATAAAGCATGTTGAGTATCTTCTGTTGCTTCGAGAAATATTGTGGCTCTGCGAAATCCTTTCTTTGTTGATTTATAGTGGTTATAAGTAAAATGAACAAACCATTCAGTTTTTCAAGTCATCATTCTGAACCCAATCTGTATATTTTCCAAGAATAGTTAAGGCTAAATCTTTAAAATAGAGTAGACAGACGCCATGGTATTTTGTGTCCATGCACATTTTTGTAGAGTATTGCCTTTTAGTGGTCATCTTAAAATAGCAATTTTAGCTATCTTATTTACCAAGTGGAGATAAAGTTTTAAAGAAAATTTTAATAGTCTTGAGAGTTATGCATAGGTAGCAATAATTACTTTTAAAAAGGCTACCTTTAATTCATTCCTTTCTCACAAACTAAAATTCATTTTTTAGTAAACTAGTGGTAAAGACAAGACATTGTTTGTTATTAGTTTAAACATGAATCAACTCACATTTTACTTCACTTAGAAAGGATGAGCATGGTAAAGATTTGAAAAATCATGCGAGAACAGGATTCATTTTAGAAAATGCACTTGCTACTAGGAAAAAAATATTGAAAGAAATACACACTACTCCAGCTGAGCATGAAAGAACAGCTGGAAATAATCAAAGAGCTATTTTTAATGGAGGAGAGGCAAGTTTCCTGCTCTGTTTGAGGGTTTAGTAACGGACTCCTTGGAAAATGACAGCTTTGATGAGCCTCGAAAATGTAAAATCAGAGATAGGAATGAATGGTATTAGACATAATGAACTAAGACCAGGCTAAGCATATCCACAGGCATCATATCTTGGGCTACCCCTAAATTTGATTTAAATTACTAGAAAATTTTTACCAATTGCAAATCAAAGCTTTAATATTCTGCTTCTTGCAGTTTAACATAAGGAAATCATCGTAAATCTTCATAAAGATTCAGCCAAATGAATGTTTATGGCTGTTAATATCAATAATAATAATACCAAGAAGGGGATAACCTAAAAATTCAACAATAAGGGAGAAAGTTCAGTTATTGAAACATTATTGCATTGATTTACTGGACTACTATGTAGCCATTAAAATGGCATTGCAAAAGATTATTGAATGTATGGAAAATACTATGTATTAAGCACAAAAAAATTATAAAATAATATATGTATTGTGATTTATGTGTGTTTATGGGCCATTATGGGGTCCCTAGGTGGTACAAATGGTTAATGTTCTTGGCTGCTAATCGAATAATTGGAGATTCAAGTCCATCCAGAGATGCCTTGGAAGAAAGCCCTGGTGATCTACTTCTAAAAAATCAGCCATTGAAAAACTTATGAGTACAGTTCTACTCTGACATACATGGGGTCACCATGTGTCAGAATCGACTCACCAGCAACTAGTTTCGGTTTTTATGGGCCATTATGTGACTAGTAGGGCACACACTAAAATGTTAACTGCTTATCTCTGGCTGCTTGGATTATGGGTTGTGGGTCATTTTATTTCCTTTTTTAATGTCTGTATTTTACAAATTAGTTTACAAGTCTCTATTTTTTTTTAAATTCACGCATTAAAACATCTTCACTGAGTACTTTCTCTGCAACAGATGCTGTTCTAGAGGTAGACACGGCGTTAAATAATGCATGCTTTTCTGAGCATGTCTTGTTTGGGATTTAGAAGTTATGTGGTGCAGTGGTTAAGAGCTCAGGCTGCTAATCAAAAGGTCTGCAGTTCGAATCTACCAGCCGCTCCTTGGAAACCCTGTGGGGCAGTTCTACTCTGTCCTGTAGGATCACTATGAGTTAGAAATGACTCAATGGCAATGGGCTTGGTTTTTTTTTGTTTGTTTGGTTGGTTGGTTTTTTTGGTATTTAAAAACTTCAGTGGAAAAGAAGACATCTGTCAAAACTTAAAAGTTTGTCCCAAGGGAAAATTAAGCTTATCAGAGTGACTGGTGGTATTTAGAAGAGTAAGCTTCCAAGCCTGACTTTAGACAGAGGAATAACAAAGACCTGAGCTTCCAGACTCTCTCCCTTTCTGCTACTGACAGTGCTTTTAGGCTGCCTGCCAGAGGTGGAACTAAGGTATGGCAGGTAGGGCAGTGCCCTGGGTGCCACTGGATCTCATTATTGTAGGGGAGAAAGCACAACAGTACAACTTCTATACGCAATTAAGGAAGGAAAGTAAAATAAAGACAGAATCAGCAGTTCATGTAGAGGGGAGAAAGAAAAGCCCCTGTCTATTCAGCAAAGAGATGACCAACTGTGAAAGCAATGTAGGACGAGCTTGTGCAGCCCAACTGACAAAGGAACTCTGCTTTTCTACTGCAGGAGTGGAAAAGGGGAAAAAAAAAAATTCAAGTTATGGTTCAAGCTGTTGACTATGAAATTATTAGAACCTTTGCTAATTCTTTTGACATTTTAATATAATCTGCCATTCGTATTTAATTTCAATAGTTTTGTGTTTTTCCAATCAGCACCCTCCTTGAGCACAAACTTGGAAACTTTTTTTTTTGCAGAGCTGTTTCAGAGAATAAATGGTGAAATTAAACTACATTTGAAATTTTTTGCTTAGGCGTAAAACTTTCTTTTTGTACCTCTTTTATAATATAGCTAGGAATTTGTGTATATAAACTAGGGATTGATGACTTAATGTTTTAGAACCAGGTGAAATCTGTCTGTGATTTGATATGTTGTTAGAATTAGAAGGGCATTTATCAGGATCATGTCACTTTTCATGCATATAGTTAAAAATTTGTCATCATAAATAAATGCAAGGCACTCTCATGAGGAAAACATTCATTATGGGCCAGACTTTAAAATTGGAATATGCAATTGGAAGCTGCAGGAGTTGGTATGCAACTCAGCCCTTACTGTTTATCAACCATTTCGGCAATTTCACAATGATTTGGTATTCTAACAGAAATTCTGAAAAATGCATTTCTACTATGATACTATATAGAGCAGTCTCCTAAAAATTTTTATGCAGTTATGGTAATTGCTGTTTTTGGTGATTAACAAACAAAATTCCAAGGGATATGTAGTCACAAAAAAAGAAAATACCCCGCAAGTTGTGATTTTGTTATTTTAAGATACACTTTCTTCATTTTAATCTTTTGGTCACTGATCCGTTAACTTAAACAAGAAATCAAAAACTGAAATCCTACTTCTATTACACTTATTTTCATTTTTGGCACTAGATTTTGTAAAACAAATCGTTCTTATCTAACTTTTCAGCAGTCTGTGAATTTGGCAATCAGATGTCCAATTAGTGCTTCTAGTTTCAGGTGTGTTCCTAGCTAATCATCCACTAAATTAAAAACTCCACGAGACAGTGTGTGTCTGCAAGGGAAAAGAACAGGGCCCGAATTTGACAACTGAGCTAGTAATTGTCCGGCAAATAAGGGTCCACCAAGTCTCAGCTGAAGGAGCCCTGGTGGTGAATTGGTTAACCACTTGAAAGGTTGGAGGTTCAAACCCTCCAGCCACTCTCTGAGAGAAAGATGTGGCTGTCTGCTGATATAAAGATTTAAAAAAAAACAAAAACCAGTTGCCGTGGAGTCGATTCTCACAGTGACCCTATAGGACAGAATAGAACTGCCCCCTAGGGTTTCCAAGGAGCAGTTGATGGATTCGTGCTGCCTTTTAGGTTAGGAACCAAGATGTTAACCACTGCACCAGATTACAGCCTTGGAAACCTTATTAGGCAGTTCTACTCTGTTCTGTAGAGTTGCTGAGTTGGAATCAACTTTACGGTAACAGGTAGGTCTCAACTGTATCAAGTTAACTGGAAACCTTATTAGGCAGTTCTACTCTGTTCTGTAGAGTTGCTGAGTTGGAATCAACTTTACGGTAACAGGTAGGTCTCAACTGTATCAAGTTAACAGCTTCTGCACCTATTTTGTAAATGGAACAGAATTTTTTTCAGCTGTCTTTCAGCTAAACACTGTTTGAAGGCCCTCATTTCTTTTAATAAAAAACAGAACATTGTTCAAATTAGATTTTTCCATAGTTTTTAGAGGATGTATATAAAGTTTTTTTTTTAATGTGACTCTTTCTGAATAACCCCCCCAAAAAACCAAACCTGTTGCCATCAAGTCCATTCTGACTCATAGCAACCCTATAAGACAGAGTAGAACTGCCCCATAGAGTTTCCAAGGAGCACCTGGTGCATTCAAACTGCCGACCTTTTGGTTAGCAGCTGTAGCACTTAACCCCTACACCTTGTTAAAACCAGGGTAAAGTCATTCTGATGGATAATTAGGAACAACAAGGAAAAAACTTTACAAGGGTATAGATTTCTGTTCAGTTGCTCTGGGTAACATTGAGTTACACTGCATTTGAAGGTTTTCTTTCATTAGTGGCGATGAAATAGTAGGATCAGCCTATGGGTAATTCAAAAACTTAATTTTAGGCAATAGTTTGACCTCTCCTCTTAAACCCTTTATTGAAGCAATTAACAAACAAAGAGATTGGTCAGTGTGAGAATTGTGAGGATCTTTGTGTTATACTTTATTAAATTAAATATGTCCCCTTTCACACCTCCTGTTTCAAGAGCTAATTAGCAGCTAGAAACAAAAGACAAGCAACAGATGGGAAAGGAGGCATAGGCACTCCCAAATTGGTGAAAGAGCCTCTGAATACAGTGTGTGAAATGTCTCCACTGGTATCCTGGTGCTCCAAATTCATGAATTACAGTGGGCTTTATATGATGCACCCTATATGCTAAAGATGCTTCCTTCTTGCCACCAGCTGAACAAGACTCACTGTTAAAATTGTTGCATGTCCCCCCCCCCGCCCCGTTCTTAACTGGATTTGTGAAACTAAAAGGGAGATAAAATAGATAAGACTTGATTTTAAAACATTAAAATCCGTGTGTTATATAGGTCTGTGATGGCAAATTATACTTTGTATTGTGGTGGGGTGTACGAAGCAGGATGAGTGTCTTCTCCAGGAGACTGGTAGTTATTTACATATATACTGTGTACCCTGGAGGCAGGAAGGGTTTTCCTTTTTATTTTTTTGGTGGTGGTGGGATTGGGTTTGTTTGGTTGGATTTTTTGGAGGTGGATGGAGCGGATGGGAGGATGAAGTTAGAAGGAATAAGAATTAAGTAAGCCCTAGGGACAGGGTCCTTGCTTCTCTCTCAAGGATGTTAGCTGCTTTGGAAGGAAGGGGTAGATATTTCTGTTAGAAAAGTAGGTAAAGGAGAAGATACCGGAAGTCAGATTGGGGTGGATGGATGGTCTAACACCTTACAGAAAATGAATCCAGAAAGGCTAGATTTGCCAAAATGCAGGCCTGCAAGCTGGCTTCAGCAACCCCCTTCAGTTAAGGAGAGGCATAATTATCAGGGGTAGAGTGTGTGGCTAAGGTGGGCCCACAGTGGAAAGACCTATAGAAGAAACCATTTTTTTAAATTGACACCAACAAACCAGGCTCTGGAGCATCATAGTTTCATTATATTAAAGAGAATGGAACTATGTTATGATTTTTGTATGGCTTTTGTATCTTTTTAAATCTAAAAACATTTTTCTTGTATATTCCAAATTTCTGTTCAGGCTTTATAAAAATGAAAGCATGATTTAATGAAATGTAATTTTATGAGTTTTGAGAGAAACAGTTCTTTGAATTATCTTCTTTAGCTTAAATTAGTGTGTTCTTGCTTTTAGTCGTAAATGATCTGCACTTTGTTGGGTATTTCACTTGTTCTCTGCAGTGAGATTTATTTTTGAAGAGAGGTAAAATGGAGGAAGAGAGAAGGGTCTGCCATTTAGCTGCAGATGATCTGAGATTAAGTCCTGTAGGTATGAGGCTAGGGTAAGAGTCCCTGCAGTTCTGCTAAGGATTCTCTGACTTCCTTATAAGGAGGGAAGGAGGCCAGAAAGAGAGAAGAGATTGATGCACTGTGAGATCTCACTGAAGTGTGCTGAAAGAACTTAGAGCTCTAAGGCAGACTTCCTCTCTTAGAATGGGAGAGAGTAGAGGGGTAATGTTGGTATATGGCAAGTCCTGTTGCTTCCTGGGGAGTCCCTGGGTGGCGCAAGCGGTTAATGCACTCGGCTGCTAACCAGCCTAAAGGTTGGCAGGTTTGAGTCCACCCAGAGATGTCTCAGAAGAAAGGCCTGGCAATCTGTTTCTAAAAAATCAGCCACTGAAAACCCTATAGAGCTCAGTTCTACTCTGACACACAATGGGTCACCATGAGTTAGAATCAACTCCACGGCAACTGGTTTGGTTTGGTTTAAGTTGCTTCATTGGGCAAAAATGAGCACGTTCAGGTCATAAGGCCTTCAGGTGGCTTGAAGACCTGAGACACAGATGCTTTAGCCAAGGCCAGTAGGGTGCACCCAGAAGGAGGCAGCTGCAGAGACCCAAAGCTTGGGCCACGGCAGAGGCAAACCAACAGGAACCAGGTGAGAGCAGCCCATGAGAAAATTTCTTGGCCATTATCAGAGTTTGGTGCCTATGGTATTTGCTGGTGGCTACAGCCTGTTTGTGCTCCCTCGGGGATGTTTCAGCTCTCTCTTTTCTATCCTGTCTCCAGTACATAAACATTCCTTCTCCTTTTGGCTCACTACCCACACTAAAGAATACAACCAAATTCAGTAACAGGAAACTGTGGCACCAAAGAAAATAATTTTTTTATCAAGGTGAATTATGCCTTCTGATTTTGTTTAACCCCAGATACAGTAATTTTATACTTTTATTTTGGTTAGGAGTATTCTTAACACTAGTTAAGCCACTTAAACCAAAAGGAGTGATTCTTTCCAACTCCTTCAGTTAGTTAAAACCTTTGTCCCCTGCATAATCGCTTTTGTCTTCTTCCAGTCTTGGATCAGTCCTCGAGTTTTTAGTAGCCATGATGCCTTCTCCCTAATGATAATGACTTATTTCTTATGAGTTAATCTTTATAATCTTCTTCATCTGGACCACCTGTGGTAAGATCAAAAGAATCACATTGTCTTGTTATTTCAAAAACATATTATCTGGCTTTCTCTGGACTGAATTTGGTATTCACAAGTGGAAAAAGTGTTTGGAATTCTTTTGCTAGCATCTCATCACCTTCACAGTATTGGTCCATCAATCATATTAAAATTTAATATGTTATTAGTCTTCTTTATTTCCTTATGACCTCTGATATTTAGAAGAATAGAGGGTCACCTCATGATAAGCTATGCCACCACCTAGTAGCAGTAAACTGACATTGTGGTTTAGAAAGGCACACTGATCCTAGAGCATTCTTCAGTTACAAGACAAGGTCAGGTCTTGTGAACTATGAAAAATCAGGTTGGTTTGTTTGGTTGTTTGTTTTAATGGTTGGTTGGTTGGTTGATTTTTAAATTTAGCAATGAAATGTGTCATTCAAAATGTTTTTATAAAGAGAAAATCCATCCAAAATATAAGATACCAGCAATATAATATACTACCTGGTAGTTCTACCTTGCCAAAGCAAGCAAGCAAACGTGTTATCAGCCTGTAGTTAATTCCACTAATGCTGTCTCATTCACTTATCAGAGTTAAATTCAATTCAATAAACATTTATTGAATACCTACTACATGGTATGGTGCCCTAGTGGTGAAGTGGTTAAGAGCTCAGCTGCTAACCAAAAGGTTGGCAGTTCAAATCCACCAGCCACTCCTTGGAAACCCTATGAGGCAGTTCTACTCTGTTCTATAGGGTCGTCATGAGTCGGAATTGACACAAAGGCAACGGCAACGGGGTACTATATGGTATGGATAGTCCCTGCCATACCATGCAATTTAGGGGTCATGAAAGAATGCACTCAACCAACAGTGATACTGGGCAGAATGGTATTATTGCCTTAAGAACTATACACTAGTCCTGGAAACAATGACCTCTTAAATTTTGACTGGATATAATGCACAATATAGCTGACAGGGACCTTGGAAACCATCTGCTTCAACCATCTCAGTTTTAAACTGATATTTATATCATTTTTTCTTGTTAATTTATATGTTCTAAAAAGTTTGAATATGTGGAAAAGTGATAACAAGAAATCATAATACCCATAGTCCCACCACCCAAAGCAATCATTATTAACCTTTTGGTGTATTTCCTTCCAATCTCCTCCACATATTTTTAAAAATTTGAGATAATATATAATATGCAATTTTGTACACTGATTTTTTCCATCAAATTTTATGACATAAGCCTTTCCCAATGCTATTAAAAACTCTTGGTAAACATTTTTTAATGGCTGAATAATATTCGATTATTGGATTAACTATAATTTAGCCACTCTTCTTCTATTTAGGTTGTTTACACTATTTCACTTTCAAATGACTTTGGGCTTAAAACTTTCTAGGATAGAGTCTCTGAAGAGGGTTTACTGGGCCAAAGTATATGAACTTTTTTAAGGCTTTTGCAAGGCAGTTTTGAACACCATGCATTTTGCATTTTGCATATGACTTTATCTTCACAGTGGATTTCATTAACCTTTCCTTACGCATACTACAAGCTCTTCTGCCTTTTAATTGGCAAGGAAATCACTAGGAACTGAATACACACTGGAGGGAGGAGATAAGCAGAGTAATCAAAATCAGCTCCTAAGAAAAAATGGAAGCTTAATCTAGCTATGCTTCTAGTAGCACCCTCCTTAGTTTATGTCATCACCTTTTAGAGTTGCATAGAGCTTACTTGAACAAGCATAGAAAGTTAATAGTTCCTTACTTGTGGAATTGGGGAGGAAAACCCAGAAATTAGATACCACAGTTTCCTGTAATTGTTATTAATAATTTCAGACAACACAGCTTCTTCTAATAGCTGTGAAAGGCTGTGAGCAGAATCATGATAAAGAGGTAGTCAGTGCTGTTAACTTATGTGCCAACACGGGGAAGCTGGTTTATTTGGGGCTAACCAGTTACCGCAGCGTTGATTCCAACTCATAGTGACTCCATGTATGTCAGTGTAGAACTGTGCTCTATAGGGTTTTCAATGGCTGATTTTTCAGAAGTAGATCACCAGGCCTTTCTTCTGAGGTGCCTCTAGGTAGTGTTGAACCTAGACCTGAGAGTTTTTATAAATATGCAGAAAGCCTAGGGGTCCACTGAGGTACAGCATGGTCTAGAACACCATATCAGTTATGAAACTGAAGTCTTTCAGAAAGGAATCCAGCCCCCTGGGATCCTCTGAATGAAGGTATTGACACAGGCTGGGTGGTCTGAAATTTCTGCAGACACATCCCCCTTCAGGACTGAGCAAGGACCAAGCCAACCACATAGTTGGCTCGTGAGTGGCTGTGAGGTTGCCCAAATAGCATTTCGTTTTTAAGCACAGGCAAATGGAATGTGAAATAGAGTTTCTGACAGAGCTGCCAACTTTCCAGGGTCCTTGGCCTGTTTCCAACTCTTCACAGACTTAAAGACTCATAAATGTCCTCTTAGACCTCACTGCTAAAAGATAAATTCATTTTTAAATCTTTTCTCAGAGCATCTCCTATACATGGCCTCTGTGGTTATTTTCTGATTTGGTTTCTGGCTTCTACCCCTCCTAATTTGTGGAAACTAGTTCTTTAGTCAGAGTTTAACCAGAACCAACTAGAGTGAGTGTTACCTCACAGACCAATCAGCTATATTTCTGTTTTTACAGTCCTAGCCATACTTGTTCTGTTTTCTTAAGCAGCACATTTTAAAGCTGGCTTAGGTCAGCTTGAGGTCTCTTGGGATCCCTGAATTTTTTTCTGCCATGTTTCAAATACCCAGTCATAGTCTGTACTATTTATAAAGCTTGAGTTTCCAGTTCAAGTGCAATATTTATGTGTTCCCTCACAAATGTGGATGATAACATTAAAGTTTTATTAACCCAGAGGTCAGTCAGCTTACTGTTGAGTTCATAATTATTCTTGATTTTGTCTTTAGAAATTCACTTGGTAGAAGAAGAGACTTAAACTTAGTGCCTTTATTACCTTTGCTGCTTTTAAATCCCAGACATTGGGATGCTCATTGAGTGAGTCCTCCAATCCTGGGAAGACTTCCCACAGATTCAGAAAATGTCCTATGAATTGCTGTAATTTCAAATACAAACTCTCCTCAGGCCAAAATATTTATAGAGCACCCCATCCCATCCCGCAAATCAACCAGAGAGTTTTCATGTTTCACAAGTAAGACAGCTTAAAAAGTCTGCTTGCTCTCTTTCTGACTTCTTTCTCCCCATTTCCGCTTTAGGAACTCATCTTCACTTGCCAGAGGTAGTTGGAAGTGGCTTTGATGACAAGCCTTCTGTTTTTTTGTTTGTTTGTTTTTTTACCCAAAGAGAGTCTTGGCAAACACATGGTGGTAGGAAGAAGGTATGGGGAAGAAGGGGGGGTCAAGCAGTCGGGACTGTACATAGAAATTTCATAAATGATACATCAATTGATTTTTTTTTTTAAAAAGGAAGCAATTCTGGGATTTTGGAGATAAGGAATATGAACAAGTAGTCAAGGTAAAGATTTAATAAAGGCAGCCATTTTAATAGATTGTTTAGGCAGAAGATGAAGTTGATCCTTGGAATCAGTGCAGATTTCATTGTACCAATAGAAGTCTTATGGTGACATATTAGATGTGTACATTTGGATTTATGAGTACAGTACATCATGAAAAATAATGTGTGAGAATGGATTGTATAAATGTTGGTGATAAGTGTCTTAGTTATCTAGTGCAGCTATAACAGAAATACCACAAGTGGATGGCTTTAACAAACAGAAATCTATCCTCTCACAGTCCAGTAGGCTAGGCATTCTATTTCAGAGCACCAGCTCCTGGGAAAGGCTTTCTCTCTTTGTCAGCACTGGAGGAAGGTTCTTGTTATCAATCTTCCCCTGGTCTAGGAGCTTCTCAGCGCAGGGACCCTGGGTCCAAAGGACGTGCTCTGCTCCTGGCACTACTTTCTTGGTGGTATGAGGTCCTTTTGTCTCTCTGCTAGCTTCTCTCTTTTATATCTCAAAAGAGATTGACTCAAGATACAACCTAATCTTGTAGATTGAGTCCTGCCTCATTAACATAACTCCCTCTAATCCTGCCTCATTAACATCATAGGGGTAGAATTTACAACACATAGGAAGATCACATCGGATGACAAAGTGGTGGACAATCACACAATACTGGGAATCATGGCCTAGCCAAGTTGACACACATTTTGGTGGGACACAATTCGATCCATAACAATAAGCATGTAGATATATTCATTAAAATTATTCTTGAAAGAAAGTTATAACTAATTTGTTTTATATTATACATATAATATTATATTCTTTGGTTTATTACTAAAAGTTCTATGTGCAGAACTCATTGCTTTTTATGATGCTGTTTCTCTGGCATGTTTCTTAGTTTTAACTGTGTTTCGAAAAAGCCATTACATTTCTGATTTTGACAGGGTAGGTTGAGGTTGATCTCTGTAGAGCAATGGTATTTTCTGTAATATTACAGACCGCAAGCTGAATTATGAGTTCATATAATGAGTCGTGGAATGCACTCTCTGACTCTCTGTGGGCCCCATGTGCCTCCTCTGAGATGTTTCGGCACAACTGAGTATCTGAATAGTAAACTAGTGCCAAGTGTCTGCCTCATCCTTCCTCCCTTAGGCTTGATATGTTTAGGATCATATCTTAAATTAGAAAGAAAAGTTCGTTCTAAATGTAAACGCCAGTTTTGAATGACTTGCAAATTGCTTTCCTCTCCACTTTTTTATATTGTCTTGTTAACTAACAAAGAAGAATCACTAAAGGAAGGGGACTACTTAGAGGAGCTAGATTCCAGTTAGCATCCCCAGTGATAGCTGTGTAACTAAGACGAGTAATTACTACTCCTTTGAAAATGAAGAGGAAATCCTCAGACATTAAAGGAGGTTGTTGAAGCTGGAGACTTAAAAACACCCACGTACTTAAAAAAAAAACACTTCTTCTTTCCTGCCACCATCCCTGCTGCTTTTGTGAAATATAAGGGAAAAGTTTCACTGACCCATTGACTGGAAGGTTTTTTTGTGTGGGGTAAAAAGTGAGTTTTGAGTTAGACTTGACTTGAATTCCCTGATCTGTCATTTACTGGCTGTGTGAAACTGAGCAAGTCACTTAATGGATTACTTGAGGATTAACTGAGATGATCCAGGTAAGGCACTTAGTAGAGCGCTTGGCTCATAGGAAATGCTTAATAACTTTTGGCTGTTATCAGTCAAAATCTTCATCATTGTTATTTGTCACCACCACCACTGTCATCATTGTGGTAATCGTTGCTGCTACCTCCATCATCATCATCATCACCACCATCATCTCACATTCCTGTCTTGTCTTCTACTTCTCTGTCCATTCCTCAGCCTTCTTTGCAGACTCTCTTCCTCTTCCCACTCTTAAATATTGGGATTCCTGAGGGTTATGTCCTAGGCCCTTTTCCCTTCTCTCACTACACATTCTCCCTGAACAGTCTTATCCACAGTGGGGAATTAATGTATAAGCCATTGCTGATGATTCTCAAATCTATAACTCTAGCCCAGATCTCTCTTCCAAGCTTCAGACTTTATATCTAGCTGTCCACTGTACATCTCCCCTTAGATGTCCCAGCAGCAAGTCAACCCAAAACTCAACTCATCATTTTCTCCCATGATCTTGCTTCTGCTTTGTTTCTTATCTTATGGAAGGTATCACCATCTACTCTGTTACTGAAGCTAGAAAACTGGGTGTCATCTGTGGCTTTACCCTTTCCTCTTCCCCCAGTGTTCAGTCAATGAACTGTGATCAGTATACCTTCTAGACTATAAGCTCTATGTGGTCAGGGACCATATTAGAGCTGTAATCTCTGTAACTAGCACCAAAATCCGTTGCTGTTGAGTTGATTCCGACTCATAAGTAACCCTAGAGGACAGAGTGGAACTGCCCCATAGGGTTTTCAAGGCTGTAATCTTTAAGGAAGCAGAATTGCCACATCTTTCTCCCACAGAACAGCTGGTGGGTTCACACTGCCGACCTTTCAGTTAGCAGCTGAGCGCTTAACCATTATGCCACCAGAGCTCCTTAGTACCTAGCACAGTGCTCAGTAAATAACTATTGAATGAATGAATAAAGGAGTGAATGAATCTCTTAGATACACCTACTTTCTTCCATTTCCATTGCCTCTTCTGCAGTTCAAGCCACTATTAGTTCTCACTAGTTCACAATTTAGAAATCCCATAGTTGAAATCTCCTGACTGTTGTCCCCGCTTCTAGGGTTGCAGCCCCCATGCCCTGCACCACTGTAGTCCATTTTCCACCTGGCAGCCAGAATGACTTCTATAGAACGTCATGATCATGATCATAACTTTCTAACTTGCTTAAAGTACTCCAGTGGCTCTGAATAATTATGGTGACTATGCATCCTGATCTGATGTCCTGGTTTGCAACTTTTGTCCCAGCACAGTTATCAATAGCATCCCCTTTCACTCTCAAAAATGTCCTGGTTTGGACAATAATTACATGATCACCCTATACCTAATCTATCTTCTGTCACATTTCCAGCATTACTGCTCCTCGTTCCTTCCTCACTCCTACACACTAACGCATTACCATTGAGTTGATTCTGACTCATGGCAACCCTATGTGTGTCAGAGTAGAACTGCACTCCCTAGGGTTTTCAATGGCTGTAATCTTATGGAAGAGCCCTGGTGGCGCAGTGGTTAAGAGCTCATCTGCCGACCAAAAGGTCAGCAGTTCGAATCCACCAGCCTCTCCTTAGAAACCCTGTGGGGCCGTTCTACTCTGTCCTATAGGATCGCTATGAGTTAGAATCAACTCGATGGCAACAAGTTTTTGTTTTTTGTTTTAATCTTATGGAACCAATTGCCATCGAGTCGATTCCAACTCATGGGAACCTCATGTGCTGCAGAGTAGACCTGTGCTCCATAGGGTTTTTAAGGCTGTGACCTTTCAGAAGCAGATCACGAGGCCTTTTTTCCACAGTGCCACTGGGTGGATTTGAGTCACCAACCTTTCAATTAGCAGCTGTGCAAACTGTTTCCACCATCCAGAGACCTTCTTATACACTACCCTAATCTTAGATTGAACTTCTTACAGGTTTTTAAATTTGCTGTACTCATTATTCTCACATGCTGTTCCTTATTTCTGGAATATTCTCCCGTTCTCTTTTTGCTTGGTTGATTCCTATCATCCAGATTTCAGGTTAGTCATTACTTCATAGAGGAGTCTCCTCTGATCCCCAAGTTTATGTCAGGTACCCCACTGGTATTCCTTAAAATATCTCACACTTCTTCATCCTAGCTTTGGTCTCACTATTTTAATTACCTGTTAACTTCTGTGGGTTCCGCACTATACTGTAACCTCTATCAGACAGATCAGCAACCACATCTGCCTTCCTTAAAATTGAATCCTAGTGTCTAACCCAGTGTCCTGCACATAGATGACACTCAGAAAATATATGGTAGATGATTGAAGTAAAATATCACATGCTGTTAGAATGATCAAAGTAGGTGTATGGAAAAAAATCTTATTTCATAATACATCTTCTGGCAATATGCCTAATTCAGACTCTGAAACTTGCCCTTGAATGTCAAGTAGCTAAAGCAAAAGGAAGAAATGATGAAGTAAAAGAGCTGAACAGAAGATTTCAAAGGGCAGCTAAGAAGACAGACTGAAGTATTATAATGACATGTGCAAAGAGCTGGAGATAGAAAACCAAAAGGGAAGAACACAGTCAGCATTTCTAGAGCTGAAAGAACTGAAGAAAAAATTCAAACCTTGAGTTGCAAGAGTGAAAGATTCTACAGGGAAAATATTGAACGATGCAGAAAGCATCAAAAGAAGGTGGAAGGAATACACAGAGTCACTATACCAAAAAGAATTGGTAGACGTTCAACCATTTCGGGAGATAGCATATGATCAGGAACTGATGGTACTGAAGGAAGAGGTCCAAGCTGCACTGAAGACATTGGCAAAACACAAGCCTGCAGGAATTGACGGAATATCAACTGAGATGTTTCAACAAACAGATGCAGCACTGGAAGTGCTCACTCGTCTATGCCAAGAAATTTGGAAGACAGCTACCTGGCCAACCAACTGGAAGACATCCATATTTATGCCTATTCCCAAGAAAAGTGATCCAACCAATGTGCAAGTTATCAAACAGTATCATTAATATTACATGCAAGTAAAATTTTGCTGAAGATCATTCAAAAGTGGCTGCAGCAGTATATTGACAGGGAACTGCCAGAAATTCAAGCCGGATTCAGAAGAGGATGTGGAACCAGGATGTCAGATGGATCCTGGCTGAAAGCAGAGAATACCAGAAAGATGTTTACCTGTGTTTTACTGACTATGCAAAGGCATTCGACTATATGGATCATAACAAATTTTGGATAACATTGCTAAGAATGGGAATTCCAGAACACTTAATTGTGCTCATGTGGAACCTGTACATAGATCAAGAGGCAGTCGTTCGAACAGAACAAGGGGATACTGCATGGTTTAAAGTCAGGAAAGGTGTGCATCAGGGTAGTATCCTTTCACCACACCTATTCAATCTGTATGCTGAGCAAATAATCCGAGAAGCTGGACTCTATGAAGAAGAATGGGGCATCAAGATTGGAGGAAGACTCATTAACAACCTCCAATATGCAGTTGACACAACCTTGCTTGCTGAAAGGGAAGAGGACTTAAAGCACTTACTGATGAAAATCAAAGACCACAGTCTTCAGTATCGATTACACCTCAACATAAAGCAAACAAAAATCCTCACAACTGGACCAATAAACAACATCATGATAAACGAAGAAAAGATTGAAGTTGTCAAGGATTTCATTTTCCTTGGATCCACAATCAACACCCATGGAAGCAGCAGTCAAGACATCAAAATACACATTGCATCAGGCAAATCTGCTGCAAAAGACGTCTTTAAAGTGTTGAAAAGCAAAGATGTCACCTTGAAGACTAAGGTGCGCCTGACCCAAGCGATGGTGTTTTCAGTTGCCTCATATGCATGTGAAAGCTGGACAATGAATGAGGAAGACTGAAGAGGAATTGACAACTTTGAATTATGGCGTTGGCGAAGAATATTGAATATACCATGGGTTGCTAAAAGAACGAACAAATCTGTCTTGGAAGAAGTACAACCAGAATGCTCCTTACAAGCAAGGATGGTGAGATTATGTCTCACATACTTTGGACATGCTATCAGGAGGGATCAGGCCCTGGAGAAGGACATCATGCTTGGTAAAGTAGAGGGTCAGTGAAAAAGACGAAGACCCTCAACAAGATGGATTGACACAGTGGCTGCAACAATGGGCTCAAGCATAACATCAATTGTGAGGATGGCACAGGACTGGGCAGTGTTTCGTTCTGTTGTACACAGGGTCACTATAACAACAACAACAAACTGTATATTGTCTTTTTGTCCCTGTTCATCGTATTTGTTGTAGTGGTGGAAATGATTCTGTGTTCCTTTGATTAAAAGTTCATTCTAGGACAGGATTTGGAGTTGGTACATACAGTCAATTCCAAGAAGTCTTGCAGGTGATAAAGTGGCAAAACAAAGCAAAGGACAGCTGTTTTCTAGCCTTATCAAGCAGTTTAGGCTACTTTTATTTCAACTGTGTAGGAGATTGGTTTTAAAGTTATTTGCTTTGAAGTTAAATTTACTCTCATTCTAAAGTATCCTAGATTGTTTAAGTTCCAACTTCTATTCTCACACTAATAAGAAACAAACATAAAATTTCTCCTACTTCCAATATAATTATTTGTATTGTTATTATTTACAAATTTAAGATTGCATGCTCTTAGATAGGAAATTTTACACTATTATTTGATTTACTAAAGAATCTTAATACAGTTTTTTGTTCCACATGCGTTGACTAGAAATGAGTCATGGACCTGTGGGGTGGGGGGTCTCTGAACTGTTGGTGAATCATTCTATAAAATGAAAAGGAAGGTTAGTACCTTTCCTCTAAAATAGACATATCTTTAGTATTTTTCTGATTAAAAAATGCATATTCACTAAAAAAAAAATCAGGAAATATAAAGAAGAAAATAAAAATCATCTATAATCCTACGTTTAGGTTACTGCGCTAAACATTTTAGGGTACGTATTTCTAGGCTTTTTCCTGCATATTTATTCATGTCAATATAGGATTTTTTAAAAATAAAGTTGGTGTTGTTCCACACATATGTTTTTAAAATGTGCTTTTCCACTTGACAAGTTTGAGACTTTCATCGAGAAAAATGGGGAGAAGTGGATTTTTAGGAAGTTTTGCTGACCAGTGTATTGGGTGATGTAATTTCTCCTTACTATCATTAAGAAAATGTATATAAAATGTGTATATAAATCTGCATTACCCTTTGAATCAGTCAGGGTTCATTTGAAGGATATAAAAACCACTAGCTATTCTAAATTATTGTTGAAAGATTTTATTTATTAAAAAAAACAAAAAAAATAGGTATGGGCCAGATAAACCAGAGACAGCATCAGCCTGAGACCAGAAGAACTAGATGGTGCCTGGCTACCACCAATGACCGCTCTGACAGGGAACACAACAGAGAGTCCCTGATGGAACAGGAAAAAGGTGGAGTGCAGAACTTAAATTCTAGTAAAAAGACCAGACTTAATGGTCTGACTGAGACTGGAGGAGCCCCAGAAAGCATGGCCCCCAGACTGTCTGTCAACTCAGAACTAAAACCATTCCCAAGGCCAACTCTTCAGGCAAAGATTAGACTGGACTATGGGACATAAAATGATACTCGTGAAGAGTCTGCTTTTTAGCTCAAGTGGATATATGAGACTAAATAGGCAGCTCCTGTCCGGAGGTGAGATGAGAAGGAGAGAGGGTCAGGAGATGGTTGAATGGACACGGGACATCCTAGGTGGAAAGGAGGACTGTGCTGTCACAGTATAGGGAGAGCAATTAGGGTCACATAACAAGGTATAAATTTTTGTATGAGAGACTAACTTGAATTGTAAACTTACACTTAAAGTACAACAGTAAAATAAAATTTAAAAAAAAAATAGGTGTTTACAAGATTGTCAGAAGGTCTAGAAGAGTGGAGTCTAGGCTGGTCCTCCAGAAATGACCTTGAGCTGTAGAACTGAGCTGCCAGGTAAGCTGCTTTTTCCCCATAATTGAGAAGACAAGGAGTTAGAAGGCAGCCCTCAGAAAGGCTGACACCAGAAACACACCATCCTAAGTGACATACAGGGCCAAAGTTGTCACCACCACTACTGTTGGCCCTAGAGCCACACAGAATCTGCTCGATCCATACCACCAAAAAGGAGATGCCCTGTGTCCCAGTGTCTTGCCTCTCTACTCTTGCTAAACTGGTGACCTAGATACTGGAAGCTGAAAGACTAACGAAAGTCTCCACAACTCTGCTTGCCATCAGAAGTCACAGAGAGATGTTTTCTCACTCTGTCTTCCAAATTAGAGTACATCTAATTTGACAGAACCTAAATCGCCTGGAACCATAGCTCAAGGTCTAGGAAATACAGTTTTTAGTTGTCCAGCCTCTGCAATATAGGACAGTCCAAGCCCACCAGGTCAAAATGTTAGAATGGATGTTGAATCTCACCGTATTCACCAACCTCAAGACTTTTGGAGTTGGACTTGTATTTCTTTTGGATGCACCACTATACAAAGAACTTTAAGGCAAGATAAAGAGGGACAATTAATCTGAAGTGGTAATATATGACACTACAATTTATTTAACCTATCTCTATTGCTAGTTTTTTTTTCTATTTTTTTCATATAAACAATGTTTTGATAAACAGCTTTTATCAGAGTCAGTACTAGCCTCCATGCTGGTAAACCCAATGGTCAATTCTCGGACCTCATTTTACTTGACCAAGCCCTGGTAGCACAGTGGTTAAGCACTCAGCTGCTAACTGAAAGGTCAGTGGTTCAAACCTACCCGCTGCTTCACAGGAGAAAGATGTGGCGGTCTGCTTCCAAAAAGATTTGCAGCCTAGGAAACTCTATGGGGCAGTGGTACTCTGTCCTATAGGATCACTGTGAGTTGGAATCGACTCCACAGCAATGGGTTTTGTTTGTTTTTTTTTTAAATAAGAACATTTGACATGGCTGCTCACTCTTTCCTTGAAACTTTCTTTGCTTGGTTTCCAGAACCCCACACTCTCATCGTTTTCCTTCTCACTCACTTGCTGTCTCCCTCCTTTTCTGGTTCCTCCTCATTTCTCCAACTCTTAATCTTGGGTGCCCTTGGACTCAATCCTGGGACCCCTTCTCCTCTCTGTTTACATTTACTCTCTGGTCATCTCATCCAATCTTAGGGCTTTAAATACCATTTAAAAGCTGCTGCTAATATAGTGTTCATTATTACCAATCTGCTTAGGTGAAAAATGCATTTAACATGAATGTTTTTTCTGGAGTAGTGAGGTGAGCATCTTTTCAAGTGTGAAAGCCTTTATTTGAATAGCAAATGTTGACATGATCTAGAAGTTTAAATATTCGGTTAGCATATTTGTTTTAGATATGCCTTATCAGATTTTTTATATTGCTAATAAGCTGCATAATTTCTTAAATTTCTGAAGCTTCTTTTTTCATTTATGCCAGTATTAGTATCCAGAATGTAGGATTCTTTTTGCACTTTGCAAACAGACTGATGTACTATTGTTTTCTTTTTGTTGCAACAGCTTTTGGAAAGAACCACCAGTGGATTTGAAGAATCAGATTCTGGTGCTACCAAGAGTCCACTTCACTTAGCTGTAAGTCAGATGCCATGGGCAGCTTCACCTGTTAGCAAAAAAAATCTAAACATTTCTAAAACTAGGCTGTGCTTAAAATGTAAGCATAGTATTGCAGTAATAAGCTGTAATGAAAGCTGTACATGGTTAAAGGCACAGGTTGAGGAGAGAAAGACTGCCTTGTGTTCCAGTCCCAGCTTTACCTGCTGGTGACTTTAGGGATGTTACTAACACTTTCTGAGCCTCAGTTTTCCCATCTGTAAAATAAGGGCAAATGAAAAGACATAATGTATATAAAGCCCTTACTTAGCACGATGTGCTTAATAAATTATTGTTTAAAATTTTTAACAATTTTAAAAATTATTATTCACTAGTAGTTAAATCGGGAAACCGTGGTGGCATAGTGGTTAAGTGCTATATGGCTGCTAACCAAAAGGTCGGCAGTTCGAATCCATCAGGTGCTCCTTGGAAACTCTATGGGACAGTTCTACTGTGTCCTATAGTATAGGGTCTCTTTGAGTCAGAATTGACTTGACGGCAATGGGTTTGGTTTTTGGTTTGGTAGTTAAATCAATAAGCTGAGGAAATGCAAAGAAAACATTTTAGTTTAAGAGAATTGATTATGGATAAAAATGCACAGGCCATTTTTGGGGTCAAACCTATAGATAATTGAAGGCCATATTTAAAAACCTGCGAAGATTTTTAAGCACAAATTTGCAAGAGCAAGATGAGCACGTGCATAATTGTGACTGTGCCCTCTTTGCCTGGATTTGAAATTGGGGTCTCAGAGGAGGCCTTAGACTCTGATTCTTGTGCTAAGTGAGATCTCAGAGGGAGAGAAAGAGATTTATTTTTGTCACCAGTAAAGCATCTTCTGTATATCCCACTAACTGAAGGAAAATGCGACAGCTCAGAGTGATGATCCTTAAGCTCTTCAAGGGGGTGGCCCGTCTTGGAAGCCCGCCCACCACTCTGCCTCGTGTAGTGTTCTGCTAACAACTGGTGATTCAGCAAGCATTTCCTCAGGACCTTGCTGACTGACGGCCGCACTAAGAACAGCCAGCTCACCTGCCCAAGGTGCCGCTGAATTGTGAGCACTAAGTCCAGGGCCATAAAGATGGTGTTGGGATGCTTCTTTGCTTAATGAAACCCAGAGGCAAGATCCTGGGAAAAGTGGGAAGGGGCTGGGCCTCTATGTTTAATTGGTCATTATGGCATCTCACTTAATACCATGCCTAAATAAGCACTTCTTCAATATCTTTCTGATGAAAATTGAGATGGAGAATTTTGGAGAGAAGAGGGGATGTTTTATTAATAGGCTTTCATAGGTGTTCAGGGAAGGCAAGGGGGAACAAGGCAATCCCACAAGGATTGGGAGTGTCCACAACCAGTCTCAATCTGTGGAGCTCTGTCTTCATTACCTGTATCACCACATAATCACCAACACACCTATTGACACCCTACTCCCACACCTTCTGATATATCCATCAACATTCCCATAAGATACACCCACTAACACACACACACATGCACACATACATGTGTACACACATTTTGAGTCCAGTGAAATTAGGCTAAAACGTACATCGAGCTTTGCTCCTGAAGATAGATTTAGAGTGGGAAGGGTGGATGGATAGTAGGATAGTTATATGTATGAAACTTCATACCAGTTAGTTCTTAGCACAGGTTGCTCCTTAGGATTCCTGCTCAGTCATCTGCTGTGCCTGAGGAAGAGACTCCCAAAGCTGAGGATTTACAAACATTGCACTAGCTGCCTCTAGAAAGGCCTATTTGGAGGATTACCTAAGAATTCTCATGCCCTTTGAAAACTGGGTCAATTGCCTCTCCAAGCCTGCTATTAATCTGAAGAGAGACTCCAAAAATTCTATCATCTCTCATTCTTTTTTTTTTTCCTTTTCAAAAATTGTTTGCTGAGTGCTTACTGTGTGCCAGGCACTCTGCTAAGCTCTGTGGATTTCCAGTCACATAAAGAAGGGTGGAATGATACATTGCAAAGAGTTGGACTTTTAGTAGTTCTGCAGCTGGCAGGGGCGTAGGAAGGACACAGAGAGGAGGTCCCAGATACCACTCCGCTCATTAGCAACTCACCTGGACATGGTTTTCCTACCTGTAAACTGAGTGAGTTAAGAGTATCAAAGACCTTTCCAATTTGTTCATTTATTCAATTGTTCATTGTGTTAACTTGACCAAGTACCTAACTTCTTGCATCTCAGTTTCCCCATCCATAATATGGGAGAAAAGCAGTACCTCTATCATAGGGCCACTGTGAGGATGACATGAGTTAATGCATGTAAAGGACTTAGAACAGTGCCTGGCAACCTGTACAATCAGCTAGCATTGTCCTCATCATTATTGACTGGGTTCCAAGAGCTGGAGATGTTGCAGTAAACACAACTCAGCCTCTGCCCTCATGGAGATTCCAGTCTGGAAGGTGGACGACAGGCAGATAGACATGGAGCATGTCAGATGGTGCTGAGTGCTGCAAGTGCTACAGAGAAAATGAAATGGTAGCAGTGAGATAGAGAGTATTGAGGTGGCAAATGGGGTGCTATTTTACATAGCATAGAATCGCACGTTAGAACAGAAATCTTACGAGCTACCCGTGTTGATATCTGATGGAAGAGTGTTATGGACAGAAGTGCAAATTCCCTGGGGTAGGAGTGGGCTTGGCATTTTCCTGGAGCAGCAAGGAGACCACTGTGGCTGGAGAGAAGAATGGTTGGGGATGAGGCCTGGCATGTTGCAGGATGGGGGCTGCCACAAATCATGTAGGACTTGTAGGCCACTGTAAGAACTTTGGCTTTTACTCTGAGCAAAATAGGAAACTGTTTAGAGGATTTTGAGGAGAAGAATAATATGATATGACTTTCGTTTTTAAAGGATTACTCTAGCTTCTGTGTTGAGTTTATATTGTAAGGCGACAAACACAGAAGTAAGGCATCCAGGCAAGAGATAATGATGATGACTTTCACCAGGGTGTTATCAGTGGGTTAGTTCTAAAATTATTTTATTCTTTCCCTTTAAATGGGAACACTTTCTTTAAAAATCATTATTTACTTCAGGAACCCCACAAGTAGGCCCATCACCCTCTCCATGGGCCTCTGTAGCAATTAACTTGATAAAATCCAAGGCACAAAACTTCTTAGGCAGAAGCATTCTAGCAATGAAATAGAACCAGCTGCCACAAACCTTGGCTGCTACAAGAAACCTGACCTGCATTGAGTTACTGTTTCCTAGCTAAATGATTCAAGTCTCCAGGGCTATCGGCCCAATGAATTTCACAAGCATTTCATCCACTTGCAAAATTAAATCAAAAAACAAGGCTATGCAAATGCAAGGCTCTAGCTGTTGAAATTTCCAGGTAGACCCATTGTTTTCATGGATTCTGTTGAGAACCCAAATTCTTTCTCCTCTTTGCCCTTAGTTCCTATCTACAGCGGTTCAAGGAAATTAATCATGTTTAAGAAATATTTAAGTTACTTAATGAGATATTTTTATTAAAAAGATACTTCTTAAAACAATTTTTAAGTGTTTGATACCCCCAGTGAAGGCTTGAACTGGGTTGTCTATCAAAAGTCAAAATATTACATGCTCTTTGAATCAGTATATTGGTTCTTTTGTGTGATTCCTTCCTCCCTTAATTATTTCAGAAACTATTTGTGGCATTCCTACAAAACTCCTGGTTTAGGATGGTAATACAAAAATAAAAAGGACCGTTTTCATCATGTACTGCTGACATGAGAAAAATCTAGTTGCCTTTCTGTGTACTTGAGTCTTTTTCAGACAGTTTTGATTCTTTATTATAGAAATTTCAAGAACCATGTAACTTCCTAAAGACAGCATCCTCCATTTAACCATAAAATGAAATTCTATATTATATGATAGTTTGTTAATAGTGTTAAGCTGTAAGGTGTGGAGGTAAAGGAAAATCCTAATGTAATCAAAATTACCTCTATAATTCCCTTTAAATTACCCTTAAAGTTTAGTATACATAATTTAATGTCTTCAACCCTATACAATAATGCTTATGCATACTAAAATTCACGCACCATGAGTTAGACTAAAGAAGGGAACAAGGGAAAGTTCTATAGGTAAATCTGGGCTTTCAACCATTCTGCCTTTTCGGAGAATTTTCATGTGCCTGGTATAGAAGAAGTATGAGTTGGAATTATAAAGTTTTCTAATTACCAGCAGGGTTTACTCCATTTTATCCTAATACTAAGCTTCTTTAACTTTAAC
This sequence comes from Trichechus manatus latirostris, assembly GCF_000243295.1. Taxonomy (NCBI): domain Eukaryota; kingdom Metazoa; phylum Chordata; class Mammalia; order Sirenia; family Trichechidae; genus Trichechus; species Trichechus manatus. The sequence continues at coordinate 4,208,380 of NW_004443992.1, read as the reverse complement.
ACATGTTAATGGGTTTATTTTTGGTGGTGAGGATAAGGGAGAAAGTGCGTGGAGCTTTTACAAGGGGTTAAGTTCTTAAGTCAGCACCTAACTTAAGTGCCCTGTGATGTGACTCTGCTGGTCTGGACAGTGCTGACTCCTTCACAGTGGCTTCCTTCCTGTGTGCATTTCTCCTTTCCCCTGTGTGTCTTCTCTTTATTAAATCTAAATATGTCAGCCTTTGTGCTTTGTATATATGTACGCACGTATACATGCATGCAGTTTATAAGTTGCTGATCCCATTTTCCTAGACTAAGTCAAACTGACAGAAATGAAAGTGTTTACTGGCCTTGTCAGCACGGGAACCGGCACTGAAGGACCCAGCATTCGCAAGCAGCATCTAGAACCTGCTGTTATCTACATGGGCTCATTTCCCTTTGGTGTGAGGTCAGGATTTCTACCTAAGCTGAATCAGATATTACCATTATAATTTAAAATGTGGGGATGTGTTATGCAAAGTCAATTTTCAAAAATTCCACAGACTCAAGCCCAGAGTAAAGTGCAATAGACGGATTCACACCTTGATGTAGATGCTCCCATTACCACAGCCCTTTACACGAGATGGGCATTCTCACGTTTAAAATCACATATGGCCTGAGTAGATAATGGCTGAAGCTGGGTAATGGGTGTATGGGAATTAATTATCCTATCATCTCTTCTTAATATGTTTGAAATCTCCAATGATAAAAAGTTTAAAATATATACCATAGGTCTGACAGAGACTAGAGGAACCCTGAGACTATGGCCCCTGGACACTCTGCTAACCCTGAACTGAAACCATTTCCGAAGCCTATTTTTCAGACAAAGATTAGACAGGCTATAAAACAGAAAATAACACGTGTGAGGAATGTGCTTCTTAGTTCAATCAAATGTACGAGACCAAATGGGCAACTCTTGTCCAAAAGCAAGACAAGATGGCAGGAAGGGACAGGAACTGGAAGAATGGACACCGGGAACCTGGGGTGGAAAGGCGGGGCATGCTGTCATATTGTGGGGATTGCAACCAATGTCACAAAACAATATGTGTATAAATTTTTGACTGAGAAATTAACTTAAGCTCTAAACTTTCACCTAAAGTACAATAAAATTAAATATATATATACCTTAGGGCTATGTTGCACCCTTTCCATAGGAGCTCATGAAAAGTCCACAGCTCAGGCTCTGGGGTCTAATTGGTGAACCTTTTAATCCCAGCCCCACCAAATAAGGCTGTGTAGCTGTGAGTGAGCTAGTGAACACCCCTGCCTTTCTTGGTCCTCATCGATACAATGGGAATAACAACAATAACGGCCAAGCCATGGGTTGTTGTGAGAATTAAATGCAGTGATGTATGTCCAGCGCATACATAGATCACTGCCTAGCACCATCAATTGCTCAAGAAACTTAGCTATTGCTGCAGAATTTAGGTAACAATAAACGCTTACTCTCCTATGCAGTTATGCTTTGCATAGCAATTATAGATAAAAAAGTTAGTCTTGCAGGAATTTATTTCCTGTCTTAAGAAAAACAGTGTGTGTAGTAAAAGAGCAATAAGCTAGAAGTATACCTTCCTGCTTCATTGTTGTTGGTGTGTGCCATCGAGTTGATTCTCACTCATAGCAACTCTATAGGACAGAGTGGAACTGCCTGTTCAAAAACCTCCATGTTAAGCCTTCCATAAGGAGTCCTGGTGGCACAATGTTTAAACGCTCGACTGCTAACCAAAAGGTTGGCATTTGGAACCCAGCCAGTGCTCTGCAGGAGAAAGACCTGGCAATCTGCTTCCTACTCTGTCACATGGGATCGCAGTGAGTCTGAGTCGATTTGACAGCACCACCACCAACAAAAGCCTTCTGCAGAAGAGGTTTAGGTTTTTGGTTCAATGTTTGTTATTCAACTTTGCCATTACACGTAGAGACAAAAAATATTTTCTTTGAAAGTTAGTTAAATAGAATTATAGCAGGAGATTGTAAGACAGTGCCTAAAAGCATGGGTTTTAGTGTTCACAGATTCTGGGTTTCAAATCCTGAGTTTGTCCTTTACTAGCTAAGTGATTTTGGCCAAGTTAATTAACACTGCTTGTTTTGGTTTCTTCATCTGTATAATAGAGCATATTTGCAAAGATTAAATGAGATACTAGAGCTACAGTGCTCAGCACAGGGCCCAGCACATAAAAAGCCCTCAATAAATAATTGCTATTTTAAAATATATTTTTTTACTATTAGTCTTAATAAATAACAATAACAATCTTTGTACTGAATTCATTTATTTATCAAATAGTTGTGAAGTGTCTACTATGTGCCAGGCAGGATTCTAGGATACAGCAGGGAACAACACACACAAAGGCCCATCAATCGAAGACAGTAAACAAATCAGCAAATATGTAACGGTTATCAGGTGGTCATAGGTGCTACAAAGACAAAGCAGGATAAGTGAGGTCTGGGAGTGTGAGTGAGGTGGAGTGTGTAGGGCTATTTTATATATAGACTGCTCTGAGAAGCCCTTCTGATAAGGTGATGTTTGGGCATAAGTAGCAGGAGAGCATACGGGTATCTAGGGGAAAAGCTTCACACTCAGAGGAAATACAAAGTGCAGCAGTGATGGCCCAGAGGAGGAAATGTGTGTATTTAAGGAACTGTCGGGGGCAGTGTGGCTGGAACAGAGTGAGGGGCAGAGCTGAAGGTGAAGGTAGTGGGAGGCCAGATCCTGAGGGAATGGCTGGTCCCAGAAAGGAGTTTGGGATTTTATTCTCAATAAGGGCAACAGCCAGAGGCTAGTTTTAAACAAGGAGTGACATGATCCAAGTTGGGTTTTAAAAGATTTCATCCGGCAGCTGTCTCAATAACAGACTGTAGGGGGACAAGGATGGGAAGAGAGGCTTTTATTGTAATTAGGCAAAAAAAAAAAAAAAAAAAAAA
>NW_004443992.1:4135938-4205344 GCF_000243295.1 Trichechus manatus latirostris | reverse complement strand
AAAAAAAATGATGGTAGCATAGTGGGTAGTGAGAAGTGGATAGCTTCTGGATACATATTAAAGAAAGAGTAGAGATGATGATGGCTTGGAAGTGCAATTGAGGGCCACTTCACCTTTGTGTGAATTAGAATAGGGGCCTGTGTAGACATTTTCCTGATGGCACGCCTGTGTGTGAATTAGCAAAAGGCATCCATCCCTTCCTCTCAGCAGACATATCGTACCACGAACTTTTTGGTTTTTTTCCAAGTAAATCATGCCTTAAGTAATAGCTGCAGGTAGAAAAACCAAAAAAAAAGTACAGGCGATAAAAGATGGACTTGGTTGCTGAAGACCCTGGGGACAGGCTTTCTCTTGTTTTCGTCTTTATCTCCTCATTTACCTCCCTCTACCACCACCCCCCCTTTTTTTTTTTGGCGGAGGGATATCTTTACCCTCTTTCTTTTATTTTCAGTGTCCTTTGCCTTTGTGTGTGTACTTTTTTTTTTTTTTTTTTACTTTATATACTCAATAAAAATTATCTTTCAGATTTTTAGTTTTGTTTGGGGAAGGACCTCGTAATAGGACTGAACTTGGTACTGGTACATGGACTATGTTCCCGTAATTATTTCTATGTTTTCATTATAATCAATGGAAGGAATAAAAGAGCGAGAACGAAGCATCAACTATATGCACGCTATTCTGCAAGGCCTGTGCAATCTTATCTCTTCATCTTCATAGCAACCTTGGGAGGCAGCTTTTATTGCTCATTTTACAGATGGGGAAACAAACTCTAAATGAAATTAAGAAACTCGCCCAAAGTCACGTGTAACTTGGACTGAAACTGAAAGTAAAGTATTGGACTGTAACTGAAGTCTGCATGCCTCTGTTGAATCCCAGGGTCCACAATGTTCTTTCTAATTTATTCCTCCAGGTTTGTTAACGGAATAGTCTCCTGAAAAAAAAATTCTAATTATTTCAATATGTTTAGTACTGATAGATATGAGAATGTATTATTCGTCAGCTATTCATTTGTATTACATTGATAGATAGAAATACAAGAATACATTAATACATTTAGTGCCATTGGGGCAAATTATTTGACATAAGAGAAAGAACATAAAGAAATTCATATATGACTGTGAGATTGTGAATCCTAATTTTTCAGTCTAGCTCTCTGGTTTGCCCTGTGTTTCAAAAATGATCCCAAGGGACTACAAAGCCTCCTTCTGATTTGCTCTTTGGAGTGGTCTCTATTTGAGACCTTGGAGGCTTGGACCCTCCTGTGGATTATTGTGGGATTTGAGGTCACTGAACATTTGAGTTGTTGTTTTCTTCTTTGCAGGCCTACAATGGGCACCATCAAGCCTTGGAAGTCCTTCTGCAGTCGCTGGTGGACCTGGACATCAGGGACGAGAAAGGCCGCACTGCTCTGGACCTGGCTGCCTTTAAGGGACACACAGAATGTGTGGAAGCACTTATCAATCAGGGTGCATCCATCTTAGTGAAAGACAATGTAACCAAAAGAACCCCCCTTCATGCCTCAGGTAGGTCTTGTCAAGGATCTGGCTAACGTTTTGGCCATGATTCTGGATACCCTATCTTTGGCCCACTTATAGTTTTGAGTAAAAGGATGGCAGTATCTTCTTTCATCCCAATTTTTAAAACAACCGTTTGCTTTCGACATTAGATAGACCTACACGCTCCTAAAATGCTTCTGGCGTGCTCTCCGCTTGGAGATGATTGGTGTTCTCTGACCAGATAGGCTCTGGACCTCTTCATAGGATCACATAACTCAAAAGAGAGTCAGAACCAAAGGCTACTGCAAAACTTTCTGAATAAAGGGGCAGGGTGTAATGTGATCTTCAGAATAAGTTACAAAGAACAAAACATTAAAATCACACAGCATTTTAAAGCATAAAATAAAGGACACTTCAGGACTGTTTCATAAAAGGAGTCATCAGACAGCAATCTAATCAGTGTATCATTCTACCAGCCTAAAGATATTGCTCAGCTTTTGCTCTGATTTTGATACATCAGGTATAAAAATAGAGACTCTTAAAAAGTGCATATACATTTTTTAAAGTGCATATATATATATCAAACAGTAAGCCATTTGTCTTTTCTGGAATTGTTCTCTAATGTGTGTGAAATAAAACTGTGGCAAGACACATCTAGATGTATAAACCAGTTGCTGTCGAGTTGATTCTGACTCACGACGACCCCATGTCAGAGTACAACTGTTTTCCATAGGGCTTTCAATGGCTGGTTTTTTGGAAGTAGATCACCAGTCCTTTCTTCCAAGGTGCCTCCAGGTGGACTTGAACCTCCAACCTTTTGGTTAGCAGTCGAACGCATTAGCCTTTTGCACCACTCGGAATACACAGATATGAAAGTAATGTGAAAGGGTCTCTGGCTCAGCTAACACATAAATATCATGGGGCTCAGGAACTCTGTTGATACCAGCCTTTGATCAGGGCAGTCAATATCATCTTATAAGGAGAAATAACTGTCTTACATGGTGAAATAATGTGTATTGAAAAGGCTTTATGATTCTTGTTACTTGAGAAACATTTTCCTGGACTGTTAGACCTTGTAGAAGCGTTTCCCTCAACATCTTGAACGTCCAAACCACTGAAGGCGAAGAGACTGAAAAAATCTGGCTGTTGCCTAATTACCTGGAAATGATTGTTGCTGGAAAAGATTTTAGCCATGAGGGCAGCAATGGTTGGTACGGTTGAATTATAAATTCTTACTTTCCAGCACATTTAGTCTCCTCTTTTTGCTCCCTAGGTCTTCTTGGTATTATTATAAGGTTCAAATTTAGTTCTCCATTCTTAAGATTAGTTGCCTATTAGTAAGGCATGCATCCTGCTTAGTTATCAAGTAATTGCTGACAATTACAAAGGACCAATTTTCGTAAACAGGTAAACAATGAATGATCATTGTTACTCATTTGCCACCGTCCTGTAGGTTGTGATCTAATGGAGCCCCCTAGTGGTCAAGAAGATTCACTCCATTTGGGTTTCCCCTTGTCATTCATTAAAAAGACACAGACCGTCATTTGACTCTGTTCTCCACAAAATGTCTGCTGTGTGGAAAAGCTTTAGCCTGTGCTTTAAGGATCCGCTTACCCAGAATCTCTTTCAGCTAACGTGAGAGCCAATTTTTTTTTGTTTCAGATCCTGGGAGTACTGTGAGGAGCGGGAGCCAGGATGGATATTAGAGGTTTTGGCACAGATTGTTGCAGTGACATTGGTGGTTTTTGAGCAGCATGAAAAATGGCTGTCACTCATAACCAGGGAGAGGCTTGGCTACTGTGAGACAAAGCAGGGCACAGCGAAAGGAGATGTTAGCATCTTCTTGCTAGAAGGCAATTGGGGGAAAGAGACAGTGTGTGGGAAGCCCAGGACAATTTTTGTTTGGCTACATTTTTACAATAAGGGGACTTATATTTACCCGAGGGCTATTAGCTAAATTCAAAAATCTACTGTTAAAAAAAAAACACTGTGGAAGTTGCTTTGCTCTCCAACACACTGTGTGAAAGATATAAACTTAGATGATTTTTTTTCCTTTTCTGTTTTGCCAAAAATCAGACATCCTTGGAACTATTATGATTATGAATATTTAAAGTCTATCAAATTGATACCGAAAGAGGAACTAGTCAAAATATGCTGTTCCTCCACCTTCATAATACCATCACCTGTACTATGCAGCTGTAGTATTCAGCTGTCAGCCCTCTGCTAATCATTTCCTATTAGGCATACATTAAATTCCTTGCATGTTTCGTCAGTGGTAACAGAATTAATGTAATTTTTAAAACAAAAAAAACAGACAACAGCAACAACAACACATTACCTGTACTCCAGCGCACAAAATTTCCTCCTGAGACACATCAATGGAATGTTTCTGAGAAGGAGGCTCAATGCAATGGTCTTCAAAATGTGGGTATTATTCCCGTGGTTAATTTGAGTGGTGTCCATGAATGGGAGTGAATTCTAGCATGTATTGTCCCTGAAAAAAATGTGTCGTTAAATTAGCATTCTCTCATGACTGGCATGCAATAAAAAGGACTGTAAAAAAGAGCTCTTAGAAGTGCCTTTATCAACCTAACATAGCTACATCTATTCCCTTCTCTCTCCACGTCCGTAATGAGGTAAATGCAATACATTCCATGGTGTTCTCACTGTTGAGAGAGAAGAGGAGGTCATGTTTGGAATTTTAAAGATATTTTTTTCATCTTACTCCCTGAGTGAAAAGCCATGTCTATTGTAAATCTTTGCGTTCCACTCAACAAGCTGGAGGAAAATACCTTGCACCAGGTGATTATCATAGATGTTTGCTGCTCAGCCCCATGGCACCACCACCTCCTAAAAGAAGCACGCAAGTGAGGACACAACCTGCCCGAGGGCGCACCAGGGCGAGCAGGGCAGGTCAGGGCAGGGCGGCCAATAGGAAAGGGCTCTAAGGATGCCTGAATAAGAGCATGGCATAGAAGGGGAGAGGAGAGGAGGGAGGAGGTAGGAGCCCTGCCTACAGGATGCTCTAGACACTCTGGAAGGCAAAGACGTGATGGGCTGTAGTTTAAGAATCCTGGAACCCAGGTGTCCTCCAGCCGCAGGGGGCCCATCTGAGTCCCTGGAGAGAGCCAGTCGATCAACGAGCAGGCTGAGCTAGTGTGAGACAAAGCTGGGCTTGGCAGGGCATAGGTAAATGATGGATCTCTTACACCTCTTTGGCTTGAGGTTTTGCTCTAAGGCTACTGCTAATCAATTGGAACTCCTGCTCAAATGTGTTAGCTCTGTATAAGATGACCCAAAGAGGCAGAGCCTGTTTCCTTCTCTCTTCCCTTCTTTCCCTCTCCCATCTCTCCTCCTCCTCCCCTCCTTTTCCTGCACCCTTTGGCCCCCCTTTCTTTTTCCTCCCCCTTCCTCCTCTTTTTAAAAAAGGGCTAGAGGCAGGTTGAACACAGGATGATTATAAGAATTTGGTGACTGTCTTAGAGGAACAGAGCCCTGGTGACACAGTGGTTAAGAGCTGTGGCTGCTAACCAAAAGGTCAACAGTTTGAATCCACCAGTCACTCCTTGGAAACCCTGTGGGGCAGTTCTACTCTTTTCTATAGGGTCACTAAGAGTTGAAATCGACTCAACAGCAACGGGTTTTTTTTGGTTCTCAGAGAAACAAAAAGGGTAACTGAAAAGTCAGGAGAGATTATCAGTCCTATACAAGGAGATAAGGATGATGTCAGGAACCAGTTTAAGAAAACCTCTCCAATACAGGAAACAGCAAAGGAGGGTGAAGACCAAAGTGCCCTGGTTAGAGGAAAGGGGACGATGGCTTAGTAAAATAAACGTTCCAGCACACTGTGCCCAGAAGCTATCATGAACTGGAAACTTGAACTGTCAGCAGCAATTGAAAACCACTGATTTGGAGTCCAAGTAAATTTTGCATTGGAGGAATATATAATGTTGGTGTGTTAAAAGAATGTTCATTATTTTCTTTTTCAGTAATTAATGGTCACACACTGTGTTTGCGGCTATTACTAGAAATTGCAGACAACCCAGAAGTGGTTGACGTGAAAGATGCCAAAGGACAGTAAGTGTCCTCACACATGGGCTTGGGTTGACATTTCAAAAACAATAGGTAATTGGTTAATTTGTTAAACAGTTGGGAGGGCTGGCTGCTGTATTGTAGGTTAAGGGTATCTCCACGACCACCACCACCAGTTGACATCGAGTCCATTCTGACTCGTGGAGACCCCATGAGTAGAACTGTGCCCCACGGGATTTTCAATAGCATCTTTTTTGTAAGTCGATTGCCAGGTCTTTCTGGATGGACTTCAACCTCCAACCATTCCAACGTTTCTGTTAGCAGCTGAGCACATTAACCATTTGCATCACCCAGGGACTTCTGAGGGTATATATTTGGGTGAAACTCATGAGTGAGGACCATAGAATGATAAGGTGGTTATGTGCTAGAGTATATCTCTAAGAAAATCGTGGGTGCTTACACACTCGTGCGCATATCTTTTCTCTTTTTTTACAGTGACGTGTGTATCTTGATGAAAAAGAGCCACGTTTTCATAGCTATGGCCCTGTATCTTGGCCCTCTTTTATATTCCCTTCTTTGTTCCCTATTTCTACTTGGTTTACCCTCTTCTGAATCCGCTACATTCCCATTTTTTTTAATTAGTAATTAATTTTAATAGAAGAGACTTCAATAAGTTACCTTCATCGTAAAAATCCTTCATATTTTTATCCTTGCTTGAGTTTTTTTTCCCCCCCTCAGTTTTTCCATCTGTTGGCCCATTTCCCACCCAATCATCTCTTACAATTAGAAAACACTGAGCAGAAATGCACTAGTGACTCGCCCCAGGCGTAAGATGTATGAGTTCGTATCTGAGTCAGAGCCCCACCTCCTGTGTCCCAACAGTGTTCTTTCCTCTAGCCTTGTCAAACTTTTTCTAAGGCTATGAAGTTTTGTTCAGTTAAATCTTGACCAGAAGTCCAACACAGAAAGCTATGAAAGTAGAGCTGCTCTGATAAAAGCAAGAGTCTCACACATACATACACCACTCCCCTACTCAATTGCTACTTAGCTACATAGTTCTGAAAATGATAGGATTAATGTGAACATTTTTCTAATGAACCTGCCCCTGTCCTACGCTATTGAACAGTTTACCATTCAGCATGCCCATTAGAGACCAGAGGTAGATAGCTTGTTCCACATAGCATGTACCACACTGGAAACACACAGAAAATATTAAACAAGTCGTCAAGGTTAAAAAAAATCCTCCCACTGGAACTGATGAGTATTTTTTAATCTCCTTTTTAAAAACCTAATTTACCTCTCTCCCTAGAACCCCACTGATGGTTGCAGTAGCGTATGGCCACATTGATGCTGTTTCATTGTTACTTGAAAAGGAAGCAAAGGTAGATGCTGTTGATATCATGGGATGCACAGCTTTACACAGAGGGGTATGTACATTTTCCTCAGCTTTGGTCAGGCAACTTTGCAGTGAGCTTCTTCCCCCCTCCCCACGCCCCATATGAATTTTTAGTAAAAAGATTGTTTCCTACAATAACCAATTAACCCCAGTCAGTCAAAAAGATTACAAAATCTTTTGCAAAGGTAAAATAATGGCAGCTACTCTTAGGTTCTGCTCTTGAGATTTCATGTTAGATTGTGATAGTAGATACATGAACACCTACTGTTGGTGGAACTGGTTCTGCTTTCTGATTACAAAATACATTTACATCATAGAAAAACTGCAAAATATAAGAAAGCAGAGAGAAGAAAATCACAATGGCAGTAATTCCACCTCCCGGAGAGAACCACTTTTTGGCATATGTATTTCCAGTCTTTTTTCTGTTATAGATTTTTTTTTAAATTAAAAAGAATACTGAAAACACTATTTTGGAACTGCTTTTTTCTCTTAGTATATAAAGGGCCTTTTTCCGAGTCTCTAAATATTTTTCTGCATCATCATTTTTAGGGCTCCATTGTGTGCATGTGCTATAATTTATTTCAGTGATTCCCAGTTTTGAATAGTCATGCAGTTTGTAATTGTCCTTTCTTAAAAATGATGCTGAAATATGTATCCTTGTGGACAATGTTTTGCATATGTCTGTTGAACTGTTTTTTAAAGCATGTCAAATAAACTGAATGAAACAAAAGCAGAAATCATAAAATCACTATTTTGGGATGGTGCCAAACAACCTGACAGTTGAAAAAAAGGGAACTCTAAGTGGTCAATGTCATAAGTATAGTTCGAATTTCTTGGGCACTTCCTGTGGGCATACCACAGGCTGGGAGCCTTTACATCAACAACTGGTGAGGTCATTATGACTGTCCCCATTTGCAGGTGAATCAAGTGAGGCACAGAGAGGACAACTGACTTCTCCAAGATTTATAAGGGGAGGGGAACCAGGATTTAATCCACATCTTCTTGTTTGTAAAGCCAGTATTTTTGGCTATGTCATGATACTTCTCTTGGTTATGTTTGGAGAGTCAAGAGATGTCTCCAAAATGGTAGTGTTCACAGCCATTCCCTTTATGAATCTTGTTGGTGTTGTCCTGCCTCTCTCCTCTAAGGTAGGGCAGAGTCTGCTTTCCTTAAGCCCAGGCCTATGTCTACTTACTGTAAGTCCGGCCTCACTTAGCTAATGACCTCACTTTCTGAGTCTTCTGCCCATTTGAGGTCTGTTTTGTGTTTTTAATTGCTATTCATCAGATTATGACGGGACATGAGGAGTGTGTGCAAATGCTGCTGGAACAGGAAGTGTCAATTCTCTGTAAAGATTCCAGAGGGAGGACGCCCCTGCACTATGCAGCTGCTCGTGGCCATGCCACGTGGCTGAGTGAGCTGCTCCAGATGGCACTTTCCGAAGAGGATTGTTCTTTCAAGGATAATCAAGGCTACACCCCACTGCACTGGGCTTGTTACAATGGTGAGTTGGTGGTCATTTGAGTGATTCCACTAGATTTCCCTACAGTGGCACCACAGAGATCTGTATCATATCTGATCAGATGATCAGATCTGTGGTCTCAGTGGAGGTGAGAAACTAGCCTAATGCTGTAAACAATGGTTTCCAATCTTTCTATGCCCAAGACACCTTTTTTTTTTTAATGGTTTCCCCTCATGACCACTGTTTTTAAAAGATACCTTAATTGAGTAAAAACTCACTCTCCAATTTTTGTTATTCAGTTACATAATGCATAATCAGAACTTCTAATTAACTGAAATAACCAATTTTAATCAGGGCTTCTGATCTACATGAAATAACCAGGGATCCCACAAGGAATTATAATAATACATATATATACAGATATATATATATGCATACATATATGTGTGTATATATATGTACATAAATATAAAATGTAATAGCCTATCACAACTGATTACTAGTAGATACATGATTTGTCTTTTGGTATTTCCTTTTTGTGTCTCATATTTCCCGTTTACTCTGTTTTATTTGTTATTTGGGAGTTAAAAAAAATTTCACTTCTTTGAGTAAAAAAAGAAATGCATGTTAATTGTGATAATTCAAAAATACTAAAGTATCTAAAGTAATTAAAATTAAGTCTCCATCTCCAGTCTGACTTTCTGATGTAATTTGGTGTATATCTTTCATGCTTTTTTCTTTACAAATATAAATATATGTGCATCTATTTTTTAAAACTAAAAGCATACAATAAATATCATTTTATAATGATATAACTTTGATTTAACTTTTGTTGTTGTTGTTTACTTAACATTCTGTTGTAGATACCCTTACAAGTAAATATGTATATAGATCAGTCTTTTTAATAGTTGCATATTATTATATATACATATATCAGAATGTATTCACCCATCTCAATTTATGGACCTTCAGATTCTTTTCAGGATTTTTTCTGTTACAAACAGTGCTACAGTGTGTGTCTTTTCGTATTATGGCGCTTTAAATTCTGTCAGATATTCCTAGAAGTGAAATTATTGAAGCAAAGGGCATATGCAATACATGTACTATTTTAATTTTAATAAATTCTACCATATTGCTTTGCAAAAAGGAGACTGTAATTTATTACTCCACCAAATATGTATGTAAAAGTTATTATTTTCCCATACCCTTGCCAGCCCAAGATAATATCAACTTTTTTTTTGTCAATTTGAAGGGGAAAAAAAAAAGGGTATCTCATTGTTTTAATTTGCATTTCCCTGTCTAGTTGTATATTATATTGGTTTTTTGCATTTTCTCTTGTGGAAATTACTTTTTCCATCCATTGCTCATTTTTTTTTCTGTTGAGTTGTTTCTCATACGTTTGTGGGAACACCTTGTCTTGAAGATAAGAATCTTTTGTGTATGATGTGTGCTGCAAATGTCTTCTTTCAGTCTCAGTCTACCATTTGTCTTTGTTCCTTGTTTATGATGTCCTTTTCCGTGCAGAAACTTTGAACTTTAATCGAATCTGTCAGATTTTTCTTTTATGATATCTAGGTTTCCATTCTTGCTTAAGAAATTTTCGCACTCCCAAGATTGTATGGATATTTTCCCATGTATTTCTTACACTGCTTCTGTAATTTTATTTTTAAATTTTCAATTCTTTTGTTAAATTTTTCAATTTGGAAACTATGATTGTTAGTTTCAGAAAGGTTTTTTGTGTGCTTAATTATATCAATTTAAGACATTTCATTACGTTTTCATTATAGTTCTCTTTTTTCCGTTGGTTCTGCCTCAGTAAGAGCTAGATTCTCTACTTGTTCAACCTGGTTTCTCTTTCCCTGCCATCAGAGGATTGTGATTTTTCTTTATCTGCTTATGGGTTGTTGTTGTTAGGTGCCGTCGAGTCAATTTTCAACTCATAGCAACCCTGTGTGACAGAGTAGAACTGCCCTGGTGGTGCAGTGGTTAAGAGCTATGGCTGCTAACCAAAAGGTCAGCAGTTTGAATCCGCCAGCCACTCCTTGGAAACCCAATGGGGCAGCTCTACTCTGTCCTATAGGGTTGCTATGAGTCGGAACTGACTCAATGGCAACAAGTTTGGGTTTTTTTGTTTTGTTTTGTTTTGTTTTGTTTTTAGTAGGGTTTTCTAGGCTGAAATCTTTATGAGAACAGATCACCAGGTCTTTTTCCCATGGAGTTGCTGGAGGGGTTCAAACTGTCGACCTTTCAGTTAGCAGCCAAGTGCTTAACTGTTGTACCATCAGGATTCCTAGGGCTCCCAATCCCCCATTTTGGCCAAGCTGTGAGATCTGTCTGGCAGTGGAGAACCTACAGGAGTGGAAAAATGCAGCAAGTGTTTGTTATAATGGAAGGTGGTAAACCTGCCACAGCTGATATCGTCTTCACCTGGGGTGGGGTTGGGGGTGTGGGTGTCTCTTCTGTTCTTAGGCCTAGCCAGGTGCTAGCAGGGGAGGAAGAGCCATCCTCTCCCATCTCCTCAGAATCCCCTTCATTGGGCATTTGGGAATAGTGGAAGTAGTTCAATTATCCTCAGGCCTCCTATATAGGAGACCCTTAGGTTGGGATTCATACAGTCCCCAAGGAATGGTATGTGAGGACGCTGCCCTAAACTAGGTCCTTTGGGGGATTCAAGTCATACTATTAGATTGAAGTGTCTGGGACGATGAGAGTGAGGAGTGGAGGTAGTTGGAAAGCTAAACCAAATAACTTGCCTGAAATTAGGAATGCTTTATATGCATTACTTCATATGCTTCTTAATCCTCCCAAAGAAATTTCACCTTTTCTTTTTTAGTGCATGAATTTTAATACTTAAAATTTCCAATTGGCATCATTCTCAGATAGATCACAAGGGAACTTTTACCAACTTAGCACTGAGCTCAGCCGAAAAGAGATCCCAGGACAACAACCTGTATTCCAAAGCCAAATAGCAATGCTTTTCTGCCTTAAAATTGTACAGCACTTCACAAACCACGTTTAGGTCCTTTGTCAAGTAAAGCTCCCATCGTCTTGTAAGACAAGGAGGACAGGTATTACTACTTCCATTTTAACATGGGAAGCTAAGGCTCAGAGATCCCCAGTAAGTTGCCCAAGATCATATGAGTAAAGTGACAGAGCTGGGACCTTAGTTAACTCAAACTCAGTTGATTTGGAAACCACCTGTCATTTAATTGGAGCCCTGTGGCACAGTGTTTAAGAGCTTGGCTGCTAACCAAAAGGTCAGCAGTTCGAATCCACCAGCCGCTCCTTGGAAATCCCATGGGGCAGTTCTACTGTGTCCTATAGGGTCGCTATGAGTCAGAACTGACTTGATGGCAATGAGTTTTTTGTTGTTTTATTGAAAATAATTCCTCAGATTTGTTCGTCTATTTCTTCAAAAAATACTTATGTGGTGGCTACAATGTGCCAAGCACTGTTCTTAGGCCATTTATACTATATTTTATAGTCAAAGCCCTTTTATGTGCATTATCTCAAATACTGTTTTCTACCAGTCACATCTCCTCTGCACTTACAAAAAAAAAAAAACAAACCCACTGCCGTCTTATAATGACTCTACAGGACAGAGTAGAACTGCCCCGTAGTAATTTCCAAAACTGTAAATCTTTACAGAAGCAGACTGCCACAGAGCAGCTGGTGGTTTAGAGCTGCCCACCTTAATCACTGCACGAGTAGGGCTACTCCTCTACACTAGGGTGCATAATTATAAGTAAACCTATTTGTATAGTTGAAAAGTAAATTTCTTAGTGTAAATATGGGAAAACTGAGGCATGCCTATGTTAGGCATTTTTATCTATTAAGATTTGACAGTAACAAAGAATCTATGCTGCTTGCAAATGAGGTCTCTTTTCTCTTTCTCTCCACCAGACCATATGGCCTTCACTGTTTTTTATTTGTTCATTATGTCTCAGTACACCTGTGAGCCTAGTTAATGACACTTTGGCATTTTATGAGTTTTAGTCAATGGAGAATGAACGTTCAGCCAATTCAGGAAAATTCGTAAGCCAGAATTTAATACTTAATGAAAAGAAAATAGATTGGATTGAACAAAGTTTCTTTCTTAGAAACTCCCTAAATTCTTTTGATTCCTTGCAGGTAATGAAAACTGTCTA
Source organism: Trichechus manatus latirostris (assembly GCF_000243295.1). Lineage (NCBI taxonomy): Eukaryota > Metazoa > Chordata > Mammalia > Sirenia > Trichechidae > Trichechus > Trichechus manatus. Next base: position 4,192,810 of record NW_004443992.1, on the reverse strand, counting down.
GAGGTACTTCTGGAGCAAAAATGTTTTCGCGAGTTTATCGGTAATCCCTTTACTCCGCTACACTGTGCAATGTAAGTAGAAATGCTGGAAGTTAATGGTGCTGCTTTAATTCTTTTAACTACCATGGAGAAATTGCTTTTAGGGAAGGAAAACGCATTTCGATTTCAGATAAGACCAATATATTCCATTTTGCTGCTAAAGACAAACAGTTCTGATAGCGAAGCGTGGTCCCTAATGTTAATGATTTTCCAGGAGCTTTACGTGAAGTGCCACATTTCCAAGATGGCTCACGTACCTCCATAGGGAGGCTGTGTGAAGGGGTGGACTGAGAGGCACATTACACAAATGTGAAGAGCTCTTGTTCAGATGTACCTCACATTTGTCTGCCAGATTCTAAAAATAAGTCAGGTTAGGAACAACATGCCTATGGATGATCTGAAAGACATTTTTGTGCCAGGAAGACATTTCATGTATTGTAATTCTCCATTCTTTATACTTTGTAAATCCTTTTTTGGTAAGTGTAATTTTTGCTCCAGTCTCATAATATGAGCCATTGTTAGCATGCTCTGTGTTTAGCCTACTCCAGGTGAAGTCACTGCTTATAAAGACAGTCCAGTGACTTTAAGTCAGAATTCCATAGTCAGCCTGGGGAGCATGGTCACCCGGGGCCTGTAGTCAGCCTAGAGGCTCAAGCTCACCTAAGGGTCCATGGTCAGCCTGGGGGCCCAAGACTCAGGGATGCTTTGTCTTTATCCTCTCTGCAGGCTTCACATGAAGCTGGGTCATTCAACTGGAAAGATATTGGAGGCATAAAGTGGATCAAAAAGAAGGGATAAGTGATAAAGTTTAGGTGTGATTTAAATCTGAAGGAACCATGGCTTTCATATTCCCAAAGCCCTGAACATGGTGCTTTGCATAAGTGGTAGGCGTAAACTCCTACCTGGATTTCTGAAGAAGTGCTAGAGGTTACAGAGTGTTTGCCATTGAATAAATAGATCACAGATGTTATGCATCAAATATTTTAAAAATGTATCAGATTGTTAAATATACAGTGCATAGGAAGATGGGGTAGGAAGGGATATATAAATTTTAAACAAGAGTGAGATTTTTAAATTTAGAATCATTTTCATTTTAGAATAAATGATCATGAGAGTTGTGCATCACTGCTGCTTGGGGCCATAGATTCCAGTATTGTCAGTTGTAGAGACGACAAAGGACGGTAAGTGATCCTAAGATACCATGCCTTTTTCTTGATAAATCTTAGCCTCTGCTTTGTGGTTGCAGACTAGGCAAACATCTAATATTTTTTAACTGAAAAAGTAATATACAAGTATAGCTTTTAAAATTAAATATTACAAAGGGCATAAAATTAAAAGAAATTTCCCCCTTAGTCCAGAAGCCCTAGCTTCTTCCCCAGGGGATGCCATTGGAAACTATTTTCTCCAGACTGTTTTATTCTCCCAAATATTTTCTATACATGTGTACAAACATATATAAGTATATATATGCATGTACAATGGGAGCATCCTATGGCAATGCTCTGCTTTTAGTATATCTTAGAGATCTTTTCATATCAAAACAGGTCGATTTATAACATTCTTTTTTAAAATGTGTATTATTCCATTGAATGGATATACTACAGTTTAATCAGCCTGCCTTTTATTGAAGAACATTTAGGTTGTTTACATTACTTTGCTATTACAAATGGTGGTGCAGTGCACATTCTCATAACATGTGTCTGTACACATGATCAAGTATAACTGGGAGATAGAATCTTAGAAGTGAAATTAGCACCTACCAGTTGCCATAGAGTTGATTCTGATTCATAGCAACCCATGTATGTCAGAGTAGAAGTGTGCTCCATAGTGCTTGCAATGGCTGATTTTTTGGAAGTGGATTGCCAGACATTTCTTCCAAGGTGCCTCTGGGTGAACTTGAACCGCCAACATTTTGGCTAACAGTTGAGTGCATTGATTGTTTGCACCACCCAGAGACTCCAGAAGTGAAATTACTTGGTCAATAGGTCAATAGTTTTTAATTTTGATAGATAATGCCAAATTGTCCTCTCAAAGAAAGCAACCATCCACATTAGATGATATGGGCTTTAGTTTTTTCAACATGTAAACAGGCAATTACCTATAAATTAAAGGCTTACTTCTGAAAGTATCTTCCAATACAAGGTATCAAAGATGAGAGCAGAGTTACTGGTAACTCAAGATTAAAGTGTTGTCCTGATGAAAATACTTGGAAGGAAGGTGTTCAGTGTATGCATATTAAGAAGGGCAAAGATGGGAGAAGAGAAAAGGACAAGAAATAATGTTATAAGTGACAAGTGGAGTAGAAAAAGAAATCTAAGCAATGGTTAGATGCAGATATAAAATATTGAAATGTTGGACTATAGAAACAATTCAAAAAATTTGGGGAAAAAAGATCAAAAGGTTAGTAGAGATGGTAAAGGAGCCCTGGTGGCACAGTGGTTAAGGGCTTTACTGCTAACTGAAAGGTCTGGGTTCGAACCCACCAGCCGCTCCATGGGAGAAAACTGTGGCAATCTGCTTCTGTAAAGATTACAGCCTTGGAACTGCATGAGGCAGTTTTACTCTGTCCTGTAGGGTCACTATGAGGAGGAATCAACTTGATGGCAGTAGGTTTAGTTGTTTTTTTTTTTTTTTTTTCTTGGTTAGGGATGACAAGGAGTCCCTGGGTGTTGCAAACAGTTAATGCACTTGGCTGCTAACCAAAGGTTGGAGGTTCAAGTCCACCCAGAGGGACATTGGAAGAAAGGCCTGGTGATCTACTTCTGAAAAATCAATCATTGAAAACTCTTTGGAGCACAGTTCTACTCTGACACACATGGTGTCGCCATGAGTCCAAATCAACTGGGCAGCAGCTAGTTTTAGAGATGGTAAATCCATTATCAGAGCCGCCATATACACCCACCAAATCTAGGGGGCGCCGTTCACACAAAGGATACCTTGTAGCCCACCCTTTGTGAGCTTTAGAGGGATTTTGATCATTATCCCTGTAAACTGAGCAGTTTTAAATCCTGTGGACAACACCCTGCCCATGTTTCTGAAAGAAAGTGTGTTATGTTTAAAGGAAACTAAAATCATGCTGTTTTAAACCTTTTAGAACACCTCTTCATGCGGCAGCCTTTGCTGATCACGTGGAGTGCTTGCAGCTTCTTTTGAGCCACAGTGCTGAAGTGAACGCGGCAGACAATTCAGGGAAAACAGCACTGATGATGGCTGCTGAGAACGGGCAGGCAGGCGCCGTGGGTAGGTTCTTGCCGTGTGGACTTTGCATTTATACTTACTCAAAAATCAAAATGACATAAAACCAGGAAATCACTTCTGTTTGTATACACGTGTTTAAAAGACCACCAACAGTTTTACTTAAGCCACCTGACTCTACTTGTTCAATTATCTTCAGTCTCCTGTTACTTGATTATTTGTGGACCTTGTAAAAATGAACCAGCCTTTCTGCAGTGAAATTTCTCAATGTTTAGAAACCAGATATAACAAAGAATCATTTTAACGGGTTATAATGAACCTGTAAAGATAAAGTTAATGCCCCCAATTTTTATTTGGATATAATAAATATGGCGATAAATTGCTCCTTTAAAAAGAAGAACAATGAAATATGATTTATGTGAGCTGTACTAATTTAAATATATTGTTTCTGTAGTAACTTCTTCAAAAGGCATGTGGTTAGCATCTGGTGTAAGTAACCCTCTTCTGGCTTTTCCTATAGATATTTTGGTGAACGGTGCCCAGGCTGACCTGACTATAAAGGATAAGGACTTGAATACACCATTACATTTGGCTTGTAGTAAAGTATGTAAAGGAATTTAAAACATTGGTACTTGATATTGCAATAATAATAGTACCTCTTAAAGTCTGTTTATCTCAGAAGTGTGAATTGTGGCTGTTCATTAAGATATGTATTTCTCAGGATGTTATCAACTATAAGGGGAATAAGGAAAGGCAGACCCACCCAGGGGTTAATGAGGATGTGCTTTTTATGGCATTTGCCTTGTGAAATCTTTGCTACAGTCCATCTGTCGCGAAGCTGCCATTCTATCTATCTCCATGGTTGTGGTACTACATTTTGGTTTTAAACACAGGTTAGGACTTAGTCATGTGGCTTCTAAAATATAAACAGTTAGTGAGGATGTACTTTTTATGGCATTTGCCTTATGAAATCTTTGCTGCGGTCCATCTGTCTTGATGTTGTCATTGTATCTATCTGCGTGGTTGTGGTACCACATTTTGGTGTTAAACACAGGACGTTAGTAATATGGCTTCTAAAATATAAACTGTTCCACTTGCTTTCATTTTTTTCCATTTGAAGACATTTTAATAACACAACCAAAAAATTGTACTCTAAGGCAAATGAATGTATCCATATGTATTTCTACCCTTCCCCTTTTTTTCTGGTTCATAGTTCAGTGCAAAGAATGTGTTTTTTGGGTTTTTTTTTTATAGCATGTGTTCACATGTACCTCAAGGTTCGTGCTTCTATAAAACATAAATTATATATGTGTATTTATAAACTTGATTTCACAAAAATGAGATCATACTGTTCTATAACCTGCTTTTGTTACTAAATAATATATCATGGATATCTTTAAGATGCTGTATTTTACGGTGTTTTAAAAGATGTGTGGTATTCCACGTTAGGAATGAGTCATCATTTATTTACCCATCCTCTATTGTTAGTCATATAGCATGTTTCCAAAGATAAGCTACTATAAATAATGCTTATTGTAGAGAAATCTTTTTTTAAGGATCCTTATCCGTTCCTTTAAAATATATTCCTAGACATGGAATTTTTGAGTCTAAGGATATGAACATTTTTAAGACTAATTGCCCTCTATAAAGCGTACAGCAGTTTATACACCCCAAGCAGTGCATAAAAAGGAAACTTCCATGGACATCTCTAAAATTATATTTAAGGATCTCCCTTATAAGACAACATTATAGTATGATGCCAGTTGACACCAGTGATGGTGGTTTATTTGAATATTTTTATAATATTAAAAGTGTTATATATACCCAGTGTTACCAAAGGTCTTGGGCATTCCTTTCACTGCGTGCATTTTCTCACTTCATGCTTTGAGAAGTCCATGGAAACCGCAAAAAGTGCTGAGTTTCATGAATTTCATTTCAAGGTGTAGTGTTCTAGTGAATATATTTTAGTGCATTGCTTTTCAAATTTAATTGTGCAAAGGAATCACCTGGGAATCTTAAAATGCAGCTTCTAATTTAGTAAGTCTGGGGTACAGCCTGAGAGTCCACATTTCTAACAAGCCCCAGGTGATGCTGATACTGTTGGTCTGTGGACCACACACTGAGGAGCGAGGACTTTGAGAGCCATGATCCCTTAATGGGGCACTAGGCTTAAAATCGTGAAAGGCTCTGGCTTATCAATTGATTAAAAAAAAAAAAAAATCATCAACCATCTTAAATTTATCAATAGAGAGATAACATCCTGGTTGGGAAAGAAAAGAACGAAGTTTCCTGAAATAGGATCTCTACCAATATAAGACAGTAAATGATGATGACTGATGCAGATAATAGGTGTAATGGGAATTCCAAGGATAGTTAGATCACTGAAGTGGTAATAAAAGGCTAGGGAAGGAGGTGGGACTTTCTCTGTGCTTAAAAAGTAATGTTGAAGGATTTAGAGGATACCATACTCTTAATTCTGACCTCTATTAACCAGCTGAAGCATCTGCTTCAGCTCTCAGTAACATTCATGTGAAAAGTTATCTTAAAATATTAATGTTCTATATCAGATGAAGTCCTAACAGAGTTTAATCATGAACTCTTAATCAGAATCTTAGAGTTTTGTGGCCCTTTAGCCATTTGCTTTCTAGAAGAAAAAAAATGACTCAGAAAAATAGCCTCATTGAATGTTTTCAGGCAGAGGAAATACATTTTCCATTTAAAGCATAATGTAGTAATTTTTCAAGAACTTGTCTGTGTCTTATCACTCTTTTTCTTTACTAGGGTCATGAAAAATGTGCCTTGTTAATACTTGACAAGATACAAGATGAGAGCCTTATTAATGCAAAAAATAATGCACTGCAGACGTAAGTGTCAATGTCTAAAGTTTGACGCAGACCCAGATTCACATTTATCTATTCAACAAATACTAAGATCCTGCTATGTCCCAGGCTAGTGCTGGGGAGCACAGTGGGGAAAGACACAGACCTGGCTTCCCATTCATGAAGTTTACAGTCACATACCTACATGCTTACCAAGCTAGCCATTTTGAGTCATAATCCTTATTTTGATACGCCTCCATAGAATTTTGCAAAGTCTGTGTGTTTCTTTGCTGTGATTTCTAGGATAATAATATAAATTATATATTAAATATAATATATATACAAATTAAATAATATAAATTTAGTAGGCTGTTAGAAAATCTTATGTGCTGACATATTTGGGGAAACTATTTGTATAAATGTATTAACATTCTTACTAGAAAATGACAGTTTTATATATCAAGTTCCCAGAATAGATTTGAAACATTTCTAAGCTATTTGCCTTAATTACATTTTAATATAATTCAGTGCAACCTTCTGTGTGAAAGTCCTAAAAGCTGCTTCATTTTCCATTTTAAGAAATTACTTATGCATTTGTTTTAAGGGCAAGGAAATATTAGGGTGTTTTGTTTTTTTAACTTTAAAATTCTTAAGCCATATATAGCAGAATATGCTGAATTTGACATTATTCTTTATAAAGTTGGTAGAACATGTGTGCATTTAATAATAATTAACAGTTTTGAGATGATCTATATAAGTGATCTTGATACAAGTTATATGAACTGTGTAAAACAGTGATTCAAATGCCATGGTCAAAATCATGGTGGAAAAGAACCTTCTACAAAACACATCTGAGCTTGAGTTCTTCCTCTGTCCTCATATCTATTGTCATTGAGATTGTTTGAGATGCAGATTATTTGTAAAACTTTCAGAGAAATCTAGGCCAAACCTGGAAGAACAGTTGGATCATTGTCACCTGGAAAAGGTCTGGTCTACAAATGTCTTTTTTTTTAAGTAAAAATATTTGAGTGCTATCTATAGATTCTTAAGTCCTTTTTATCTTTTAATGACGTGGGTTAGCAAAAGTGACACATTTCTCACGCAAATGTGTATCGCAGTTGATGGTTGATGTTGTTTTACAGACCTCTCCACGTTGCCGCACGTAATGGCTTGAAGATGGTGGTTGAGGAGTTGCTAGCCAAAGGAGCCTGTGTACTTGCTGTAGATGAAAATGGTAAGTGGAAAAAGTAACCAATTACTACAGGTACTTTCCATATACTGGCGGAAGCCAGAGTAAAATGAGAAAGATAGGAGCTAGTTTAAAAGGCAGTAAGAATTCTCTCCCCTTTAGAAGCTCCATATGTGTGAGAAATCAAACAAGGATAATTTGTCCTGTCTGTCTTTTTGTAAAACACATAGTCCACCTGTAGCCCACCAGTGCCATCCATTTTGCATGTAATGTCAACAGCTGGTCTCTAACTCCTCAGCATGATAGTTAAAAGGTTTAAGACACACAAAAAAAACAAACAAACAAAAAAAAAACTTTAGCATTCGAAATTCTAACTGCATACGCTGAAGAGTTAGGGATTACACATGTCATTAGTGCATGCTTTAGGGCTCAGATAAAAACCTTGGTCTTTGATTCCATTTCAGTTCATTCTGAGATCAAACCTACTATTATTAGTATTTTAATGAATAGATCAGAACTCATGTTCCCTGTATGGAAATTTGGGGAACATGAGTAAAGTTTCTTAATTAATGTCTAGGATTGAAAGCTTCTCCTCATCTACATAACATTCCTTTTCTAAATGAACTAACTCTTAGCAGAAGCTTTCTACTCTGCTTCCTAAGAAATTGTGAGAGCTAATAAATACTGGAATTGTATTAAACTTCTATTTCAAGCACAATGCCTATTAACCTTGGGGAGCAAAAGAGGAACTTCTGGATATTTATGAGTTAAGCATCTTTTCAAATGTGGCATTAATTATGACATTTAATTAAAGTATTATAATAAAATGTATTAATGTAACTCAGTTAACTGCTTATTACAGGTATTGGAATTAGCAGCTCGTCCCTATTTCTCAGAAGTAAGCGGCCATACTGACATCATTAGCTAACTCTTATTAGTTTTGGTTTTGCAGCCCCATTATCCTAACATGTACCTTCCTCTGCCCCCACCTGACTCATCTAGGACGAGCAGAAAATTCTCTATTACTCCATCTCCTTGGTTTTCCCCCCTCACATTCCCTCACCCTCTTATCATCATGATACACCTTATGGTTGGCATCCAGGGACCCACAATTTTCTCCAAAATAACCAAAGAGACCAGAATAAATTAGTTTTGCCTTTCTCAGATATAAATTTGCTGCATTAGAGGCTTGTCCAGCTGGTGACTACCTTAGGAACTAGAGCCCTGGGCCAGTGGTACTGTGACTGTGTCTCAAAGGCCTGGAATATTCGGGGCTATGTGGTACAAAGCTTAGAATCGTCAGTCCTTTTATTATCATGAGCCTTTGTGGAGTGCAGTTTTTAATATGCCTGTCCCTTCTTGTTTGCTTTCATAGCAGAGAGAGGAATAGTCTGTTCACTGGGTTAAAAAACTTATCAGGTCAAATGCTGACAAATAAAACGTTGAGTTTTATTAAGCCACTTTCTCTGGATGATTGGGTGAGTGGCTCGTTGCAGTTATAGGAGCTTTAGCTGGCAGCGAGAGAGGGCTAACCCTTTCAGGCCAGAAGAATAAAGGTTAGATAAGGGTCATAATTAAATCAAAAAAGTAATCCACCTCCCCATGGCACCTAATTTATACATTGAGGCAGTTTTCTCATGGGAACTGGGCCCATCAAGCCTAAACGTTAAGAATGACACAACTCTGATCCTGGCAAGCGTAACAGTTTCCCCAGATCTGTTACATGTCGGATTGGGGGGCTTTTGTTGGTGGTGTGGCTATTTCTTTTTAATTCTGTTAAATTCTCTTAAATGATAGTAAATTTGAATCATAAGCAACCAGTGCCTTCCTGTGTCTGATCTACTCAAATGAGTCCATTTTTCTAAAACCAGTTAATTGATGTATACTTTATGTAGGGATAGCTGCCAGTAAGTCCTCTACAACTTATGATCACCTTATGTACAATAGAACGCAATGTGAGCTCTCCATGAGGTCCTGTGTCATCCTCACAATCGCTGGCAATACTTTGTATAAAGTATACATAAAGTGATAAAAGCACAGTAGTCACTTTTACAGACATCTAATTTTCAAAGTCTTTTCTAGTCTGACATGTAATCGCCTACAATTGAAAGGTATTGTTCTCAGAATGAGAGTCCTACTCTGGCCCAAGCCTGAGGCTCATGGTGTGCGTGAAAACCTCCTTCTGGTCGTCCTGTTGCTGTTTTTGTGGAATTGTGTCCCATCCCTCCCCCCTCGTGTTTCTGTTCACTAGGTGAAGGCTGGAATTCTGCTTAACTTCGGATAATATAGTGCTTGTTATCGTCATGTGAGCTGAAGAAAAAACCTCCCTAAAATGTTTCTTCCACCCGTCTAGCCTTACCCCTAGCATGACTTGTAGAAAGTAACTCCTCCTTTTGCCTGGCATGATTTTAACTCAACATACATCTCCACTTGTGAAGCCATATGAGATGTACTGTGGAATGCTCACGCCTCCTTTGGGTGCCCCAGTACTAACCACTGCCTTGTCTGCATTTACGCCCAGGTCATACCCCGGCCCTGGCTTGCGCTCCTAACAAAGACGTGGCTGACTGCCTGGCCCTCATTTTGGCTACCATGATGCCTTTTTCTCCTTCCAATACAATGACGGCTGTCAACTTCATTTGTTTTAAAAGAGACAATTTGAGCAGAACGACCCTCTCCAATCTGGGTAGCATGGTTAGCCTGTGCAGTAACAACGTAGGTTCGGAGGATGGGTACAATGAAAATGATTCAGATTCGGAAACGTTTTGACTTTGGACTGTAGAAGCTTTTCCTTGATCACCCATGTTGGAGGAAGGGAAAGAAGCTTGAATATCAAGAGTTTGTTACATTCTAGTATTATTGTGGGTCTAAGCTTCCAGAAGCCAGTTAAGAAGGAAGGAATTAATCAAACCGAGGGAGGGCAGCTATGCTATAGGGGAAGAATTCACACAGATGGGCCGTGAATTTGCTTTGTTCCACGTTTTCCTTAGAGCTAAGGTACTTCTGTGAAAGTCTACCTCTCATTTTAAGGAAGGAATAAAAAATGCATTTCTTCTTTGGGGATAATGAAACAGAGAGGGAGCTGTTCTCTATAAGGATTTCTTTTTTTTCAAGTACTCACTCACCAGTGAGTTCTCAGAAGTATATCAATGTGATATTCATGTCCCCTGGGAGGGGAAGGAAGGGGTGCATAGGAAACGCCTCAGATCTCTTCTCACTTTAATGTTTACTTCCTCACTAGAAGCCAAAGGTAAAGGTGTTCATCTTCAGAAATAATGCCTGTAATAATCTTTTTAAGGGAGTCCAACTATTCATATCTTCTCTATAGTAAGCACTTAAATATCCAGAACTTCTGAGGATGAATTTAAAAATTGAACTAGCTTTTTTTTATTTTATTTTTTTTAACACAGTATGGCACCCAGTGTTCCCCATAACAAGCTTGTGACTAATTTTACCCAAGTGATTGAATTCAAATCTATATACTAACATTTTAGGTAAAAATTATATTGCACCAAAACTTTGAGACAGTATGCAAATTTAAAATGAAACTACCTTTATAAATTCATCCTTAAATAAAAATACCAACTTTTTGAAAACATCAGAACTATCAGCATTTTTCATCAAATGTATGATGAAACATCTCATGTAGGATGAAATACAGTAATACGTTAAATGAGCTTCTCAGTCAAGGTCATGCCAAGTGAGTGAAAGTGTGACTCCAAAAGGGAACAAAGGAAGCACAAGCAGGAAATAGAAATGGGTAATATGGAGATTAAAGCCAATTACCAACTGTTTGATGAAATCATCATAGTGAATACTGTGTCTGCTCCCTCTGCCAAAGTTTCTAGGTCAAATGGACCCCGTTCCGCACTTGGAACAGCTGTACAAAAAGAAGAATGAGACTCTTTTAAAAATATGCACATACACACACACATACATGTGTATATGTATATATATGTATTTCATCAACCAGCTACACATGAGGACCAAAATGCTTCAGTCGAAAATGGAAGATTTAAATTTTTTTCCTTCAAAATGGAAGTGAGAAATGAAGTAGCTTTTCTATGGCGTAAAATGTAATCTTTTTGTGTAACAGTCTTTGTTGTATTTTATATTTCTTGCAACAGATTTCTAGTTGATGGTTGAACATTTGTAACTGATGATGTGTTGACCACGGTTTATTTTTTTGCCAAACTAGAGAAATGTTCATATACTTTTGATGTAAATGTGTTTATATTTATTTGAAATGAAACAAATGCCGAGGAAACATATCCATTGTTTGTTCTCTGTTGTAATCGCTATATGTCTTATTTGGGGTAACAAAAAAGCAGAAAGACACATGCAACCCCTGGCTAGCCAGAAGTCCTGGGACCATGTCCAGCATGTCCACTGCTAAAGTTTCTAGCTGAGCCTCAGGTTCTTCCACGTCAGTTGGGAAGAGGTACACTGCTTACCCCCAGTCTGCAGCCAGCTTAGAATTTAGAAGACTTTGCAGTCTGCGTACTCTTCTCCAAGATGAAAGCTGAAGTGCACAGAGGAACATAGTATAAATGTGGTCCAAAGAAAGATACAGAAATTATCCTAAATACATGGAAAAAATCTCACATGGCCCCAGTATCCTAATGGGAAAACAATGTCAGTGTGCTGGCACATGTGCTGAGAGAAGAAATAAAAATCACCAGCTCAAGTGCTACTTTCCACTTGAGGAAGAGACAGGGAAGAAACTGTATTAGGACAGTACTCCTCGATATTTTGTAACGAGTTCCATTTTAACCCTGGAAATTTCTATTTTATAGTGTACGTGAGATATTTTCTAAAACAGTGTTCCTAGCACACCTGGATAAAATTTAGATACTGTATTTTTCATCTAACTGTTAAAGACTTTAATCTTACTCTTTTAATATCCTGAATTTAATTAAAACTCATGTTGGGTTCTTCACAAATAAGAATTTGTTCAAAGGACTTATAGAATTGGTATCAGTTTCACTGAAAATTTTCAAAATGACCAACATTATTTTTTGAATTTTTGGTATTGTGTTCTCTTCCTTCCTCCGTCTTTTTTGTTTGTTCTAGAGATTTTTTTTTAATAAATTGCTTATGAGCAATAATGACTTTATATTTACCAACACACTGAAAATAAGGAAAATCCAGTGTTGAAGAAGCATGAAATACCGCGGTGTCTTTTTCTAGAAATGAATGGAAATCTTGCTCAGTTGGCATTTAAGGCAGGAAATGAAATGCCTGCTTTCATGGTGAAGTAGCGTTAACATTTTTCTGTAGAGTAGCAGAGAGAACAAGGAATGCTGCAGCAACACAGTGACTGTGATCACATGACATCATCACCACGGAGCTGCATTTGGACTTTTTCCCCACTCTTACTGGTAGAAGGAGGACAAAAGGAACAAAATGAAATCAGACACCCATTGAATCTGTCTCTGTCTTTCTTTCTTTCTCACTCCCCAAAGACCAAGTTTTTTTTTTTCTTGAATAAATGAATTAAATACTATAATTTCTGTGTTTTTTAAGTAATGTCTCTCAGAAATATGTTTGCAACATAACTTTCTAAGAAAAAAAAAAAAACAGAAAGCATTGTGTTTTTAATTGATGCTTAGTTGTTTAATGCTTTTATCTTAAGTGTTGTTTTTAGCCTGTATTTTAACCATAGCCACAGGGCTCATGTTTCATTGCATTTACCTCTTCGCCAGTGTCTGCCTATCTTTGGTAAATACATTACTATCTCCAAATTGCCTAAAATCTGCTATGATTCTACAGTAAATAGCTCAGGGGATTTCTGTTTATCACTACTAAAAGGGCACCATAGTATGTTTTGGTACTTGAGGCAGTAAACAGCTGCTTGATTTATTATTTTATCATTAAATTAGAACATCATATGGATTTGCTGCACTAGTTATTCTTTGTACTGTTGAGCAACTTGGTTTGCTTGTCTGTTGCATTGGTTGAAGAACTCATCCCATTTTTGTCTTGTAATATGAAGTTAGAGTGCCTTTTTATATTTGTATATTCTGAAAATGTTCTGTGAAATGTTTTGTATTTTTTTCATTTGAGTGTTACGAGAGCAATATAAGACCCGTGAGTTTTCATTTCAACTTTCTTTGAATGTATAAAGTGTCTTTTTTCCTCTTTCCCCTTTCACCGGCTTTGAAATGAAAATGAATATGCTAAAGTTTTCTATAGCAAATATGTTTGACTTTGCAGTGCTAAAATGCTTTCTTCTTACGAAACTGTAAACTGTAGGTCAGTGTTACAGGGGAAAAGCGTTTTAAAAAACACTTTTGTGACAATCTGAGTGTGTGTATAAAATGTAATTCTATATGTTTCTTATGCAGTGATCTAAAATTTCAATGCAAATTTCTTTTGTTTGGTAGTTTTGTCTACGTATGTTATGCTTTAGCATGTGCAATATATCTTTGCAAAGCACGATGATGCAAATCTGGTGCCAGTGTTACATTTTGCATAACATATTTGTAACAGCATAAAATATTGTTTCATGATTTCAGTGGGATTTTGTCTGTAATGTTTTCTTATGTGAATTGAAGTTGAATGATGCTGGTAAATGTTATGACTGTAAAAATGAGGAAAATGACTTTCAGTTCCGTGAATGACTTTGAACCAATCTGAATTTTCTCAAGCACAGTTTAATACTTTTGCAACTACTGAATGCTCGAATAACATAATGAAGTACTTAACTGTAATATACTATGGAAATGCATTCAGATGGTTATTTTTACAAATAAAAACAGTACAAATATTGTTGTAATTTTTTTTTAATTTTTCCAAATTATGCTAGATTAAATCTTTGTCCCCCCAAAACCAAACTAACTTTCAGTTTTGAAAATATATAACCAAGATAGAAGTGTATCTTCAGATTTGCTATTTCTGTTTGTATCATCACAATTAGAGGAAGAATTTTTAAACATGTATATTTGTGTTTATTACATTTATTTATGCCCCCAACTTTTTCCATAAAGAATTTGAGCTGGCTTGCAATAAAAAGACATGATAAACTATAAGTATAAAAATTAGAACAAGGAAAAAGAATATACACAAATATGAGAACCATAAAATTCAACACAGTGGCTATCACTAAACTTGAGTCTGCTCTGAGCTTCCTTGTAGCCAAGGTAAGAGGAGAAATGTGATCAATTTTTTGGTTCACATATACCAGGAAGGAGGAAGCCTATCGAGGTCCTAAAATTGTGAAATCAACCATGTGTATCTTTGGTCCTGCCACCACTACTCTTCAGCTTTTTCTTGGTTATCTGGTGCTGCTGTAACAGAAATACCACACACAAGTGGATGGCTTTAACAAAGAGAAGTTTATTCTCTCATAGTCCAGTAGGCTAGAAGTCCAAATTCAGGGTGCCAGCTCCAGGGGAAGGCTTTCTCTCTCTGTCTGCTCTGGAGAAAGGTCCTTGTCATCAGTCTTCCCTTGGTCTGGGAGCATCTCAGCACAGGAACCTCAGTTCAAAAGGACACACTCTGCTCCCAGCGCTGCTTTCTTGGTGGTATGAGGTCCCCATGTCTCTCTGCTCGCTTCTCTTATATCTCAAAAGAGATTGGCTTAAGGCACTATCTAATCTTGTAGATCTCATCAATATAACTGCTGCTAATCCATCTTATTAGCATCATAGTGATAGGATTTACAACACATAGGAAAATCTCATCAAATGACAAAATGGTGGATAATCACACAATACTGGGAATCATGGCCTGACTTTTCAGTAGACACATATTTTGGGCGGACACAATTCAATCCATGACAAGCTCCATGGCAACACAAGAACCTACCTCTCTGCACTGTCCTTAAACTTATCCACAGAATTGCCTTCATCCAAAAGTTCTCCGCTTGAGTAGTAACTTGAGCAAACAGTTCTTAGAAGAACTAAGGAACAAATTCCTAAATGATGGGGTTTCCAGCTGATAAGAGAGATTTTTGGGTAGGGCCTTCCCAAATCCCTCAATCACAGAATCATAGAATGTTATTTCTCACATACTGTCCATCGCCATTTTTTAATGAAGAAACTGAGTTCCAAAGAAATTATATCACTTGCCAAATTTGAATAGTTAATGATCTGAATACGCAACCTGTGCCTCTAGGTACTCTATCTTCTATGCCGTACTGCCATATGATTTTTTTTTTCCCTGCAAGAGAGGTTCAGGGAGGTTTTGCACTCTGCGCCACCTCATACCTTATTTAAATATACAAATCTGAATGACATTCAACCCTGAAAACTATAAAATATGAGTTATACCACAGGTAAGTGCTTCCTGTAGTTTATAGCAGACTAAATATATTAGTTATCTATTTGCTGCATACAAATCATCCCAGAACATAGTGGCTTAAAACGACAAATGTTGATTATCTCACAATTTCTTCGGGTCAAGAACTGGGCATAGCTTAGCTGGGTCTCCTTTTTCAGGATCTCATAGACTGTAATCATGCTGTTGGCCAGGGAAAGATTTATTTCTAACCCTTTGGTGACCAAATTATTTTCTGCTTTGAATTTTTTGTTGATACCATGTGTTTTCACTAATGGAAGCATGCTGAATCATTGAGTGTGTCTGAATTTTTGGTAGGTAGTATCAATTTTTTTTTCTTGCCCCCTCCCACAAACCGACCCCTGTGCTTAGTGGTACATATGATCTACCAGTAATTCTACCCTTGGGGGTCTACTGGGACATATATGTACCAAATAAAATTTTTCAAAATTTCTATTTTTCCTACCAAAAATTCAGACACCTCATACAATACCCTGTAAAAACAGTAATTTGCGGCACATGCCAGTTTCTTCTGTTTCAAACAGTCATCAGGGCCCCTGCCTTGCAGCAACATGCACTGTCAATGGTACATCAGCTTCCCAATAAGTCTCAGAGGCTGAAAAACTACATGGTCACTATATGTGCCGTCAAGCACAAAAGGGCTAAGTTCACTCACAAGGTTGTTAGCAGAATTCTTCAGAGGTTGTTGAACTAAAGGGCCTCAGTTCCTTGATGGCTATTGGCTGGCAACAGTTCCTTGTCACGTGAGCCTCTCTAATAGAGGGCAGCTTTTAACATGGCAACTTGCCTCATCAGAGCAAGTAAGCTGAGAAGAAAGAGAGAAGACAGCAAGACAGAAGTCACAGTCTTTTGTAACAATCTCAGAAGTGACATTCCATCATGTTCCCCATATTCTGTTTATTAGAAGCCAGTCACTAGGTCCAGCCCAAACTCAAGGGGATGGAATCACACAAGGGTGGGAATCATTGGGAGCCATTTCAGGAGTTGCTTACCTCACTGGGTCTATTGCGGGGTCCTTTGAGATTGTAACATCATGCTGAGTTACCTTCTGCCCAGCAATTGCTAAGGAAATTATTTACTTGACTTTCTGAATTCATCCTTTCAAGAATGCAAACCTGTTGCTGTCAAGTCAATTCCAAGTCATAGTGACCCTATAGGACAGAGTAGAACTGCCCCATAGGGTTTGCAAGGAGCAACTGGTGGATTTGAACTGCTAACCTTTTAGTTAGCAGCCAAGTTCTTAACCACTGCACCACCAGGGCTCCAAGAATGCAGGGATCCCCCAGTTTCCTTGTGCTCTTATAAGCAAGTAGAAAGGATAATGGCCTCCACTGCAGCAATTATATTGTTGAACACTGACATGGCATTTTGTCTTCAAATCGCTTGTCAAAGGATCCCTCTGTCTAATTCCGTTCAGTAAGTTTAGATCCTTGTACATCTATCTCTCACTGAACACACTTAAGTGTCCCAGAATTAGCTTGCAAGGCACAAAGGCATTAAGCTAAAAGGCTATTAACATAACACAAAAAGATTGTGGGTAAAAGTGCTATACGAATTGTCTCTATAGCAAATTTTATACTGAAGGTACATTTCCTCTAAAATAGAAAGCAGCAAAGATAATGATTGTGCCATTCAGTGGTTCTCAAGCACCCCAGGGGGTGATTGGAAGTATGTGGGGCAATAAATGGGGGGGGTGCTACCAGCATTCACTGTCCTAAGGGCAAATGTCCCACTCAGTGTACAACCGCCCCACCCACAATGCTAGTGCTCCCTCACCCCATTCTTCATCCACTCGCTCTCTTGTTTCTGAATCATTTCTTCATGAATTTGTGACTTGTGAAGCCAGCCATATTTTTGTCCGTTTCCACAAGGAATTGCATAAATATGCTCATGTATATATTTCAGAGGTGATACAGATTTGATAATGACAAAGCCAAGGATATAACCGTAGGAGTGGGTGGTTGAGGCTGATTGGAGGAAAAAAGCATTGAAGGTGAAGGAGTCAAAAACTGAGAAGTCAACATGATGAATGGCTCAAAAGCTGTTTACCGTAGAATTTGAGCAAAATCAATGAGAAAAATTGGCCACTTCAAAACTTCTTTATGTAGACACACTCTCAGAGCTGATTTATTATCATACTGAAGTTTGCTTCCAGGATTAGGGTGAGGCTTTTAAAGAAGTAAGAATGGTCAAGTGTACTTCTGTTTTGTTTTTCTTTAAAAAAAAAAAAAAAAAAACCCAGACCTTGACTACGACACAAAATCAGATTTTGTGACCATATGGTTTAATCTAAATGTGTTTACAAGGCTCTCCAGGAAAAATGACAGATGGCTAAGAGCTACAGAGTGAACAAAAGGAGTGTATGAACCAGACAAATGTCTCAGTGATAACAATGAAAAATTGAATACTTCCCAGTGAGCCTTCCAAAGAGGACAGAAGACCAAAATAATTGGAATCCTCTATTGCTCTTTAAGTGAAAACTAAATTTGCTTTAAAATATTAATTTTTCTGGAAAATCTCAATTTTTAACTAAAAAAATAGAAAGCTACCTTGGGTTTATAATTCCTTTTTAAATTCTTTTTTCAAAAATAATTTCTCCATTTCCAAGCTTATGCCATATTTTTATTTCAGGTTCCTCTTCAGGCCTGCAAAATGTATTCCTTGCTATCTTATTATTACTTACAATCTGTAGAAATGTTGTTGGAGGAAAGTTACCTGATAATTGATAGATTGTAGATTTTCTGCTTAACTTCATTCACAAGGGTCTACCCATTAGCATTAAATTTTGATTAGGCTACTGGGCCCATTTAGTTTTGGCATCAGTGCTAAAAATGCTGATAAACGATCCAGTTGGTGCCATCTGGGAACTTGTTTGTGACGTCACAGCTGACACTAGAAATTAGATTGAGAAAACCAATTAATTTCTCACAGTGTGTTTCAGATATTGAAAAAGAAAAGCTTTTCAGGGGGCTAACAATATCTCCTAGAGTTAAAAACCTATTTTCTCGTATGTATTAATGGTTAGTCTTCATCATCCTCATGAACTTGATAGTGGCCTGGATGATGCAGAGCAGAGGATTTTCTGGTTAAGTTGCTGTTTGTGACCAGAACTTTTAACACTGAATCAAAACCACCTTATTAAATTACTCGGTAAATTAAATCACTTCTTTCTCAACTGAAGTGAATAATAAAAATAGCCGATGCTCACTGAGTGGTTACTATATGCCAGGCACTGTTCTGAGTGCTTTACGTGCGTTAACTCATCTCATCCTTGCAACAGCCCTAGAAAGTGGATACTGTTATTATCCCCAAGAACACACAGCTAACAAATGGCAGCTCTGAGATTCAGATTTACTCAGGTGGCTCCAGAGTTCATAATCTTAACCACATGTTATATGTATTTTGGGAGACAGACAAACTACTTGATGTCAATTTTTGTTTTGTAAACAATTTTTTGTTTTTTTTGTTATTGTTATTTTTGTTTGTTTTTTATTAAAAGTATTATATGACCTTTTCTTCCATGTCAATAACTAGTGGTCTACACAGGGGGTTGGTAAACTATGGCCCATGGGCCAAATCCACCTGCCACTTGTATTTTTTTAACAGCTTTATTGACAGGTAATTCACATAGCATGCAATTTCCCCAATTAAAGTATACAATTAAATAGTTTTTCATATATTCACAGATATGTGCCACCATCTACACATTCAGTTTTAGAAGATTTTTATCACCACAAAGAGAAACCCTGTACCCTTTAACTATCACCCTCACGCTGGCCCCTGGCAACCACTAGTCTACTTTAAATTTGCCTATTCTGGTCATTTTATATCAATGAAATGATACGATATGTGGCCTTTTGTATGTCAGTACTTAATTCTTGTTTATTGGAAAACAAGTTCCTTTCTCAAAGCCCTAAGAAGGAATCAACATGACCAATACCCTGATTTGGACTTCTAGCCTCCAGAACTGTGAGACAATAAATCTCTTTTCTTTAAAGCTACCCATTTTGTGGTGTTTTGTTATGGCAGCCCTAGGAAACTAAAACAGCTATCTTAACAATATTTAGTCTTCATATCCATGAACCTGGGATGTCTTTCCATTCATTATATCTTGTTTAATTTATTTCTACAATGTCTTGTAGTTTTTGGTATACAAGTCTTGTACTTCTTTTTTTAAAATCTATTCCTAAGTGTTTTATTCTTTTTGATGCTATTGTAAAGGAAATTGTTTTCATAATTTTATTTTCAGATAGTTCATTGCAAATTTATAGAAATATATTTGATTTTTAAAATTGATCTTCTATCCTCCGACCTTGGTGAACTTGTTTATTAGCTCTAACAGTTTTTTAGTGGCTCCTTTAGGTTTTTCTATATACAAGATCATGTCATTTGCAAATAAAGATAGTTTTAATTCTTCCTGGTTGTCTTTTATTTCATTTTCTTTCCTGATTGCCCTGGTTAAAACCTCCAGTAAAATGTTGAATAGAAGGAGTATAAGCAGACATCACGGGCTTTTCTTTTTTTAAATGATCTTAGGGGTAAATATTTGGTCTCTCACCATTAACTATAATGCTAGCTGTGAGTTTTTCATAAATGCCCTTTATCAGGTCAAGAAAGTTCCCTTCTATTCCTAGTTTGTAGAATGTTTTTATTATGAAAGGGTATTGAATTTTGCCACATTTTTTCCATGGAGATGATTGGTTGTGTGGTCTTTTATTCTAATAATATGGTGAATTATGTATGTTAATTGATTTTTGAATCCACCTTGCATTCCTAGGATAAATTCCACTTGATCATTGTATACAATCATTTAAGAGGCAAATCAGTCATTCTATTTAGTGCTGACTTAATACTGTGCAGTAGAACCAACTCCAAGCTCCACAGCTAAATAGGAATGAAGAAAACTTGGAGATGCTCCAATACAAACCAGAGACATATTAAGAATTGAAGAATACATCCTTTTCGGAAGAGTAAAAGGAACTGAACTTAAACAGCTTAAAGGTTTCTTCAACTGTAAAATATGGAGATTTGAGTCAGTAATTTCTCATATCCTTTTAGCTCTGACTTTTTTTGATTCTTAGACTAAATATGTTAGTCAACAGAGTAACTGCAAACCGCCTACAGCATCTGAAGCAGTGAACTAGGCATATGCATATGCTGGCAAATAAACATGGTTTACTGCATCGTTAGTCCTTCTACCAGGGGAAGAATTTCTTCCAGACAGAAGATATTAAGGTGATGTTCCCTTCCTCCTCTGAGCAATAAAATAAATGGGCTTTAACTGCAGCTTGATAGCCTTAGGATCATGAAAAGTTATCTGAAAACTGTATAGAAAATGCAGCGGTGGTTAGCATAAGACTGATTGCTAAGTCTCCTTCACTGGGGGCTTCCGGATTTAATCATTTATCACTCCAAGATGGTATT
Source organism: Trichechus manatus latirostris (assembly GCF_000243295.1). Classification (NCBI taxonomy): domain Eukaryota; kingdom Metazoa; phylum Chordata; class Mammalia; order Sirenia; family Trichechidae; genus Trichechus; species Trichechus manatus. The sequence continues at coordinate 4,171,844 of NW_004443992.1, read as the reverse complement.
AGAGATATTAGATGGACAATGTGCTGCATAGCTCAGAACCTTTAAAGCACCATATGCACAACTATCTCTACCAGTGGTTGTTTCATAGACACTCAAACACACTTCCTCTCTCCCTTGAACAACCTGACATCATTCTATAGTCCTTATCATGTATCATGTGCAGTAGCACCAAAATCCATCCTGTGTCCTCAAGCTGAAAACCAGAGAGACGTCCTTATCCAATTGGTTATAAAGTTCTGTCCTTTCTGTGCCTCTTAAATGTGTTTTGAACCAGTTACCTCCTTTCCATATTCACAACTCCTATTTCATGCCCTCATCATAGGATACCTACATTACTGCAATAGCATCTTAATTAATCTCTTTGCCCATAGTCTTGCTCTTCAATCCTTTTCCTAGGTTTCTGCCAAAAACTGTGTATTTTTAAAGTGCAAGCTCTTCAGTCTGAATAAGTTTCTACCCAGTACTTCATTTTCGTTTCCCATCGCTTAACACCACTCACTCACTTTAAACTAGAGACATTAAGAAAAGATTCAAGTTCCCCTTTTTCATATATTCCTGCCTTTATATATGTTAATCCATCTATCTAGAATACTTCTCTCCTTTTATGCTTGTTGGGCATAAACCCAGGTGAAATGTCACTCAACTCTTCTCAAGTGTTTTGTTAGCTTTTACCTAAAAACAAAAGGCAGATATAATTGTTTCTTTCTCTATACTTCCACGTTGTATATGCCACTAGCAGTGTAGATTGTATCACTTTCTGTTGTAATTATTTGATTACATATGTGATGAAGATAAAACACATTTATTCTTGTGTCAATGCCCCTCATTTCCTACTTCCCTCCTTGCCACCTGCCAAAGGACAATTTTGGCTGGCCTAATTTTGGGTCTTTTCTAGGGTGGGAAAAGCAAGGAATGGTATAAAAGCAGGAACGAAAAGGGAGTGGAAAGACACAAGGACTTAGTGAAAGTAGCTAAATATATCAATGAATGGCCCATGTGTATGAGTATGTTATATCTGGCCACTTCCCAGAAATGTCCCAGGTTTCAAAATCACTAGTGATCCTTGAGGTCAGGCCAGCAGATGAGAGGACTGCTCATAGATTGGTATATAGACAGAGGGATCTGGGGGAAAGCTCAAGATGGAAGAACAATAATCAAAGTGATGATAATGTGGCATTAGCGAAGAGGATTGCTATTAACAGGAGGTCAAGAGAAAAGCAAGGCAAAAGCTTAAGAGTAGAACAAGCTGTGAGATCAGTGACCAGGAGAGTCCGAAGGTAGATGTCCAAGTCCAGGGTGCCAGATGAGTGAGATGGGTTTAGAGATCTGAGGAGAAATTCTTCAGAATGAGTCTTCTATTGGGGCAGGTGCAGCTGTTTAAAGATACTGGATCAGGCTGTGAATCATCCTCTTTCATGGGGCCATCCCTCTCTCTCCCTGCTGGGCAGAACAGCACAGTGTATCCAAGGCGTCTCTGAAGCAGGGCTTCTAGAATCACCTTGGGATCATACTAAAATGTAGATTCTGATTTGGTACATCTGGGGTGGAAATGCAACTTCTCAGCAGGGGGTCAAACCAGAACAAATGGTTCAAAGCCCTGCTCTGAAGTAAAATACAAACTCTCTGGTGTACTTTTCCAGCATCCCATGCTCCTTTGTGGGACCAGTTCTTGGAACCAATTTCAGTAGGATCCTTGAGGAAATCAAACGTTCTCAGTCAACTAGCTCCATTTCCACATTTAGTCTTTTCCTGTTCCTCCATAGTTACCTTTCCTTTTGAAATAAATTTTTAAAATTGCCATCGAGTTGGTATGGGAAACAATGTACACCATGAGAATTATTTTTCAGATTCTTAATCTTTGCACTTTTTATTGGATTTCTTTTTTTATACAGAAAATGGCTTTCTTTGGCCATTGTATGAAATTAAGTCCGATATTGCTTATTTTATATAATTATTTATGGAGTTAGTCTTTTAAAGATCTAGTTTGTACTAACTCAAATCAGGCACTAGCATCACGTTTCTGCAAAGATTTTCCTTATTTGAGCAGTCCCCATCCCCCATTTTGACAAAGTTATTAATGTAATTGCACACATTCTTTTTCTTTTTTTAACAGCAACTCAGGCTGTTAACCCTTCAGACTCCAAGAACGTGAGAGCCTCATAACAGAAGCCCTGAGGGACCAGTTATAAATCAGAATATGCTTTTCTCGGGCCACGGAATGCAAGGGGTTACACTCTGCAGGAGGCTACGGGGGCTGTAGTGGGGGAAGGGAGAGTGAGCTGGCTTTCTTCCCTCATGCCTGGGAACATTTACCGTTCATCTTCTTACCGGGAACAAAGGTACCGGAAATTTCCCTTCTGCTTGTAAAATAGAAGACAAGGGTGCTTGCTATGGGAATTAGGAGAGAATTGGATAATATTTCCAGAGCACCTTGGAATACTTTCAGGGTAAATGTTACAAAAACACTAATTATTTCTTTTATTATCAAATTATTTTCCTATCATGAAGAACTCTCCAAATGAACTTTTTTTTTTAATTAAGAATTCTCAGGATGCTGCAAATCATTAAGTAACAAGAGAAGTTTGCCATGCTGTGAGGGAGTAGTGGTCAAAGGTATCCAAGACTAGCCTCTAATTCAATTACTTTCAGACATCTCGCTCATTTCCCACCACGGATTATGATATTCTCTCTGTTGGAGCCTGCTAACCCAAAGGTCGGCAGTTTGAATCCACCAGCTGCTTCTTGGAAACCCTATGGGGGCAGTTCTACTCCGTTCTATAGGGTCGCTATGAGTTAGAATCGATTCCAAGGCAATGGGTTTACATGCTGGACAAAAGGGAGAGGCGAGAGGTGGATTAAAAAAGTAAGAGGAATCGTTCAAAATATGAACCCCAAAGCTTTCACTGAACGGGAGGAGAGGAGCCAGGTGTGGTGTGGCAACAAAGAGCTGGGAGCTGATGAACTGAAGTCCACTAATATGTGAAGGAAGAAGAAATTCTGTCCAGAGTTATAAGACAGGAAGGAAAGAAGAAAAAGAGGGAGGGAGGAATTACTGAGACCTGGGTATTCGGCAAGCCTTTTCATGAAAATGAATGAAGTTAGCCTGTCACTTCAAGGAAAACAACTGGCAGTCTTTTAAAATGAATTAATACATATATATTTTTAAATATCTTCAGTGTTAATTTCCAATATGGTGAATATCAATAAATACAGCCCACACAAACAAAAAGCTCTTTGGGGTCCTCAACGGTTTTTAAGAGTGTAAAGGGATCTTGAGGCCAAAAGTTTGAGAATCCCTGCTGTATACAAATGCTTCCCAAAGTGTGTTCTTTTAAAGTTTGACCCTTACCATACTCTAATCCTGTACTGTCCAGTATGCTAGCCAGTAGCCGCATGTGGTTATTTACATTTATATTAAATAAAATTAAAAATTCATTTCCTCACATTAGCCATATATTAAGTGCTTAATAGCCAAATGTGGCTAGTGGCTACTATACTGGACAGAACATATTACAGAACATTTTATCTTTGCAGAGAGGGCATGAAAGTCAGGTTTACATACAACATGACGTCCTCCTGTTGATTATCATGTTTATTAGCATCCTACGGCTCTGTGAAGTTCTAAAAGGAGGAAAAACTGTTTCTTTGTTTAAGCATTTCTCAAGCTTAAACATACAACTTTATTTTTCACACAACAGGTATTCCTATTCCATGAAACGTACTTTGAAAAACGCTGTTCTGTCTTTTTCCATTATTTTTATGTTAGCTAATCTATTGAACATGAGGTTTTATTGTTAAGTAAATTTTGTATCTCTTTTGAAATTAAATGTATATAAATAATATAAAAATTATGGAAACCTATCATCTAAATCTAAATTCTGTTCCTTTGCTAGTTCACAAGTGGAATGTTCCTCTATCAGTGTATATTATAGTTGAGATTACTTTTCCAATTATTTCTGAAGTTTTAGTCTATGTAATATTTGCCACCAGGTCTTAGATTTTGGTTTTGTACACAGAGCCTCAGAGATAGTACCCCTGATTGGGAATCTCTGGAATTTTGCTATAGCCCTACCAGTCAATAAAATTTTTCAAGCATTACATTTTTAAGTACACATTTTATTTTAGAATAGTTGTAGTCTTACAGAAAAGTTGCAAGAATATTACGGAGGGTTCCTGTACAGCCTATACACCCAGTTTCCCCTGTTGTTAACATTACTGTGGTACATTTGTCTGCAAGCTTTACTTTTGAAGTTTCTAATATAAAAATATAGATTTATTATTTTCCAAATTAAAATCAAAATATTGAATGTGCCTTTTCAAACCACATAGACTCCAACACTCCATCATGAGAGTGACACTATTCCAGGGTTTCTTCAAGTATAGCTCGCTGAGGGTCCCAATAGTTTGCCTATGATCTTATTAAGCTCAGCACCCCCTACACACACCTCTCCCAGGTAGGTGAATAGATCCCTGGGCTGGTGACATTAGAGCCAGGGCTGTGAGGAGGCAGCACTGGCTAAAAGCTATAGAGCCACAAGAAAATGAGGGCATTGATGCCTTTGCCCCCAACCAGGGAAAGAAAGTGAGGGAAGAGTAAAAATATGGAATGCATAGAAGCTCCAAAGTGACAACTCAGAACTGACAACAAGTAAAATAGAGGTAGAAAGTTGAAAAGACTCCTGAAGGTAAAGGGAATGCAGAAGTAGCCATGAATAGCCTGAGGATGAATTATAAGTTGGGAGGAAACTTAAGGATACTGACCTGGTATAGATGAATTATGCCTTTTCTATAAGGAAACAGTTCATTAAAATAGTATGTATATTGATTAATTTACATGCTATTTTAAAATTTTTTCTCTCATTATAAGAATAATTCATGTATACTTACATTTATATTTGTGAATGCATGTACAAAGAAAATCTGGAAGTATATATACCAAACTGGTTGGTGGCAGGTGGGAGGCAGGAAGGTTGGGATTAGAGCGGAGTGAAGTGAAGGGAGAGTTTCACTTTTCACTCTATACTTTTATAGTGTTTACATTATTTACAGAATATATTAATGTATTACATTAATATATTAATGTAAATAAAGAAAACAAAAAGTATAAGTAGTACCATATTTTTTGCAAATAATGTGCCCACGTAAATAACACGCCCACACATACAGCATGCAGAAATGATGAAATTAAATAGCTCTGGCATAGCGCATTCATGCATATACTGAGCATGTCTCATGATATTTCCAAAAGTAAATTTCAGCCTCATTCACCTGTCCTCCCATATTACAGGTAAATCATATCGTTCTGTTTATTTTCTTAATTTCCTGCTTATGTGTATAAAAGTAGTCCGAATATGTTACTTTTGATCATAATTGTGTAATAAAGGTAGAAGCCATGGTCGAGAAGGCATGGATCAAGTTTGGTAGTCCCCCGGTAATCGGAAAATAATCGAAACTCTGCTGTTTTGATTTGCTTCTATTAGTATATCACTTTTGATTTACCGGTAAATACTTTTGGCTTAAATTTCAATTAACAGAAAATCAATACCTACCTTAAGTGAAGTTTCCATGTGATCCGAAATAGAAACTGAAGTCAGCAACATGTTAAAAAAATTGGCATAGTAGCGCTCACGAAAATAACGCGCGGGGGGGGGAGGGGCGGTAGATTGCATGGTTGGCCAAAAAAAGTATAATGCGCACATTATTTGTGAAAAAATAGGCACATGTTTGTTTACAAGTTTGAGAAGTATTGAAAAACATATGGGAAGACATTTGAGTTATTTATATTCTCACCACCCTGTGATAACCACTTTTTAAAATAAATTTCTTTCCCATTCCCCTCCTCTTAATATTTAGATATATAGACACAGTAGGCTATAATAAGATCAACGAATACTTGATGACTTCCCTGGCCTATGGAACTCAGATGAAATATGAGCAGAATTAATGTGCATGTCTTCTAGGCAGAAGCTTTAAGAGCTAGCTCATGGGTCCCATGTTCTCCTTTCTCTGCTTCTACAATCATTGAAACTGTGTCAAGATGGAGCCCCTGCCATCTTTGTGAGCTCCAGAGTGTCTATGAAGTGCCTAGTGACTCTGAACATGAGACAGTCAAGCAGCATGAGTGAGAAGTAAACTTTGTTGTTGTAAGCTGCTGAAATTTTTCGGGTTGTTACTGTAGCATAAGCTACCTTACTCTGATTTATAGAAGAGATAAATAGATATCTGTGTGTATGTATATGCAAATGTATGTATGTGTGTGTAGTATATACCCAACCAGTTGCCATCATTTGATATTAACTCATGGCAACCTTTGTGTTTCAGAATAGAACTGCTCCATGGGTTTTTCAGTGGCTGTGAACTTTATTCTAGGTCTTTCTTCCATGGTGCCTCTGGGTGGATTCAAACCACCAACCTTTTGGTTAGTAGCCTAGCACTTAACCATTTGTGCCACCCAGTGACGCCTGTGTGTGTGTGTGTGTGTGTGTGTGTGTGTGTGTGTGTGTGTGTGCATAGTTGTTGTTAGTTGCCGTTGAGTCGATTCCAACTCATAGGGACCCCATGTGTGCAGAGTAGAACCACTCCATAGGGTTTTCAAGGCATATATATAGAAAGAAATATACACAAATACATAAAATTCATTGTTACTATCAAAGTGGGTTCATATTGTATATTTGTATCTTCCTTTTTTGACTTGATATTTTACCATAAAAAATCTTCCCATTTTACCATAGTTTTTGAAAACATGATTTTAATGACTACATTATTCCATTCTGTGGATGTACGTGATGTATTGAATTTATCTCCTATAGGTAGACATTTAGGTTGTTTCCAAGTTTGACCCTTTTAAATCAGTAATAAACATCTTTATGGACAAATATTTGTCCACAGCTCTGATTATTTCATACTTAGGATAAATATCAAGAAACGAGATTACTGTTAATTTTAGAGCTGACTCTGACTCTCACACTCTTGGCTTCCTATCTCCTCTCTCCATGGGGCTCCTGTAGGCTAACAGGTTGTAATAGTTCAACTGTCAACCCACAGGTACAGAGAACCTAGCCTTCTGCTGGTTTTCACAGATGAGATGAAAATCCCCTTATCCTTTCCATTTCCCCTCTGTTCAGCAAAGACAAAGTTGAGATTTTTTCACTCAAGAGTTTTCATTAAAAAATTAAGAGTAAAACAAAAAGATGTATACAAAATGTAACTTTTTGCTGCTAACATAGACTCCTATCCAAAGATTACCCTCAGGGTACCCAGTCCCTGGGCCTTTTCCTCACTTCCTTCCTGGCTGGATTATACAGTACAGCAGAAGGCTAGTCCCTCCCAGAACTAGATTCCTGGTCTTCTCCTCAGCCCTCACCCTCAGGTGTGCACTCACTCACCTCCATCGCTCCTGGGGTGCCCTTCAAAGAAGACAAAGCATCACTTTTCTAGCACTATTTTGATCCTTGGTATCCTTTTCTGTCTTTTCCACTAGGCTAGACAGTGATCCTTTTGAAAGTAGAGATTGTATTTCCTTTCTACAGCCACAGTTACTAGAATGGTTCCCAGAACTTACCAGGCTTAGTGTAAACATTGGGTGAAGGCATGAATGCATGCATGAACTAATGTATGAATTCATGCATACATGATTGAATGAATAGCAATAAGAAGACACGGGAAATGTATTTTTCCATCTCTAGTATCTGAAAAGGTGAATCTTCCTGCCTCCAGGGTGGTTATATTTTAATCTGAATTAGCAATGTATTTGTAAGGTATAGGTGCTTATAGGATAAGTGTTCGTAACTTGGAGAATGTATGTACCTTTGAGGAACACCCTGGAAAACAAACAAGCATATTCCTTTTTTATACCTTAGGACTAAACTGTAGTTATAAAAAGTGAAGGGAAAATAAGAGTATGAGGCAGGTCTTCAACACCATGCTTTTTTGAAGCAAGAGACACATTCCCTAATTTAACTAGTCAGCATTCAGATACAGTGTGTGGGGAGTATGCAGGTAAACAGGCACTCTTAGTCATCATAAGACTGGAGTGTAAATCGGTGCAAACATTTTAGAGGTACTTTTGTGATTTCATCAAAATTCTGAATGCACACATTGTCTAGCCAAGTAATTCAATTTCCAGGGGTTTATCTCCGAGAAATGCCTGCATAGCTGTACAGTTATGAATGTATAAGGATGTTCATTGCAGCACTAACCGTAATCATCAAAAATTGGAAATAATCCAAATGTCCATCAGTAGGGAATTGTATAAATAATGATATATCAATATAATGGAATATGATATAGAACTTTAAAAAATGTGATAGCCCTTTATTAACTGACATGCAAAGATATTCAATTTAAATTATTTAGTGATGAAAGCCAAGTTGCAGAACAGTTTACATAGTATGATTTCATATTTTCTTAAGAAGATGCATATGAATAGGGGAAAGACAAGAAGGCTATACTGCAAATTTAATGGTGGCTGCTTCTAGGGAGTGAGGATTAGGGGTAGGAGTGGAAGAGACTTTTCAAAATCCTTGTGTATTTACTTCTGTATTTTAAAAAATTCTTTACAAAAAATACATATTACCTTTTAAATAAACATTTCAAAAGTAAAAACAATAATTAATTACCACCCAGAACTAAAACCATTCCCGAAGCCAACTATTCAGACAAAGATTAGACTGGACTATAAGACATAAAATGATACTTATAAAGAGCGTGCTTCTTAGTTCAAATAGATACATAGACTAAATAGGCAGTTCCTGTCTGGAGGCTAGATGAGAAGGCAGAAAGGGACAGGAGCTGGTTGAATGGACACAGGAAATCCGGGGTGGAAAGGAGTGTGCTGTCACATTATATGGAGAACAACTAAGGTCACATAATGTGTGTATAAATTTTTGTATGAGGAACTAACTTGAACTGTAAACTTTCACTTAAAGCACAATAATAATAATAATAATTAATTACCACTTTTTCAAGCCCTTGGTTGAGAATTTAGCTATTCTTGAGTCTTAGAAACCTTTAATGATTGTAAATTGTTCCTTTGAGGTGGGAGCCCTGGTGGCATAGTGAATAAGAGCTCAGCTGCTGACCAAAAAGGTTGGCGGTTCCAATCCACCAGCAGCTCCTTGGAAACCCTATAGGGCAGTTCTACTCTGTCCTACAGGGTCGCTTTCGAAACCAATGACACTTAACAACAACAACCTTTGAGGTAATTTAAATGATGGAGCAGAATTGAGCAAAATACTGTAAATTTCAGAAATCTGGACTACCTGATCCACACTCTAGTCATGAATAGTGTCTGGTGTCAGGTGTTACAGGCATCATAGCCCTATGTTGGATTTTTTTTTTTTTTTTTATGGTCGTTCAGACACTTTTGAATTAGACCATTTAAAGTCTGCAAGGTTACAGTGGGTCCTCACCCATGTGGCAGGTCAGAGTTGGTGTTGGTTGGGGTTTATTTTCATTTATACTTACTTAGCCTTCAGATTGAGTCCATTTCCTGACCACATTCCCCTCTGTCATGAATTTTGTCCCCCAGAAATATGTGTCAACTTGGTAGGCCATGATTCCCAGTGTTGTGTAGATGTCATCCATTTTGTGATTTGATAATCCTGTCTGTTGTAAATCCTAACCTCTATGATGTTAATGAGGCAGGATTAGAGGCAGTTATGTTAATGAGGCAGGACTCCATCTATAGGATTAGGTTGTATATTGAGTCAATCTCTTTTGAGATATGAAAGAGAGAAGCCAGCAGAGAGGGGAGGGACCTCATTATCACCAAGAAAGAAGACCCAGGAGCAGACTGCATCCTTTGGACCCAGGGTCCCTGTGCTGAGAAGCTTCTAGACCCAGAGGAAGATTGACGACAAGAAATGCTGGGCCCACAGATGCTAACAGAGCAGACAGAGAGAGAAAGCCTTCCTCTAGGCTGAATTAGGTGCCCTTAATTAGGACTTCTAGCCTCCTAAACTATGAGAGAATAAATTTCTGTTTGTTAAAGCCATCCACTTGTGGTATTTCTGTTGTACCAGCACTAAATAACTAAGACACCCACTTTGCTTTGGATCTTCTAGAAGTAACCATCCCAAGTTCTTTCCAAGTCCCATAAGAATTAGTTTGCCATTTCAAACCCAGCACCACACCCAACCTCAAGCTCTGTACTGTTCATATCTACCTCCAGTTAAAACACCTACACCAATACCTGTCTCCCCATCAGCTCGCACTGTGGGTAGGCTAAAAAATGAATCAAGTTCACTGAACAGCTATGTGCTTTATTGTCATAGCTCTGGGCAAAATCTTCAAGTGGTTGCATTTCACATGCTAGAATGCTGGCCAAGCATTTGGAGAATGCTACATAAATGCAATAAGCCGTTTCAGCTTGGTCCCAGGTGCTCCTAGTACAAATACCACACCAATGCCCAATGAGTGTTTGCTCCCATTGACATGCCTGGGTGCTTTAGATAACCCAGACAGAGAAAAGGGGTGATGACGGAAGAGGGGAGATGATGATAATATAACACCGACCCCTTTGGACTGGTTTTGAGCTCCCATTGTTGTTGTTGTGTGCCATCGAGTCGATTCTAACTCATAGCAACCACAAGTGACAGAGTAGAACTGCCCTATAGGGTTTTTCTAGGCTGTGATATTTACCGAAACAGATTGCCACATCTTTCTCCCTCCGAGCTGCTGGGTGGGTTTGAACTGCCAACCTTTCAGTTAGCAGCCTAACGCTTAACTGTTGTGCCACGAGGGCTCCTTTTGAGCTCCTAGAGCTATACCAAACCAAAAAAACCAAACCCATTGCTGTCAGTCGATTCCGACTCATAGCGACCCTATACGACAGAGTAGAACTCCCCATTGGGTTTCCAGGCAGCGAATGGTGGATTTGAACCACCGACCTTTTGGTTAGCAGCCAAGCTCTTAACCAGTGAGCCACCAGGGCTCCCGTGGAGCTATAGAAACACATTTTATGAAAAAGCAGCACTAGTTTGGCGCACAGATGCCAAAGGGTGGCACAGAGTTGAGGAGGACCGTTTTCCCCACCTCCTCATGGAATCCAGCACTGTTCTGGCACACAAAATTAGAAGCTTTGGGGATATTAGGAGACAGCATTCAGCACAGACATTGGCCAAGTGTTTCACAGTGGACTTCCTCAGCAAAGGCAGTGATAAAAATTTCTTCCAGCTGTTTGCCAGCAATAAATGTTGACAAATGAGAACTGGAACTGACGAGGAAGACTATGGATGCCCCAAGAGGGCCAGGGCCGAGATGTTTGTATGACTCTTTGCTGTATCCCTTCACACCATAGGCACTTAGCACATTTTAAGTTTGAATGGACGAATGGTGCCATGTAGCAGATGAAAGCTGAGCTATTGGTTTGTGAATACAGGGAAGGCACTTGTTTGAGGGCACCCCAAAATAACCAAGATCACTTTGGAGAAAAATAGCTCCTGTTTAAAGCGCGTGGGATTTGGGCTCATTGTAATTTATGTATAGCTATAGTGTGACCACTACAGTGTCGCTATGAGTTGGAATCAACTCAATGGCAACAGGTTGTTTTTTTTTTAATAGTATGACCAAGGAGCCCTGGTGGTACAATAGTTAAGGGCTCAGCAGCTATCTGAAAGGTTGGCGGTTGGAACCCAGTGACTCCTTGGGAGAAAGACGTGGCAATCTGTTGCTATAAAGATTACAGTCTAGAAAGCTCTATGGGGAAGATCTACTCATCACATGGGGTCGCTATGAGTCAGAATCAACTCCACAGCACCTAACAACATAATGTGACATTTGTACGGTAAGGCCAGGTAACAATTGGGTTAGAAATATTTTCTAAACTACAATTGATAAAATAACTTTTATTAAATACTTGGTTTCCAGGTATATTTGTTTGTTTCAGGAATAACCTAATTTATAAAATTGGGCAATATCCATGGCTGTGATCATTATTAGATTTTTCTATAAGCAATCAAATCTGTAACTCTAGATTGAAAATATCCTATTTCAAAAATGTAGTAAATATGCTTAAGGGACAAAGCTTCTGTGATTATAACTTTCTAAACATTTTTCTCTCTCACAGGATTAGTTGAAAACAAAGCCAAATATGGGACATCTTACGACTATGGGTGCTTAGATATAGAGACTTTGAATAGTAATCAAAACCTGTTAAACTAACTAACTAACACGCTCCCTTCTAGTTCTCAGAGCTGATTTGTCACAGAACTTCCTATTTGCTTTTTAAAATTTATTTCTAGACCATGTCCCTGCTATGGGGGAGAAGGAAGGAAAGAAAGTAGATTCTATTTGGCTTTTAAGGTCAGGCACTCAGTTTGGCAGCTGCACTTATATAACCTTTAACTTCTCCTAATTAGAAATTTTCAAAGTACCTGGCTCTCCCCAGGATGCCAGTTTGCTAGAGAATCTCACAGGCAGACTCCATGTGAGAAGTCAATTTGAAGACTTAACCACAAAAATAACAAAAGCTTCAACTCCATGAAACAAGTTATCCTCTATTGTTTGCCCGACTCATTGTGAGGTTGAGGTTTTAACCTGACTTGATTTAAAACTCATTTATCTTAATTAATGTACATCCAATTCAATCACCCCCATTCTCCTACATACAGGTCAAACCTTCAAAAACCTTCAGAGGCAGCCAGTCATAGGGGAGATGTTTTTTCCTCTCACTGGTGTTAGGCATGATTATTTTTGACATTCATTTCCGGGTAAAGGTTTTAAAAATCATCAAACTATTATTTTCTAGTATCTAGGAATCAGTATTATATTAAGCTGAAATTAAAGTTGCATTGAATATTGGTTATGATAAATTAGTTGTACATCTTTTAAACAATATAGTGGAAAGCAAAGGGAAATTCCAATTTGTATTAAAAACCTTGAAAGGTCAATTTATTTCAACGTAGAACTTCAGGATAATATGCTGGAGAATGAATATGCCCATCATTCTACAATTTTATGTACTTGTCTCCATCCTATGTGATTTTATCCCTTTCCGTGACTTCAGTCACAGTTTAGATACTAACATCTCAAAAAATATGTATCTTCAACTCTATCTTTCTTCTTAGGTTTTTGTCCTATTTAGCCAGCTGCTTACTGGGCTTCGCTGCCTAGTTATTCCACAGTCACCTTAAATGATATATGATTGAGGCTGAAATCAGTAGCTTTCCTTCCAATATTTATTCTCAATACACTATTGGTAACTGACACCTCAGCAAGATATCTAGGAACTATGTAGTCATCTTTTTAAAGAGGGTGGGATAAAATTAATGCATTTAAAGTATATAATTCAATGAGTTTTTAGTATATTCACAGAGTTGTATAATCATCACTGCAGTCTAATTTTAGAACATTTTCACTACCCCAAAAAGAAACCCTATACCAATTAGCAGCCACTCCCCATTCCCTGGCCCCCACCTCTACCCTAAGCAGCCAACAATCTACTTTCTATTTCTGTATATTTGCCTATTCTGGACATTTCATACAAATATAATCATGCAGTATGTGATCTTTTGAGACTGGCTTCTTTCATTTAGCATAATGTTTTCAAGGTTTATCCATGTTGTAGATGTGTCAGTACTTCATTCCTTTCAATTGCTAAATAATATTCCATTTTGTGCATATACCACATTTTATTTATTCATTCATCAGTCGATGGACATTTACACTAGAGTTATCTTTGTCCTTTATCTTCCTCTACCCTCCAACACATAATTGATAACCATATTTTATTGCTTCTACCACTGTAACTTCTTCTCGTGTGCCCCTCCTCTTCATCACTATGGCTATAGCTTGGTTTCAGGATATCACCATTTGTCACTTGGATTATTGCAAACAGCTTTCTACATTTTCTCCCCTCTTCCAGTCTTACCTCCTTCTCTATTCCATCCTAAACATCACAGTTATAGTGTACTTTGTAATTGTTTAAAATAACCAAATGGATCCCATATCCTGTGGTGGCTCCAAAATGCAAAATCTGTGAATGAGTATCACCTTTTAAAATATTTTTTTCTGGACCCCACACTCTGTACAACTGAGGCACAGCCAAGGAATCTGGATTTAAACCAGAAAGATTCTAGGGCAATTCTACCATACCATAAATGATGACATAATCCCAGTGCTACTTAATCCAGTCCAGAGCATAGTAAAAGACGGAAAATTTCCAAAGTCTTTCATGATACGACTATGACATCGACACCAAACCTGACAAAGATCACAAAACAAGAAAACTACAGGCCAATCTCATTTATGAATAGCAATGTAGAAAACATAAATATTAGCAAAGAGAACCAACAGCCTATGTAGAAATAGATATCATTTGAAAGTGTAATCCAAGAATAAGTTTCCATCATAAGACACAATTAATAGAATTCATTATACTAATAAATCTAAGGAGAAAAATCAGATGATTTTCTCCATAAATGCCAGAGCCATTTGATAAAATTGAATCTCCATTCATGTTTTTTAAAAAAAATTGCTCAATTGAATTGAAACTGAGGAATACTTAAGTTCAAAAGCCAGCTTCTTACTTAATGGAAAAACACAGTACTAAAAGCAGGAAAACAAAGATGACCACTATGCTCTCTAGTATTTAAACTGGTAACAGAGGTATTAATCAATTTAATTAGATAAGAAAAAGTATTTAAAAGCCCAAGAATTGGAAGGAAGAAGAAAAACTACCTCTATTTTCAGACAACATAATTATACAACTAGAAAACAAAAAATAAATGGAAAATTAATACAAATAATAATGATAACAAATATATATCCTACTTTTTTTTAGTAAAAAAAAAAGGTATAAAATTAATATGGGTAAGTCAATAGTCCTGTATAAACTAACAATAAGCAGGTAGAAGAAATAATGGAAGAGCAGACCCCAATTTATAAGAGCAAAAGTATAATACTGGGACATAAACCTAACAAGAAATAGGTAAAACCTATATAAGAAAAACTATAAAACATGCCTGATGACACTAAAAATGACTTAAAAAATATATTATGTTCTTAGACAGAAAGTTGGTATCTTGAACATATCAACATCATAAAGATACAAATTTTCCCTAAGTTAATTTGTAAATTTAATAAAATTACTATCATTTCTTTCTGAATCTAAATAAGTTGATTTAAAAGTTTATTTTGAAAGTATAAATAAAAAGAATTGTTAGAAAAATCATAAGAGAGAATTGAGAGAAAAATTACCCTACCAAATATTAAGACCTATTTTAAAACTGCCTAATTAAAAAAAAGTTCTATTGTTGCATGATTAGACAGCAAGACAATGGAAATGGAGAGCAAATTCAAAAATAGCTGCAAGTGCAGATAGAAATTTAGTAAATGGTACAGATACTCTCTCAAATCAATATTATATGTAGAGCTTGTTTGGCTCCTAATCCAAACAAATCATAGTAAGGGACATTTTTGAGATAATTGAGAAAAACTGAACACAGAATAAATGCTGTATATTAGTGAAGTATTGTTAATTTTGTTTGGTATGATAGTGATATTGTGAATGTATTAAAAATATTCATCTGTGAAAAATATAAGCTAAAGTATTTATAAGTGAAATAATATACAGTCAGGATTTATTTTAAAATCTCCAGCAAAAAAGGGAGATGGGGGTGGGTAGATGAATTAAGAATCACAAGTACTGATAATTATTGCAGTTGGATGACAGGAATATAGAAGTTCACTGTATTATACTTCCCACTTGTGTAGGTTTGAAATTTTCCATAAAATGAGGTCTTCAGATACACCAGATTCCTGAAGAAATAGTATAGGTCTATTTCTGATTTTGCAAATCTCAAATACATTTAAGAGAAATAGTTAATATCTGTATATATTGCTGAGATAGTTTTGCAATGTATTCTTTTTTAAATATTTTATTTTAGATATTGTTGTTGAGAATATATACAGCAGAACACACACCAATTCAACCATCTCTACACGTACAATTCAGTGACATTCATTACATTCTTCAAGTTGTGCAACCATTCTCACCCTCCTTTTCTGAATTATTTCTTCTCCATTAACATAAACTCACTGCCCCCTAAATTTCCTATCTGATCTTTCCAGTTGCTGTTGTCAATTTGATCTGCTCAAGGCAGACATTCTGTACTAATTAAGCTAAACTATTGTTTGGTTTTAAGAAGACTTCAGGGGTGCCATATATTATTTCAATGAAAAAAAAACAAAGTCCACAAGTGAGTAGAACTAGGAGTTAGATATGGAGGTGGGGAGAGAAACTTCGACATTTCCTTGTATATCCTCCCATTTGGATTACTGACAATAAGTTTATAAAGTTTAAAAATAACTAGTTAGTAACGGTAAGAATAAAAAATAATTTTTAAAAAGCTTTCCCAGAGTATTGTGGTGGACGGGTTAAAAAGCAAGGCATTAGCATGTAAGTCCTGGATGGCCTGGAACTTCTTGCCACATCCCACCCCCCATCCCTTATGCCAGCCTTCCAGTCGATTCCAACTCATAGTCGGACCCTGTAGGACAGTGTAGAGCTGCCCCATAGGGTTTCCAAGGCTGTAATCTTTGCGGAAGCCGACTGCCACATCTTTGTCCCACAGAGGCTGGTGGGTTCCCACCGCCAACCTTTCAGTTAGCAGCAGAGCACTTAACCACTGCACCAGCAAGGCTCTTTATGCCAGCCAAGCCCACCTAATTGCAGCTCCCTGGCACAGCAGGTTGTTTCAGAGCTCTGTGCCTTTGCTCTGTGCCTGAAATGCTTTCTGTGGGGCAAACATATAAAATAATCTCTTTCCAAGACTCTGCACAAGTGTGATACTCACTGAAGCCTCCCTTGAGCGCCCTCCTCCTCTGAGCCGCACCCCCAGCTCCAGTTAAAATTTACCGCTTCCGTCTTTGTATCACTCTGTAAACCTTGCTCATTTCCATGTCTGCTTTGTCTCACAAGACTGTCTGACTCTCTCCAAGCATACTCCTTGCCCTAAAGTATCTGGTCAATAAATTGAATGAAAAGAGAAAATAAAACGTTTGGCTTAACCACTTGACAGTTGCTGTCTTGGTTTCTGGGGTAAAAGACTGTAAATATCTCTACTCTGGTTTTCTTAACCAAAATATATGTCAGATATTATGACAGTGAGTTGCTTTTGAAACTTACTATAAAATAGAGATTCATCCTGTGAAGTAAAGTAAAAAATGACTGTGAAAAATACTTCCTTTTCAAGTGTTATTAAAACCAAGAGATAGGAAAGGTACCATTTGTATATGTTTAAACAGATTATCAACTTTTTTCAATTATCCCTATGAGTTAAAGATACATATGTGTACAACAGTCATTGCCATCTCTGACCTTGTACTGCAGAACAAAGCTACTGCTTATGAGACCCAAGAGTTCTGCTGCCCTTTAGTACCTAGGGTGCAATCAGCACCACTGTGGTCCCACTGTCCAATAACCACTCAGCAGATGGTTCTCATGGTGTATGTTGTCACTCCCCAGAGTTCCATCACTACCCCACCAACCACAACAGGCAAGTTTCTTGCCCCCACTCTCTTGAGAACTAACTTGGAAGTTCTGTTGTAGAGAGTGGAGGAGAAGAGGAATGATCTCTGCTGGAATTTTGGAGTAGGGTGAAATGGGGGAGAATTAGATTTATTCCTGATAGTCTCAGTTAGAATTCGGAACACAACTTAGCATAGAAACAATGCGATTAAGGTTTTATACTATGATGTGTGCTGCATTTGAGCTGTAATTAAATCTTATGAGCTATCTTAAGAAACTAAGAACACTTTGCTCTGCAGTCAGAATTTCAAACATAAGACTCACAAGCAGATTATGCACCAGAAGTTCATTTGTAAATCAAAGACTTTCACTCATCAAATCAAGAGCAAAGGGCAATTGAAATAAAATGCATCTCTGATTATAAATAATTAGAAAAGTAACTCTTACAAGTAACCGTCAGGATAGGAGGGAGACTTACTTTTCACTGTGTATCTTTCATATGTTTGGCATTTTGTACCTTGTGCATGTGATACTTATTCCCAAAAAAGATTTGTCTTAATTTAAAAATGTTAAAACTAACTGCTAAATCATCATAATACTTGGAGGATTTCTCTAGAGTGAAAGTGAATATAGACTGTTTCTTTTCATTCTGACCTGTTTCTCTGTTCTACTGTTGAACTTGGACCCTTGGACCTGCCTGGTTATGGTGACTACAAATGTCAAATCATCTACTCATTGCTGTAAAAATTGCTCTATGTGCAGCCTACCCCTTCCTGTAAAAATAACTATACCATTGTGGGATTAACTTGTTTTTCTTAATTATAAAATGAATATCTTTAGCAGAAACACTCCACACTCCTGCTATTTTCTTCCACGGGAAGGGACAAGTGTAACTCTCCTGACCGCTGTCCACCCCTACAAGCTGCCCCAGGGAAAGAGAAGTGACCTACCTGACCATGAATCTGGAAGCAGCTGCCCACAGGAAGCACCTGCAGCAGTCTGTGCTTGAATGAGCATGTCAGTCTTATTCTGAGGTCAGTATTGCTCGCAGAGGAGCCCTGGTGGTGTCGTGGTTAAGAGCTCGGCTGCTAACTGGAAGGTGGGCATGTTTGAACCACCAGACACTCCACCCTTCCAGAAAGATTCAAAACCAAACCAAACCCACTGCATCCAGTTGATTCCAACTCATAGCAACCCTATAGCACAGAGTAGAACTGCCCCATTAGCAGCCGAGCACTTAACCACTGTGCCACCGAAGCTCCTCCATAAAGATTACAGCCTGGGAAACCCTATGGGGCAGTTCTGCTCTGTCCTATAGTGTCACTATGAGTCACAATTGCCTCGGCAACAAGGGGCCTTGTTTTCTTTTTTTGTTCACAGACATAAGCCACATTCTCCAATATGTACTTGATTAGTAATCAGAATAGTATGTCCGTCTCCATCTGTGTACTCCATGGCTGCTGTCTCTTCAAAACTCAAGCAGAAAAAGCAGGATGGTATGTATTCATTCGATCCAATGGATATCGCCTGCTGTGCCTTTCTTCAGGGCATCACTGAAGAAAAACAATTTTAAAAAAATTCAAGGAAGATGTATTGAAGGCATATGGGCAACTTGGAAAAAATATTAAAATATGGGCAACTTGGAAAAAATATTAAAATGAGGAAAATCTAATTTCAGTGTGGATTTCCTGTGCTTTATTCTTTAGTTTCTCCCTATTTTTAATCTCCTCCTGCTATTTCCTGGCTCTAGTTACACTCTTATTTCCATATTAATTTGTTTACTCACTACTCCTTCATTCATCCATTCAGCAAAAATTTATTTAAACTCTACATGCCAGGCACTGAGGACATAACATTCAAAGATGCCTATAACAGAATCTGGTGGGAGACATAGTCAAATACATTGGTCATTTAAAGGGTAATCGGATAGGTATAGTGCAGAGATGTGCAGGAGGGATTATGGAGGCACTGAGGTGAGACATCTAATCCAGCAAGGCAGGGGTGGGGAGGGGAAGAGTCAGGGGAGGCTTCTGGAAGATACAGAATCTGAGCAGTGGGAAAAATAAGTTCTGTTAAATAATCTTTTAATTTATTTAATTTAAAATTTATTTTACTGAATTTTTAAATTTTATCCCCAAGAGGGTAAATTTGCAGAAGTGATTTTAATAGCAACAACTCATGCATTGTGAGGATGCTCTTTTCAAATGTGATAACTGGCTTTGTTGTGGTGGTTGTAGCAGCTGCTTTGGCACCCCCTTGGCCCACCCTGATCTCAGCTGCAGCTGTGGTGGACATTTCCACATGTTGGCAGAGTCCACCTCCTGTGGCCCTGTGTGCATAACACTTTCTGACTCTGGGTTTCTTTGGAAGCCTTGGGCCTAGCCTTCTGCAGGTGCAGCTGGGAAGTATGGATGAATTAACACTCCCAGAGGCAACTCTCAACCAATGGGGGCAGAAGTTCATAGGTAAATACAGCATCCTGTTCTTCAAATACTAATTTGGGGAAGCATGCTATGAGCTTCTCAGAGGTTCTTGTGGAGTTGAGCTTCCACTGTCTACAGCAAAACCAAACCAGTTGCAGTCGAGTTGAGTCCAACTCATGACAATCCCACATGTGTGAGATTAGAACTGTGCTCCATAGGGTTTTCAGTGGCTCATTTTATGAAAGTAGTTTCAGGTCTTTCTTCCAAGGCTTCTCTGGGTGGACTTGAACCTCCAACCTTTTGGGAGCAAGTTAACCGTTTGTGCCACGCAGCAACTCCAAACCAGTGTCTAGAAGCCCCTTATATGCTCATGACCCTTCTACCCTCACAAGGGTAACTCCATCCAGAATTTTGTGCTGGTTGTTCTCTTACTTTTCATCAAAACATTAGTGTCTTAGTCATCTAGTGCTGCTCTAACAGAAATACCACAAGTGGATGGATTTAACAAAGAGAAGTTTATTCTCTCACAGTCCAATAGGCTACAAGTCCAAATTCAGGGCTTCAGCTCCAGGGGAACACTTTCTCTCTCTGTCAGCTCCGGAGGAAGGTCCATGTCATCAATCTTCCTTTGGTCTGGGAGCATCTCAGCACAGGAACCTCGGGTCTAAAGGACTCGCTCTGTTCCTGGCACTGCTTTCTTGGTGGCATGAGGTTCCCATGCTTCTCTGCTCGCTTTTCTATTTTATATCTCAAAAGAGATTGCATTAAGACACTAATCCTGTCAACCTCATCAGTATAACCTCATCACAGTGATAGAATTTACAACACATGAGGAGATCACATATAATCTCATCATAGTGGTAGAGTTTACAACACATAAGGAAATCACATTAGATAACACAATCATACAATACTGGGAATCATGACCTAGCCAAGTTGCTACACACATTTTTTTGGGGGACACAATTCAATCCATGACAATTAGCATATATGTCATCTCTAAATGATATGTCATTTCATTTCATCTGTTTTTTACATTGTATATGCATTATTTCATGCAATATCATTTCTTATTTAACTTGCTTTATTTTATTTAGAAATGCAATTTACTTTTATATGTTTATTTTTTAAATTAGGCATCCTTAGCAAATTCATTAAGTCCAGTAGTTTATCTGGAGCACTTTTGGGTTTTCCATCTAGAAAATTATATTACCTGCAAGGATAGTTTTGTTTTTTTCCTTTTTGATTCTTATACCTTTTATTTCTTTTTCTTATCTTACCACACTGGTTAGGATCTCCAGCTCAGTATTAAACAGTCTCAATAATGAACATCTTTATTATAAGACAGATAATATAATAGAAGTCATGGTAGTGAGTATTCTTGTTTTGTTGCTCATCTTAATGGGAATGTTTTCAACATCTTGCCATTAAATACTCGATCTGCTATAGAATTTTGTAGAAGTCTTTTATCAGATTAAGCAAGTTTTTACAGTCAAAGTTTCCTAAGAGTTTTTTGAATAGGATGTTGAATTTTATAAAATGTTTTTCATCTATTGAGATAATCATATACTATTAGCCCTCTAATCTGTTGTTGTAGCAACTGTTATTAATATATTTATAATGTTAAACCAATCTTGTATTTCTAAAACAAATATAGTCCTAATTTATTATATTTTCTATACATTGGTAGACTTGTTATTATTGTTATGTTGGATTTTTTCAACTATGTTCACAGATGAGCTCGGTCTGCAGTTTTCCTTTTTGTATTGGAGTTTTTTATTAAGATCATAAAATGAGCTGAGTCATCTTTCCTTTCTCTTTATTCTCTGGAAATATTTGAGTAAGGATTGAAATCATGTGTCATGGATTGAATTGTGTCCCCCCAAAATATCTGTCAACTTGGCTGGGCCATGGTTCCTAGTATTGTATAATTGTGTACCATTTTGTAATCTGATGTGATTTCCTTTTGTGTTGTAAATTCAGTCACTATGATCTAATAAACTGGATTAGCGGCAGTTACACTGATGAGGTATACAAGATTGGATAGTGTCTTAAGCCAATCTCTTTTGACATATAAAAGAGAGAAGTGAGCAGAGAAGCATGGGAACTTCACACCACCAAGAAAGCAGTGTCAGAAGCAGAGCGCGTCTTTTGGACCTAAGGTTCCTGCACAGAGAAGCTCCCAGACCGAGGGAAGATTGATGACATGGACCTTCCTCCAGAACCAAAAGAGAAAGTGTTCCCCTGGAGCTGATGCCCTGAATTTGGACTTCTAGCCTACTGGACTGTGAGAGAATAAACTTCTCTTTGTTAAAGCTATCCACTTGTGATATTTCTGTTATAGTAGCACTAGATGACTAAGACATTATGTTAAGTAATCTTTACTCTTATTGACATTTTATCTGCTTTACTGATCAATTATTGAGATAATCGTGATACTCTCCCACTACATTTGGATTTTTCTCTTAATTGTTGAGTTTAGTGTGTTATATACCTACAGTGTTTTTTGAATAAGTAGATTAATTCCTACCTTGTTATATTATGCTTTTTATTTTGTTCCAGTTGAATATTTGCTAAAATTTGCTTGTAAAAGCTTTCTGGGCCTGGTGCTTTCTTTTTGGAACAATTTTTAACTTCTGCTTTAATATCTTTAATGAATATAGAACAATTTGGCCTTCTCTCTTCTTGAGTTAATTTTGTAAAGTATATTTTCCTTGAAATTTGTTTCATATAAGTTCACAAAATTTATTGTGTAAAGTAATTCATATAAGGAAACCAACAAATTTTCATTGAATATAAATTATGTACTATATATTTATGTTTCAGACTTTTTCTTTTTTAAGTTTTTTAAAAGCTTTATTGAAATATAGTTATCAGACAATAAACTACACATATTTAAAGTGTACAATTTGATAAGTTTTGACATACGAAAATATCAAGGTAATGAACATATCCGTCACCCACAAAGTTTTCTCATATTCCTTTGTAATCCCTTCTAAGTATTCCTCTGAGTGCTCTGTGAATGATGAGATTTACCAGACTGGATGGTGGGAGCGGACACTATTTCTGGCCTTTTGTGAGTGCCTGGAATTTTTTCCCTTAATGCCTTCAGGTGTTTATTTCCCTAGCCTTAGGTAGTTTCCTCACATTCATATGCAGATGTTCTGGGTTCTCTCTCTGTACAGCTCTCTCTAGTCCTGTACTCTTGTCCTGAAAACTCTAACTGCTTTGGTCTCCTGGATTCTCAGCTCTGTCTTCTCAGGGAGAAGCAACTTCTCAACAACTCAAGGAGTCTACTTATTTTTGCCTGGATTATCCCTCCCTGCACCGTGGCCTGGAAATGTAGGTTAGGACCATCTTAGGGTTCTCTTCACTTATTTCCTGTCTCTTGGGGATCACTGTCCTTTCTTGCCTGGTGTCATATATTTTGTCTGGTTTTTGTTTTAGGTAGAAAGGTATACCTGGTTCCTGTTACTCTATCTTGGCCAGAAGTGGATCATAATATCCTGTTATTTAATGTTTATAGCATCTTGTTCTCTGTTATAGCAGCACTAGATAACTAAGCAGATACTCTCCCAGGCCTCGACCTGTATGTCTCTTCTTTATTCTGGTCCTGATTTGTATCCTTAATCATAAGTACAGCACTTTCTGAGTTCTGTGAGTCATTCTGGTGAATTATTAAACCCAAGGGGGTTTGGTAGCCAACAAGTCAGAAGTGAGGGCGTCTGGTGACAAAACCATTTTGATTCTCCTGAAATCCAGATTACTGGGTTAATGGAATTGGGGTGACTCACCCAGGCCACTCGCCCTTTGGTGTCCTTTTGAACCTTTAGGCTTTACGGAATTGGTTCCCTGGAGTCACCTTCAGGTCAAATAATAGCCTAGTAAACCGTTTAGCAGAGATTGTTTTGCCTTAGGCATTGAGTTCTTTTCGAAAATTATCTATGTGCAGCTAGCTTGGAGAAGTAGGAACTCTAGGGTCTCACTAGAGGCTGTGTTTTAGGATGTATGGTGTGTCCTTGGTGACTCTGTAACCAGTAGACACTGAAACCCTGCACTGTGCTTTGATGCTATTTCCTGAGAAATTAACATAAAAATGACCTATATAACCTGATTTAACTGTCCCCTGTTCAGAGTGCCTTCCCAATAAGTTCGGGTTGACACTGCCAGATTTGAATCATATCTACTCACAGTAAATACATTCTATTACACTAATTTTTGGTGTTTCTCTGCACCTTTAAGTTTTTGACACTTTGAACCCCTGAGTTTATGGCTGGTATTCTGAAGGGGTAGTTAGAACCCTTGAATGTATAGCCAGAAGGTCAGAAGTGAGGGTTTCCTAGAGATCCCCCCTAGCTTGTAGCTGGTGTCTGAAGTCTTGGGCAGTATGGAGGATTTTGCCCCTTAACATGTGAGATCTAATCTAACTCCAGAAGAACTGAAGAAGAACTATTACTACATTGCAGTTAGTTACAGTGCAGTTAGAAATAGAAGGAACAGTGTTGGAATTGAATTGATATTTAGAGTTGGTATCAGAAGGCAAAATAAAATCATATTTGAGATATAATTGACAGATAATAAACTGCATATATTTAAAGTATACAATTTGATAAGTTGTGGCATATGTAAATGCACATGACACTATATCCACAATAAAGACAATGAAGCTATCTATCAACCTCAAAAGATTCCTCATGTCCATTTGTAATCCCTTCTGAACATTTCACCCAGTCAAAGGATTGGTATTACATAGATTACTGTTAGGATAATGCTATCTTCAATATATAAATATGAATAGAAATAGGAAATAGAACTTTCAACAAAGGGTTCTAAGGTAGGGCGCCTCTTGCTTAATTTAACAGCTTAGTGACACCATCAAGGGCTCAGGTTTTTTATGTCTTTCTGTCCTTCCATTCATTAGTCTGGCTCTCTTCCTAGTTGCAAGATGGCTGCCCCTTATCCCAGTTCACATACAGAAATAAACATGCCCTGCAGAAGAAGAGGGCATCTCCTTCCTGTGTGTTCCTTTTAGGAGTGGGGAAAGGTTTCCCTTATGTCCCCAGCAGACTGCCCTTCACATCGTTATAGCCAGAATTGTGTCGCAAGCCCTTGTCACATGCCAATCAAGGATAAGATATACCATTACAACCACCTTCACAAAGCTGGGATTGGGACTGGCCTCCTCTGAAGCACAAGGCTATGTGAAGGAGAAAGGACAGTTCAGTTCGTAAGGAAAGAAGGAAAGGATGATGAGTAGCAAGTAAAGGTGTCGTCTACGTGAAGCCATTCAAAAGACATAATGAGAAAGAAGCCATAAAAAACAAAACAACAATAACAAAAAATCAAACTCTAGAGCACATAGCCTGTTTATGTGTCCCTGGGGAGTGCATTTATGTAATGGAACCACATCAGAGCTTGTCTTTTTACGAGACGAAAGGGCAGGTGCAAGGAGTGCAGGGGGCAAAGGTTTCATTCTCCTGAGAGGTTTTTGCATATACACTATCCTTGAAGCCATGGCTCAGAGTGTTTCCTATGACATATTTAACGGAAATAGTTAACCCAATCATTTCTCAACTACCATAAGTTCATTCTCTAACAGAGAAGAACCAAGATTGGTCATTTATTTCAGTTTTATTGAAATTAAAATTATTCTCTTCCCAAATTATCTTTGAGTTTTCAGATAATAAATTTTTTTTTTTTTAAAAAAAGCATTCCATCCTATCAGCTAGCTTCAGCTTTTCATCACAAATTAAAGGACAGAAACCCTTTGCTTCTCTTGCAACACTTATAGCA
Source organism: Trichechus manatus latirostris (assembly GCF_000243295.1). NCBI lineage: Eukaryota > Metazoa > Chordata > Mammalia > Sirenia > Trichechidae > Trichechus > Trichechus manatus. Next base: position 4,146,158 of record NW_004443992.1, on the reverse strand, counting down.
CAGTGCTATGAATACAAGATACTGAATAATATTGCAATTGTAAACTAATTAATTTACTCAAGAAACCTCGGGAGCTATCTTTCTGTCTCTGTAGTAATCACTGAAGGGAATACTCAAGGTTTAAACATTTCCATAAAGGCAATAGATATTCTTATACTTTTGCCTATAAATCATCTTTCACAGGATGAAGTGGTTTCCATGGTAAGTTGGGAGAATCAGAATAGCAGGTTATTATCTTGGCTTTGTTTCTAAGATTCAGATTTCAAAAGGCTGTGCACAATAGTGGAGAGGCAATTGGGGCTTGTACAAAAGTAGAGGAGATGGATGCTGAGTTGCTAAAAACAAATACCTACTACACCGACCATGTACCATGGTACTGTGTTAAATCCTATGCATGCATCCATCATTTAGTCTTCTTAACAACCCCATTGGGTTGGCACTTTATTATCCTAATTTTACATATGAAGAAAATAGGGTATGGAAAGGCTAAGTAACTTGCCCAAAGACCTACTGCTAAAAAGTGATATAACCAGGTCTGTCATACTCTTCTCCACTACACTAAGAGACCAAATGGTAGACAAGGTCTACTTGGATTTAAATATTTTGGATACAGTCCCTTAGTACAGTTCTTGATTCGGCATTTTAAGTATTTGGAAATATGCACACATACATACACACACACACACCCCAAAGCCTTACGCAATTAACTGCTAGTATCCTCAAAAAAACCCCGTTGCCATCGAGCCAATTCTGACTCATAGTGACCCCATACCTCTCTAATTCTAGAGCAGTGATTCTCATAGAACCAAAAAACCAAACCAAACCCGTTGCTTTCAAGTCGATTCCAGCTCGTAACGACCCTATACAACAGAGTAAAACTGCCTCCTAGGGTTTCCAAGGAGCGGCTGGGGGATTTGAACTGCCAACCTTTTAGTTAGCAGCCAAGCTCTTAACCACTGCAACTCCAGGGCCCTGATTCTCTTAGAGTGGTCCCCAAACCAGCAGCAATGGCATTACCTGTGACCTGTTAGAAGTGCAAATGTTCAGTCCACCTCCAAGACCTACTGAAGAAGTATCTCTGGGTGTAGGCAAAAAAACTTGTGTTTTATGAGAATCTCCGGGTGATTCTGATGCATGACTAACTTTGAGGAGCATGGTTCTAGAGAGAGTACATGGATGTGAATGCTATTCAGGCTACCTTTCTCTAACAGAGGGTTACAAAAGCTCACTGGGTTCCATCATGGGGCAGGTCAACCAGTAAGCAAGGTATGCATTGTAGGCAACAAGCAAGGTAGACACGGGTACATCTTTGATGTGGTTAAAAAAAAGAAACAGGTGAAATTGTGTGCTACAGATTAGTAAGAAAGCACAAGTAAGCCTTGCGTACCTTGCTTATTGAATAATCCGTCCCTGGGTCCGTGCCTCAGTTTTTCTCTCTAGTCCTGTTTTGTTCCACAGTACCTACTGTAAGCCCTTCTGCTGATATATTATTGTACCTTAAAGTTTCACAGTCATTGTTACTGTTCTTGCTACTGGATCTCACAGACTTTTGCTGCAGAGAGCTATTGTTATATTTTCTTCTGATTTTATGTCACTTTCTGTTTCTCAGTCCTTGTTTTCCCCATTTCCTTCTTTTTATTCTCTTCCTATTTGCCAGATTTTTCCTATCCTAATCTACATTCTTTTCCTCTCCTGCTCTCATAATCGGATAGGCTTTTAATTACTCCTCAGGAAACTATCATTTTAGCAGACAAGTACTGGATTCTTGGCACTGCCAAAATGAAGACACTTCCATTTGGAAGCAATTTCTCTATCTTTTCCCACTGTCTCTTTCCTGAGAACAAGAATCATTTGATTTCTCACTAAACCAAATAGGCTTTGAGGATAGGATTCATGTGTAATTCACACCAGTGACCCACTGCTATGAAAAGTGATAATCCTCTAAGGCCAACACCTCCTATTACATGTCATATCAGCGCTGTTAGCCTATGAGTGCTCCCTATCTTTTGGACAGAGAGGTATACACGGATGAGGAGAGGTGACAGATAGGCCCACAGAAGCATATCTTGGGCCTGCAAGAGATGCCAGCGCGCCCGACCACAGTAGAATGCTCTATAGCTAACTTTACCATGAGCACATTTTCAGTTTCCTGTTCCTGTCTCTCATCAACCAGCTCTCATCTTCATTTTGTTCCTTAGAGTCTGATTCTCTCCTTTTCTTCTGTTCAGATTTGGTGTCTCTGGTTGTTGACTTGGTTGCTGAACTTGTTCTGCTTCTCATTTTGCTTTTGTTGACTAAACTTTGGCAACCTGTCATCTCTTCAGTATCTGACCTCAGTCTGACCACTATTTTTGGAATCTTTTCACTGATTGCTTGAAGGGACCCAACTCAATACTAGTTATAAGAAAGAAGGAGGATCCACCACCCTCCATCCAGCTAGACTGTTGGACTAGACTGAGAGACATGCATGCCAGCACATACTTATCTGCCTAAATCCCATGTCACGTGACGCACCGTAAGACACAGGAAAAGAAATAACAGAAGGTTGAAAATCAGGCTAACCCTCTCCAGATAGACTTCCTGCTGGCTTTGTCTCTGCTGGAAGAACCAAGTCGGTATTAGTCATGCAGAACCTGTCATAGGGGAATGCCTAGAGTCTATATAACATGACTCATTCAATTAAAGGTTTGAGAACAGCAGAGCCAGAGATCTTTCAGTGTATCCACCTCAGCATTGGCCTCTGCAACAGCGAGCAAAGTAAGCCTGGAATCTTCCCACGTGTTTCATTTCTCAAGGGTTTTGAAGCAGCACTTTGGCAGCAGGCCTAGCATCAGGACCAGGGAAGGTGTACGCTGAGAATTTCGTAAATGAGATACTCCTACAGTAAGAAAGGTAAATTCAGAATTTTGTGCAGGTTCAGTTGTCTGATACCAGTCTATAAAGGTCCTAACATTTGAGTGACTATTACTTTAGTTTCTAGCCCTATAAGAGGAAACTTAAGATTCTTAAAAATTAATAGCACTTACATTGCATTAAAGTTCCTTAGAGAGATTTTCTATATGCATATGCTTGAATATGCTTCATAAAATATATTAGGTAGTTATTTAAAATTGATTTTAAGAGTCCCAGGGTGGTGCAAGTGGTTAAATGCTCACCTGCTAACCAAAAGGTTAGAGATTGGAGTCTACCTACAGGCACCTTGGAAAAAAGCCCTGGTGATCTACTTCTGGAAAACCAGCCATTGAAAATGCTATGGAGCACATCTCTACTCTGACACACTTAGGGTTGCCATGAGTCAGTATTGAGTCAGTATCAATAAAATTAGCTGTAAGACTACAGCAAGCAATGACACTATATTTCGTATATGCACACTGATACCAAATAGCACTCTAGTTGGATTGACACACATTTAGCTCAAGTTTGAGTTACATTTAAAGCCTAAGTTTGTCTGCTAATTTCACCATTAGTCCCATTCTTGACCAATGTCTAATGAGTTTATAAAATCAAAAAATCCATTTTGGCTGACATTAACATTCACAGATATAGAATACTGAATCTGTAATGTTAGAGATCTTCTAGTCCAGGGATCAGCAAACTATGGCCAGCTGGCCAAATGTGACCCACTGCCTGTTATTGTAAATAAAATTTTATTGGAACATAGCCATGCTCGTTTATTTATATATTGTCTATAGCTGTTTTCACACTGCAATGACAATAGTGTGGTCCCCAAACCAGCAGCAATGGCATTACTTGTGACTTCTTAGAAATGCAAATGTTCAGCCCCCATCCAAGACCTCCTGAAGAAGTATATCTGGGTGTAGGCACAATAGTTGTGACAGAGACCTTATGGCCCTCAAGACCAAAAATATTTATTATCTGGCACTTTACAGGAAGTTAGCTGACCCCTGATTTATTCCAATCTATTTAATATATAGATGAGGAAATTTCATTTCCAGATTCTTCGCTCATACTTCCATATGTCTTATCAAGCTTTGTACTTTGCTATAATATACAAACATGTGCTTTAGCCAAAACCCACCACATTTTCCTATATGCCTTACTTTTCTAAACACAAGTGCATATTTGTTTCACATGTTGATGGTATTCTCCTTTAATATAACATCTTTGCTAGGCTAATTTTTTTAAATTAACATTTTATTCTCCAAGTCTTTTTCAAAACATGTTTTCAAATATTGAGAGTTGTTTTACAGTAAATAGTCTACCTTGGTGTCTTAGTTATCTAGTGCTGCTATAACAGAAATACCACAGATGGATGGCTTCAACAAACAGAAATTTATTCTCTCACAGTCTAGGAGGCTAGAAGTCCAAATTCAGGGCACCAGCTCCAGGGGGAGGCTTTCTCTCTCTGTCAGCTCTGGGAGAAGATCCTTGTCAATCAATCTTCCCTCTGGTCTAGGAGCTTCTCAGCGCAGGGACCCCAAGTCCAAAGGATGTGCTCTGCTCCAGGTGTTTCTTTCTTGGTGGTATGAGATCCCTCTCCTCTCTGCTTTTATATCTCAAAAGAGATTGACTCAAAATACAACCTAATTCTGTAGATTGAGTCCTGCCTCATTAACATAACTGCCTCTAATCCTGCCTCATTGACATCATAGAGGTTAGAATTTACAACACATAGGATAATCACATCACAAAATGGGAATGATGGCCCAGCCAAGCTGACAGACATTTTGGGGGGACACAATTCAATCCGTTAGTATTTACAATTAAAATGTGTTTGAACACCACAAATTTTCCATTTCATAGGAAAAGAATATATATAGCTAAACCCTTTAACTAAAGTATAGGGTGTTACTTAAATTAATTTAAAAAACACTAATTCAAAAAGAATTATGCAGTACCTCCAATTACTTGGGAGTCTCTCTGTGGTGCAAATGGTTAAGCGTTTGGCTACTGTCTCAGTCATCTAGTGCTGCTATAACAGAAATACCACAAGTGGATGGCTTTTAACAAATAGAAATTTATTCTTTCACAGTCTAGTAGGCTGCAAGTCCAAATTCAGGCTGTCAGCTCCAGAGGAAGGCTTTCTCTCTATGTCGGCTCTGGAGGAAGGTGCTTGTGATGCATCGGTCTTACCTTGGTCTGGGAGCATCTCAGCACAGGAACCTCAGGTCGAAAGGACACTGCTCCCGGCACTGCTTTCTTGGTGGTATGAGGTTCCCCTGTGTCTCTGCTGCCTTCTCTATTTTATATCTTGAAAGAGCTTGGCTTAAGACACTATCCAATCTTGTATGCCTCATCAGTATAACTGCCGCTAATCCACCTTACAGCGATTGATTTTACAACACATAAGGAAATCACATGAGATTACAGAATGGTACACAATTATGCAATACTGGGAATCATGACCCAGCCAAGTTGACAGATATTTTGGGGGGACACAATTCAATCCATGACAGCTACTAACCAAAATGTTGGTAATTGAAACCCACGCAAAGGTACCTGGGAAGAAAGGCTGAATTCTACTTTCAAAATGTCACAGCCATTGAAAACCCTATAGAGCATAGTTCTACTCTGAAACTCATGGGATTGCCATGAATTGAAATTGACTCAATGGCAACTGGTTTAGTTTAATGTTTGGTACTAGGCTTAGGTATAAAAAATGACCAAAACCCTGTTATAGCCCCCGTTATTAAAGAACTTGAGTTCTTTGGGGAAATAGACATATAAGCACAAAATACATATAAGGAAGATCCCAAATAATGACTGCATTAATCATTCTTTTCCCCTAGAGCTATTATTTGAATTTCAGAATTCATTATCTGAAATTATTAACCTGCCATATAGATCGTCTTAAACTGTACTGCCATCGAAGAAAATTTCTATCATGCACCTCATCCAAAAGAGAATTCTCTAGCTTTAACTAATTCTATAAAAATAGAGAAATACTGCCTTTATATAATACATAGCCCCCCTAGGAATATAATAATGCTAAACCAAGCTTTTGTTATCTATAGCTGTTATTTTTCAGGATCATGATTTTATCTATGGTAGGTCCAAATCTGTGGAACAAAGAACAATGTTATGCTGGCATTTTTTGCTACTTAAAATTGAATGGAAATCCAATTATTTCCCCCTTGATTCCTATCATTTTTGCTTACTATCTCCTCTCTCCTTCTTATCACTCTAAATAAAACATTTCATTCTAGAAGTCTTTATCCTTTTCTTACAAATTCCCATCACTTCCTTATATTATTCCCAAGAAATGTAATATCTGAGATTCAATAATGTAAACACTCAACAGGATAAAACATATTAGGTTATTCAGCAAATGTACACAGTGGTTTATATTCAAAAGGTGTTCTTCATTCTTATTCTTCATTCATTCTTACTCTTTCAGTAGTAAACTATCATACCACCAGAGAGATTAAATTGTTTGCCTGGTTTTAATAGTGAGAGACCGCACAAACAAGATTAAAAATCTGGATTGCCAGGTTGAGGTTATGTTGCCTTTCATTTTGCAGCAATGGAGACTAGACTGGTGAAAAAGGGTAATCAGGTTGAAAATCCTTATTTTGTTTTTGATGATCGACTCTCTGTTTCCTTGGAAACAGAGCTGGCAACCACAGAGTTGCTTACATTATGTTTTCTTATTATTCAGCTTTGAAGCATCAAAGAAAAGGTGAGATTTTATGATCATGATTTGTGGAATCTGATTTATTTTCAAATAAATTAAAAACAAATATTTATTGAATGCCTGCTAAGTATAAGGCACTAGAAAGTACAACCAGCAAGTTCGAAAATGGCTTTAAACCAATTAAGTAGAATAAATGTTAGTTCCTAAGAGCCAATCTATTACATATTTGGGATTTTTTTTTTTTAATAAAGCTTATTAAAAAGAAAGAAAACTATGGTGGAAGGGTGGGGCATTGAGTCCAGTATAGTTTAGTGAAATTAATTTTAGAAAACAACTAGCTTATCCAATTCCCACATCAAACAGCATGATTCCTTCTTATGGTACAAGAACAGGATAATATGAGGGTGGTTACCATGTTTTGAGAAGATAGTCTTTGCCTCCAGTACGTAAAACAAATAAAGGCTAGAGGTAGCTTAAACAAACCTAAAAGGTGTTCTATGAAACTGATATATTAATGAATTTTCTAAATCTTTCTGAAGAGGGGTGATTGTCAGATGATTATACTATGGTTCTTTCCTTTATAAAAGCCTGCATTAAATTCAAGTTTAAAAAGTAGAAATCATTTGTAAAATGCCTTTATTTTACACATGAAAAAACTGAGGCCCAGAGAGATCAAGACACTTTCTCAAAATCACAGCTGGGTGGCAGAACTGGAAGTTCTAGAACTCAGATCTCCAGTGCTCATTATAACTTCATTGATGTCTCAATTTGCAAGTGTTTTTTATTTTCACCCAATTTTTAAGAATTCATCTATTGTATAAAAACATGAAATATAATATAGAGAAGCAAAAACACAATATGAACATGTATCCAAGTGAAAGAACTGACAAATATATACAAATTATGTGATCTTAATGACAAATAAAGGAGCCTCCTCCCTCCCCCGCCCCAAACCAGGGTACAATGGTTAAGTGCTTGGCTACCTACCAAAAGCTCGGTGGTTAGAACCCACCAGCCATGCCACAGGAGAAAAGACCTGGCGATCTGCTCCTGAAAAGATTTACAGCCTAGGAAACCCCATGGGACCATTATACTCTGTCTTACAGGGTCGCTATGAGTCAGAATTGACTCGATGGCACACAACAACAAAGACAAATATGGTCTTAGTGACCATATTTAGATTTTGGGTGAACTATGAAGCTGCCTGCTTTTAAGAAATTTTCAGAAGCAAATGTTAATGGAAGAATTACTACAAAGCCCCATGGTACCTTGAATTTTGGTAAGCTTACCATTTTAATTCTTCCAACAATATTTATCTACCCATCCTTTAACTCATTCACGTGATCATTCAATAAGCACTCTTTAAGTCCCTATCATAATATTATGCACATAACTCATTCTTTCCTTAGATCCTTTTTCCCCTAAACAGTTAAATATTTCTTCTATTGTGTTGCTATGCTCTTGGTTCATATCTTTATTCTAGTATTACCATATTGTAGTGTAGTTATGTTCCGTACCTCACTTTAGAGTGTTAGTTCCTTGACATAGGTTAACTGTGCCTCATTCATCTCTTTTCCCAGTCCCTATTGTAGAGCAATGAGTCAGAATCGACTGGATGGCAACGGGTTTTGTTTTTTTGTTTATTGTAGGGCTTGGCATATGACAGTCAATTAAATGTTTTTTTAATACATAATCTCTATTTTTATTTTTACCTTGATGAGAGAGAAGCAGGAAAGCTAGAGATCTATTTCAACAGAGAAGATCACGAAAATTTGGGCGCAAGAGTGTAGAACATTGCTGACTGGGTCCTCACAATTGATCAGCTCTTACTGATTGCCTATTTCATTTCTCAAAATAGTAATTCCCAAATATCTCTACTCTCTTCCAGCACTGACTCTCACTCCCAGCTCTTATTTTCACTCATTGGACTTTGTTCCTACCTAGGGTCTCTAGGAGTCGGAATCAACTTGATGGAAATTAAGTTTAAATGGAAATTAAGACTATTCAGTAAGAGTTTCCTCATCTTAATCCTCTCCATCTCAATATTTTCCTTTCTCATGTTTCAGAAAAAGATACATTTCTCTTCCTTCTCCTTTCCATGTAAGATCATTCTTCATTAGCTCCTATACAGTTACATTCACCTACCTACAAATGCACTTTGGTGTGCCAGCCTAAAAAAGTTTAGCTATCATAGTACTTTCTTACTCTCTTTTATTAAAAACAAAAAAAAAGAGGGGTAGCTTATACTTACACCGTCCATTTTCTCCTACTTATTTCTGAAAACACTTTAATTTGCCTTCTCTCCTCACTGCTCAGTTGAGATAACATTCTTGAAGTGACTTTTTTAATGTTTAAAAGTTATTCAAGGAGCACGAGTCAATATTGCCAAAAGAATTGACTCAAAGGAAACTTATCACCCCATCCTTTCATCTACCCTCCTTCCAAACACAGAAATTTTTCATTGATTTTTTAACTGTTTTACTACATTGCTGAATTGCATAGATAGAAAAGAAAATCTTCAAGTGCCATAGAGAGAAATCCACAGCAGTGTTGAACCTCTGTAGCCTATATACCCTCTCCTCACTTATCGACATGGTTAGGTTCCAAAGACCAGGTCATTATGTGAAATCGGTGTTATGTGAAAATAGAGGATGACCACATCAGATCACAAAATGGAGGATGATTATATCATTACACAACTGCCAAATTACATCATTACATAACTGTCAAACCACTGAGAATAATGGCCCCGCCTAGTTGACACATAACCTTAACCATCACAGCCAGCGTTACTGTTGCCTCACACCTAAGCGTTCTTTACTGCCAGATGTACGTTGTTAATGCACAAGATAGTCAGATTTTTTTTTACTGTTATAAATGTGAAATGTCAGATAATGAGATAGTCAATAAGTGAGGAGAAGGTGTAGTGATCATTGAAAGGATCAAACACAAAATATCAGCATCCCAGACTATATAATATGTGTGAGTGATTCCAATTCTTCACACTACCTTAATTATGCAAAAATCCAGAACCAAGAATTAATGGAAATGGGCCCTGGTAAAGGAATGCTTTCACAACCTAGGGGAGGCACAGTATCCTGCAGGATATAATTCATGCTAAACATGAGTTCATAGATCAAAATTACAAAGCATTTGAGGAAATCTGACATCATGAGAGACGGTCAACATATAAAATACATAGGAGAAATAACAATGAGGAACTCTTGATAATACAGAAATAGTCTTTAAAATGAGTATGCTTAAAATATTCAAAGAGGTTTGTAAAATAGGAATCGACTCCATAGAGCATTACAAAAAAAGAATAGATGGGGAAAAAAACTAATAAAAATTCTAGACATGAGACATCCGGCAAAATGACGCTCTAGGCAGAAGCACCATGCCATCCCTCCACAGCAAATATCCAAAAAACTAACCTGAACAGAGAAAACAACAATCCTGAAACCCTAAAACATCAAATGAAGAGATAAAAAACTCAGCTAAGCACCAAATGGAGTGAGAAAACTGACAGAGAATGGAGAGCGAGGAGAGATTCATGCAGAGGTCCCCTACCAGCTAACGCAGTGCGGATCAGCCATCTTGGACTCCTATCAGAGACCAGCAAACA
>NW_004443992.1:4108509-4129611 GCF_000243295.1 Trichechus manatus latirostris | reverse complement strand
GGGACTAATGAGGTACAGTAGTCCAGTGACAAGGGCCAGAAGGCAGAAGGGAACAAGGAAGCTGGTGATAGGGAACCCAAGGTTGAGTAAGGATATTGTTGATGTTTGTCAGATTGTTAACCATTGTCATAGGGCAACATGTGTGGTAACTGTTAAATGGGAAACTATTTTGTTCTGTAAGCCTTCATCTTAAGTGAGAATAGCAGCACGATTGGAAGAGCGTAGTCAACGTCACTGAACTGTGCATGTAGAAATTTTTGAAATGGTGAATCTTTGGCTATGTGTATTTTCACGAAAAAAAAGTTGAGAAGTTAGTGGGTTGACGTGTCGTGGGGTTGTTACCCAATGTCATAAAACAATATGTGTACTACTGTTTCATGAGAAACTAGATTTCCTTTAAGCCTTCACCTGAAATACAATTAAAAAAAAAATTTAAACATAGAATTACCATTAAAAAAAAATTCTAGACATAAAAAAATATAGTCATTGCAATAAAAAAAATTTCAGTGAATGGGATAAATAACAGACACAATTAAAGAGCATGAAGGAAGATAGATTTGAGCAACTCATCCAGAACATAGCATAAAGAAATAAAGAGATATGAGAGGTTTAGTGATCTAGAGGATAAAATGAGTTGCTCCAAAATATGTCCAACAGCATTCAAGAAGAAGAAAGGGAAGAGGCAGTATTTGAAGTAATAATGGTTGAGAAATTTCCAGAATCGAAAAAAGATGAATTTTCAAATTTAAAAAGCTTACCAAATCCCAAAGAGAACAAATAAATACAAAACCACACTTTTATATGTCATAATAAAAACTACAGAATGTTAATGAAAAAAAGATAAAAATGTTTAAAATCATCAGAGATGGAGGACAGATTTTCTGCAAAGAAACAGCAACCTGACTGAGAACAGACATCTCATCAGCAACAATAGATGCAAGAAAGCAATAGAAAAATATCTTCAAAGTACTGAAGGAAATGAACCATCTATCCAGAATTATGTACTCAACTAAACTCTCATTCAAGGGCAAAATAAAAACATTTTCAAACATATGAATTCTAAGAGAGTGTTATGGCTTGAATTGTGACCTCCCCAAATGCATATCAACTTGGCTAGTCCATGATTCCCAGTATTACATGACTGTCTAACATTTTGTCATCTGATGTAATTTTCCTATGTGTTTAAATCCTACCTCTATGATGTTAATGAGGTGGAATTAGAGGCAGTTATGTTAATGAGGTAGGACTCAATCTATAAGATTAGGTTGTGTCTTAAGTCAATCTCTTTTGAGATATGAAAGAGAGAAGCGAGCAGAGAGACATGGGGACCTCATACCACCAAGAAAGCAATGCCGGGAGCAGTGTGTGCCATTTGGACCCAAGGTTCCTGGCCTGAGAAGCTCCTAAACCAGGGGAAGATTGATGGCAAGGACCTTCCTCCAAAGCCCACAGAGGAAGAAAGTCTTCCCCTGGAGCTGGCACCCTGAATTTGAACTTCTAGCCTGCTAGACAGTGTGAGAATAAATTTCTCTTTGTTAATGCCATCCACTTGTGGTATTTCTGTTACAGCAGCACTAGATGACTAAGACAGAATTTGGTACCAGGAGTGGGGTGCTGTTCTAACAGATACCTAAAATGTGGAAGTGGTTTTAAAATTGTGAATGGATAGAGGACTCAGAAGGAAATAAGGAGAGCTGTTACACTGGAGACAGCGCAGACAGTGAGAAGTTGCAGCAGCAGAGAAGTAGTAGCAGCAGAGAAGCAGCAGCAGCAGAACCAGGAAACCAGCGCTTAACAGCCCTGGAGCACACTCATGGAGCGAGAGAGCTGAGTGCATTTACACAGAAGGCTTCCTGGTGGAGTGTGGTACCTCCAGGCACTTATCAGTGGAGCTAAAGAACTTTGGAACACTTGCCCCAAAATGACTAAGACAGAGAGTTTACCCATAGACTATCAGAGGGTTTAATTCAGCAAGAATGAACTGAACTCTGAATAGAGGAATGTAAGAAGCAGTGGATACTACAATGCAAATGTTATATCAAATGTACTCGTAGGCTTGCTGTCTTGCCACTATGCAAGTGTAAGGAAGATGTCAAAAGTGAGATGTAAACAGCTACCCTCCTAGTGAACTAGGAAACTTTCCTCTCAAATGTCAAACACAAAATCATAATAAAGTTAAGTTTCATGAAGTATCTATGACTTTAAAGAGGTTTTAAGGTATCATAAGGAGTCCCTGGGTGGTGCAAATGGTTAAGTGCTGGAGTACTGGCCGAAAGCTCAGTGGTTGGATCCCACCCAGAGGTGCCTCTAAAGACAGGCCTAGTGATCTGCTTCTGAAAGATCACCGTCTTGAAAACCCTGTGGAGCAGTTCTACTCTGCACACATGGGGTCACCATGAGTCAGAATCAACTCAACGGCAACTAACAACGAGGTATCATATAATGACATACATTAAAAAAAAATTGTAATATGATACATTGTAGAATAAATCAGTAAATACATCCAAACCAAATTTCAATTTATTTCATGATGTGTTTATTGCATTAGTAATAGTGACAAAATGGTATTGATTAAAAATATAGATTCATTATGACAATTTTGGAAAGTGGAAAAAAAACAAAAAGCCTGAAATAATTATTCATAATTCCACTACCAAGAGGCAAATAATGTTAACATTTTCTCATATCCTTTGTTATAATTTTCTATGCATTTTGTATAGTTAGGAACATACTATATACACAATTTCGTTTCCTACATTTTTTTTCCTTAGCACTATCCTCTATCGTGAAATGCTTCAAAAACATCATTTTAGTTGCTGCATAATATTCCATAGTATAAAAATAACATAATTTGTGTCCTCTATAATTAGGCCTGAGATAATGTATTTCTGCATAAATCTTTTCAATTATTTCCTAAGGGCAGATTCTCAGATGTGGAATTATTAGCTGCTTTCTAATCACCAAATCCATTTGTCATTTCTCAGTCCCTATCCTCATGACATCAGATTGGTTTGACACTGATGGCTACTACTTCTCCTGCCTTCTTGCAACTCTCTCTTCACATGGCTTTCATTAAATAGCACTCTCCTGATTCTCTCACCTATCTGACAACTTATTGTCCTTTTCCTGGTGGCTTTTCTTCTTTTGTTTGCTTAATTTGGTGTTCCTGAGATTTGGACTTTGGTCTCTGTCCAAACTCTCACTCCATATTATTAAATTCTAAGCTTCACCCTCTTCTATGAGAATTGCTAAAAAAAAAGAAAAAATTTTTTTTTGGATTGTGAATGTTTTTTTCATGTTAGAGCTTTACAATTCTCATTGCCTGCTAAAAATATCCAACTAAAATTCAAAATATTTAAAACAGAAAGCACCTTTTCCAACAAATTGGCATTTTCTCTTCTTATTTCTACATGTAGTACTACAATTTTTCTAGTCAGCAGGTTTAGAACCTTGGAGTCATTTTTTTTATTCTTTCTGATTTTCCAATGCTGTATTCAGTCAGTCAACAGCCCTCCAGATTCCTTCTTTTCTATTGTTACTGCAGTAACGCGGATTGGAGCCACCTGCCACAATAGCCAATTCTGAGATGGTTGAGGTGAGCAGCAAGATGTTTATTATATATCGATATATAGGAGACAGAGGGGAATAGATTCCTCCAAAAAACCTGTCTCCCCCACTGGAGATTGGCTGAAGGCTTTTATAGGGACAGGATTATGGATCTTAGAAATTTGTGGTAGTTTCCCCTTGAGGTGATGATGTTTTAGATGAGTTAACCTTCTACTGGTATTCTTAGAGGTTATCTGGTGACATCCTTGGGGATTATCTGGCAACTTCCTGCTTTTTCTTGTCACAGGATGGGTGCTTTGTTTGGTTTTTCATTCTTAGATCATTATCACTTGTTTTCCACCCTCCGGGGAGGAACATGGGTTAATCTTAAACCTTTTTGTAGAGACTGGAACCAGAGGGAAAAATCACGAGACAATGTGGCGGTTAGCAATGGGGAGTAAATAATAGTGAGCCGGGCCTATGCAGCCTCTTCCACTATCAGTCCCATATTTTATATTTTCAGTGGTACTACCTCTGTATTGCTGTTGCTGTTGTTAGGTGCCATCGAGTGGGGTCCAACTCATAGCGACCCTAAATACTACAGAAGGAAACACTGCCGGGTCCTGCACCATCCTCACAAACATTGTTACACTTGAGCCCACTGTTGCAGTCACTGTGTTAATCCATCTTGTAGAGAGTCTGCCTCTTCCTCACTGACCCTCTACTTTACCAAGCATGATGTCCTTCTCCAGGGACTGATGCCTCCTGATAACATGTCCAAAGTATGTGAGACAATGTCTCACCTGCCATCCTTGCTTCTAAGGAGCATTCTGGCTGTACTTCTTCCAAGACAGATTTGTTCATTCTTTTGGCAGTCTACGATATAGTCAATATTTTTTGCCAACACCATAATTCAAAAGCATCAATTCTTCTTCAGTCTTCCTTATTCATTGTCCAGCTTTCGCATGCATATGAGGCGATTGAAAACCCCATGGCTTGGGTCAGGCACACCTTTGTCTTCAAGGTGACATCTTTACTTTTTAACATTATAGAGGTCTTTTGCAGAAGATTTGCCCAATGCAACGTGTCATTTAATTTCTTAACTGCTATTTTCATGGGTGTTGATTGTGGATCCAAGTAAAATGAAATTCTTGACAATTTCTTTTCTCCATTTATCATGATGTTGTTTATTGGTCCAGTTGTGAGGAGTTTTGTTTTCTTTATGTTGAAGTGTAATCCATACTGAAGGCTATAGTCTTTGATCTTCTCAAGTGCTTCAAGTCCTCTTCACTTTCAGCAAGCAAGGTTGTGTCATCAGCATAATGCACGTTTTAATGAGTCTTCCTCCAATCCTAATGCCCCATTCTTCTTCATATAGTCCAACTTCTCAAATTATTTGCTCAGCATACAGATTGAATAAGTATGGTAAAAGGATACAACCCTGACACACATCTTTCCTGACTTTAAACCATGCAGTATCCCCTTGTTCTGTTCGAATGACTGCCTCTTGATCTATGTACAGGTTTACAGGTTCCTCATGAGCACATTCAAGTGTTCTGGAATTCCTATTCTTCACCATGTTATCCAAAATTTGTTATGATCCATATAGTTGAATGCCTTTGCATAGTTAATAAAACACAGGTAAACATCTTTCTGGTATTCTCTGCTTTCACCCAAGATCCATCTGTCATCAGCAACAATATCCCTGGTTCCATATTCTCTTCCGAATCTGGCTTGAATTTCTGGCAGTTCCCTGTTGATGTACTGCTGTAGCCACTTTTGAATGATCTTCAACAAAATTTTACTTGCATTTAATAATAATAATATCATTCAATAATTTCCACATTCTTTTGGATCACCTTTCTTTGGAATAGGCATAAATACGGATCTCTTCCAGTCAGTTGGCCAGGTAGCTGTCTTCCAAATATCTTGGCACAGACGAGTGAGCACTTCCCGTGCTGCATCCATTTGTTGAAATATCTCAATTGATATTCTGTCAATTCCTGGTACCTTGTTTTTTGCCAATGCCTTCAGTACAGCTTGGACCTCTTCCTTCAGTACCAACGGTTCCTCATCAGATGCTGCCTCCTGAAATACTACCTCTGTACAGGCTATTATTATTGTCTTTCCTTTTTGAAAGTGAAACAAATTAAAATATTTTAAAATTATTATAAATAACATCAATTTTAGGTGAAGCAAAAATGTAGAGCAAGATTTATAAGAACAGATACAACTTTTTTTTCAGATATAACTTTAAAAAGATAAATTATTGAATTTCTTCCTTCTTACTATCCTTTTGGATTACTAGTCGTATTTTTCAGTCTACTACCTATAAGACTTGGGCTACATCACTTTAAAAAAATTTTTTTCTTTGATTTTATATTGTATCTTTATTCTCTTGCACTGAAAAGCTTAATTTCTAACAACAGTTTATCATAATTGTTTGTTTTATCCTACAATATAAAAAAAAAAAGTTCCCAAATAATAATACCAGTATTTCTATTTACAATAAACCTACCGGAGTTTTAAATTTCTTTATAGTTCTTTTTGTCCTTAGAATTCATCCCATAAAGATGGTTGTTGTTAGGTGCTGTCGAGTAAATTTTTAACTCAAAGTGATCCCATGTGATAGAGTAGAACTGCCCCATAGGGTCTTCTAGGCTGTAATCTTTATGGGAGCAGATTGATAGCTCTTTCTATTGTGGAGCTGTTGGGTGGGTTCAAACCACCAATCTTTCAATTAGCAGCAGAGCACCTAACCATTGCACCACAGCCAAGAAAAACCTATGGAGCCATTCTACTCTGTACACATGGGGTCGCCATGAGTCAAGGGCCGACTCAATGGCAGCTAAGAACAACAAAGGATGTACAAAGTACTATGTTCTAAATTAGTTGAGAAATCCTTTTTTTGGGATGGTTTTTATACTAATTTTGTAAAGTTAAGTGTATTTACTACGATTAGTTTTCAATTATACGATTGCTTTTAAATTTTATTTTTTTAATGGTTATTGCATTTTTATGGTTCAAGGTAAAAAATATAAAATAAATAATTCATAGACAAGATTCATTTACAACCCTGCCCCCTTCACTTCATTCCCCCATCTCCTGTACATAATGTTTAATTTCTTATTTATCCTCTCAGGATTTATCTCTCTTTCTTAAACAAAATACCAAAAAGCAAAATCCATTGCTTTCCAATTGATTCTGACTCATAGCGACCCTATAGAACAGAGTAGAACTGCCCCATAGGGTTTCCAAGGACTGTTTTGCACCTTGTTTTTTCCTTAATAATATACCTTGGAGATCTCTCCATATCAGTTGATCAGCCTATTCCTCATTAGTTAGTCAAATATTCTTTATAGTTCTTTGTAATGGAGAGTAATGAAAACACAACAAAAACGCTTTCTTTCCTTATATCCTTCCACCTAAACTAAAACCACATCTCACTACTGGTCTGGATTGGAGACCCTATGCCCTAAAGTCCTATTGGACATTGATGCAACACAAGTCTCCCTGAACACTCAACTCTGAATACCTCCCGTTTCATAAATCTTTAATAGCTTTCAATTATATAATGTATAAAACAAATTCCTTTGTCTGCCATCCATAGTTCTGGCTCCAGTTTACCTTTCCAGTACTATTTAAACTCGTATTAATAGTCTGTGATATGTGAGGCTGGGTTTAAAAGGGTAATGTAGACCAATGAGAGGACTCCTCCAACCCTCAAGCAGGAATCTGAACTAAACTGACAAAAGAGGAGTTCTATAAGGCGGTTAGATTTGGAATTGGGAGTGGCCATTTGGGAGTTGGGTACATGCTGAAGTCAGCTTGTCCTAACTTGTCAGTATATTCTGGATTCCTGAGGTTCCTTTTATTTATCTTACAGTAAACCTCTAGAGTTTCTGTTTCTTGCTACCAAGAGAGCCCTGACTAAAGTCCAGGCACCGAGAAATCACGAAGGATTTTATGTTGGAAGTTAGAAGGATAATGGCTGAGAATAAAGTCCTGAAGCTAAAAATATTTAAGGGATGAGTGGAGAAATACATCACATGGGATGGAGACTGAGAGCCCAGATGAGGAGAAAACCCAGTGGAAAATTATGTTAAGGAAGACAATGGGGGAAAGTGTTTTTAGGAGGGGGTGGCAAATGTAGTGGAAAGATCAAGTAAGACTGGAAAGTGTCAGTTGGACTTTGGTAATTAGATCTTTTCTTATCCTTGCAAGAAAAGTGTCATTGGTATGTGTGGGGAGAAGAGTGACAAAATTATAGTGTGTTGAGTTGGGAATGAGAGGTGAGAAATTAGATAAAAGTAGAGACCACACCTTTAGGAACCTTAACCAATAAGAGATGGCAAGAGCTACAGGTGATATTTACAGTGAGGATTTTTCTTTTTCTTTTTTTAAATGAATGAGAGAGGTTGATAGAGGCCGTAATTTAACAGAACTAATTTCTTGAAAAGAGAGGGGATGAGAACTAAAACACTACTAGAAAGATTAGCTTTTGATGTCCTCTGTTGACAGCAAAGGAGCCCTGGTGGTGCAGTGGTTAAGAGCTACCACTGCAAACCAACAGGTTGGTAGTTTGAATCCACCAGCTGCTCCTTGGAAACCATATGGGGCAGTTCTACTCTGTCCTATAGGGTCGCTATGAGTTGGAATCGACTCAACAGCAACGGGTTTAATGACAGCAAAAGGAGCTCTGGTGGCACAATAGATAAGCACTCAGCTGCTAACCAAAAGTTTGGCAGTTCGATCCCACCCAGGGTCTGTGGGAGAAAGACCTGGAGGTCTGCCTCCATAAAATTTACAGCCAAGAAAACCCTATGGCACAATTCCACTCTGTCACATAGGGTTGCTATGAGTTGGAATCAACTCCACGGCACACCACCACCACCACCACAGCCAAGGACAGCAAAGTATAATAATAATGCTTACTATGTGCCAGGCAGATTTGGGCAAATCTGCTGCAAAAGACCTCTTTAAAGTGTTAAAAAGTAAAGATGTCACCTTGAAGACAAAGGTACACCTGACCCAAGCCATGGTGTTTTCAATTACCTCATATGCATGCAAAAGCTGAACAATGAATAAGGAAAACAGAAGAAGAATTGATACCTTCGAACTATGGTGTCGGTGAAGAATATTGAATATATCATCAACCGCCAGAAGAACAAACAAATTTATCTTGGAAGAAGTACAGCCGGAATGCTTCTTGGAAGTGAGGATGGCGAGACTTTGTCTCAAATAGTTTGGACACGTTATCAGGAGGCATCAGTCCCTGGAGAAGGACATCATGCTCGGTAAAGTGGAGGGTCATCAAAAAAGAGAAAGACCCTCAACAAGATGCATTGACACAGTGGCTTCGACAGTGGGCTCAAGCATAACATCAGTTGTGAGATGGCACAGGACCGGGCAGTGTTTTGTTCTGTTGTACATAGGGTTGCTATGAGTCAGAACCGACTCACAGCACCTAACAGAAACAGTGTGCCAGGCATTGTTACAAGCACTTTAGATGTATTAACTGAATTAAGATTGGATGGCCATGATAAGAAACCCTGGTGGCGTAGTGGTTAAGTGCTATGGCTGCTAACCAAAAGGTCAGCAGTTCAAATCCACCTGGTGCTCCTTGGGAACTCTGTGAAGCAGTTCTACTCTGTCCTATAGGGTTGCTATGAATTGGAATCAACTCAACAGCAACAGGGCTTGGTTTTTTGGGTTTGGAGATGCTAAACTTGGGGGTGAGGAGTTGAAGGAATGTGGACCTGAAATCCAAAAATTATCTCTGTGAAGCCAAAGATAAGGTTATCTGCTAATCTGCTAAAAGGGGAAGAGATGGTGTAGGGAGTTTAAAAAGAGTGATGGTTTGGAATATAGATGAGGAAGTTGACCAGAAACATATAAAAGTATTTCTGAGTAGTCAGTTTAAATGATTGTGTCACTTTCCCCAGCAGTGCTTGGATATACCAGTGTTAGAGCTCAGCGTCAGACTACATTTATAGACCTAATGTTGGAAATTTCTAAGTAGAGCGCAATAGAAAGACAAGAGTTCAAGGAAGTTGACGGCACTGGCAGAGGGTGGTTGAAGTGATGCTAAATAGGGTCAGGATCGATATGAAAGGAAGTGAAGTCAAGAGGAAGATCATAATGGATAGGAGAAAAGAAAGTAAAAAATTGGGAACAAAAAGATTACAAACATAAAGAATCCATTGACTCCCTATCCCACTTCTTTCTGAGTGGACAATGGAGGCAGCAGGTTGCTACAATTCATGAAAGCCACCAGAAGAGTAAGCTCTTTCATCTTTAAGTTCTAGATTTTTTTCCACGTAGCAGAGTTCTCAGGTAGGCTAGATCCATGCTACTCAAAGTGTGGGCCACTGACCAGCAACAGTGGCATCACCTGAGAACTTGTTAGAAATGCAGAATCTTGGGCCCCATCCCAGAATTATTGAATCAGAATCTGCTTTTTAACAGAATCTTAAAACATTACGTTTAAGAAGTACTAGGATAGACAGATGAAGTAATGTGGATTCACAACAATTCTTGATTATGTGCTGGTCATAATATGCTAGGAGAAACAAGGGGCAGACATTCTGTCCATGGTGTTCTTGAGCTCCCAGGCTCAATATATCAGCTTTTTATCCATAACTCAATCCTTCTCCAAATGATTTGTCATTCTCTGCACCAACTCTTCCCTAATTTCACCCCACACCCCAGGTACTCTCTTTTTCTTTTATTGTACTTTAGATGAAGTTTTACAGAATAGTTTCTCATTAAACAGTTAGTACATATATTGTTTTATGACAATGGTTAACAACCCCACAACACGTCAACACCATCCCTTCTGAACCTTGGGATCCCTGTCCCCTCCTACCTTCCAGTCCTTGTCCCTGGACTCTTGTGCCCCATTAGTCTTGTCTTGTTTTACGGGGCTGTCTAATCTTTGGCTGAATGGTGAACCTTCGGAGTGACTTCTTTACTGAGCTAAAAGGGTGTCCGGGGGCCATACTCTCTGGGTTTCTCCAGTCTCTGTCAGTCCAATAAGTCTGGTCTGTTTCTGTGAGTTAGAATTTTGTTCGACATTTTTCTCCAGCTCCGTCCAGGACCCTCTGTTGTGATCCCAGTCAGAGCAGTCAGTGGTGGTAGCCTGGGCACCATCTAGTTGTACTGGACTCAGTCAGTTCCTGGTACTTTCTTTTGTGAGCTCAAGAATGTTAAAACTCTGAAGAGTATTCCTCTTCATCATGTTTGTCTCGTGTATCTTGCTGATTGAAAGGGGGTCTTCTTGCTAATCCAGCCATATTTGTGTAATTCTACAAATTTAACACATTCTATTCCTATCAACAGAACATAAAAGACCTAACATTCCAAGCGAATTTACTATCACATAAAGAATTTCATACAAGACATGTCTCAAATACATATTACTTAAAAAGTACCCTTCTAAAACCTAGAATTGGAAAATGTATAGGGAACAGAGTTTAATAGTGGTTACTAGGGTCCAGAGGTTGGGGGGTGGGGATCATTGTTTAGGAAGCATCGAGTTTCTGTTTATGGTGATGAAAAATTTGGTAACGAATATTGGTGATGGTTGCACATGATTGATCTCACTGAATTGTACATGTGAAATATGTTGAATCTGCAAACGTTGTGTTATCGATGAATTGACTCAACAGCAACTGGTTTGTTTTGCGTGTGTGTGTGTTACCTGTATTTTTATAACAATAAGAAAAATTACCCTCCTGGTCAGTATTACTCATAGTTCCTCCACCAGTTATTCTGGTCCTTCCAAATTTCTTATTTCCGTACATAAAAAGAGCCTGCTTCTGCATTTCCCCAGTTCTTTCTCTGTTAACCAATATTCCACATCCAGTATCCAGCTGTATTTGTTTAGACTTGTAACTATTTCTACATAAGGTAAATAATATTTTTACTTTCAGGACCAGTTAACCTCTCATGGATGGCTTCTTCATCCGAATATCAGGGTGTTGTACAAGATAAACTATAAGCTTCCTTTTAGTTTTAAAAATTATTTGATTTTATGTATCATAGTCAAACTCCCTCTGCACAGAAAAACTATGGGAAAATTTGCCCAAGAGAAATGAAATTCAGTCAGTGCCAAAACAATTCTAAGAACTCTGCAGTTATACACATACACACACACATCCGCTGTTGGGTCAGCGCCATTGTTTTGAGCTGCTACACGTGATTACGAACGGTTTTTGAGATGGCTTTTACCTCCTCCTTTGGGCAAAACCAAACAAATTCTTCAGAATGAATTAAGTCACTTGAGACTCTGAGGCTTGAGCGAAATTACCTCCTCACGTTAATTTGGAATCAATTTCCAAAGAGGTGGAGGTTCTGGGGAGGAAGCCAAGTCAGCGTCAAAGTGATCACGCAAATGTCTGCTGGGGATGTCAGTGTTAATGGGAATTTTGGGTAAAGATTTTTAAAGACTAACGAAGCTTTTTGTGATTCGGGCTTTCATCTTGTACTAAGACCAGAATCTTGTCGACCTGCTGGTGTTTTTTAAGAGTCAGTGCTTTTAAATCGGCGGTCAAAGAGGGGGAGAAAAGCCATTTGTTCCCTCCTTATGCTAACTGGTCTGGAGAGCTGTGAATTTGCTCTATTACTGCTGCGAGGGGCAAAATTGCTGAGGCCTGAAGCGTTTCAAAATTGAACCGGAAACGTTTTTAAACCGCTGCAGGGCGAGGTGTTTGCGATTGACAGCTGATGGTCCCCGGGCTCTGATGTCCTTCTTCTCCACGCCCGGTCCGCTCACCGTCATTAACCGCCTCTCCGTCTCGGATACATCCCTCCTCCCAGGTTAACCCACCAGACCTGGCCCCTCCTGCCCCCCCCCTCGCCAGGCCCTTTCCTCTCCTCGCCTCAGGGGCTCCCGCGCTCCGCCCATCCTCCCTCTTTCCTTTCCCTCTCCTCGCCCCAAACCTTTTTTCCCTTCACCCTCCAGCCCAGCCCCTCCGCTTTCTTCCCTCTTTCCCCCTTCCTCCTTTCCTCAGATTCGCGCTCCCGCTGCAAACACCGCCTCCTCCTTTCTCTCTGGGAGAACCGGGTCCGCAGCGCGCAGACGCACTGCGCGGCGGGCGCGCGAGCTGGAGGGGCATCCGCGCAGGCGCGCGCTGCTGGGGTTCCGCTCTGGCGCGGGGGACCAGTGGTTCTCGGGCGCTGGCAGTCCAGGCTCGGGTCCCCGCGGCGGTGGTACCATGTTTCTTCACTCAGTCAACCTCTGGAACCTGGCGTTTTATGCTTTCATGATCTTCATGGCGACCCTGGGGCTGTGGGATGTCTTCTTCGGCTTCGAGGAGAACAAGTGCAGTATGAGCTACATGTTCGAGTACCCGGAGTATCAGGTAAGGTTCCGCCCTTTCCTCACCTAGGCGATCCGAGACTTCTGCCTGGTCCTTCTGTGGATTCCCCTACCTCAGCAGTCCGCGCTTTTCTGGCCACCATATCCCTGCTTCAGCTCTGTTTTCTCCGCCCCAGGAGACTCTGCAGACCCCCACCGCCCCCTCACCTGCCCTTTGTGTCCTCTCTTTACGGTCGGGTGTTTGATAGATGGTTTCCGGAGCATGCTCCCCGCCCCGCTCGTAGTTACCCTGTCTCTCTGCCCCGCACCGGCCTCAAAGCCCGAATACAGGCTCCACAGACTGGCCGGGCCCAGTCCCCTCATCCCGAGAGGGATCCTTAGCCCTTCTGTCTAACCCAAACCTCATCCTCCTCGCGTTCCTGCCTTAACAGGTGCCCTGGGCCCTCTTCCCACCTGCCTACTTTCCTGCCCTTTCGCCCAGAGATTTGCACATCAGCTGTCGCTTTTCTAGAAAGGAGCCGAGCTTCTGCAGACTCTGAATTGGCTCGCATAGTTCCCAAGGTTGTCTTAGAGACTCCGGGGTTTTATATCTGGTGAAAGACTAACTTGATGAGTGCTAATTAAATAGAAAACTCTTTAGGATCCCTTCTGTAAAGATTTTGCGGATCCTTGTGTTTTGCAGGTTATGGGTCTTTGCATGCTTGTGTTTATGCATGTCGCCGAACAGCCAGACCTCATTACTATCTTACCAGTTGCATACAAAATCTGTTTCATGGTGTTATTTTTGTTTTCTCACTGTGTTTACAATTTAAGAGAAACCCGGCCCTTCTTTCTCTGCCTCTCCCTCTCTCCCTCTTTCTCTTTCTCTCCCTCTCTCCTCTTCTGTCCCTCTCTCCCCTCACCCCTCCCGTTTCATTTTGAGTATTTTGAGTTACAACTGCTTCATCATTTCATTCATGACCAGCAGTAAAAAGTAGTGACGGATTACACAACTGTCCAAATAAATTTCTCCCGAATGATTTTTTTTAAACGCGTCTCCTAATTACGAAATGCCTCTTATAATGATAACTCTCTACCATAAAAAGTATATGTACTACAATACATATTGATAAAATGCATTTTTAATATACTTTTAAAACCATAGCACATTTTTTTTCTGTAGGGCAAAGAATGCAAGTCAGGATTGCTTCTGTGTGCAAGTCATTTCGGGGTGTGGAGGGAGCATATTATTTGATTATGCTACTGTAATTTAGGTCATAAAACTATCTAAGATTTAAATTGCTGAAAAATCCTTTCCTGTGGGCAAAATTCTAGTAAATTTAAATTTTATTTGTTTTGAGATCCTTATGTTGGTTTTGCATCATTGATTATAAGGCAGTGGAAACATTCGGTATCAGATGATACTGAAATAGAAGATTTTAACATGTTACTGTTGTCTCTGTTAATTTCTAAACAAATATTCTGGAATATGCTGGTTGATGTTTATCAGAAGCTATGTATAATAAAATGCATAGTCTTCTAGTTTTCGGTTTTGGTTTTTTTTTTTAACGGAAAATAGAGTATAGCCCCCTTTCATTTTTTATGGTTTAATAATTAGGAGACTCCCAATAGACTGAAGTAGGTCACTTTAGTTTTGTGCTGTATTGAAGACTTTGGCTGAAATAAAATTTTTGTGGAACAGTGGAACAATACAATACTAATTCCTGTTTCTTTTTAGATTGCCAACAATTACTGAAGCCAGTTTAATAGTTGCGATATTATAAATTGCTTTCCTAAGTGTTAGGAACAAAGCACATGGACCTACAGATGATCTCCTATCTCATAAAATTGACTCAAAAGACAGAAAATTAGTGTAACTAATGCAAAATACCTATTTGACTTTTTTGGTTGCATAGTCCCTGTTTACTCATTTTGGTTCCAGTTGCTCAACTGGAGTACATTTCTGTTAATGTGTTAGTACAGTTATACTTAATGGAAGTTTTTTATTAGTGTTGTAAAAAATGTAGGTAACATTTGTCAATTCTGTATTTTTTCACTTGTACAATTCAGTGAAGCTAATTACATCACTCATGTTGTGCAGCCATCACCAATTTCCTTTGCCATATTTTCCATCCCCATAAACAGAAAACTCAATACTAGCTACACAAACATTCTCTCAATAGATGGTATTTTTATGACATAAAAAGCTGTAATATTAATTCACTATAATATTTATATTTGACTCTTAGTCCTTTCATCGTATTTTGCACACCAGGTTGAGTTATTTTACAAATAAAATTAAAGCTGTCTTAGGAAATGAGTCATTTTGAATATAGTGAGTTTCTGTATAACAGGTTATTCTTTTAAGAACCAAATGGTTTTCACTACCAAAAATACTCTCAAGATATTTTATGTGTTGCTTACTTTTAATTATATATTATAGTCAACTCTAATTATTAACAGGTTGATATCCAGCGTATGGTGTGTCCTTAGTTTTCTCCTCTCTCTTAATAACCTTTCTTCTTTTTTACTCTTTATTTGCGTATTATCTAGCAGGTCAGCACAGGAAATGAAAGGTAGCTGAATCTCATTCAATTTTATTCGCTTTCTTTTTTATTAAAAGGTGGGGCAGGAATTTGAAACTTTTTGCAAAAATGAAGTTTTTTAATTTAAAATCATTCATCTCCATTCATCCCCTACCACTGGTTTTCCTAGATTGACTTCTTCGGCACTAACTGAAGATCTCATGAACATATCTCAAACCAACTAGGCAAAATACACATTATCCTTTAATGTTTCTTGCCTTATTATGACAATAAGGCAAAACTTTTATTTGGCAACGATTTTAGGCAAATTGTAGAATTCAAGAAGAAATATCTGAGTTGTTTTCTCCCGTATGGTAATTTCTTTGGCTGTCTATTGATTGATATGTGACCTAACAGTTTCTCCTGAAAGGAAATGCTGATATTAAAAAATGTGAATCAGGTATTTTCTTATTAATTGTAATGTTAATTTAGCAAGTCATCTATTGAATGACTACCCTGTGCCAGGTTTATTCTAGATATTCAGTATAGGTGAGAGGGAATTAGAGATAATTAGACCTTGTGACTTTACATCCTCATAGTACAATGGGGAAGACAGGAATATAATGGATAGTTACAATACAATGTGGTAATGTTATAATGCCAGTATAGTAGAGTGTGTATGAGGCTCTTCACAAAAGAGTGAGCATCCAAGTTTGTCTTAGGTATTCAAAGGCTGTAGAGAAGGTGTAGTGAATTGGGTCATGCAGGGTGTATAGTTCATAAAATGCGGAAACAAAAAAATTTCAGGCATAAAGAATAGTGTATGTGAAGGTGAGCTATGGGTATAGTATGTTAGAAAATGATCTATAAACGTTTGTGTATATGTAAAAATATTTCTGCAAGGATATACAAGACACTGACAATATTGGTTATCTTCTGGGGAAGGGGGAACTGGATGGCTAAAGACCAGGAGAGAGCCTTTTCATTGTATACCCTTTTGAATCTTGACTTTTGAAACATTTAAATTTTAAAACATGGCATATGTGATGTTGTAAGAAAGTAGGTAAGAAGAATTAGAGCCAGATTTTAAAGGATGTCTCTCTTAAGCCTTTTTTAAATCTGTATGCGGTGAAGAAACACATAAGGTGTGTGTTTTAGCAGGATATTTCTTGTTAAGCAATATGGACTATGGATAGTAGTTCGGAGGTAATGATAGGGAGACAGAAGAGTCTGAAAGATTCAGTTGTTCCTAGGTCTTTTTCTCAAATTGAGGAGGACCTGGACTATGGCAGAGTCAAGGGAGGATGGACAGCGGGGTCAGAATTTATGGAGATAATATTTAAATGTAAAGGTAATTGGTTTCAGTTAAAGGTCTTTTTTGGGGGAGCTACTCATTTAAAATAATTGTCCCTTGATGGCACAAATGGATTGCGTTCAACTACTAACCTAAACATTGACGATTCGTACCCACCCAGGAGCATCACAAAAGAAAGATAGGCCTGGCAGTCAGCTTCTGTAAAGATTACCGATTGTCGTCGGTTAGTGTACTCTAAATGGAAGCAGATTCTCAGGCCTGCTGCCGTGGTACCGCTGGGTGGGTTCGAACCACCAACCTTTATGTTAATAGTTGAGTGCAAACAAATTGCGCCATCTAGGGACCTTCGTAAACATTGCAGCCAAGAAAATCCTATAGAGCAGTTCTAGTCTGTAACACATGGGGTCGCCATGACTCAGAATGAACTTGGTGGCAGTTGTTTTTTGCGGGGGGGGGGGTATAAAATAATTTAAAATATATTTGCGTTCTGTTGCTATAAATGTTTTCTTTTTAATTCCTTGACCCTCTTCTGTTTTCTTATCAACCTTCTTTTTGTATGCCCACACCTTTTCTGCCCTCAGTCTGGTCAATTACCTTTCCCACCACACACCCCCAACTTGAACTCTGGAAATGCACTTTTACCATTTGCCAACAACTGCACCATCCTTGCCTCCTCTTTTTTTGTTCTACATCTCTTTTCTATATGTATACTTTTTTTTCCTACTCCATATTGTATACATGCATTTTTTTAAAAAATTTTCATTTTCTCGTTACAAAATTACTTTCATAATAGCATCATAATATTTTTTCTGTGTTTCTATGTCTCTAAAGATAATTAAATATTTCTTTTTAAATATTTTTGATAGTTTTCCTGTTCTGGGTTAATTTAAGCTAGTTCAAAACTTTGTTTAGCTACTGTTCTAAAAGAACTGATGATCTAATATGCATGTACTATTACATCAAAGGAAACCCTGGTGGCATAGTGGGTAACAGTGCAGCTGCTAACCAAAAGGTTGGCAGTTTGAATCCACCAGGCGCTCCTTGAAACGTCTATGGGGAAGTTCTACTCTGTCCTGTAGGGTTGCTGTGAGTCAGAATGATTTGATGGCAACGAGTTAGGTTTTTTGTTTTTTTTTTGGTTACATCAAATGATGGACTAAATTGGAAGGAGTGAAGAAACGTTATGTGCTGGCGATTTTCCTTTTGCTTAATTTGTATATAAGAAATAAAATATTGTATCATTTTCATTTTTCCATCATACTGTGCATAATCAGTATTGAGATTAATTTGAGTTGAAGTATACATAGACTGTAAAGCAAATAGTGGAGTTAGTATTTCTGTATTTTGAGTATTTGAAGAGAGAACTAAAGTTGCTAATGTCTTAAACCATAAACTCAGTCCCTAAAGATGTTTTCATGGTATTATTGGATAGATTGTTTGTGGTAATATCTTTGGATGAATTTTCAAGAAGGTGCATCAGTGATCAGAATTCTGTTTTTTGAAACAGTCAGGTTTTCAATAGTCATTAATAGTAACATTCAGTTTTTGAAATTTATTCAGTAGGTAAAATTTTTATTAAGCACATATTTACTAGATGTACAGCATTTAATATTTGAATTATTAAATCTGTTGACGTCTACTTAAATAAAATCTACTGTCCAATGTAATTCAATTCACTGTGAATAGTTTTTATCCTTTTAAAAAAAAAGAGCAGGAAGAAGAGCTTATATTTTACTACCACTTTTATAGATGCCTACTTTTGGGGGATGACATTAATACCTAATTTACATTATGTTGGAAAAAAATTTTATGTGAATTATTGACTTATTTTGGTATATAATAACATTAGCTTCAGAGTAGTTTATGGCTTACTGACAAACCATACACCTGGTCCATGAGTATGGAAACAGGTCCTAATTTATTGGAATGTTTATGATGAGAAGAGTCTGCATTTCTTGTTTAAGACATGGTTATAATGTTTAGATTAATTTGTTAAGCACATTGTAGGTCAAAGCATATTAAGTTGAGAGGTCAAAAAGTTGCATTATAAAACAAACTCACTGTTCTCTGAATGATGTAACAGCTGGAGTATCTAGTTAGCCCAGAGTAAAAGGAGAGAAACATTAGAAAAAGTTTCAAATGGCAGAAGAGAAGTAATTTGATAATGGAAAGCTTTAATAATTTCTAAACACAATGATACCTATAAGAAATTAAATGCATTTTTAATTATGTTAACACGTAACTTACGGACTCATACCGAGATACTTTTCTGAGGTGGTCAGTGACAATTTTGAGTAGCTTGTATTCATTAAAAATTCAGGTAAATCCCGTTTTATGCTTTCCTGGTTCAAAACTCACATAATTTAAGACTAATTCGCTACAGGAATAAATTAAAAGTAGGCCTTGTTTTGTGTGTTTAGTTCAGTTTTATCATCATTAATATTTTTATATTATATTATTTTAAATTTGTATAATTCAGAATTGCATAAAATGAGGTTGCATTGTATAAATAAAACTGATTAAAGTGAAATTGTATTTTTTGCTGTAGAAAATAGAACTTCCAAAGAAACTGGCAAAACGCTATCCTGCATATGAGTTGTATCTTTATGGAGAAGGATCGTATGCTGAAGAACACAAAATTCTGCCTTTGACAGGGATTCCAGTTCTCTTTCTTCCTGGTAATGCTGGAAGTTATAAGCAAGGTAAGTCTTGGAAATAAATTTTGAAAGCTATTATATTCATTTCAGTAATTTATTAAATGCATACATACTCTGTGTTATGTACTCTGTTAGGCATACTGAAGGATACAAATATGACATTTTTTCTAAGAGAAAATACACGTGTGAGATACATGGAGAAGGGCTGAAGATCATTTTGCAAAGAGTTAGAAGGAGAAAAAGAATAAAATGGAGTGGAGTGGGATAAATGGATGAGATAAGGATTCAAGAATCAGCAGAGGAAAGGGGTTTATTTTGGAAATGGAGGGTACAGAGAAGAGAACCTGAAGTATTGATTAGGGAAGTAAACCAGGTTAAGAAGTAGAAGATTGCTAGTACTCCAGGAACCCCTTGTATGCCCTTTCCTGATTACAACTCCCTCCATTCTTCCTAGAGGTAACTACAATCCTAACTTTAAGGTAATAATTTCCTCGTCTTTCTTTAGAGTTTTAGCACCCAAGTACGCATGCCTACTATAACCTAGTTATTTTAGGCTGTTTTTAAACTTTATTGTATAAATATAATCATTTAGTATATATTCTTTTGTGTCTGGCTTCTTCCACTCAGCATTGTTTTTAAAATTCATCCAAGTTGTTATGTGAGCTGTGATTAGTTCACTTTCACCATTCTGTATCATTCCATTGTATGGATATACCATAGTTTATCTATTCTACTGTCTTTGAACATTTGGGTTGGTTACATTTTTTGGCAGTTACAAATAATGAACATTCTTCTACTTGTGTCTTGGAGCACATAAGCCCATATTTTTGTAAGATGTATATACCTAGGAGTGGAATTCCATGTCATGGGTTATGTGTATCCTTTTAACTCTACTGGTTCTAGTTTATACTGCCACAAACAGTATATTACACTTCCGTTTGTTCAAAATTCTTGACAATATAGGAATTGTCAGATTTAAAAATCTTAACTATTCTCATAGGTGTGATTTACTTTTAAAAAATGATCGCTCCAGTTCTGCTGTATAGAGAATATACTGTAAGGGGTTCAGAGTGGAAGCAGGAAAGATAATCAACACCATTAGGAAAATGCAAATTAAAACCACAGTAAGATACCACTTCATGCCCACTGAGATGACTATAATAAAAAAAGACAGATAATAGTAGTGTTGGTGAGGATGTAGAGAAATTGAATTGAAACCCTTATACAGTGCTGGTGGGAATGTAAATTGGTGTAGCTGCTTTGGAAGACAGTTTGGTGGTTCCTCAGAATGTTAAACATGTATGACCCAGCAATTCCACTTTTAGGTAGAAGAAATATGAGAACATATGTTCATACTAAAATTTGTGTACACCTGAGGAAATGCGATCACTAGCCATTAGAGAAATGCAAATTAAAACCACAATGAGATACCATCTCACCCCGGCATTACTGGCATGAATCAAAAACACTGGAAATAACAAATGTTGGAGGGGCTGCGTGGAGATCGGAACTCTTATGCACTGCTGGTGGGAATGCAAAATGATACAACCTTTCTGGAAAATGATATGGCGCTTCCTTAGAAAGCTAGAAATAGACGTACCATACAATCCAGCAGTCCCACTCCTAGGAATATATACTAGAGAAATAAGAGTCGTCACACGAATAGACATATGCACACCTATGTTCATGGCAGCATTGTTCACAATATCAAAAAGATGGAAACAACCTAGATGCCCATCAACAGAGGAATGGATAAAC
>NW_004443992.1:4075673-4107463 GCF_000243295.1 Trichechus manatus latirostris | reverse complement strand
AAAGTGAGAATAGCAGCACAATTGGAAGAGCGTAGTCAATGTCACTGAACTGTGCATGTAGAAATTTTTGAAATGGTATATCTTTGGCTATGTATATTTTCACCAAAAAAAAAGGTCAAGAAGGGAGAGGGTTGACATGTCGTGGGGTTGTTAACCAATGTCATAAAACAATATGTGTACTACTCTTTCATGAGAAACTATTTGTTCTGTGAACCTTCACCTGAAGTACAATTAAAAAAAAAATTTGTGTACAAATATTCATAGTAGCACTATTCAGGCAAAAGGTGGAAGCAAACCATGTCTGTCAGCTGATGAATGAATAAATAAAATGTGACATATCCATACAATGAAATATTTATTATTCAGCAATAAAAAGGAATGAAGTACTGATATATGCTATAACATGGATGAACCTTGAAAACATGTTGCTAAGTGAAAGAACCAGTCACAAAAAGACCACATATTGTATAATTCCATTTATATGAAATGTCCAGAATAGGCAGATCCATAGAGAGAAAGTGGATTAGTGGTTGCCAGAGGCTGGGGTGAAGTGGGGATTGGGAATGACTGCTAATGGGTCTAGGGTTTCTTTTTGGGGTGATAAATGTTTTAAATTAGGCTGTGTAGATGGTTGCACAATTCTGTGAGTGTACTGAAAACCACTGAATTTCTATAGTTTACAGAGTGATTTGTATAATATGTGAATTGTATGTGGGTAATATGTGTAAAAAAAAAAGTGAAATGGCAAAATAGAGGTATTTGCTAAAACAAGCATTGCACTTTTATGCCACTCATTGTAATCAATTCACAATAAAATCTATTAAAGGACATATAACAACAACAAAAACAAAAGTGGAAGCAAAGAGACTAAGTATTTCAGGCAAGAGATGATGGTGCTTTGATTAGGTAGGTAGTGGTGAAAATGGTGAGAAACTTCAATTGGTGGTATGTTTGGAAGTTAGAGCATGACAGGACTTACTGATGGATTGGATGTCATGTATGAGAGAAGGATGAATTAAGCATGAGTATATAAATCAAATGATGAATAGATACTTCTTTAGGAACTTTCTTATTCTTAAAATCCTCAATAAGTGTGACAAAATTTCTGTCTTTTATTCTTTAAAGAATTCTTCTTCCTTTTAGCTATTATTACTCTTACTGAAGAAGGAGCAGGTGAAGAATGAGTAGCCTGTTCACTATTTATTTAATTTCATTTTAAAAATATTTAGGGCACTCTTAACAGTGTGCAAGGCATACAACTGCTAGGATCCTTTTTTCTTATAAATTGGTACTGTTAAAGGGTGTCACCCTGAAATATTTATATTCAGGGTGTGAGAGAAGGCTATTTATTGAGAGACCTTGAAGCAGGAATAGATGAAACTTTAAAAAGATTTGATTAATGTGCACTTCGCCCTTTTCCTCTGCAGTTCGTTCTGTTGGCTCTATAGCACTTAGAAAAGCAGAAGACATTGACTTCAAGTACCACTTTGACTTCTTCAGTGTGAACTTCAATGAAGAACTGGTGGCTCTCTATGGTGGAAGTCTTCAGAAGCAGACCAAGTTTGTACATGAATGCATTAAAACAATTCTGAAACTCTACAAGGTAAAAGATAAGCATGCATATCAATAGTAGTGCAACCTAGTAGTAACTTTTTTTTTTCTTAAACAGACTCAGTATATTTTAAATCATGTGTTTGTTTGTATGAAAGTTGAAGCAAAGATGGCACAAAGTTTTTTTGTGGGAGTCTGTTGTTTTGAACTCGGTGGTTTTTAAAGTTTAAATTGAATTTATAAGAAACCTTTCTTGTGAATTTAGGAAAGAAAAATTTTTTTTTAACTTTATATATTAAGTAGGAGTGAAATACATTTCCTAAAAGCCTCCTAAAAACCATTGGTATGGATTTCTGCTTCTAACTATGATTAAGTAAGTGGTACTAGAATAGAATTCCTGTGTATGTAAACAACTGTGAAACTGGTTAAGGTATCTGAAGCACCTCTTTTAAGATGTTGGCCAATGAAGGACTGTGATAGCATGAAAGGAGGAAGACACATGAAGTGAGCTCCATGATCTCTCCGGCTTTTTTCCTGGGGCAGTTTGCTGACCATGGGGCAAGTAAGTGGAGACCAAGCAGAGCATATTGGTATCACAGAGTTGAGCAGGCAGAGATTGGAATTTGGGACTGCTGAGGTGGCTAGATTTGTGGGACATGGTATGAGAAAAAAGAAAACTAGGTAGAGAAACGAACTCTAGAAATCTGCATTTTGCAGTCTCAGAGGGTAAGAGGTTGCAAGACAGGGCATACCAAGGGGGACACATGGGACTGTGTCTACCTCAGGAATAAGAAATATAGGGGAATGGATTATCTACAGAGAAATTTGAAAGAGTAGTAAAACAGACTAAGATTTTTGACATTGGCAATTCCCAGGGGTAAAATACCATTCCCACTGGGGTGAACTGCTCCTACCATCTCTCCCTTGGTATGCCATGTGCAAGGCCTAGCAGAAAAAGCTACTGGGAATTGTGAGCTGAATTGCAATTCCAGAGGGCACACATCGCTGGGAAACAGAAATTCTGACCAACCTGAGTGGAAAGACATCTCTGTAGACACTGGGCATTTACCAGAGACCCTAGAAAGAATATACTTTTGGACTAGGACTACTCTAGCCCTAAAGTAAAACCTACTCTTGGATTCACCCTAACAATGCTGAGAAAATAAGCCTTAAAAATATCAAGCAAAGTTAAGGATTTAAAGTTCCTTAACTCTACTAAGTAACCGTTTGGGAATCTCAGCAGAGAAATGGAATGTATGAGAAAAGAACCAAAAAGAAAATCTAGAATTCATATAATACATATCAGAGACAAAAACTTCACTAGTTGGGCCAGAAAAAGTTAGACACTTTATAAGAAGGGATCATTAAACTTGAAGATAGGGCAGTAAAAATTATCCAAACTAAAGCACAGATGGTAAAAGGATGAAAAATGAAAGAGCCTCAGGCACCTATGGGACAATATTAAGCGGTTAACAGGCATATAATTGGAACTCCAGAAGATAAGGAGAGCAAGATGAGGGAGAAAAAAGTATTCGAAAAAATAATGGCCCCAAATTTTCTGATTTTTGAATAAACATTTTCAGCCCACAGATTCAGGAAGTTCAATGAATGCTGAGCAACATAAACACAAGAAAAGCATACCTAAATATCATAGTTAAATTACCAAAAACAAAAGATAGAAAATCTTAAAAGCAGCCAAGGAGAAAAAAAGTCATGACTTACAGGGGAACAATAATAAAAATTACCACTGATTTCGCATTGGAAACAATGCTTCGAAAACAACAGAACAACATCTTTAAAGTGCTGAAAGGAAAAAAGAAAAAACAAAAACCTTTCAACCTAGAATTGCATATCCAGCAAAAATATCCTTCTGAATAGGTATTGTCAGGATAACAAAAACTGACAGAATTTGTCACTAGCAGAAATACTGAAGGAAGTTATTCATTCTGAAGGAAAATGATACCAGATATGGGATTTCAGGTCTTATGAAGAAATGAAAAACATGAGAAATGGTAACTGCATGAGTAAATATAAAAGACATGTTTTTTCCATTATTAAATTCCTTAAAAGATAGTTGACTTACTGGGTTTTTAATTCAGAAAATGAAATATCCATGAATCCATACTGGTATATATAAGCAGTTGAATACATTAATAGGTAGAAAGGGACAGCTCTTCCATACAGAAGAATTCCAAGTAATAAATGTAGAAGGAAAGAGAGAAATAAAAAATCACAATTAGACAAACACCTAGAAATAATTGTTGCAGACAGGATCCACCAACGGATGCAAAAGTCTGAGGAAAAAAGGATATTTGCATCGTCTCAAGGTTTTTCTTCTAAGATATTAACTCCAAATGTAAACAATAACTACAGTGGAGCAATCTGGCAGACACCATCTTAACCAAGGTTAACATCACTAGTACCATATTTTTACAAATAATGCATGCCTTCTACATTTGTTTGCCAACTGCATCGTCCCCCCTTGAGGTATTTTTGTAGGTGCACTATGCTAGTTTTATCACGCTTTTGAAGATACCTCCTGGGGGCAGGCATGGTTGGCAAACAAACACAGATGGCACGTATTATTTAGGTAAAAATATGGTAATAAGACATACTGACATCCAGGACCCCTTGATATGATACACTGAGGAGGACACAACATCATTTCTGTGGTATTCTTGCCAAAAATAATATAATTTCATTCTAATCTTGAGAAATCGTTAGACAAACCCAAGTTGGGAAGCATACTACAAAATAACTGACCAGTACTCTTCAAAAGCGTAAAAGTCATGAAAAACAAGGGAAGACTGAGGAGCTATCACAGATTGAGGGGACTAAGAAAAAATAATAGAAAATGCAAGGTAAGATGCTAGAAGGAATCCTGAAACAGTGAAAAACATGAAATTAAAATTAGGCCTGCAGTTTAGTTAACACTGTTGTGCCAGTGTTAATTTCTTGGTTTTGGTAATTCTGTGGTTTGTAAAATAACATAAGAGGAAGTTGACTGAGGTGTATAAAAGAACTCTCTATTCTATGTTTGCAACTTTTTTCTAATTGGTTCAGAGTAAAAAGGTAAAAAGAGAAAAAAAGAATTATAGCAAAATAAATTGTGTTATGAAATTTATAGCATTTAGAAGGAAAACATATGACAATGGCAAAAAGGATGGGAGGAGCAGTAAATGGAATTATTCTGCTTCAAGGTTCTTAAGTGAAATGGTATAATAGTCATGGTAGACTGATAACTTAGAGTTGCATATTTTCATTTTTTTCATTTTTAGAATAACAGAGGTGTAACTTAGCAGATGGAGGAGATATAATAGAACATTAAAAAATACATGAAGCAAAAACTAACAACTAAAGGGAGAAATAGATAAATCACAACTACAATTAGAGGTTTCATTGCTCTTCTCACTACTGATAAAAAAAAAAGTAGACAGGATATCAGAAAGTCGATAAAAGATTTGAGCAACGCTATTAACCAACTTAACCTAATTGACATTTTTAGAACACTACACCCAACAACTGCAGATAATGTATTCACTAAGCTAGACCAGGTGTTGGGCCTCCCAGAAGAAAAAGGTCTCAATAAGATTCAAAAGACTGAAATCATACAGAGCTTACTTTCTGACTATAGCAAAATTAAATTAGGATCAACAACAAAAAGATACCTGGAAAATCCCCAAATATTTGGAAATTACTTCTAAGTAACCAAAAGGCCGAAAAGAAAATCACAATGGAAATTTGAAAATATTTTCAGCTGAATGATAAAACACAACTTCAGAATTTCTCGAAGTAAAATTGTGGTTAGAAGAAAATTTATGGCCTTAAAGCTTATATTAGAAAAGAAGAAAGATTTAAAATTAGTGATCTAAGCTGCCAACTTAAGCTAGAAAATGAAGAGCAAAGTAAGCTCAGTTAAGTAGAAGGAAGTTAATAATAAAGCCGAGGATGGAAAACATTGAAATAGAAAATAGACACAGAGAAAATGATTGAAACCAAAGTCTGATTCTTTGAAAAGATAAAATTGATAAAGCCCTAGCTTTAAGAATAAAAACAAAAGAAAAAAGAAGGAAACACAAAGGAACAATATCATGAATGAAAAAGACATTACTACACAGCCTACAGATATTAAGAGAATGATAGCAGAATATTATGAACAATTCATACCAATAAATTCAACAACTCAGATGAAATATACAGATTCCTTGAAGAACACAAATTACCACACAGAGGAAGAAACAGAATATCTGAGTAGCCCTGTATCTATTTCTTAAAATCAAGTTTGTCGTTAAAAACTTTACAACACCTCAAAAAAAAAAAAAAATCTATAATTACTTCAATGGTAAATTTTATCAAACATTTAGGGGAGAAATAATAACCATCTTACACAAACTATGTTAGAAAATAGAGGAAGGAAAAAAACACCAGTCTGTTTGATGAGGCCAGCAAACCCTGGTATCAAAACCAATCAAGGACATTACAAGAAAATAGAAATCTATATAGGATGTGTACACTGATTATAACTATATGAAAATGTATTTCTGTACCTTAAGATGGGAGGTTATACAGTTTAATTTTTCATTTTTCTATAAAATTGGTTGTATGCAGAGAGCACTATTTAGCATTTTTGTTATGACACTAAGCCTTAGTTATGCCTTGGTGATTTTTTTTTTAAAATAGGGTCAAGAATTTGCTCCAAAAAGTGTGGCGATAATTGGTCATTCTATGGGTGGCCTTGTTGCAAGAGCATTGCTTACGCTGAAAAATTTTAAACAAGATCTGATAAATCTTCTTATTACACAAGCAACTCCTCATGTAGCTCCTGTCATGCCATTAGATCGTTTCATTACAGGTGAGTACTGTTATATAAGCGCTATCTGATCTCCCCATCGTTGCTCAGGATTAAATAAATAAATCCATGCAGCTGCTGCCTTTAGAGTGTGCTACAAATTTACCAAGCGGCCCTGGTGCACGGTGGTTAGGAGCTCAGCTGCTAACTGAAAGGTTGGTGGTTTGAACCCACCAGCGGCTCTGCAGGAGGAAACACCTGGTGATCTTTTAAAGATTATAGCCTAGGAAACCCTATGGGGCAGTTCAGCTCTGTCATGTAGGATCATTGAGTCAGAATCGACTCAACACACAGCAATAACAGATGCACCCACGTGTGAAGCAGTTCACAAAAAAAGTTTTTGTGACTTTCAGTTTAGGCTCATAATTGAAACTGCTGTTAGTTTTCTGTCCATACCATCTTAACATGGATGGCATGTTTCTTACAATCCTTAGGCCCTATAGGACTTCTTATTATACTTCAGTTTAGTTATTCTTGAGGATGATTTTGTGGCTCTTAATATATGCTTAAACTACCTACATTTTGTTAACTCTCTCAGTACTGTATTCAAAACTTATATTTTTGTAAAATAGTAGAAATATCTAGTTTTTAAATAAATAGGGTTGCTAGCACTTTATGTAAACCAAAACCAAACCCATTGCTATCGAGTTGATTCCAACTCATAGCAACTGTATACGACAGAGTAGAAGTGCCCTACAGGGTTTCCAAGAAGTAGCTTGTGGATTTGAACTGCTGACCTTTTGGTTAGCAGCCAAGCTCTTAACCCACCACACCACCAGGGCTCCTTTGATACTGTACTGCCTTATAATTGAGGTATAGTACTATGGAATAGGAAATAAAGTTATGGATAATACTATACTGTTGTGAAGAGTTTTTTGAGTGAACAGTGGGAGTTTATAATTGACATCAATCTATTCAAATAGTGATATTATCACAGAATAAGAACTAAGTGCCTTCGATCCCAACTTTTTGTTAAATAAAGTCAGGAATTACCTTCACTGCTTTTAAGAATATAAG
The DNA here is from genome assembly GCF_000243295.1 of Trichechus manatus latirostris. NCBI lineage: Eukaryota > Metazoa > Chordata > Mammalia > Sirenia > Trichechidae > Trichechus > Trichechus manatus. The sequence continues at coordinate 4,100,046 of NW_004443992.1, read as the reverse complement.
TAGAAGAAAATGTTCTTTGTAAAGAAACAATTCTGGTTACTGCTCAGTAAATTCACACTTCTTACCCTACCAAAATTTGCATTAGATGAAAATTTTGTTTATAGTTAAATGAAAAAAAAATGTCCTAGTGACTCCAAGCAGAAGTAATTTTCGGAAGTATCCATCTTAACGTAATAACATTGCCAATTTATTTGCTGAAAGTATCTGGTCAGCCATGCTGTGAAGTTTGATTTTTCTCTTATTGCATTTAAACTTTGCCTAAATTAATCTTTTAATGACAAAAGGTATAGTATTGTTGTTTAAGTTATCTAAATATGTTGTACTACTAATAATCATAAATTACCTATAGGTTTAGAAAAAAATCAGAGGCTGAAAATCACAGTACTTACACCACAATTGAGAAACTCTATCTTTGTATTTTGTTAAATTATTTGAGGAACGAACTTTCAAGAGAGTTAGGTTGTATTTTTTTCAAAGGATAGCAATGGTCTTTATCTCTAAAAGGCTTAGGCTGAAAGTGAGTCTTAGAGTCAGGGTGCCTTGTAGTTAGCAGGCCCTTTTACCATTTATTCTGTATTTATTCTTTATTGTATTAAGCCAGAATTAGAATGAAAAAAGAACTAATTCAAGGGGTGGTGAATTTTAAGTTTTTGGGAGACAGAGACTTGTATTACCTGCAGAGGTAGATTCTCTGTTTGTACTTGGTGGAAATACTGTCCTTAAGTAGGGGGAAGGGGGCCCTGCACTGGGGTCTGCACTTGGAGGGCCTGTTTAGGCCCCACCCTTCCCCATAGGATAAGGAGTATGTGTGAGCCAAGGGCATCACCACTTAGAGCCAGTGCCTCTACTTTTAGACCATGATCCGGGTACCCAGGACTAAAGAATGTCTTGCCCATATTCCCCAAGCCCACTTCCAGGCTTTATGTGTCTGTTACCTGGATCTGTCCTCCTGAGGGCAGGGGTATTCTTCTCTAAGCTTGAGCTGTGGCCAAGAGATGGCTCTGCAGGAGGTACAGACAGATCTTCGATGTGCACACAAGGCCCTAGTGATGCAGGATGAAGTTGAGATGGGAGGAGAAGGACAGCACAGCCATGGGGCAGGGATGTGCTCTCCCTGTGCTGCCGTAATCCAATATCCAACTCTAAAGAGTCTGGGAATTCTTCATATGAACCTGACTTTCAAGGTTCTTTCAATGATATATTTGTCATGGTAGGCAGAGAAAATTATTTTTGATTTGACAGTTTGCTAGCTAGATTTTTAACTTTTAATTATTTAGACCTGTGGTATATATGCCCCATTCGTACTTTTGTCCTTGGCTCTGTGAGCGTTAGGAATGGGTCTAATGGCTGGCAATCTAAGTAAATACTGCCAAGATCTTTAATGGGGGAGTTTGCTGTTCCAGAATGTTTGAAACCCTTAATGGGATCAAATACCAGGATAAAAATAAATTAAGTTTTGAAAATCAGAAAAGAAAATGAGAACTACTCTACCCTGGCCTCAGTTTGGTTATCTTTGACACTAAAAAATTGTTTGCAAGTTCTTTCCTTTGAACTATTTGCTACACTAAATGAGTGAAACTCTAGCCCTAAGATTTTCCATTACAGCATAGTCCTAAGACTAGTATCAATGGCGTTGTTCTGGTAGATTGCATTGTAAGCACTTAAATAGTACTTCGTGTGGTGGTGGTTAGCTACAGTGGAGAACCACTCAGTCTCACAAGCAGAGACACTGCTGTGATTACGGTGGTCTATAACTCTTTAGCATAATAAGCTCTTATCTTTGTTTGAGAGAATTTTAGGGTTTTCTTTCCTTGCTACTTTGTGATCCATGAATAAGCAGTATTGTTGTGGAATATGGAGACCTGTTTGTATATGGATTTGTCAAAGCTAATAAAATTTGGGTATCTTTTTTCTTATTGATAGCTTTAGTAACTCTTAATATTTGTACTCTGATCTAATGGGGAAGGAAGAATATGTATAAATTGATTTTACTCAAAACAGGGTAAAATGTGAATAACACGTTTATAGACCATTCAGATGGCTTAAGCAGAAATTCTGTTTAATCTTATTATTATAGATATTGTTGTGGGAAATGACTACTACATTTTAATGTTTCTCTTTTTTATTCCCTACCAGATTTTTATATGACCGTAAACAACTATTGGATTTTAAATGCCCAACACATAAATTTAACCACACTTTCTGTAGCTGGAGGATTCCGAGATTACCAAGTTCGTTCAGGATTGACTTTTCTACCACAATTAAGCCATCATACCAGTGCCTTATCTGTTGTGGTAATCTTTTTTTCTATTTTTTTAACTTAAGAGTCTACTTTAAAAGTCACATGATGGACACAGTGGCACATAAAAGAAGAAATAATATGTAGCTGCTTGGAAATGACTGCTAAGTTATTATAGAACTGTTGTGTGTGTGAGAGAGAGGGAGGGAGGGAGAGGAAGAAGGAAGGAAAGAAATAAAATGAACGTAAGAAGGAAGATGGATGTGTTGGGAGGACAGAGGCATGGATAACTATCTCCATAGGAAGTAAAAAAAGATCTTAGAAACTTTGTAAAAATAACTGGTATTTTTGAGGAATAGTTATGTCTTGTCCAAAATAAGAGCCTGTCTATTGATTAGAGTTGTAAGTATAAGAAAGTGTGGACTGAAATCCAGGGTATCTGGTTATATCTAACTGGTATACTGTATATAATAGTAGTGAAATATCAAACATTTACTCCTGAATGCTAAACTTGAATGAAGGTTTACCAATTTTAAAATAAAATGATTAGCTTTGATAGTGTAAGTGTAAACAGAACCCTGACTGATTAATTTGCTAATTATTCTTCCCTGCTAGGACATCAAGTATTTGGTCTTTAACTGGAATACATAGCCTGTGTAAAGTGAGTTCAAGTTTCCTTATTTAGGACTGAACGTTGTTTCTTGTATATTTAACCTTGAAAACTTCAGTTAAGATCTTAACCTCTTAGGAATTCAACACAGTTTGACCAAGGAAAAGGAAGACACTGAGAGGAACACAAGGAAAAAAAAAGGCAATCACAGTAAATAATATAACATGTACAACCCTACAACAACAGTAAAAACAAACAGTAATTTACAAGCAGATACATAGGTAGATATGGGTGCTGAATAGGGAAAGGAATGTATATAGGAGTATACCCACATACATATATAGATTAGGGTGTGGATATTTTTACATATATATTTATATGTACAGCATGTATATTCATGCATGTAATAGAGCACAAAGGGGGCACAGTCATAGAAATTTCCTAGACACAATCAAACACCTCCAGGGACTGAGTTACTGGGACTGAGGACTGGGGACCATGGTCTCAGGGGACATCTAGGTCAATTGGCATAACATAGTTTATAAAATGTTTTACATCCTACTTTGGTGAATAGCATCTGGGGTCTTAAAAGCTTGCGAGCAGCCATCTAGGATACATCTACTGGTCTCATCCCATCTGGAGCAAAGGAGAATGAAGAAAACCAAAGACACAAGGAAATAATTAGTCCAAAGGACTAACAAACCACAGCCTCGCCCAGAAGAACTAAATGGTGCCTGACTACCACCACTGACCACTCTGACCAAGATCACAATAGAGGGTCCCAGACAGAGTGAGAGAAAAGTGCAGAACAAAATTCAAATTCACAAAAAAGTCTAGAGTTACTAGTCTGACAGAGACTGGAGGAACCCCCGAGACTATGGCCCCCAGACACTCTTCTAACTCAGAACTGAAGCCACTCCTGAAGTTCACCTTTCAGCCAAATGTTAGATATTAGACAGGCTTATAAAACAAACAGTAACACCGGTGAGGAATGTGCTTCTTAGATCAATCAAGTATATGAGACCAAATTGGCAACACCTGCCCAAAAGCAATGATGAGACGGCAGGAAGGGGCGGGAAAAACAGACAAATGGAAGTGGGGAACCCAGCGTGGAAAGGGGGAAAGTGCTGACACATTACAGGGATTTGCAACCAATGTCATGAAAGAATTTGTGTATAAATTTTTGAATGAGAAACTAATTTGCTCTGTAAACTTTCACCTAAGTACAGTACAGTACACCTAAGTACAGTAAAAAGTTTTTTTTTTAAAAGAAAAAAGATCTTAACCTCTTAACCCAGTGTACACATCATCTCCAAATATAACTTGATTTAATTTCTAAAGAGAAAATCCAGAGTGTGGTCTGCCTTTCCCTCTGCTTTTTTAGGAGATAGTGCTAGGAAGTCACTGCTTCATAGTCATTTTTCTTCATAGATACTCCTTTGCTCATTTTGTCCACTGCTGCCTTGCTTAAAATTGCTGCTTATTTTTGCATTAAACAGGTATTTGCTGATTGCTTATCATATGTAAAGCAAAAATTATTAAGCTATTCTATTATCTACCATTTTCTTATAACTGGAGGAGTTGGAATGTAACCAGAATAGATTTGAAACTCAATTGGTCAATCTCTCAAACCTCGTTATTGGCCGTATCAACCTTTCTGATGTTGAATATTTTGAGTATTATATGCTAGCATTCCTCAAATTAAATGTGGATTCTTTAGTAAACACAGATCTCTAAATCACATAAAAATTGAATATAACTTATTTTCTAGACTTGGTCTGGAGTATGATGCTGTACTGATGCCACGTTCTGCAGCTTATCTTTTAAAGAACTTTGGTCTTTTTAATCGTGTGTGTGTGCGCACGTGTGTGTGTGCGTGCGTGCGTGTGCGTGTGTATCTGATGTATTTTCCTCTTTTCTGATCCGTTTGACAATGTATTGCTTTCAAGACAGTTTGTATTTCTGTCAGATGAAAATATTTTACTTCTATGGAATTTTTTCAAAGCTGACTTATTTTACTTTTTTCAGCCCCAAAATAGTCTACAGTTTTTCGTGTATTTACATGCATATTCACTTTCAAAAAACAATTGCTATAAAATAACAATTTTTGAATGATTATCTCAAGGACAATTAAATGACAGTTACAACCATTGAGACTAGAAGAATCTTTTAAGTTAGAAACCACAGTTGTATTAGTAGGATAGGCTAAACTATTGTAATATACACCCACTTAGGTAATAGCACTTAAACGTAATAGAAGTTTACATTTTACTCATATATAACTGTCCTAGGTGATAGTTAGGTTGATGGGTGGTTTTCCCAGGGGCGATTCAGGGACACAGATATATTTATTTTGAAAAATCTCCCTAGGTTTAGATATTCTCATGTGCACCCCTGATTAAGAATTAGTAACCTATTAAGTTGTGGTTTAGTCATAACTAAAATTTCTGAAATATCTAACTTATACAGAAACTAGGATTTATACTCTTAAACTCAGTCTTTTATTAAAGTAGTTAAAAAATTTAGATATTAAGCTTCAGTAAGTATTCTGTGGATGCTTTTAAAGGGTAATTTGAGCTTGACTCAAGCAGTAAAGACATAGGTGTATGCTATTTTATGTGGGAAATATTTTAATATTTTTGGATCACTTTTTATAAGAATGATAATTTCAAAATCTCATAATATAGTGAAACTAATAATACAGGTTTCTAAATATTCTCCTTTTGGGGAATAGCATACGTGCTTTTCTTTTGATTTTTTTTTTTCTTTTAGAGTTCAGCAGTGCCTAAGACCTGGGTCTCAACAGACCACCTCTCCATAGTGTGGTAAGTTAGCATAACTTACTTTGGTGAGTTGTTGGTGGGCCTCTTTTCTCATCAATGCATTGAATGGTGTATTGCCTTTCTTAGAGCTTTGTCCATAAATACATAATGATATGGGAGAAAGATTAGCTTAGCAGCTTAAAACACTAACCTTGGTTCTTGTGCTAGTTTGACCAGGGTCCCCTTGACAACCTATAAAACATGTCCCAAGGAACCAATAGCATCAGTCTCAAATGAAGCTAGAGTTAAATATCAAAATTTTAGAGTTTGTCATAGTTGGGCAGAATCAGATGGACTTGTGGTAGAATTTTCTGAGCTCCTGGCCAATTACCCGATCTCAAGAGTTTGGTTAGAGCAGCAGTAGTTATTCTAGGCAGGAGCACATGGAAAACTTAAGTAGGAATTAGATTTACCTTAAATATAAATAAGGAAATAAGATACTAAATATGGGTCAAAAAACAGACCCTAATGCCTATCTCTATATGTTTCTGCTTAAAGATTGCATTCTGACATAGTTGAGGCATATAAAGATGGGCAGACAGTATAGTTTTACCTGGAGTAGACTAGGGATATGAAGAACAGAGGGACCCTCACAGTTCTCCTGTCAACCACCCAGAAAGACTTACTTTGCTTTATTTTTGTAGGTTTCATCTATAAGATACATGCTTAATAAGTTGATTGGTTAGATAATTTTAGTGTACAGGGTTAAAAGACTCAGTAAAGTGATACATGCTTAGATCAAAAGTATGTTTTAAGAGTTTGATTTGTAACACTTACTTTATTCTTTAGGTGTAAACAGTTGCAGTTGACTACAGTTCGAGCATTCTTTGATCTTATTGATGCTGATACTAAACAAGTATGTATTTTTAAGCTACAAATTATTTTAATAAAGTGAATTTTTTATATAGCAACGATGGATATAATACGTTTTGTTTAACTTTGGTATGAACAGAAGCTTACACTTTATATCAACTGGAATTAGTTCCAGAATAGAAATACCTTTATTTTTTTCTGTGAGTACATTGTTTTAATTGTGAGGAAAACTGTGGCAAAAGTTTTAAGTCTGTTTGAGAGAACTATATATAATAATAGAATCAAATCAAATTGCAAGACCAGTTTGTGCTTGAAATAATATTTGGTGGATTTAGGAAAACCTTTTTCTAACTAATGAAGAACCTCAGATAGATAGGTATATTCTTAAAGTGTACATGAAACTAATTTTAATAAATCAAATCATGTTTTTCCACTAACTTCTAAGATGAGAAAAGAACTCTAATACTATCATGTAAAAGTTGTAATTTTGAATGCATAAATATTTTACAGTCACATTTTAAGGAACAAATGAGAAATTTTTGATAACTATACTGCTAAGAATCAAAATATAATACTTCAGTAAAACAGTTCTGTTTAACAAACTGACTATGTATAATGGACTAGACTAAATACTAGAAAATAAAAAGTTAGGATATGATTCCTACCCTTTAAGAAGCATATAGTTTAGGAGGAGAGACAGAACATATATATAGGGAAACTATAACTCAAAACATAATTAGCCTCAAGCATGTGGTGCTAAGGAGGGAATCAGAATTAGAGAGGAATTTCTTTTCTAAGTGTTTTTTTTTTCTGTTTATTGTTGTAGGTTAAGTGAAAGTTTGTACTTCAAGTTAGAGAGGAATTGCTGATAATTATCAGCGTAAAAGTTAAAGCTGAAAATTTGAGAGTGGATGGATTGATTGCCTAGAGAGTAAGGATGGGGAGTCCTGGCTTAACTGAAGGTAGAAAAACCTATGACTTAATTGACTGCAAACAGATACGGCTGCTTTAAAAAAGAAAAAAAAATCCGAACTAGTTTAGTATTAGACTGAGTAGAAGTATAAACTTTGCTTCAATGAAGTTAAAAGTTGACTGTCCTCTACTCTAGTCACACCTTATCTAGAGAACTGTATTCTATTTTGTGTACCATATTTTAAGGGAAACATTAAGTTTATCCAGGGGAAATGATTAGGATGGTGAAGGGACTGAAAGTTTGATGAAACACCGTTGATGTATTTGAAGTTGTCTAATCTGTAGAAGAAATATTTTATATGGGTGGGATACATAACAGTCTTCAAATTTTCTCATATATCATAGTGACAGGGCGTCAGATACGTGCTCTGATGCTACATGTGCCCCGTCTTATATATCATTGTAATAAGGTGTCAGATACTTATTCTGAACAGGGCAGAACATTCTGGTAAGAATTTTAATTGGAATGTACTGTCTTGCAAAGTAACAAGTTAGAAATCTTTCAGCAAAGGATGAGTGACTTCCTCAGCGATTTGAAAAGGTTGGTAAACCTGGGTCTTCATCCAAGCTTTGTCATTATCTCCCTGTGTGGTTGCTGAGAAAATTACTTAACCCATCAGGGCTTCAGTGCTTAAACTAGAAAATTGAATGGAGTGATAGATTCCAAATGGATTTTATACATCACTAAAATTTTCTTAAAAGGGAAGGGCTGACATAAGTTGCCAACTTTTTATTTTGCTAGAACATTTAAAAAAATAAACAACCCAAAACTCACGGTCAGTTCTCATTATAATTCCATTAAAGAAAGGATATTTTGACACAGAGAGTAGGACAGAATAAAGGAGAATCGTTTCTAAGAAAGGATAGTTGGCGATTTATATTTTCTCTAGTGACCAGTGAAATCTTTGCTGTGTGATTGGCATTGGCCTGAGATTGGGAAGTAGTGTGTCAGAATCACTAGACCAGAGGATTTCTTAAGTTCTCTTCTGGTTTTGTAAGTATTTAAAATGTTTTCTTTTGAACTCTTACTTGAGAGGCACTGTTGCATAATGATTAAGAGCATGGGCTCTGGAGACAGTCTACTAGAGTTTGAATTCCAGCCCAGGCTTTTAATAACCATGTGACCTTGGGCAAGAACCTTAATTCTCTGTTTTAGTTTCTTTGTATTTAAAATACAGATTAAAAAGTTACTGTTTCCTAGAGTTCTTGTGATGGTTAAATGAGTTAATTAATACATATTGAGCACTTAGAACAATGGGTGGCCCAGAGTAAGTAAATACTGGCTTTTGTCATGATCAGTTGAAGCAAAGTTTCATTGAACTATTGTTGTTGTTAGGTGCCGTCAAGTTGATTTTTTTGCTTATGATGACCCCATGTAGAACTGCCCCGCAGGGTTTTCTTGGCTGTAATCTTTACAGAAGCAGATCACCAGGTCTTTCTCCCGTGAACTATCATAGTAGATATAAAATAATATAGAATGTATCAATATTTTTTCTAGATAACTCAAAATTCCAAGAAGAAATTGTCGGTTTTGAATCACCACTTTATAAGACACCCAGCAAAACACTTTGAGGAAAATCCAGCAATAATTTCTGATTTAACAGGTTGGTGTAATAACATGTTTTAAACTTAAGTAGAGTTCTTGATTGTTTTTAGGTAGGTTTGTTATTAGCAGGCAAAGTCTTTGAAGCTGTGATACTTCAGATATTACAGTCCTCTTAATTTTCCTATGATACGGTGCTTAGGAGTTTCTTGGTAAAGGAAGGGGAAAAGTAGAAAAACAATTTGTAAGATGTTGCTGGTAAAAATTATGTCATGAAAGTAACATGACAAATAGAGGAATTAAAAAGATAGAGATAAATGTCTATTCTGACAGTCACATGAAGAAAGTGCTATGTTATTCTTGATTCCCTTCATTTTCTCAGTCATTCTTCAATCTTCTTTTGGATTATCAGCATATCTTCTGCTGGTAAATTTTATTTTTAAATATAATCACACCTATCTAATCTACCTAATTACTTGCCTTGTTTGGGAAATAAAATATTAATTTCTGTCTGTTGATACTTCCTTAGAGATACCAAATATATTTAAAATACACTACTTGATGTGAATGCTAGCTGTTGATGAGCACATAGAGAATATCTCACTATATTTTCTGTTTTAAAGTAGGTGATGTTGAGGAAACCACTTCTTTTTAATGCTCTGCTATCTTTGAGAAATATTTCCATCAGCGTTCAAAAAAATAAAGAAATTATTTTAAAAAAATCAACTAAATAAATTAATTTCTTTTACTTTAGGGACATCTATGTGGGTTCCAGTGAAAGTGTCCAAATGGACCTATGTGGCTTACAATGTAAGTATTTTGCAAGTGGATTTTTTTTTTTTACTTTTCTTCAAAAATATTTTAGTATTTATTTTTGAAAGCTAACAGCCCTTTAAAAATATGCACATACATACCATTTACCCACTTTAAAACAATTGAACAATAATTCCTTAGTAAGTATCTATAGTTAGTACTCAGATTTCCAGTTTTATTATAATTGGCATAAATTTTTTGTTGTTTCCTGGGTTTTAGTTTGTTTAATTCAGGATCCAAGCAAGGTTCACACATTATCATTGGTTGATATATCTCTTATTCAGCCCTCTTTTAATCTATAATACTTCCTTCACTCCTTTCTTTTCCTATAATCTGTTTGTTAAAGAAATCAGGTCATTTGTCCTGTAGAGTTTCACACAGTCTGGATTTTGCTGATTGCATTCCTGTGGTGTCATTGAAAATGTTCCTATGCCCACTATTTTCCTGTGAATTACTAGTTGGATCTGGAGGCTTGATCATATTCAGGTTTATGAAGAATGCCTGGAATCAAATTCATTAGGGTATGCAAAATGATGATATGCTGATTTTATTATTCCTTCTTCATTTCTTAACTGGAATACTGTGTGTCATGGTTTGAATTATGTCCCCCAAAAAATGTGTGTATCAATTTGACTGGGCCATGATTCCCAGAATGGTATGCTTGTCCTCCGTTTCGTGATTGCAATTTTATGTTAAAGAGGATTAGGGTGGGATTGTAACACCACCTTTACCCAGGTCACATCCCTGATCCAATGTAAAGGGAGTTTCCTAGGATGTGGCCTGCACCGACTTTTACCTTACAAAAGATAAAACAAAAGGGAAGCAAGCAGAGAATGGGGGCCTCATAGCACTAAGAAAGCAGTGCCAGGAGGAGAGCGTGTCCTTTGGACCCAGGGTCCCTGCGGGAAGAAGCTCCTAATCCAGGGGAACATTGATGAGAAGGCCAACAGAGAAAGCCTTCCCCTGGAGCTGACACCCTGAATTTGGACTTTTAGCCTACTTTACTGTAAGGAAATAAACTTCTCTTTGTTAAAACCATCCACTTGTGGTATTTCTGTTACAGCAGCACTAGATGACTAAGACACTCTGTATAGAAGAAACTTTCATCTACTAAATTTGTTAAACCTGGTACAGATCATAAAGGAAAAGAATGATAATTGTTTAGATATTTGGATCTTGCCTTATATTTGTTTACTGGTTATCAAAATAGTGAGTTCGATTTACCAGTGTTGTCCATCAGTAACCAGTTAGAGGTTGGGTTATTTTTTCCAATATTACTGTGAACTCATTGATTTAAACATATTTGCGTTTCAGGCCATTGATACTAAAATTATTCTATCTTTAGCCGGTGGAAACCATCTCAAGTTTGGCTCCTTAGGTTTTTTTAATATAGTTCCTGGTTGTCTTTGATAGTTTCTTTGCTATCCAGTATAACAAGATATTTAAGCTCATTTTCTACGTTTCCTACCCCAGACCTTGAATCAGCTATTTCTGAAGCAAGGATTCCTTTTGTATGTGAACCAGTATGTTAAAACTATAATCCGGGCACTGTTGTTAGTTGTCATCCAGTAGGCTCTGACTCATGGCGACCCCGCGTATAACAGAAGGAAATGTTGCCTGGTCCTACGCCATCTTCATGATCATGATCCTTGGTATATTTGAGTCCACTGTTGTGGTTATTGTGTCAGTCCATCTCATTGAGGGCTCCTCTTGTTTTTGCTGATTCTGTACTTTACCAAACATAATATCCTTTTCTAGAGATTTCCTGATGAAATGTCCAAAGTAAGTGAGTCAAAGTCTTGCCATTCTTGCTTCCAAGGAGCATTCTGTTTGTATTCTAAGATTGATTTGTTCATTCTTTTGGCAGTCCATGGTATATTTAATATTCTTCACTATTACCACAGTTTGAATGCATTAATTCTCGTGTCTTCCTTTTTCACTAGCCAACTTTTGCATGCATACGAGGCGATTGAATAGACCATGGCTTGGGTCAGATGCACATTTGTCATCAAAACGATGTCTTTGCTTTTTAAAACTTTAAAAAGGGGTCTTTTGTAGCAGATTTGCCCAGTGTAATACATCATTTGATTTCTTGGCTGCAGCTTTCATGGATGTTGATTATTGATATGAGTAGAATGAAATTGTTGATAACTTCAGTTTCTTCTCCATTTATCGTGATGTTGCTTATCGATCCAGTTGTGAAGATTTTTGTTTTCCTCACATTCAGGTATAATCTCTTCTGAACTTCATCAGAAAAAATCTGGGTACTATAGATGCTTATTACTACTGGGTTGCCATTTCTAGGCGTTTTTCAGTGGGCAGAGCTAGGAATGTGTCGTATATAATCTCTATCTTATACCTGTATCTTTTTTCTCCTACTCCTAGAATATTGGTTCTCAACAATACCAAGAGTGATAGAATTAAAATAATTACTTATTTGCTCTTTATCTAGATTTTTCAGTGATGAAATTATCCACTCTTATGATAGTTGTATTAAGTGTTTCTCTCTTTTTTTAGGAATCTGATAAGATATATTTTACATTTCCTCTTGCAAATCATAGAAAAATCTACACTCATGTCTATTGTCAGAGCACCATGCTGGTAAGAAAATTGATATATTTTATTTAAATATAAAAGTCAACTATTTTTAATTTTTTAGATTTAACTAACATCTAGTAGATCTCACCTTCTTTAGTGATAAACTATTATTCAGTCTAGCTAACTGTAGAATATTTGTCTGGAACAGTGTTTTGATTGAAAAATATTAATCAAAATGATGTTTCCATAACTGATAATACACTATTGACTTGTACCTTTGGCTCTAATTTAAGCCTTTTACCTTTCTGCTTCAGTTTCCTTATGTTCAGGATGAAGAAATTGGATTCACATGCCTCTTTCAATTCTAACATTTTGTTAGTAACTTGAAGGAATAGGTATATTTAAGCAGAGTAGTTCTATATGAATTTAAAAAGTGAACCTGCTTTTCCATTGGCTTCCATACTGAAATTTGGAATGTTTGTTAATACCAAATACTCTCTAAGATATAGTATGTTTTTTGTTACTGTTGTCTAGACTTAGAGTTTCAGAGCAGTGAATTTGCCTGTTTCTTTTTAATGAGCACCCACTATATGCTAGGTATTGTAAGAAATGTGTTAGATGCTATAGCATATTTTTGTTATGATATTAGGAATGTTTAAGTAATAATGTCATAATTTATCTTAACTAATAGACAAAAAAATAAAATAAAAAACCCATGAGTTCATACTGATGTTCCAGATAAACTCAGGACTACAAGGTATTTTCAAAATATGGTTCTGTTGGATCTTAGAGTCTTATCTGTTTTTAAGACCTTATGTATATGTTTTGAGGCCTCCTCTGGTTGGAGTTGGAAATTTCTTTCAAATAAAGACACCCTTAAAATTTTCTTAATGTGGACACTTCAGATTTTATTGTGAATATAATCTGTTTCATCAGCAGCTCATCCTTGAAATTCCTAAAAATGGGTTAATATTGAACGTAAACATTATGGAAATATTTACATTCGACGGAATTTCAGATGTACTTTCTTCCTGTATATACAATGTAACTTCCCAGGTTCTCTCTCCTTTTTGTTTAAATAACTTTCCTTTTTGTTTGAACAATCATATATAAAAGAATGAGTAGGCCATTTGACAATGACAAACTTTCTTTGATGTTTATTCACAGATTAAATATTAATTATATATAGGACTTAGTGAAGTATACAAAAGATCCCACCCCCAGGGTGCATATACTTTAGTAGGATATTTTGCTGTGACCTTTCGTTGAAGAGCCTCTCCCGGTTAATCTCAATTTCCTTTACTCAAGAAGAGGCTACTCCTTTCTTGATTAATGAGTGTACATCTGGTCTGTCTTTTCTTTTTAGTTTCCTTAATGTCCAGCACTATTTTAAGCTTGTATATTAGTGTGTTACTCAGGTGTTTGCTTTAGCTTTCCCTAATATGGCTGTCTTTATGGAGCCCTCTCTAGTTGTGTATCATACGTTAATATTTTTTAAAGTTCTAAGAGTAGAAGAATTTTGTTGTGTTCAGGTAACTGTTTAAGAAAGTGTGGCAGTTTTGAGTTTTACTGTAGACAAAATTATTTTGAGATCGATAAATTTTATGTTAAGTAGCATTTTCTTTCCTGTATACTCCAGGAGTTAGTCAACACCCGGTAATTCCTGAGTAACTTCTTAGAAGCCTATCAGTATGTTTTTGTAATTCGTTAGGAGTTTTTCTGGATGACCTGAAATTTTTCCTTTAACACCTAGATTACATCAGCATGATGTTTTAGGGTGGGTTTTAATAATACTTTATCTCTTTAATCCATTAATGAATGAGAACAATAGAATTCCCTCTGCTGAAGTAATTAGTGTAGGTCGTTGGCAATTTTCATGATAAGGGCTGCCTTTAAGAGTAGGCTCCCTTGGTAACTGCAAAAACCCATTACCAAAAGTGATTTGAATCTTTAGAGCCTGCTAGGTTTACTTTACCTAGGCTATGCAGATCTGTTTTGTTGCCTTGTCATATTATTGCTCTGGTACACACAGATAACTGATAATAGGAGTCACACAAATGTTTTGCTACCAGTGGAGAACAGAGAAAATACCACATTGTTTTTGGTTTGTTTCCTATCCGCTGTCTTTTCTTTATTCTTGCAAAAATGTCTTCATATTGTATTAAGATCCATGAGGGCAGAGACTGTGTCTGTCCAGTTCATTATTGTCTCTGAGGGCTTAGCATAATTCCTTGGCCCCTAGAGTGGACTATATAAATACTAGTTGAATGAAAGGATTAATTTCTTCATTGTCTATCTATAGTTCTAAGGAAAATTTTATGTAGCTATCTGAGAAGTTCTTCTCATCCTCTGGTAGGATTTCTCATTTGCTCTGGTAGTATTTCAGTAGTTTGATCATCTGATCTCAGAACATTTCTCTTACTACTTCCTTAAAATTTGGAGTGAAGATCTTAGGTCATAGTACCCTCAAATGGCTGAACCTAAGTACAGAATATTGTTAAAATACCATAAACATCTTTCAAGTATTTCCTCTCTGGAGAGATGAAGTAATATCTAGCTTTAATCTTGAGCCCTTGGAATCGTGCTCTAGGTTACCTGCTTATCTATCTGTGTTGAATTCAACTTCTTTGTTTACTTTTGACCCATTTGACTTTTGAGAACTTGGATGTTTCTAAATAACAAGTTATTGTTTTATGTTTCCAGTGCTCCTACTCACCCTATCATGTAACAGTAAAATGTTGAAAATTTATATTGTATACTACTAGTGTGTTTTATTTTGTTATTAATTAACAGGATACAAATAGTTGGATTTTTGGATGCATAAACAGTACTTCTATGTGGTAAGTATTTCAAACCTTAGACCCTTCATTGTTCATTTTTCTCAACACAAACCAAATACTCAAAAATCATACTTTCAGAATGGCTTCATACAGTCGTATATTAATTTTGCTGATATACTAAATTATGGTATTGATTTTAAAATGAAAAATAAATTAACATAGCAGTGATTTTGCAAACATTAAAACTGGTTATGGGGAAAAACAAATTTTTATTGCCATAACCAGTAATATACAGTGGGACTGCATGAACAATATATATTGGATTAGATTTCAACTCATTATAACTGATAGGTCTCTAGATGATTTCTCTTTCCTCTGAAGCTTATTTATAATTTACAACACTTTAATATATTTGTCTTTTAATTGTCTTTTTATATATTATTTCAAAGCCGGCAAGGGGTTGATTTATCATGGAAAGCTGAACTGCTGCCAACAATTAAGGTAAATTATGGCTTTAGAATTTTAATATCCAAGGTGAAAAGGTACTTGAACATACAGGCATTTCAGAATATGCTGTTTTATTAATTCATCTAGGTATTCAGTATATCTGAGATTTGCTAACCTACATTTTAGAAATACTTTCTCTAGAAATACATTTGATGAAAAATAGCATACAATTATTCTTATTTTCAGAGACAAAAATTATAATACAATAATACTTTGAATACAGTTAAATCTCTGGATGTTAAAGCATCATGTCAAAAAGGTGGATGGATTTTTTAAATTAAATTTGAGGATATGTTTGGAATGGTCTGTTTTAAAATATAAGCTGGAGAATATAACTCAGAATTCATTTTGGGAGGGAGGGACTGCAGTAGGGAAGTGCGCATCTCAAAGAGAAATGTAGTCATTTTCTACATCAGCTTAAGTTTCCTTAAGCAATTCTGGCTGGTCAGCTGGTCTTTTTATGAAAGACTGGTTTGCATATTATCAAAATCTGTTGTTGAAAAACCAAAATAATTTTAAAATTTGATTTAAAAAAAAAATCTTAAAAAAATGTTCTAATTTCCAAATTGTATTTATTATAACTACCATCATATGCCAGTATTGATAGTTTTCAGTTTTCAAGTAAATCTGTACTTTAAAAATAAAATATATCTCCATAATGAATACTAGACTCATAGACTTGAAAGTGAAATTGTCTTGCTGGTCCAGCCTCTTACTCCAATTCTGTTGGTTATTTGTGATCATAAATATTTATTTTTGTTCGTATATATAGTCAACTCTCAATTAAACATATTAACGAGGAGGAATGATGACAGAATGAATAATTGCAAGTCATTTACCCCTGACTTTGGAATGGTTGCAATTTTTCTTTCTGTCACGTTGCTCAATCTTACTTGTACATATTCATTCATGCAACTTTGTACTTATGAAACAAATATAGTAGGGAAGTGATTTGACTCATATGAACATTTATAAGGTCTCTCACTGGTTTTATCTTAGCCTTCCAGGCAGAGCAAAACAAACAAAACTATTGGGATATACTTACTGATCTGCTACTCATAATATATATTAAATATTTCCTTGAATTTCCAGTTTAGTTATAGGAGTGCTGGTGGTGCTGTGGTTAAGTGCTCAGCTGCTAACCAGAACGTTGGAGGTTCGAACCTACCAGCTGCTCTGAGGGAGAAAGATGTGACAGTCTGCTTCCATAAAGAGTACAGCCTTGGAAATCCTGTGAGGCAGTTCTACTCTGTCCTGTAGGGTCATTATGAGTTGGAATCAACTCAGTGGCAACAGGTTTGGTTTTTTGTTTGTTTATCTAGCCTATAATTTAAGAGCTAATTTGCAATAAATGATTAAAACCCTGTCAATGATGAACATAATTAATATAAAAAAAAAACCCAAACCCGTTGCCGTTGAGTGGATTCTGACTCATAGCAACCCTGTTTACCACAATTAAAAAAAACACCAAAAACCTGTTAAAATGTATTTTGCTCCTGTTTTTAAAAAGGTAGTCCTCAAATCATAAAATCTTTATTTAAAAAAACTCCAAAGATTAAACAATGTATTCATCTAGCTCTGGGCCCCTCTGTTGTCTGCTGTGAGTATAAGAAACAGCTGGCTGAACAGCACGAGAACAAGCTATTCCAGCTGCTTACTTTTTATAGTGAATGCTGGGAGACGTTAGCAAACAAGGATTAGAATATTCCATAATTTTAAGTGTTCTCGGCTGAAGAGAATTGTAACTATTAGATGTAAATAAAATTTTCCATTTTTAATTAAAATCAAAATTATATGTAATTTGTGTTAGCCATTTATAAAAGGCTCACAAAATTATTTGGGCCTGAAATTGAAGAAAAAGGAAAGATTAATGTGAAAAAAAACTGTGGGGTTTTTTTTTTCATAGTAATAATGTGTCAACAAAAGTAATGTCAGATGATGAGAATCATATTATTTTCAAGCATCTCTGCTGACTAAACTGTTAATAAATAAATGGAAACCTCCAGCAAAATACTTTGAAATCTGGCACTTTCCATTCTTGAGAATAAATATTCAGAAGCTAGGAGAGTAGAGAGCTAAACAGAGTATCTAACTTCTTCCTAATTAATTTATCTTTCATATTATCTACTGTCTATATGGTTAGTCTCACTTGCCTCCAGCTGTGGTATGCCTGGCTTTTTAAGGCCCTTTAATTAAATTAGAATTTATAAGTCTATAGCAGAGTCTTTGATAAGTATGACTAATGTGAAGCCCAGGAATTTATTTCTAACAAGTACTCCCTAGCGAGTCTAGCGCAGGTTGTAAGGGGACCACTCATTGAGAGGTCTTTGACTTCAGCACCTCTGTCCTACCTGCCCACATTGGTGCGTCTGAAGAATGGAAAAAGGGAAGTGTCTGCAAAAAAATGTCTGGGGCCCTGGTGGCACAGTGGATAAGCGTTTGGGTGCTGACCAAAAAGGTCGGCAGTTCGAATCTACCAGCCACTCCTTGGAAACCCTGCCGGGCAGTTCTACTCTATCCTATAGGGTCACTATAAGCTAGAGTCAATTAGTGCAACCGTATTGTTAGAACACATACAACATATAACTACTTCCACCCCCATTTCTACTTCCATAAAAAACTAGATTAAAAACTGGATTTGGTAGCTTGACTTTATATTAAATAGACCAGTCTCTTATCTATTCATTCCTTAAGATATGGCCTATAGTATCTGGTCTTAATTTTGAGAAGAGAATGGTTCATTTAGTGAAGTGGGCCCTGGTGGCACAGTGGTTAAGAACTTCGCTGCTAACCGAAAGGTCAGCAGTTCGAACTCACCAGATGCTCCTTGGAAACCCTGTGGCGCAGTTCTACTCTATCCTTTGGGGTCAGTAGGAGTAGGGATTGGCTTGATGGCAAGAGGTTTGGTTTTTTTTTTTTTTAATTAGCTCTATTGTGTCTCTGTGTCATTCACTAAACAGATTACAGGGATGATGTTAGTATACATCATTAGCTAGCAGCTCCGTACTACTTGGATTGTATCAGGATTAGTTGAGGTTAAATTGTGACTGTTCCAGCATATTTAACATCCATTCATTCATCAGCTGAGGGTTGTTTTTCATATATTACCAAAATATAGAACTAATACTGTACCATTATACATAAAAGATAGCCAAATTACAAAAATCTGGCAATAATGGTTTGAAATAGTTAAATTCAGTGTTAAATGTCATTCATTTTACAGGTCAAGGAATACATTTGGCAGTCCATGTTTAACATAATTATTAGGATTTTGACTTTCAGGAGGGTTATTAACCTAGATATGTAAACATGAACATTTTATGAAGTAAATGCAGTTTGAAATATCAAGTAAGAAATAAGTGTTTGTAATTTATCTTTCTTTTAACATGCATTAAAAGAAATAAACATAAGCTTTTTATCTTTGTCTTTTTTTAGTCTCTGACATTAAGGCTCCAAGACTATCCATCTTTGTCTCATCTCGTTGTTTATGTACCATCTGTTCATGGAAGTAAGGTAACAAATGGATTAATGCTGTTACCAGAATGTTTTGGGGATATACATGCTAAATTTTAAAGTTATTTTTTAAAGAATTCTTCTGAATAAGGCTTATCTAAAATAATGGCCAGTTTGATGAGCCACCTAAGGCTGTTAAATCATTAGAGTCATCTACTCTAACTTGAACTAAGCAGAATAAACCCAAGTCCCCTTGTTCCAAGCGGGAGCTAGTTCCACTTTATCAGTCTTTCAAAAGCAGTTAATTATTGGGTACCCTTTTATATATAAGATTGCGTGCCAGGAATTATAGGAGGCACACAAATGAGGAAAGACACAGACCCCGTCCTCAGAAAGCTACATACTGTTGGACAAGGCGAGGAAGAATATGTTTGGCTGGGGAGAGAATGAGAATAAAAGAGGTACCAAAAAATACATAGTACAAGTCAGAATATTGCAAGTGCATGAAAGAGTAAAAGGGGAAGATTATCTCTGATTGATAGAATCTAGAAAGGATTTATAATGAGGTGCTATTTGAAATGGCCTTAAAGGATAGTTAGGATTTTGACAGGTGGAATGAACATACTAGACCTGTGCTGTTCAATACAGGCACATATGGCTATTTAGATTTGAATTAATAAAAATTAAATAAAATTTAAAATTCAGCTCCTCAGTTGCACTAGCCACATTCCAAGTGCTGAACAGCATCATCACAGAAAGTTCTAATGGCACTGTTCTGAAAGCATTGTTCAGACAGAGGCTCAGTGAAAGCAAAGCATGGACGTGGGAAAGCATGGGATGTGTTTGGCAAACAGTGAGTAAACGAATAGTAATTTTGAAAGGATAGGCACCATGGGTAGAATAGTAGTGGATGAAAAGTCTGGAAAAGTAATTTATGGCCATATGTGAGGGCCATTATTGGAGGATTGAGGACTTTATAGAATTCAAGAGTCAGTAGGTCGGTGTAAGGTTTCTCACCATAGTAGTAATGGTATCAGAGCTATGTATTATGAAAGATTAATCTTTGGTGTAGGATGGGTCAGAAGTGGGGAGATTAGGCACTTCATAAGGGGTTATTCAGTCTTGTGCTAGGGAAGTAGGAGTAGAAATAAAAAGATGGTGATTTGGGGAGAAGGAAGAAGATTGAAGTAAAAGGAGCTCTGCATCCTCCCCTTTCCTCATTTCGCCTTTGAGATCCAGTCTGTGTCCCCTCTTTTGCTTTTCCAACTCCTCCAATAACCTTTTACTCCCATGATACTTTGTTTATAACTTCTTTGAAGAACTTATTACATTGAATTGTAATTTATTTGTGAATGTCTCTATTGCTATCACCGTATTGTGAACTGTTTGAGAGGAAGGACCAGATATGTTTTATTCTATTTTGCATTCTCAGCTTTCAGTGGCTACCACATAAATGCTCAAAAAATGTTTCTTGAATGAGAAAATTGACTGAGATTGGTTGCCAAAATTATTAGGAAAATTCAAAAGAAATAGGGAAAGGAAAAGCAGGATGTAGTTGAGAATCATCTCAAAGACCTAGTCTCACAAGTGCCTTATAATGGATTCATTGTTTTGTTTTGCTTAGCTCAAGTGAGAGGTAATTCAGCATCTTCAATACTAAAAGCTCTCTTTAAGGGTTTTCTGTCAGGTAAGTTGACTTTGAATGAATCTAACATCTTTCCAAAAATTGGAAAGCTCCTCTTTGTTATTACAAGAAATTAATGAGCTTTTCTGCAAGTAGTACTCTTAGCAGCCTAATAAATATGTAATGTCTTAATGCTCTTTGGAAAGTAACACTGCTGACTCTACTGCTGTGCAACCCTATCTCACTAGAATGACAACATAGGCCTTTTCATGTCTATGTTACAGCGTATCATCAAAAGGGTATATATATTCAAATGGGCAGTTAGAAAAAATTTGAGTCAACTGATATCTTAATATATTTTTAGAAATGCAAATATGGAATTATCTGCATTTTTTTTTTTTTTTCATGACAACAGAATAATTACACCCATTAGAAATTTACCTCAGATGTTTTAGGGAAAGATCTTTGAATTCTTTCTTGTTTAAGAGTTTATTCCATCGTGCAAAACTAAAGACACAGCCCAAAGTTTAAAGCAATAATAAAAATTCTGTTATGTTAAACACCTGTGCAAAATGATTTAAAACTGATTTTAAAAATTGCTTCCATGACTCAGGCAGTGGCTCACCCCACAGTACTTGTAAAAATATAATGAATAATCCTGTTCAGTAAATAATCTCTTTAATCTTTTAACAGCTGTTCTCTGCAATGAAAATATCTGTGCTCTTTTCCCTGTATGCAAAGAAGGAGAAATAGAAGCAAAGCCCCTTAACAAGTTTTTCCTTTTTTTCCCATGTGTGTACTACAGTCTAATAGCAGTTACTGATGTGTTTTTCACTTTCAAAAAGAATCAAAAATCCACCTAAGAGGCAAGCAAGCAACACTGCTTCAAAAACATCCAAGGAGTAGTTAGCAGAAAAACCTAGGATAGAGCCAACTGGCTTCCTGCTTTCTGTGGGCAGCAAACTTGCTAATCAGAGTTAGGCATCAGATTAATTTCTTTGGCTCTTTTAGATAAAAATAAATTGGTTGTATTATAGATACTATTTTAATAAGATTATACATTTTCCAGAAAGATTCTTACTGCAGACAGCTGAGAGCAAAGGTTATTATTATTATTATTATTGGAAATATTATTAGAAAAGAAATATTATTACAAAAAATTATAATGGTGCAGGTGTCACATTATAGCTTTGCTTTTTTGAGATAGCATTTTTTTCTTGCTTCATAAATAGTAAATGTTTTTTCAGTTTATAATAATCACTATTTAACCTGAGATAATCTACACAAATAACATTAACCATCTGTAGATGAATTGCAGTAGGTTTCCAAAAACCTTTTGGAGTCTAATTAGACTGTAGATACTTAATGAATGTGGGATCTTTAAAAAAGATATATAATAAATTCACATTTTCCTTTTGCTTATGAAAGTATTCAGAGATATAGTATCTAAGTCTTTAATTCATTATAAATTATCCTTCACCCTTAATGCTTTGATCCGTCCTCCAATGTCCCTACGAACACTTATAAGAAAACATTTCTATGAATCTGTTGTTAATATAAATAATGCTTTAATAACTTATCTAGTAAGTTAAATAAAACTTGTTTATCAAGTTTTCTCAATTTAGTATCTCTTCTTGAGGAATTCTTGCCATCTAAGTGTAGCCAGAATTATAGTATGCTAGATGCTACTTGTTCCAAAACTGACCTTTGTAGACCTTTATTTTTCAGTCAAACATTCAGTGAAAATATTTTACTATAAAACTAATTCTATTTTTTCTAATAAATCAATGTTTTATATTTCAGTTTGTTGTAGACTGTGAGTTCTTTAAAAAAGAGATGAGATCCATACAGCTTCCTGTAACTCATCTTTTCTCCTTTGGTAAGTACTTTATTTTCAGAAATACTAAGAATTGCTTTTATTTTTAACAGAATGCTGATTTAGTTTGCCAGTTAGTTTCAATAAAACAGAGCCTTGTAAGATTAAATATTGTTGTGTAGTTCTTAGATTAACATATAATGTAGTTGAGTGGTTTAATTCTCATTCGGAACTGAGTCAGCAGTCATCTTCTGAGAAGACAACTTTAAAAGAAATTTCTCCATAATTATACATTTACAGGTAGTCAAGTGTGTGTGTATGTGTGTTTTCATATGAATTTATACTAAGTATTTGTTCATTTTATAAAATGTTTATTATAGGGTACAAATTGCTATCTGCCCTATGAAGGTTTCAAGATTTCTCTAAATATTTTTTAAACTTTATTTTGAAATAATTTTAGATTTACAGAGAAGTTACAAAATGAGTAGAGTTCTTTTAGTGTTTGCATCTTACATAAACATAATACAGTTTTCAAAACTTAGAAATTAACATTGTTATACTGTTAACCGAAGTTTTCATCAGTTTTTCCCCTAATGTCCTTTTTCTCCAGGCACCCACATGGCACTTAGTTGTCATGTCTCCTTAGTGTCCCCTGATCTATGACAGTTCCTCAATCTTTGCTTGTCTTTCATGACTTTGATACCTTTGAAGAGTATTGGTCAGTTATTTTTAAGAAGGTCCTTCAATTTGGATTTGCCTAATGCTTTCTTATAATGAGATCGAGGTTATGCATTTTTGGCAAGAATACCACAGAAGTGATGTGTATGTATCAGAGGACACTGATGTCACTATGTCTAATTACTGGTGATGTTAACCTTGATCACTTGGTTAAGGTAGTGTCCGCCAGCTTTCTCCAGTGTAAAGTTATTGTTTTTGCTTTTGTAGTTAATAAATATCTTGGGGGAGATACTTTTGAGAGTGTGCCGATATCCTGTTTCTGTCAAAATAACCCACTAATTTTACCGTTGGTTGGTTAGTCTAGTCTAGCCGTTGTCACTGTGGTTTTTAATGGTCATCTGTATTTCCCTCATTTCTTCTTCATTTATTAATTTTTCATAAGGGAGAGTTGTCTCTCCCCCATTTATTTGTTTATTCAATTTTATTTATGTCAGTATAGACTCATGGATATTTATTTTATTCATTGGGTTATAATCTAGTACTCTCGTGTTTGTTTCTGTAAGTTGTTTCATCTTTGGATATTGGGGGTTCTTTCAGGTGGCTTCTGTGCCCCTTGGCATATCCCTATCCTTTAAATATATATATATTTTATATTCCATTTGTGAAAAAATCAGTGACAACTCTGAATCACCTATGTCATTAAACATAGCAAGTTTGTAAAATAAAAGATCTACCAAGAAAGCATACCTTTCTGAAACTAGAACTATGTACTTCATTTTTTTAAACCCATAGATGTGGTTGAAAAGTCATTATAAATGTATTTTGTCTAGAGTTTATTGTGGAACTCATTCCTTCATATCGGAAGCTAAAATTGGTACACTAGTTTTTGGTTTTTTTTTTAAGTTTTGGTGGGTTTTTTTTTTTTTTAATTGTATTTTAGGTGAAGGTTTACTGAACAAATTGTTTCTCACCAGTCAGTACACATGTTGTTTTATGACATTGGTTAACAACCCCACAATATGTCAACCCTCTCCCTTCTCGACCTTTTTTTTGGCGAAAATATACATAGCCAAAGATACACCATTTCAAAAATTTCTACATGCACAGTTCAGTGACATCGATTACGTTCTTCCAGTTGTGCTGCTATTCTCACTTTAGATGAAGG
>NW_004443992.1:4038220-4074753 GCF_000243295.1 Trichechus manatus latirostris | reverse complement strand
TCTACCTATCCATGAGCATGGTATGTTTTTCCATTTATTTAGATCCCTTTGGGTTTCTTGCAGTAGTGTTTTGTAGTTTTCTTTGTATAGGTCTTTTATATCCCTGGTTAGATTTATTCCTAAGTATTTTTTAGGGGCTATCATCAATGGTATTGTCTTCCTGATTTCCTTTCCAACCTTCTCTTTATTAGTATATAGGAATCCAACTGATTTTTGTATCTTTATCTTGTATCCTGCTACTCTGCTGAATCTTTTTATTAGTTCCAGTAGATTTCTTGTGGAGTCTTTAGGGTTTTCTATGTATAGTATGTATACATACTATAGTATGTATAGTATGTATACATGTATACTATGTATACATGTATAGTATCATATCATCCGCAAACAGGGACAGTTTAACTTCTTCATTACCAATTTGGACGCCCTTTATTTCTTTTTCTTGCCTTATTGCTCTAACTAGAACTTTCAGCACAGTGTTAAATAGGAGTGGTGATAAAGGGCATCCTTGTCTTGTTCCTGTTCTCAAGGAAGATGTTTTCAGCCTCTCTCCATTAAGAATGATGTTGGCCATTGGTTTTGTAAGATGCCCTTTATTACGTTGAAAAATTTCCCTTCTATACCTATAAAATCGGTACACTAGTTTTTAACATTAAAAATTCTTTTGTCATCATTTTATCATTGTTTAAGCAGCCAGTGCTTTTTTTTTAATTCTTTTGTATTCTAAGTTATATAGTACTTTTAATTCAACAGGGTTGTCTTCAAGGAAAGTGGTATTAAATACAAGTGGCCTGTTCTACAATATAGAGCTTCTGAACTTTGGACAGGTAATTATCCTGACTATAACAAGAAGGGTTTGATTTTACTTTACTGTTCAGTTAAGTGAGCAAACAAGTAAATATTTGTTTTTTTTGTTTTGTTTTGGTCTTCAAACTCTGTTAGATATATCAAGCTTTTAAAGTCAACGTGGTGAGCAAGTGCTCAGGAGTCAAAGGTAAATGTATTTTCTGAAAAATGTGTAAGAAATAATATTGTCATTTGAAGACTCTAAAATCATCACTTGAATTTTCTATAATACTCTTCCATATATTTTTTATAAAGTAAAATTAAATGTATGATAATAGAAAAACTGTGTTTTTTCCCCCATGGGACTTAACATAGGCCCCTTCTTAACAGTTAACATCTTTATCTGTTCAGTTTAAATGTCTACATCTTTAAAAATACTGTATGTCTTGCTATCTTTCTGTAGTAGTAATTTGGATTTAGTTGTCTAATGTTTTTCCGGTTACTTAGTACTTCTCAAATGCTCTAATATCTTTTGTGAGTCTAATTAAATCATTATTATTTAGGAATTCTCCATAATTTCTTATGACATATAACCCTTTCTGATTTTTTTAATGAAAAGGATAATTGTGTAAACAAATAAGTATTGTAACAGCTTATGTAACATTTGGTATGCCATAATGGTTACTAATACATATTTCTTTTTTTGGTTTAACAGAAGAAATAACTAGTATCTACAAACTTCACATTCCCTGGTCTTATGAAGATTCACTAACCATTGCACAGTACGTATATGAAAGAATTTACTTTAAACTTTGTCTTTTTGAATAATGGATACTCTGTTTAGTTCATTTATTTAAATCACATGTACTATTAAAGTATGTATATATCCTTTATGTAGTAGTATTGTGCCCATAATTTAAGATAATACGTAGTAATTCTTTATAAAGTTATATATAACGTGAACTTACTTGCTTGAAACACGAACCCCTTCCTACTCTTTTCCCCCAACTCCTGCGTCCTAGAGAGGGCATTCAAAGATCTATTCATATAACTGAAAAAAATTGTCCATTCATCATCACGTGGTTTCAGATAGCTGGCTTCTTCTATATCCTTTCATTTTTATTGTGCTGAGGATGATTTAACCATGGTCATTTACCAGAATTTTTTTTTTTTTTTTTTTTTATTGTGCTTTAGGTGAAAGTTTACAGCACAAATCAGTTTCTCATTCAAAAATTTACACACAGATTGTTTTGTGATGTAGGTTACAGTCCCCACAGTATATCAACACTTTCCCCCTTTTCCCTTTACACCCCAGGTTCCCCGTGTCCATTTGTCCAGTTTTCCTGTCCTCTCTGCCTTCTCATCTTTGCTTTTGGACAGGTGTTGCCCATTTGGTCTCATACACTTGATTGAACTAAGAAGCACATTCCTCACGTGTGTTACCATTTGTTTTATAGGCCTGTCTAATCTTTGGCTGAAAGGTGGACCTCAAGAGTGGCTTCACTTCAGAGTTAGCAGGGTGTTCTGCTAGTCTTGGGGGTTCCTCCAGTCTGTCAGACCAGTAAGTCTGGTCTTTTTTGGTGAATTTGAATTTTGTTATACATTTTTCTCCTGCTCTGTCCAGGGCACCTTTTTTAGTCATCTAGTGCTGCTATGACAGAAATACCACAAGTGGATGGCTTTAACAAACAGAAGTTTATTTCCTCACAGTAAAGTAGGCTAAAAGTCCAAATTCAGGGCATCAGCTCCAGGGGAAAGCTTTTTTCTCTGTTGGCTCTAGAGGAAGGTCCTTATCCTCTGCAATCTTCCCCTAAACTAGGAGCTTCTCTGCTCAGGAACCTCAGGTCCAAAGGCCCTGCTCTGCTCCTGGCACTGCTTTCTTGGTGGTATGAGGTCCCCCACTCTCTGCTTGCTTCCCTTTCCTTTTATCTCTTATAAGATAAAAGGTGGTACAGGCCACACCCCAGGGAAATTCCCTTTACATTGGATCAGGGATGTGACCTTAGTAAGGGTGTTACGATCTCACCCTAATCCTCTTTAACATAAAATTACAATTACAAAATGGAGGACAACCACACAATACTGGGAATCATGGCCTTGCCAAGCTGACAGATATTTTGTGGGGACATCATTCAGTCCATGACAGCCCCCTATTGGGATCCCTGTCAGAGCCAACTGTGGTGGTAGCCGTGCACCATCTAGTTCTTCTGGGCTCAGGCTGATGGAGGCTGTGATTCATGTGATCCATTAGTCTTCTGGAGTAACGTTTTCCTTGTGTCTTTGGTTTTCTTCATCCCACTTTGCTCTGGAAAAAATGGGACCAATAGATGTATCTTAGATGGCTGCTCCCAAGCTATTAAGACCCCAGACACTAATGACCAAAGTAGAACATAGAACATTTTCTTTATGAACTATGTTATGCCAACTGACCTACGTGTCCCCCAAGACCATGGTCCCCAGCCTTCAGCCCCAGTTACTTGGTCCCTCAAGGTGTTTGGATGTGTCTAAGAAGCTTCTATGAGTTTGCCTTTGTCAAGTTGTGCTGTCTTCCCCTATATTGTGTGTTATCTTTCCCTTCACCAAAGTTAACACTTGTCTGCTATCTAGTTAGTGATTTCCCTTCCCCACCCCCACCATCAAAGATTGTTTTTTTCTGTGTGTATACTTTTTCTTGGGTTTTTACAATAGCGGTCTTATACAATATTTGTCCTTTTGTGATTGATTTACTTCACTTAGCATAATGCCCTCCAGATTCATCCGTGTTGTGAGATGTTTCCGGATTTATCATTGTTCTTTATCATTGGGTAGTATTCCACTGTGTGTATGTACCATAATTTGTTTATCCATTCATCTGTTGATGGGCACTTAGGTTGTTTCCATCTTTTTGCTATTGTGAATAATGCTGCAGTGAACATGAGTGTGCATACGTCTGTCTGTGTGACAGCTTTTATTTCTCTAGGATATATTCTTAGGAGTGGGATTGCTGGATTGTATGGGATTTCTATTTCTAGTTTTTTAAGGAGGTTGCCATATTGTTTTCCATAGTGGTTGTACCATTTTACATTCCCACCAGCAGTGCATAAGAGTTCCAATCTCCCCGCAACCTCTCTGACATATGTTATTTTCTGTTTTTTTGATTCATGCCAGTAATGTTGGGGTGAGATGGTATCTCATTGTGGTTTTGATTTGCATTTCTGTAATGACTAATGAATGGAAGCATTTCATAGTGTGTCTGTTAGCTGCCTGAATGTCTTCTTTGGTGAAGCGTCTGTTCATATCTCTTGCCCATTTTTAACTGGGTTATTTGTCTTTTCATTGTTGAAGTGTTGAAGTCTTCTATAGATTTTAGAGATTAGACCCTTGTCGGGTATGTTGTAATCAAAAATTTTTTCCCAGTGTGTAGGTTCTCTTTTTACTTTTAGTGAGGTCTTTTGATGAGCATAAGTGTTTAATTTTTAGGAGATCCCAGTTAGCTAGTTTATCTTCTGATGTTTGTGCATTGTTAGTTATGATTTGTATTCTATTTTTGCCATGTACTAGGGTCCCTAGTGTTGTCCCTATTTTTTGTTCCATGATCTTTATTGTTTTAGGCTTTATGTTTAGGTCTTTGATCCATTTTGAGTTATTTTTTGTGTATTATGAGTTATGGATCCTGTTTCTTTTTCTTTTTTTTAACAGAAGGACATCCAGTTTTGCCAGCACCGTTTGTTAAATGCTGTCTTTTCCCCACTTAGTGGACTTTGGTCCTTCGTCAAAGATCAGCTGATCATAGATGGATTTACATCTGGGTCTCAGAATTTTGTATTTAAGAATTGATTAATTTAAGTTATCATTTCAGGGTTCCATCTTCCACAGAAATTTCTCTGAAACTCCATGTTGCTCAACCAGAAAATGACAGCCATGTAGCATTATTAAAAATGTACACATCATCAGACTGTCACTATGAGGTAAGTTGTATGCTTACTTAATCTTTATGTACGATTTAGTCATGAACTAAGCTGGAAATACTTTTTTTATATTAGCCTCAGATATATGATGATACAGAAGCCGATAAACATAAGAAATAAAACAAACACAAAAGGAACTCACTGCCATCGAATAGATTCCGACTCCTGACAGACCCATGTGTTACAGAGTAGAACTGCTTCATACGATTTTCTTGGCTATAATCTTTACGAAAGCAGATTACTAGGCCTTTCTTCCATGTTGCCCCTGAGTGGGTTTAAACCACCAATTTTTACGATAGTAGATGAGCGCAAATAATTTGCATCACCCAGGGACCTTATTAAGAAATAAGGCACTTAAATATTTTAAGCATTCTCCATTTTGCCAATTGGTACTACTTCAGTATTTCCTTTGCTGGACCCTTTGAAATTATACATCTTAATAAGTAATAAAAAATAAAGTGAAAATTGAAACTGCAATTAACCCTCTAAATTTGGTAGCCCAAAGTCCAGAATTCTCTATAAAATGAAGAACATCATGAAATCAGCTGGCATGACTTTACTGCAGTACTTGACATGATGTTTATTAAGCTCTATTTGGTTAGCTTAAGGATTTTCTTTCCTTTTCATTAATTATTTTAAGCTCTGTTACTCATTAATATATGTAATTTAGTGCATATTGTGTTTGTTTGACAATCAAAGTAGATCTCTTGGTACTAGAGAAGGAAAATAGACTTTGAGTAACAGTTTATTTACATATGGATTCGTGAACTGAAAGAGTCCCTCCCTGTTGTCAGAACATGCCAGGTTCCAACAATTTCAGATTTAATTTGTTGAAGTACATATATATTTAATGTTGGTGACGTCTCAGATCTCTGGTTTATGTGAAATACCTTATTTCTGCTCAACTGTTTTAAACCAAGCTTAAATATTTAGATTCTTTATTAGAATTTACTTTCTTAGGGTGGTCTAGGATTGGCATTGTCAAGTGAATAGAATGTATCCCTCTGACCAAGTTTCGATTGGTCATAATTATTCGTTATCATGAATAATTTAGATTTTGTGAAATTTATGAATGCTTTAGTATCTTCTAACAGTGAAGGATTTTATAGGGCTGTAATGGTTTTTACATGTGACTTCTTATTTTTATGTATTACAGCGATAGTAAAAATTGCATTAGTCTGACTCCAAATACTGCAGTGCTCTCAAAATGTCCATGTGTTCATGTTTATGTGTTTCCTTTTTACTATCAAAAAGTCCATGTTTTGCCAACATATAGTTATTTTATAACCTCCCTATGAAAGATTTATATCCTTTTCCCAGACTTCCCAGTGTCAGAAGTTTTTTGTGGTAGAGATAATCAATGATGCATTTTTTAAAATATTGTTTTGACTTAAATGTTCCTAGAGTGCTGTATTTGTCCCTGGTCTTATGTCATGTGAAATGTGTTTTTATGAAATTTGCTCAGAACTAGCTTAGCTTAACTATATTCAGAGCTATGAAACTGTAGGTTTTAGATTTTTAAAGTACTGATTATATAGTAGGTTGATTAATTTGTACTTAATTTTTTTTTAGCAAAGATATGGACTCAGTCATTCAATAAATTCCTTTAGCTGGCATGGTCTGGTAATAAGAAGTTCTAGTTAATTTAGTATTCTGATTAGTAAAGGTTATCACATGTACCATAGCATCCATCCAACTGTCAAAGAATCACAATACAGGAAAATATACTTAACAGTAAAACTACACTCAATACAATTTAAATGTTAGTGATTCAGAAGATTCTTTAAGATCTTGAGTGCCTTTAGGTATATCATTATGAGAAATTAATTATTAGTCTTAGAGACATGTAGAAGTGCTCAATATAACAAAATGTGAACTAAAGGGGTTTAGGGGAAATAACTTTTTTTTTTTTTTCTGTAATTGTTTTCAACTAGGTGACAGTTAAGACTTCTTTTCCACAAATACTTGGACAGGTAAGAGAAATTCCTAGTTGATTACTTATTGCCTTGTGAATAGATGCGGTAATGTAGAAGGTGGCAAACTTTTTCTGTACAGGGCCAGATAATAGACATTTTAGGCTTTGCAGACCACATTTGGTCTCAGTTACCACTGCTACTGCTTCATTTTTCTTGTTTCTTCTCCCATTTTAATAAAATAAAATCCAAAACTATACTTGGCCCATAGGCTGTAGTTGGCCAGCCACTGCTTTAAGGTGATGTTTTACATGATACTTCTCAGAAATACTTTCTAGAAACAGCTGATGTCCAATTCCCAAACAAATTAATATTTTTGACAAAATGAATATCATATTAAAGTTTCATGTTCCTCATACTACATTATAATTCATTGTCCAATAAAGTCTGTGAGCTCTGTCATATAAATGAACATTTTCAAAGAACTTGTACATGCTCAGTTTATAAAAGGCAAAAATAGTTATATTAAATGTAACATGTTAAAATAGTTTAAATTTATTTGGAGTATCTTGCTATAACTCATAGGCAAAAGTAGTGTTTCAGAAATACTTTATAGAGCAGTAGTACTACAGATATTATTCAGCATCATTAAAATTTACAGAATGTGAAACCTGGACAGAAAAAAGATGATATTGATTTAAGGAAATTACATAGTTTTGAATTTCACTAAAATTTTTTATTGTAGTTTTTATTACTTTCACTTTATTTTTTGTGTTTTACAATTCGGGTATAGTGGAAATTTTTAATGTTTAGTCATTTAATACTGTGGTTATAATACCATGGAAAAACTTACAAATCAAAATTAAATAAGAAATTTTTTTGTATGCATTATCTCATTTGATCCTCACAACAACCTGGTGAGAACTAATTATCATTCAATTTGTAACAATAGAAAATTCTAAGCTAACGTGTAAAAATTTTTATGCTAAATTAGAAAGGGAAGATTAAATATTAATATAAATTGGAAAATATTATCATGGATAGTTGTAATAAATACTCTAAAATGTTAGGGACGACTATTAAGAAAAATTATTTATTGGAACATAGAGAAAGAATTCATGCTATTAATGTATTTTGAGTATGTCCAAAAGGTATGTTATCATATTGGAGTTTACTGGGTAAGAATATAACATACTGTCTATTATCTATATCATCCTTGGGGCACATAATGCAGATTAATGATTAAAAAAAAAGTCAAGTTAGCTTAGTATTCTATAGTCAAACACAATTATATGTATACCAAAAGAGGACAGATAATATTCTTGTTTAGACATAGAGATCTTTCTAAAGAATAAGGATGTATGGGCCCTAAAGGATCAGAGGCAGTTTTTTTTTGAAAATGTCAAATAAAGACTTTGTGGTAGTTGAGTTATCTCAAATTATTGAAAGGTATAAGACACTTTTCCTTCAAGCATGTTTGAACTTTTAGCTGGAGGGTGGTAGGAGAATGAATTGAAGTTACGGTATGTATTTTGTTCACTTTTAGAAATAACATATATTTTGAATGCTGTTGATTCAGTCAGTAAACACTTTAGAGAAGAGGAGTAAAGAGAAACAACTTGGAATAATCGTTAGTCTTTGAGTAGCTAATTTTCCGAAAATTACTATTTTTTTCAGATGGAGGAAGATACATTTACGTATTCCTTGGTCTCCTCTTATGAAAGAGAACAAAAAGTAAACTGAAAGTTACTTTCTCAAGAGAATTCCATAAACTTCTAGTCAATCATTTCTCTATAGAAATGAAGTCCAGTGTTGCCAGATCTCTACATTTTAAGGGAAGCTAGAAATCTGAATTTTTAGGTGAAATTTTTTAAGTTTTCAGTGTCAAAATTTAAAGAAATACTGTACCAAATACTAAGCCAACGGAAGCGTGTCTACAGTTTGAGTGTGGCCCAAGGAGGCCAGTTTGTAATTGTTGATTTAGTCTTCTCTTTCACCAGCTGTTTCTCTAGGCCAGTAGAACACTTAATACTTAAAACAGTGAGGATCATTAAAAAAACTTTATGTTTAAAATACCCTGTGTAGGGCCTCTTAAAGATTTCTAAAGACAGTGAAAGGTGTTGAAGGTTAATAATTTCAGCTAACATCTTCTAATCGCTTACCATATGCCAGTTACTATTCCAAATGCTTTACACAAAGGAACACATTTAATCCTCACAATCCCCTGTGAGATAAATGCTATTATCTCCATTTTACTGGTGAGAACTGAAAGAGGAGGGGTAAAACGACTTGCCGAAGGTCATAGAGCTGTGAGAGGCAATGCTGGAGTGTAAACCCAGGGGTCTGGTTCCTGAGCCTGCTATACAGCTTAGCTTTCCTTCCATATTCTTGATAACTAAGTTATGCTATATATTTCCTATATATGCTATATATGTCATTAGCAGGCAATGAGTATCAGCTAGTAATCAGAAAAATGACCTTTTTCCTTTTTCTAACTCTTAACTTCCCTCACTCAAAAGTATAAATCATGAGTATGGGATATAAATTATTTTGTTTTTCTAATTTCTTTTAACCTGGGAACCTCTAGAGGAGCTTCAGGGAGACCCTAAACTTCCTGAAATTTATGCAACATTTTGTGTAAGCATGCCATTCCATATTTTTTTTCAGATATCCAGGGGAGTTTATTCATGTTCTAAAAAAAAATTCTTTGAGATGGAGAACATGCTTTAAAGGAAATTTCTTTTTAATACTTAACGTTTAAAAAAAAAAACATTTTGTTTTTGGTATGTGCGTGTTTTATACAGAGATTGAACCAGCTTCTTTTCTCTCTTTCTCTTTCTCTCTCTCTCTCCAAGAATGCTTTATAGGTGTTGTATATTTCTTCTTTTAGGGGGCACTCAGGGCCCATTTTAATCATACTCTTCCCTATGTTAGTTGTTCATCAAAATATTTTCAATTTATCTTAGACCTTGTCTTAGCTACTTAGTGCTACCGTAACAGAAATACCACAAGTAGATGACTTGAGACACTATAACATAATGGTTAAGAACTTAGACTCTGCATTTAAATCCTAGTTCCACAGATTTCTAAAGACAGTGAAGGGCAAAAGAAGTTAATACTCACACTCCTTACTTACCAACGTGGTTAGGTTCCAGAGACCAGATAATTATGCGAAAATCAATGTTATGTGAAAATGGAGGATTACCACATCAGATCAAAAAATGGAGGATGACTATATCATTACATAACTGCCAAATTACATCATTACATAACTGCCAAACTGCTGAGAATCATGACCCAGCCAAGTTGACATATAGCCTTAACCATCACAAGCCAGCGTTACTCTTGCCTCGCACCTCGGCATTTATTACTGCCAGATGTACATTGTTAATGCACAAAATAGTCGGATAGATTTTTTTACTATTGTCGTAAATGCAAAATGTCAGATAACAAGATAGTCCATGCGTGAGGAGTAGGTGTGATAGCAGCTAATGTTTTCTGATAGTTTATCATGTATGAGTTACTATTCTAATGCTTTACACAAATGAACACATTTAATCCTCATGACCACCTATAAGGTAAGTACTATTATTGACCCCATATTACTGATGAGGACATAGAGAGGAAGAGGTGAGTAACTTGCTTGTCTGTTTTATTTTTAACTGTGAAAGTTATTTGGGCTCTTGTGCCTGAATTTCTTTGCCTGTAAAATAGGGATAAGAATAGAACCTGCTTCAAAGGGTTTTTGGGAGGAAAGCATGAGATAATGCTTGTAAGGTATTTAGCATTATACCTGGAGCATACCGAACGCTCAATAAAGGTGCCTTAAAAACAGTTAGCATGTGCCAGTCAATGGTATATACTGTTTATTATGTCTTTGATGAAAAATTCAGATAACATGTTTCTACTATGCCATATATTCTTAACATTTGAGTTTTGATACCCATTACTGGAAATAATCTTTGTGGTCATGTCAGAAAAGATATAAAGTGAAGAATGACATTTTTACTTCATGTCAGACTATATTATTCATTAACATGAATATTGAGAAGTTGCCCATTGATTTGCCTGTTTTTATAGGTAGTTAGATTTCATGGTGGAGCTCTTCCTGCCTACATTGTATCTAGTATCCTTCTTGCTTATGGAGGACAATTATACTCTCTTTTCTCAATAGGTAAGAATGTTTATAATTTTTAAGCTATTTTTTATTATGAATATTAAAGTAGAACTATTAGTTCTACATATATATAGTGTGTATGTATTTGTTTTAACTCTCTTATATTGAATTGTCATTTGTTAGCAAACATGGTAAGTGAGTTTTTAAAAACAGACACATAGTAGTAGCTACCACTGCTATTCTTTGAAACTCCAAACTAGCAGGTGGTTTTATGACCATTCTTTTCTACATCTTTGGACAACTGACCTAGAGGTCTTCAGTTTGTGGTCTTAAAGCTGCAAATTGTTAACATTCTCTTAGTGTGTCACATTTGTGTCAGTGTTAACTCTTAAATAGTTTTGTTTTTAAAGTACACGGAGGAATCAAACAATATAATAATCTTTATGTAATAACTTTTTTCAGTATTTGTGTCTTTAAAACAGACTAAAACCAATAACCACAGTGCTATTAAACACCAAAAAATTAGCAGTAGTACCTTAATATTATGAAATGAAGTTTTTTAAGCTTTTTTTTTAACAGTATCCAAATAAGATCCACACATTACAGTTGGTCTTTTAAATTTCTTATTCTGTAGGTTCCACTCTCCATCCCTTTTTTCCCTCCGTGAAATTTATTTATTGAACAAATTTCGTTGTTTGTAGTATTGAGTTTCCCACAGTCTAGATTCTGTATCCTTATGGTGTAGTTGAACATATTCTTCTATTTTCTATGTTGCTTATACATTGGTAATTAGAGCTAGAAGCTTAATCAGATTCAGGTAGTTCTTCTCTCTCTCTCTTTTCCCCTCTCTCCCCCTCCAAAAGTGCTTTACAGGTGTCTTATACTTCTTCTATTAGGAGGCACTCAGTCCCATTTTAATCATACTCTTCCCTATATTAGTTGTTCATCAAAATATTTTCACCTTATCTTAGATCTTGTCTTAGCTACTTAGTGTTGCCATAACGGAAATACCACAAGTAGATGGCTTTAAAGAGCAGAAATTTATTTTCTCACAATTCAGGAGGCTGGAAATCCAAATTCAGGCCATGACTCTAGGGGGAGGTCCTTCCTTGTGTACTTCAGCTTCTAGTAGCTGCCAGCAATCCTTGTAGATGCATCCATCTCAGTAGTCTGTTTTCCTCTTTGATCTGTGTGTCTCTCTGCCTTTTTTATAACTTAGAAGTGATTAAGTTTTGGAACCACCCTACTCTGGTATGACCTCATTAATGTAACAAAAGGAAATCCCTATTTGCAAACAGGGTCATAATTACAGGGGGTAGTATTTCAATCGTATTTTTGGGGACATAATTCTGTCCATAACAGACCTACTTCTTAATTTCCTTTCATGTCATCCTGATTTCTCTCTTTTTTTAAAAAAAGTATGGGCCAGTGCTTCCTTATTACTTTTTCATTCTACATGTGAATAAGGAAGATGGATCAATTTCTTGAAAATTCATTATCTGTATCTCCCTTATTTGCTGGGGTTTGGGATCCTTCAAGTTTTAAGAGATCATTAAGAAAATTCCTTCGTAGTTTTCAACATTATACATGTGCCTGAAATTTCTTCTCTTCATTCTGAGGACATTTTAAGATACAGAGTCTCTTCAAGATCTTCTTGTTCTCCATTCTATTCCTGGCGCCTACCACAGTGCCAAGAACACAATAGGTGTTTAGCGTAATGTTTGGTCTGCATCAGCTGTATCAGTTAGGTCCTGGCACACTGAATGCAATACCATATTTTTACATAAATAATGCCTGCCTTCTGTTTGTTCGCCAACCATGCCCTCCCACAAAGGTATTTGCCTAAGCTTGCTATGCTAATTTTTTTACAGCAACATGTAAAAAAAATTAGCATGGGATGCTTAGGAAAATACCTGTGGGGAGGGCAGAGGGCAGAGAGCCTGGTTGGCGAACAACCTTAGAAGGTGAGCATTATTTGCATAAAAATACAGTAATTGAGAGTCCAATGAAGGAACCTTTCAAAGATGTGTGCAAGGTTAAGAGAAATCAACAAGGAATTATGATGCAGTGGGCTGACAACAGGGCCATCTGGTACCTCTAGACTGAAGGGCAAGGAAAGGGAGCAAACCTAGAGAACTGTTGGAGAGGACAGTATTACTGAGCTTTAGTGCAGGAACACTGCATTCACTGCCAGCCTGTGGTTCATCAGGGAAAAGGGCAGGGAAATAAGTACACTGACTTCATTTGCCCCTACCCATCTCTGCCAATACCTCCCATTCACTGATCCTAACTAGAAGGCAGTCCTCAAAAGTCAGCCTTGCAGGGTTCAGAGCCAGTGAAAGATGGAGAATAGTGCTGGAGAGGTACATGTAGAATATATAATAAGACAGACAAAACTCTCCCTAGAATGTTGCAATTAGGACAGTGTCCCAGGAGCCTAAACTTTGTTAGATCTTTGTACACTTGCTGGGCTTGCACAGTAATCAAGGGAGGCAGGAGATAGGAAAAGAGAGAGGGGCCAGAATACGTAAAAGTAGTCCATAAATTCTTTCTACCATTTCTGCCATTATCTTTCCTCAGCTACTCGTTGGCCTTTCAATGACTTTTATCCAGTTTCAAGTCTGTCTTTAGTATTCATTTTAACCTGATTTAACTTGTATTCCAGAAAGAGGAAATAACATTCAATATGATCTGCTCCACACCCAACCTTTTAATTAAGAGATTATTCTGGCAATATGACATCAACCAAACTTGAATAAATGTCTCATCTTAAGTGACTTTTTAGTTGATTGTCAAATGCACATAATTTATATCTGTATAGTTCATAGAGACCCCAGGGTTATGTAAGATGTTGGTTAATCCAGAGGACTAAGTATGGAATTATGCTTTAAACCAATTAAAGCAGTAGTTCTCAACCAAGGATGCATATCAAAAATCAACTGTGGATCATACCTACTAAAGTGACTGTAATCAAAAAGCTAGTAATAGTGTTAATGAGGATGTAGAGAAATTGAAACCCTCATATACTGCTATTAGAAATGTAAAGTGGTGCAACTTCTTTGGAAAACAGTCTGGCAGTTTCTCAAACAGTTAAACATAGAGTTACCATATGACCTAGCAACTGCACTCCTAGGTACGTACCCAGGAGAGATGAAAACATATGTCCACACAAAAATGTGTACACAAATGTTCATTGCAGTATTATTCATAATAGTGAAAGAATAGAAACAATTCAATTGTCCATGAACTGATGAAATGTGGAATATTTCCTGCAATAGAATATTATCAGCTATAAAAAGGAATGAAGTACTGATACATGCTACCACTTGAATGAACCTTGAGAATATTTTGCTAAGTGAAAGAAGCCACTCACAAAGGCCCACATATTATATGATTCCATTTATATGAAATGTCTAGAATAGGCAAAGCTATAGTAACAGAAAGTAGATTAGTGGTTGCCTAGTGCTGCAGTGGGGACTAAGGGGTGACAGCTAAGGAGAACAGAGTTTTTGTTTTTGTTTTTGTTTTTTTTTTAAGAGTAATGAAAATGTTCTAAAATTGATTATGGTGATGGATGCATAACTCTGTGAATATAATAAAAACCATTGAATTGTACACTTTAAATAGGTGAATTGTGTGGGAATTATATCTCAATAAAGCTATATAAAAAGCCAGCTATGGAGCTTTGTGAAAATACAGATGGTGAAACCCCAGCACTGATTTCCTGAATTTGATTCTCTTGTACTGGGGTCTGAGCATCCAGATTTTTTAAGAAGCTTCACAAGTGATTGTAATGTATACTCTTGGTAAGAACCCCTGAGTTATAGTAACTTTTAATCTTTCAAGAGGAGTCTTTGTGATAGTTAATGAGGAGGCTTGCTTTCTCTGACATGAAATATGTTGCTCTTATTGACAGTGTTGTACATAATATACTTAATTACTATGAATTCTCTAATGCATGTAATATTTTTTAAATTCTAGGTCATTGCTTAGAATATGATGTTATGTTGGATAAAGAAGCCAAACCTTACAAAGTTGATCCTTTTGTAATTATGATTAAGTTTCTATTGGGGTAAGTCTTAATATCAGTGATAATGATGTTAATTTTGTTTTATATATGAAATGTTATATTTGACTCCATATGTAATGTAAATTTCCATAAAAGTATGGAAATTGACCTCTTTCATTAAATGAGATTTTTCTATTTAGATGAAGACCTAATAAATATATCAACATTTACTTCAATTGCATTTATTTTTAAGTATAATTTTTATTTTAAAAATAATTTTTGAACTTATGTATATCAGTCTAGTCCCTGGGTGAGGCAAATGGTTAAGCGCTCGACAGCTAGCCAAAAAGTTGGTGGTTGGAACCCACCTAGAGGCACCTCGCAAGACAGGCCTGGCCATCTGTTTCCAAAAGGTCACTGCCTTGAAAACCCTATGGAGCAGTTCTACTCTGCACACATGGGGTCTCCATGAGTCAGAATCTACTCAATGGCAGCTAACAATAACATATCAATCTAAGCTTAGTTGTAAATATACTAGGCCTTTAACATTTGCAAAGGAATATATATGGCCCATGACCTTTGCACATCCCAGTTTAATGAATACAAACCATTATAGGGTATTGATGAAACATTGCCTCAGATGACTTTCTCTTGCTTTCCATATAAAGTATGTTTTAGACCTCTCTATCCTATTTTGTATTCCATTCTTAATCTATTCACGTTTTGCAATTTTTGGTTAAAAAACTTTTACTTTCTTGGATCGCTTTGCTTTTATCACTACTAGAAGCTGTTGACTTTCTAAGAACAACAACAAAACACACATTATTTCACACAAGGATCAGTAGAGAGCAGTAAAGGCCCTGATGCTTGAAGATCAGTAGGCTTATTTGCAAGATCAATGATTTGTTCCATACAAGGAATTCAGATTTATTTTTCAGAAAAATTATAAATTACTAAGTACCATAGAACTTTAGGGACTCTGGTGAATGGTCAGACATCTCAAATAGTAAATCTATGAATGTCAATTGTTGATTTTTTTTTTTTTTTTTTTTTTTTTTTTGCTTTTATTGTATGTTTTCTTTTATCCACAGGTATAAATGGTTTAAAGAATTATGGGATGTATTATTTTTACCAGAATTAGATGCCATGTTTTTAACTAGTCAGAGTATGTGTTTCCCCCTTGTGTCCTTGATTCTTTTTCTATTTGGAACGTGTACTGCCTACTGGGGTGGCCTACTCTCTTCTACAGCTGTGAGACTCCTTTCTTCATTGTGGCTAGCTTTGAAAAGGTAAAGAATGAATGACTAAAAGCTTTCTCATTGCTAGTAAGAAGAAATGTATAAGGAACTTTAAAGTTAATTTGTTTTTAGTAAACTTTATAAGATGTATAACTTGCAAAAGCATGGATTGATTTTCAAGTTATGTCTTTGTCAAAGCAAATCATTTATTGCAAGTTAAATGCTACATTTGATTTTGACCTTAGTGCTGAAGAGCCAATCAAAAAAGTATGGCAAATTGTACAAATATATATATTTTTTTTATTTCAATTTTAAAGATCTTCCCAGGCAGTGCTTTTTATATGCTAACTTCTGTAATCAAACCTGAGGGCAAAAGACTCCAGTCAAGATATTTAGGATCAGCATAGATAAGATGTTATAAGAGCTCCAAAAATATTGCCTAGAGTTTTATTATAGGTCCAAAGACTTAGTTTGAATCTAAATAACTGGTAGCCTTTTCTGTTAAATAACTGAGCTAGTTTATATTGCCACTGTTCCTTACCAGACCTGTTATGTAATTTACT
This sequence comes from Trichechus manatus latirostris, assembly GCF_000243295.1. Taxonomy (NCBI): domain Eukaryota; kingdom Metazoa; phylum Chordata; class Mammalia; order Sirenia; family Trichechidae; genus Trichechus; species Trichechus manatus. The sequence continues at coordinate 4,058,183 of NW_004443992.1, read as the reverse complement.
ATCATGGAGAAGAGTATGGTGTGGAGCTTCATCCTCCACCCTTCTGATGTGCTTCTGACAGGGGTTTTTGTTACTAATACCAAGCATCTGAGTGATCTTGAGGCTGTAGGAAATAGAAAGTTATTCTTCTTCATGTCAAGATGGGAGATGCATGACACAGGGCCTATAATTAATGATTATTTTTTTGCAACATTTTTTCTTCCTTAGTGTAAATACCGGCCATAGTGTATCTAAGTGGAAGAGGAGCTACCAGTGTTACAGAACTTAAAATCAAATATATGTGACTGTTTACCTTTATTAAAAATACCTTACTCTTTACCTTTTGATACTTGTATTAATAAGCAGGAAAGGCTGGCAAGGTACTGTTGTTTTCTTATTTTGACTATGCAACTAACTGTTAATATATGTATATATATCTTAAAGCTTTATTCTTGTTATTCCAGACCCTCTGAACTTCCTAAAGATATCAAGGTGATATCACCAGACTTGCCCTTTTTGACAGTTGTTTTGATCATAGTTAGCTGGGCAACTTGTGGAGCATTTGCCATACTTCTTACTTATCTTTACTATGTGTTTAAGGTATGTCAGATAAAGCTAGAATGGCTGGGCTTTATACCAGGCGGGCATAGAATTTCCTGTAGATATTGTTAACAAAAATGTTAATTTACCGGTGCAGTAACCTGCTATTATATAATAGGTTTAAATGTAAATTTTAAAAAACATCTTAGTTATTTAAATTATATGCAGTTAACTATAGAACTGAAATTATTATTCTGAGTTGGATCTTTGTTAAAAAAAAGTCATCTGTTTCAGGTTGCATTCTTCTCTTGCAAGTGATGTTAACCTTTTAAAAAACATTTTACCAGAGCAGTTTTTTTTCCACACCTCCCTTTTGAACATGGGAGATAGACAAAACAAAAAGTTATGTCAGTGGGGTCAAGCTATCCATCATGCTAAGATAATGTACAATGTTACAAATGTTGCTGAAGAATCAGAGGAAAATTATAAAAATAATTAGGCTGATATTTTTACTAATGAAGTAAAAAACTTTCCCAAGAAGGCTGATAGCAGGAAAACCTAGGAAGTTATACAAGTGTATACTTTCCATATTAATCTTACGGAGAAACAGTTGATACCAGAGTGACTACTTTTTTTAAAAAACAAGTGTATTTGCTTCTGCTTTAATACTAATTCATGCACATTATGAGAAGTTATCAGTGTGAGTGTTTTGATATCCAAAGGAAATTTATGTGCATCAGATAAAACTACTTAGAGCTACTTTGATTTATAAATATATTTTTACTTTTTTTTTTTAATTAAGTATTTAAAACAACTGACCCAAAAGCAAAACTTTCTCAAATACTTAACTTGAGGAAATAATAAATTAAGCTTACAGATTTTCTCGGGTTCTATAAACATTTCACAGGTGTAGATAGTGGAGTTCAGATTTTCAAAGATTAAAATATAGACTATGTTAATACTATATTGAATATAATCAAGTTCACAAGACACTTTAAGATCTTGCAAGGCATCATTTAATCATAAGCTCACAGGATGTAGATGGTATACTAATATATTCTGGCCCCAGTATACTCTGACAGTTTGTTTTGCTTTGTTTCTGTTGTTTTAAATCCATGATAGCAAGCATGTATAGTTTCTTGTCCTCTCTAAAAGAATGTTTTTAAAGTGTTTAAATGAGTTTACAGTTTTTAGATATTTTTAAATGTCTAATTATAATTCTCAGTTTTTTTTTAAAAAATGTTTTTTTTTTTGTTTTGAATTAAAAGTAAAATTAGAAGTCTCTTTTTTTTTCCTAGATTGTTCATCTGCAAGCCAGCCTAACAACTGTTAAAAATAGCCAGACTGCAGTAAGTTTTCTCTACATCACTTTAATATGAAAGAACATGGAAAAATACAAGTTTGTTTTTTAAAAAGGTTGGGATTTTAGAATGTCTTAAAAGGTATTATGAATTTATGTAATTTTAAGAAAAGTGAACCTAAGGAATATTAAATTAAACTTAGATCATTCTACACTTTACTTTCGTTTTTGTCAGTATCTCAGTCATTTTTATTGTCATAAATTATTATCTTTTAAATTTTATTTTGAGTGATTACTTAGAGTTATGTTCTCAGCAGTGGAAATAGCAAGTCAAGGGAATGAAAGTTTTAGATAACTAATAGCCATTTTAAAGTACTTTTTAAACAAGGTAATTTCAGTATTTTATATCATTTGCATATAGAAAGACATACTTATCTAGCTGTTAAATCATTGAGTATGATTCTAAATAAAACAATATCTTATAGCTGTGTGTGTATGTAGTATCTTGATATTTTTACTTTACTACTTATAGAATCCCAAACACTCCAGAAGAGGTGAAAAAAAATCCAATCATCATAAGGACTCCACAGTACACCATCTTCGTTTATCAACTAGTGATGCTGAAGATAGTCTTCGCATGCACAGTACTGTGATTAACTTATTAACATGGATTGTATTACTCAGTATGCCATCTTTAATTTATTGGTTAAAGAATCTTAGGTGCGTTTTATTTATATAATTATTAATTTATGTGGTTCAAACAATGAATATCTACAGGTAGAGACTTTCTAGATTCCTGCTGGTCCAAATAACTTCGTCAAGAACCAGAAGCTATGTATTACCTGAAATTCAGTTTCAGTACATTTACTTTTTCTCCCTTATAATGAAAATATAAACTTTGGGAATATAAACCCTCCCAAAAATCTGCCCAAGAAAGAGTAATTGTATTTTACTTATTTTAACTTTAATTTTATTTGAGTCTAGACATACGTGAGAATGTGCTTTGTTTTGGGAACTTAAAGTATTCATAATACTAATGTTTAGTGCATCTTTTGATTCATGGTTCAATTTTATGTTTTCTAAAATTTGAGGAACAAAAATGCTTACATTTAAAAATGTTAGAAATAATGAAAGAAGTGTGTACTTTTCTAATGTGCCCCATGCTTTGAAATAAATGATCAGCTGTTTTACTATTGAGAATCGTCATTTGCTATGCTACTTGATAAATTGTCCTAGTTTAAATGAGAACATAAAAATCCACTTCCAAGATTTCTTCTAAAATTTTTAATATCTGGTGAATTGTTAAAAAAAAAAAAAGGCCACCTCATTCAAGTAGTAGTTGAATATAGTTTTCAGAAATGATGTAAATTATCTAGATAACATATCTTAGATAACATATGTTATCTAGATAATTTACCTATAGATTATCTAAATACAGGAAATTTTTTAAGTCAACAGAACGAAAAATTTAATAAATCACAGATTACCAGATGTTAATATCCTTCCTTTCCTTCATTTTTAGTCAAAATCCAGATTTGGGGTCAGAAATGTTTAAGGAGCACAAATTTATGAGTCTGAAAGACTATAGTCAACACTCTGTTAATAAATGCAAGAGATGAGAATTTGGATTTTAAAATGATAAGGGATAATTTATATAAATCTTTGTTTTTATCTGTTTTTTATAGAGCAATCTTAATATATTTTAAATTACATGTTTTATAAAAACTATTTGTATATGACCTTTTAAACATATATCTATTATAAAAAAAGGAAGTGCTTCTATGTTGGATATTTTATTTCCTTTAGTAATTTCTGGCATAACTCTTCATGCAAACCTTGGATTTAAAGATGTAGAGCAAAAATTATTTATCAGAGATTTCATGAGGTGTTTAGAGCTCTCTTCTATCCATGTTGCTACTGTAATGCTTTGAAGTTTATTTAATTTGATTGATTCTGATAATTTAAAATGATTGAGTCTACTTTGTTGATTTCTGCTTTTTTTTTTTTTTTTTTTTGGTCTCTTTGACACAGGTATTATTTTAAACTTAATCCTGATCCATGTAAACCTTTGGCATTTATTCTTATTCCAACTATGGCAATTCTTGGAAACACTTACACTGTTTCAGTGAAATCAAGGTATAGTAATTTAATCTTTCTTTTTCTCACATCTTTTCCTGGTCTTTATCCTCCTTTATTTTATGTCATATTTTATGCTTTTTACTCCCAGTTACTTTGACATTCCTAAAGATCAAGCCATAATAGGAGTTATGATTTGTGTGCACCTGGTATGCTATACTTGTTTTCTTATAGACTTTGCCGGTTAGAATATAATAATATTTTTTCTTTAAAAAGTTATCTTTTAAAACAATATGATGTCTAGAATTTGCTTCCAAAAAGTACAGGAGGACAGGAAGTGAATGGGGGTAGAGATGAAGTTAAGATTGGCCATGGTTGATAGTTTTTGAAGCTAGGTAATGGGTGTGTGACAGTTAGTTATAGTATTCTGTCTACTTTTGTATGTTTGAAATTCTCTAATAAAATTTAACTTTTTGTTGACTGACTGACTGTTCTGGGAGCCTTTTTAGTTGATTCTGGTAGAGATTTGCAGAATCACGCAGACCTGAGGTTTAATTTTGCCTTTAATGGCTTTATGTCCATAGACAAGTTTCTTAACCCCTCTTATCCTCAGTTTCTCTCTTCTGAGATTAAAAACGGTGATAGTCTTTCCTGATGGTATTTTTCTTTTAAGAATATCTAGTGTTTTGTCCTATGTTCTCCTGTTATTGGGAACTAAGGATGTTTTCCGTTTTTCGTTTGTTTTGTTTTTGCTTTGCTATTATAAGTGGGGTTAAACATTTGTGCATCTATGTCTTAGTGAACATTATTGGTCATTTTTGTTAGGATAAATTTCTAGAGGTAGAATTGCTGAGTAAAAGGCTAGCTAGTAATTTTAAAATTTAAAAAGCCAAGCAAAACTTTCTGTTTTCCATCTAGAATTATTTTTTTATTTTCTAGCCAAAATATAGCTTGTATTGATCTTTTAAAAAATCATAGACAAGTAAATTTCATTGTATGAGAAGGCACTTTATTTAAAGGCAGCTACATCACTTATCTTTTTCAAAACTGTATAATAACATATTCCATTTCAGTTCAAAATTTAGTTTATATAATAATGTGTATTTCTCTTTCTTCTTACAGTAAATTGTTGAAGACTACTTCACAGTTTCCACTTCCTCTTGCTGTTGGTGTGATTGCTTTTGGGTCAGCACACTTATACAGGGTTCCATGCTTTGTCATCATTCCTCTTTTACTCCATGCATTATGTAACTTTATGTAAGATTGGATTTAAAGAATGAAAAAGATTATTTATGCCTTTAGGGCCAGTAATAAGAAGGGAATGCACAGATCCATCAACATGGACATCAAGATTCTTTGGAGAAGACAAGTCTATTTTTACAGTATTGAAAATAGGAAATTAGTTTTGTAATGCTTGAGGAAAGTAGTTGAAGCATGGTTTTGTTTTGTGGTGTAGTGTCTGTGTACTAATGATTTTTGGAAAAATTACTAAAGGGATATGGTAGCCAATATCTTTGAGGACTCTTGTGCATATCAGCTAGTCGGCTTGATTGACAATACCAGGGATCTTCTAGAGATTCAGTAGATGCATCATTGTTTATAATCTCACCTCAAGCATTATGCTCTTGTTTCATGAAACTCTTCTGAAAAATGTGTTACTTTGTGTTTGCTACAGTGCGCATATTGAGTAGTAAGTCTTAAAATATTGATGAAATTTACAAATATTTGTTTTCTCGAAAGTGAAATAGTCCCAGAGAGTCTTTGGTCATTTTTGGCAACCATGGTGAACAAAGTAGATCTTTTGTTTTCTTATATCTAAGAAATGTAGCTTTGAATTCGAAGGAAACATGCTGTCTCGGTAGCCAGTGTAAGATGGATGATAGAAAAGTAATTCAAACTCAAAAATTAATGGAATTTTCTTGCTACTTTTCAAATACAAATCTTATTTTGTATTGTTGGTGAATATTAAAATAAAAAAAGAAAACAGTGCCCACAGAGTCAATTCTGACTCATGGTGACCCTATGTGTTTCAGAGTAGAACTGTGCTGCAGGGGGTTTTCAATAGCTTTCATATTTTGGAAGTAGACCACCACACCTTTCTTCTGAGGCACCTCTGGGTGGATTCAAACTATAAACCTTTTGGTTAGTAACCAGGCACTTAACTGCACCACCCAGGGACTCTTTGGTGAGTCTTAGGAGACTACTAAAGAGGTCTAATGTTAAATGTAAAGAAAATTCTCATAGATACTTACTTACAGGCATTGGAGCAGTTCATTGTTCAGACTGTACCACTTCGTTTAATTTATTGCCCCCATGGTTGCCAGAAGTGCCTCAGGTCACGATAAATTATTACAAATAGCTAAATTGCAGTGGTCAGAAACAATTCTAGGTCTGCACAATATTTATATACTGTGAAAAAAGATCAGAATCGTCAGATGCAGTACCATATTTGATTTATGAAATTATACTATTATTGGAATAATAGTAGACAAACTGTTAACTCATTAATAGTATAAGCATAAACAGTACACCTGAATAAATTAGAGATTTTAGGCACAAGGTTTATCAGTGGAATCTTGATTTGCCCAGGTTACTTCTAGGATTACTATTTGACTAATAATACATATCTGTTTCATTTCAGATTTCAGTTTCTTTTTAACTACCAACAAGTAGGAAGTAGGTGGTGGAGCTCAGTAGAAGAGTATACTCTCTGCCTTAGAATAAACTCAGACTGAGGTACACCTGGCCCATCACACCCTTCTTTTAGATATGTATACTGTAAATACCCAAAACCTCTTTGAGTACAGTCCTTAAGTACTAGTGATTCTGCAGTTGTACCAGTGGACTTGTGTCCTTGTTAGTACCCAGGATGTCCTAGAGTACCAGTTTCATTTTATCTTCCATTGCATCTGGACTCCATTACAACCTCTCAGCTGTTACTGCCTATAGAGGGTTACCCTACTTTACTGCCTATAGAGGGTTACCCCCACTTGTCATCTGAGTTGTTTCTCAGGTCCTTGCTGTGTTGACATCAGTTGAAGAGGGTCTTGCTATACTTCTAAGGGTTTGATTTTTTTTCAAATTTCATTGTTGTCTTTCCCAGCTTCATACCTGTTGTTCATCATTCATATTTTCACTTACTGAGACCATTAAGGAAACCCTGGTGGCGTAGTGGTTAAGAGCTATGGCTGTTAACCAAAAGGTCAGCAGTTCAGATCCACCAGGCACTGCTTGGAAACCCTGTGGGGTAGTTCTGCTTTGTCCTGTAGGGTATCTATACGTCGGAATCAACTCGATGGCAACATGTTTGTTTTTTTCTGTTTCTGAGACCATTAAAGGAAGTGATAACCTTATAGCAGACATAGCATACCAGGCTGTTACTTGTTTGAGAGGAGTAGCAAAAGGTAATAATCAAAATGTTGATGTGTTCAGTACCAGAGAAGAAAGAATAGATTAGGTTATATACTGGCCCCATTGCATACCACATATATATTTAAATATGGACACATCTGCCTATGTTTGGCTATACATATACTCATAAACATCTTTTATACACATGGTGTGTTTACTTTTGTCATTGATATTATAATTGTATCTCAAGTAAGAGGTAGAACGTGTCATTTATCTATTTCTGAATTTGGACTTAAGTCCATATACAGAAAGAACTGTAGAATATTCATTAATTTGGATCTTCTGTTGACAGCCATAATTATTATGTTTATGTGAACTAAAGCCTCCTTGTTTAGTCAGTACTAATCATGAATAAAATATAACAAGCCTCACTTTCATTTGAGAGTAGTACATTTGCTTTTTAAAGCAGCAGCCTAGGCACACTAATTCTCTCTAAAATATTTTCATGTGAGTGTAATTATCATCAAGACCTAACATTTTATTTATGCCAACAAAACATTTCATTTTAGGGCTACAAAAAGCATTCTGATTAAATATTTTATAAACAACATTTGGGTTTCTACCCAATATATACATATATATAAAGACATATGTGCATATATTTGCATTCTAACAGTCTTCATCAAGTCCTGATGCACTTTTAAGCCCAAATAACCACCATAGATGAGAAAAGTAGGTTCTGTCTGAAGATTAGCAAACTTTATGACTCTCTCACTTTAGAAAAGTTGTTTTTCCTTTAAATTACACATTCTTTCTATCATACCTGTAATCTACATTATTAGCTGGTAAAGCAAAACAGATTTATTAGCAGTGTTACTAAAAATGAACTGGTTTTATCGGCAGTTAGAGATTATCTAATTCAGCAAACTTCTGAGCTCTACTGAGCCATTTTTATTTAGTAATTGCTCAGTTTTGAGTAAGTTTTTTTCTTATAAAAATTACTCCTAGATCCCTCTGTTGATAAAACTAGATCAAATATAGACTGGGCAGGAAGAATACTGAGTATTTTCAGTGTTTCTGAAGCCTTCTCTGGAGTTACTTCTGTATAATTTGGAGCTAAGAATTTGTTAGAAATTGCTAGTGCTCTTTTTTCTGGACCTTTTTCATACCAGGAATTACACTGGTTCTGTAGCTCTTTTCTTTTCTTGGTTATCACCAGAACAAAAATATTTAAAACAATGGTCCTAAAAAAACAATTTGTGCCTGATTAACGTTGATTTTGAGTTCTTCAATATATAGATCATGTATAGATTAATCTTTAAAATTATTTGCATATTTTGGTCTGGTAAATTCAAATGTACATAATGGAATAACATTTCTTGATTGAACTACACTCTAGTATCTACCTAATTATACAGTAAGGAAAAAGTGATAACAGAACTGTAGCAGGCCTAGTAAAAGTTTATTGTTGATTATCGTATCACTCATGTAGACAGTATACATTTCCACCACACACAGAAGTATATATATGAGGCAGATTGTCTGATTTGTTCATTATCTAGTTCTTATGCTTTTTTTTTTTTTTAACTCTTCTGTCTTCTCATTTATAGCATAGCGTGTTCAGTTCACTTTACTGCTTATTAGTACGTCTTACGAAGGTGATCAAGTGAAATGAAAGCAAGTAAAACACAATTTTCAATTTAGTTCTCGAAAGCTCTGGGAAAACCGGGAAACACAAAGATGATGAGATAAACTAGAGCTGTTGATCTCTGAGTCCCTAGGTAATTCAGTTAGCCTGTGTTTTCATCTTAGGTGCTATGCCTAAATTAGTATAATGTCTTGCTTTATTATTAGGTTTCATGTAAAACTTCTACAGTACTACATTTGAAATAGTAGTAATTTGTTACTAAAATCAGTTGGGAAAAAGAAAATGTGTGGGACCTTCTATGACTAGGCATTTATTATTTTTCATCATCAGTTTTTATTTTCTCAGTATATTATGTTTGTGAACTTGTATATCATAGGAAATAAGATACCTTGTGAAGTTTATTGAGGAAGGTCAATTTGGAGAGCATGGCATTCTCCAAGATAAAGGAAGCAGTAAAAGTATCTGTGTATTATGAAATTATACAGAAAACTTCCTTGCCAAATAAGGTAAATGCAGAAGATATTTTATAAAATAAGTCAGTAAGATGATTGGAAGCTAAGTTTTTATCAGTCTTTTTTAGCAAAGAACAACATTTTAAAATCTGTAGTGGACTTTTATTTATACACATTACTCAAGCATTCTTTCACACTAAATTTTAACAGACTAAGGAAACAAGAAGCCTGAGGCTTTACACATTCTTTACTTTTAGTAGGGATTTATAGGGAAAAAAAAGTCAGGTCAGTAATCCAAATCCAAATATGTGTACTGTAAATGCTCATGAATTCACATTTTTTGAAAAATAAGTTATGAATACAGGTGACTGACTTTGGTATATTAATAACAATTTTGAGAACAGAATAAAATTTAGAAATATCCAAATATCTGCTTAGGAGAATTGTGAAAATAGACAAACTGTTATTCCATTAATAGTATGAATTTAAACAGTACACCTGAATTGATAACATACATGTCTTTCAAAAGTTAGGTTATATTCTAAGCTATATCTTGACTAAATTGTCTATAATTGGTAATTTTTAAATCAAGTACAGTACTTTCTTAAAATAGTTTGGCATGTTAAGCTGCCAAAAATGTTTTGAAATGCCAAGTAACCAGGTAATTTCTGATGACTTTATATAGGCCTTGATATAGATAAGTAAGAATCATTCTCTACATTGTAACTTTGAACATTTATGAAAAACTATATATGTTGATATATTTTGATTAGTGTGAATTTGTTTGCATATTTGAATCCTAATCTTAGTTTAGGAAGTCTAAAAGTAGCGATTTTTGTGAAGTTCATATGCTGTTTTTTTTAATGTTTGGTTTTTAGTGTTTATATAGTAGTAATGTGAGTAGTAAAAAAAAAATTATAAACAAAGCATAGAACTATTAACTGTTCAAAAGCCTAAGTGCTAGGCATATTTTGTATTTCATGTTGCAACTTGTTTCTGTTTCATATTGAACTTTTTACATCCCTTTTTAAGGAAAAAAAGACACATTTGAATTTTTTTTTTTTTTTTTGCATAAAGCTCAGTATGAGGCACTATTAAACTGTATTCATATGGTTAGCAAAACACTTTGCCACCAAAGCTAAATGAAACTGTAAAATACCTCTGGATATTTGTGCCAGTGAACTTTTCTTAGCATATTGGGGTAAAGCAAAAATAATCTTTTCAGTATTTTTCAGCTCGGACTTAGAGTAAACATGTAAATCTTGAAAGTTTATGCTTCATTCCCTAATTTTTCTTTGAAAATAAGGCTTATAGCGTAGTGTATTCTGTTTTGTTTGATTTGTGGAATACTGTTCCTGGATTGTTCTTTTGAAGTACTCTACATATCTTGCATACAGATTCATTTTGTGAGGTAAGACCTTAATTTTTGTTGTACAGGGCCATTTTTAGTACAGGTGTCTCTCATTTATGTGATAGAGAAGTTTACCATGGAATTTTAAAAAAATTGTTTTCTATGTATTTCCATCCAATCCCTTCATACTGTTACATGTTTCACAAGGGGAAAATACCTGCTAGAACCTAATATGATATGATGAAGTAAAAAAATTTGAAATGCATAGCTTAAAGGAAAACATTTTAAAAGTCAAGATGTTAATGGTAACATTAATAGGGTGTTGTACTCTTCAGAGTAAAGTAGAAATATGATAAACTCAGAAACTGACCTGTTTATCTGCTTGAAATACTTTAATTTTTCCCCTGTAGAAACTCTCAAAGGGAATTTCAGTTCCTCATATTAAAGTTTTTTCCATGGTTTAATACCACTTACTATTTCTCTGCCCAGTAATGTTGAGGCAGTTTACATAAGGAGCCTTGAAAGTGAAGAGGTAGCAGAGAAAGCCAAATATTAAAATATTTGGCCTCGATTTAGTAATGGTTTATCCTGTTATCAGTTGAGACCTATAGGTGATAGTAGTAAAAAGTTGATGTCCAAAGGCTAAAAATTCAGTGGACGTTGATCTTTTAAAGAAATTTGTCCTTTGTGTTGAATAATTTTATCCTGATTAGGAGATGCCTGTATTTGACATAATCAGTCATTTTATATAATCAAATATGTATTTGTTGGAATACTGGTAGAAATAAGCTTCCCCTCCTCTACTGCGGAAGAAAAAGAAAACTCCAATTTTTAATGTATATAATATAGGAAATTGTACTAAGTATTGACCTTTTAAAAAAATGACAAATATATTATTTTGAAGTGATTGTATTACAGTTTCTTAAACTTATGACTGACTATAAATGTAGCAGTGTGCCCATGAGAAAACAGACCAAAATTGAATAATCATCACTGTGACCTTGAACCTATAGTCATTTGGGATAAAACAGATTGTGCCTTAAAATGATAAAGGAATGCCCTGCAATTTATAATTGTATATCTTGCTATGGGTGGTCTTCTCAAATTGGCCCCAAATAGTTTTCTTCAAGGTTGGTGAAGTAAAAGTTATTTTTAAAAGTTGACCTGTTTCTCTTAGTATTTGCTCTAGCGGCCTCCTTTAATTTCCAGAATTCTCATTTCAAATTAGAATTGGCTTAAACTCCATAGATGTAGAAAATTACTTTTGGCTAGTTTCTGAAAAAAGTTTTTTTGTTTTGGGAGAAGGTGGTGGCACCTCTGTTTTGAACTTACTACTCTTGGAGAAATTAATCCTCATGTATGTTTTGTTTTATTAATGAATAATTTATCAAAGACATCAATTCTTTCCTTAAACCTGTGCTCATTTTTCCTCAAGTTATTGAGGCTTGTATTTGGTATGTGTCAAATAAAGTTAGTTTACCCAATAATGGTTTTTCAGTAATTAAAATTAACTTATATTCATGTGGTGTATTTTTCAACATTATTTTTCCCTGTGTTTCTTTTTCTTTCCTAATTATTTTCAAGATATGAAGAGAGAACTGACTCCAATTTTTTTTTTAATGTATAGACTTGCATTTTTACTGTGCTTATTTAAAATAATGGATGTAATTTTTATTAAACTCCAAATTATCCTGTTTATAGGACACTCATCGTCCCGGCTGAAACATGCCCACATCTCTGTGTACTTGGAGTTCGTTTTATTTTATAGTTTTCGGTTTCAATTTTGAATATAAACTCAACATCTTTTATTTTTCCCATTTCACCTTCACTACCTCCGAGCCAAAGACAAAAAGATAGGTTTCTCTAAAAATACATAGAAAGAAAACATGTCTTTTCTTAAAGCATGAACAAATTGAGATGGAAGTACTTTGGGGCAAGAGTATGTGATAAAAGAAAATAAATGGTTGTCAACCTGCATCAGTTTTTATCCCAGAGTTAAAAGTTTACAGAGGACAAACTCTTTGTTATGCTGAGATAGATTCAGTAATCATTTATTTGCAAATTGATGGTTTTGTTCTCATCAGAAAATACAGTGCTTGGTAACAATACTTAACAGTGCAAAGGAAGTTGTCCTGTAGAATATCTGAAAAATGATTGTCACCTTGCAGATGTTTCCATTTAAACATGCATGATCTTCTCCAGTACTTTGTAGTATAGTGTACTAAATTTATGTGTAATTTTGTGTATATTTTTTGTTTGGTATAATTAATATTATTACATATAAGTGGTTGTAATTCACACAAAAGTGCTACTTATTGTATTCTGTAGAGTGTTGTGAATATTTTTACCTGTGTTTTAACATTATGGTGTAGGGTTTAATAGATAAATATTTGCCTTCAGTCTCTGCTCAGGTATTAATGTGTAGCAATTTTTGGTGCTTTCTTTTTAATCTGTCATAATGTGGTGTTCTGAATGTTCAACAATAAATTTGATTAACAAGCATGTATGGTGCTAAGATTGCTTACCAGTTCACATACTTCCCTCAGTGCCATCTCTGGAAAAGACCTTCTATACTACATGTCTAACATGAAAATAAATTAGAATGCCTAAGCATCGGACATAATGAACATAAAATATCACAAGTAAATATTGGAAGCAAGATAAACACTAGTATTTTCCAACTTGGCATTTGTTAGCTTCCTACATACATTTTTATGGACATTTCATGGTTCACATTCTATTTTAAGGAACTGTTCAGTTATGCTTCTCCCAGAGGCTATGCTTTCCACTTTCCTAATGCTAACTTGATGTTTATTCCTGAGTGCTCAGTTTCCCAATTTAATTGAGAATGACTGAGGACATTGTTTATAAACAGATTCCCAGGTCATCCCAAACTACTAAATTTGATCTTTACAGGAGAAACCTAAGTGTCTGTTTTCACAAGTGCCCCCAAATAGTAATTCCCAAACAAGTTCGTGAACATTGCCTTCGTCAATAAAATTGATTTGCTGGAGATCCTAAAAGTAGCTAAAAAGACGGTCCTTAGAATGACAAGGTGCCAAAAGAGACACTAAATAATTTAACATAGATCCAGACTTTATTATAGAACTGATGGAGGGGTGCCTTAGATTAAAATATACTAAAATGCTTTAGACATTTCTTGAGGGATGACTATCTTCTTCCGTGTTGATTAGAACAAACCTAACTAGGTTCTCTGCTGAGAGTCTCACACAGCTGAAATCAAGGTGTTAGCCAAGACTGCTGCCCAGTCTGAGGCTCATTCAGGTTCTTGACAGAATCTAGTTCCTTGTGGTTGTAGGACTGAGGTCCCTGTGTCCTTGTTGGCTCAGCCTGGGGCTGTTCTGAACTACAAAATGCTATTCCCTGGCATGTGGCCATTTGCTCCTTCAAGATCCACAGAGCATCCTAAAGGGAAATTTGGTTGCTTGGACAGTGATCTCCAAATTTTTTGATTGCACACCCTTATTAATGAAAAAGTTTTGAGTTTTTTTTTTCCATAAACATAAGTACTGTACTAATATATAAATAGAAAACAAAAGAATGTGATAGAGGTGATCTATATTTAAATGTCTTGCTAGTTATAATAGCTTTATACTATCAGTAACTAGTATCTCGAGATGTAAATATATTTAGGGCAATAGTGGATAAAACTGATTCTTCAAATAATTTTGATAATTTTAATGGAGGGATGGCTTCTTACCAGTGCTAACTAAATTATCATTGTTTTAAATTCTTAATAAAGCTGATAAGAGTAAGAAAGTGTCAGTGCTATTATTTTGTTTTGTTGGCTTGCACTACTGGTATTTCCAACCTGTGGTTTCTTGGAAGAAGTATTTTTAAGCTGCTTTTTCATGTTTTGATAGTTGTGTTAGTTAAAACTAGATAACTTAATAAATACTTAATCCATGAGTCCTTTAACTGGCTCACATAAACTGCAATGTTGCAACATGCTGAAAGTAAACAAGCAAACAAACTAGTGGAGTACCCTGTCAGCCTCCTGCGTGCTGTAGAATTCTCACTCTTCTCTCAGGATACACCCCAGACACTATGCATGAGGTGTGGCCATCTGTCAGAAAGACTGAGCTGTGAGGGCATCAGTGTCACTCCCTGTATAAAATATTATTCATTAGCCTAAAAATATGAAAATGAATCATATGTTCCCACATACCACACCATTTAGAGTGCACACACTCCTCTTTGGAGAAACTTAGGATATATTCTGTAACCCTTTGAGGTTGTCTTTGATAGGTTTTTATATCTATATTTGTTTATAGTACCCTGAAAGCAAAAATGAGGTTTCTGCAACAGGAATAGACTATTAGTATTACTTATAGTAATAATCACATCAGTTTCCTGTGTCTCATTCTTCCCCTTTGAGGGCAATGTGGTAAGAGCTAGGTGGACCTTGCACGTGCAAAAGAGTGGGTTGGTTGGTTGATTTACTTACTCATGCACACACCATAGGAGAAAACCAAAAACCAAACCAGTTGCCATCAAGTCGATTCCAACTCATGGTGACCCCATGTCTGTCAGAGTAGAACTTTGCTCCATAGGATTTTCAGTGGTTGTGACCTTTTGGAAGTAGATCACCAGGCCTTTCTTTTGAGGCATATCTGGGTGGACTTGAATCATCATCCTTTCAGTTAGTAACCTAGCACTTAACTGTTTGCACCACCCAGGCAGTGCACCACAGGTGAGGAACCCCTAAATTATGAATCTGGGAATTTATATAGGTTACTTATTGTCCCCCACCCCTCGTGAGAGAGGAAAAGAAACCTTTGCTCCCTAATATTTTATAATCCTTTGGAACGTAAGAGGTGGTACTTTGAAACGTAAACACATGGCTCCACCAAATAAGAGGCAAGAGGAAGAAGGGCATCGAAGAAAAAAGGACATTTGAGAGCATGTCAGTTTCATTTGCTGAGGAAGTCAAACCACAGAGAGATGCAAAAATGTTCATGGAGCATTGTTTCCCTGATCGTCTTCAGGGAGTACAGAAATATTGCCTCACTGTCTCCTGTTAGAAATATCCAAATGTATTGAGAGTCTTGATCAAGTAGGGCAACTTAAATGTAGTGATCTATAATCCTGCAGTTGTGATCTGTTGGGTGGGGAAGGCGGGAACAAAACTGGTAGAAGAGACTTTGGGGGGGTTCTAATAGGAAGTTCATTAAATTTTTCTGAAAGCCTCTTTCTGTATTAAGCTTTGCCTGGGGCCTTGCCTGACTGTCATGCTGTGGGGGATAGCATGAACACAATTAAAATCTCTTCACATATTGCCAACCGATGGCCCACCTAAATTTTTATTATTCCCGAGATCCTAGGTTCCATAACTACACGGCAGGGAGTGGAGAATGGGTTTTCTGACTCTTCATTTTGTACTCTCTTCATTGTGTCGCCATACCTTACCATTTTAAATTAACTTTTTAAAAGAAGTTCATTGCTCCAGTGAGACTATATTATGCAGTAAGATCTTTAGTTGCCAACATGCAACTAACTGGAATCATTAATCAGAAATATAAGCTGTAATTCAACTTTGAGAGAAAAGAAATAAATCATATGAAAGCTAGATAGTGTAAGCAATTTATTGTAATAAAAACTTTGCAAAACATTTTGTACAGACTAGTTTGTCACCTATACCTTCTCGTTTCAGCAGACGTTCATTGAGTACCTGTTGTACCAGAATCCATGCCAGACACACTGACATTTAGCTTGTCATTTTATTCTTAAAACAACCCTTTCAGTGAGGATTATTATCTCTACATTACAAGAAAGGAAATAGGCTTAAAGAAATTAAGTAATTTGCTCATGGTAGGATTCAAATCAAATTGTCTATCCAAGAAATAGAGTTCTTTCACTGGAGACCTGAAATATGTAATAATATTAGTTCACTTCCTACTCTCTGTCAAAATCTTTTCTGACTATACTATTTATTCCTCTTGCCTTGAAAAAATGTCCTTTCAATGATCTACATTGTTACTTTTTCGATATTTTCCCTTCGAGATGGCATTCAGTTCAATGACTTCAATCTTACATCCTTGGTGAATGATTCACCATGTCAGACTTGCTCCCTCAGTTCAACAACTAAGTATCTGAGTCAGTGGTGGTACATTTAGCCTCTCTACATCCTTCTCCATAAATTATAGATAGTGGTATCTGTCTTACAAACCTGGCGTGAAGATTAAATGAGATAATGTACCAAATACACCTGACACATAGTATGTGCTTGAGAAATGACAGGTATTTCTTCCTAGCTCTCCAAACTCTAGTCTTTTTAAACTTACTGTTGAAATTGAACTTTACAGTTTTTCTCTCTCCCTAATTAGGAACTTTTTTTAGTTTCCAAATTTCTATCAAATCCTCCCAGCTTAATGACATTATTATTTGTATAGAAAATACTCAGAAATATACAAAACAACTACTACTAGAACTACTAAGTAACTATAGCAAGGTCACAAAATACAGGGTCTGTCTTAGGCTGGGTTCTCTAGAGGAGCAAAACCAGTGAAGCGTATATATATATATATAGAGAGAGAGAGAGAGAGATTTATCTCAAGGAAATGGCTCACACAGTTGTGGAGGCTGGCAAGTCCCAAATCCATGGGTCAGGTGTCAGTCTGGAGGCTTCTCCTGACTCACATGGTTGCAGGGGCTGACAAACCCAGAATCAGTTGGTCAGGTGGAAGGCTGCTGGCTCACAGAGTTGCGGGGAGCTGGCATATCCCCAGATTTGCAGGTAAGGCAGCAGGCTGCTGGCTCATGTCCCAGGAGCTGGAGATCAGAGGATGATGAGTTGGATGCAGGATCCAGAGTGCTTGAGCTTTGCCGGAACATCTGTATATATTGGATGCAGGACACACCCTAAAGAAAACTCCCTTTTCGACTGATTGGCTGCTCACACCAAATCACAAAATGGAGGATGATTACATCATTACATAACTACCAAACTACTAAGAATGATAGCCCAGCCAAGTTGACACACAACCTTACCATCACAAGGTCAATATACAAAAATCAATTATATTTTTATATAAAAGTTCAAACAATTATAAAATGAAATTGTTTAAAAATGCCATTTACATTAGCACAAAAAAAAGATACTTAGGAATAAATTTAAATATGTGTAATACCTCTACACCAAAAACCACAAAATATGGTTTAGAGAAATTTTGAAAGCCCTAAAATCAATGGAGAGAAATACCATATCATTAGTTGGAAGACTATTGTTACAATGTCAGTTCTTTCCCAAATGATACATAGATTAAATGCAATCTCAATCAAAATCTCAGCAGGCTATTTTTGTGGAAATCTACAAGCTGATTTTAAAAGTTATATGGAAAAGTAAAGGAACTAGAATAGCCAAAACGATTTTGAAGAGAAAAAAGAGCAAAGTTGGAGGACTCATACTACCTGATTTCTAGACTTACTATATAAACCTACTGTAATTAACAAAGTGTAGTTGGTGAAAAGATAGATACATACATCAATGGAAGAGAACAAAGTCAAGAAAGACACACATTTATGGTCAATTGATTTTCAACAAATGTGCCAAAACATTCCAATGGGAAAAGTAAAGTCTTTTTTAACAAATAGTGCTGGAAAAACTGGATACCCCTATCGGAGGGAGCGGGGAGGAAACCTTGACCCTTGCTCACTCCATGCACAAGAATTAATTTGCAATGATCATAGACCTAAATATAAAAGCTAAATTATAAACCTTCTAGAAGAAAATGTAAGAGAATACTTTGTGGCATGATGGTAGCCAAGGTGCTTAGTCAATAAAGAAAGCAATAATAATAAAAATTGGTAAATTATACCTCATCAAAATGAAAACTTCTGCTTATCAAAAGATATCATTAAGAAAATGTATAGGCAAACTACCGACTGAGAGAAACATATTTTTGGCAAAGGACTTGTTTTCAGAGCATAGGTAAAAAACTTCTACAACTCAATAATAAAATGTCAAATAAGCCATTTTTAAAAGTGGAATTTCTAAAAGTGGAAGTCAGCAGGCAACATTTTTTGTCCTCACTGCTTCTCGGAAGCATATTACTGTTGAAGGGTTAGGGTGAAATAATTTCTGCTACTGAGATTTCTCATGGATTTTCCCAGGGCCAGACAAACCACTTACAGATCGTACTTTTGAAGGAATAGGGTAAAGATTTGCTAGTTATTCTATGTTGTTTAAAATAATTGGATAACATTGTATCCCCCTAGAATACTGAAGAGCTCCCAGAATGCTAGGGCCTAACAATCATTTTTAGAGGGGCTGTTTCTGGTTTTAGGTTTTCTTTTCTTTCTTTCTTTCCTTTTTTTTAAATGATAAAAGCTCACTGGCTCTATTTCAGAGCTCACAATTGATGAATAGCACTAAGAAAGAGAATCATTTGCCCAATTTTCCCCGAAGAAATATCCATTGAATTGTCTTCAATTTTCCCTTTCTCTGAAACTACTGCCTTTTATCATACAAAATATGTTCTTGGAAATGTAGGTGTATTTTAAGAATGATATGTGGTCAATTTGCCAGATACTTAACTTTATTATGTGCTCTATTACAAAATTATGTGACTCAAGCATATGCTCTTCTCTAATTTAATAGTATGATATGGAGCCTTTTTTCATCCCTTCTGTATCAAAAGGACATTTTACAGTATAGCTTTATTCACGTAAATCCCAAATTTCAGAATAGACATTTCAACCCAAATCCATTTTGCATTTTAGAGTTGGATGACAGAAGAAGCTCAGCCTTTCTCAAAAGAGTAAAGAATTTGGATCCTGCTTCTAGGTATGTCTACAGTGCAGTGTGTTCAGTAAAATCTAAATCAGTTGTTTTAAGTTGTAGGTCTTCCTCCTCCATGGCTGGCTTGACATCTCTACATCCCCTGTATTAGTTTTCTGTGGCTGCTATAACAACTTTCACAAATTGGTTGGCTTGAAACAACAGACATTTATTCTCTCACACTTCTGGAGGCCAGAAGCCTGAAATCAGTATCACTGGGTTGAAACCAAGGTGCCTATAGGCCCACGCTCCCTCTGGAGGCTCTAGGGGAGAATCTGTTCCTTGCCTTTTCCAGCTCTTGGTGGCTGCTGGCATTTTTTGGCTCATGGCCACATCACTCCGATCTTCAAGGCCAGCATCTTCTTTTTTTTTTATATTTTATTGTACTTCAGGTGAAGGCTTACAGAACAAATAGTTTCTCATGAAACAGTAGTACACATGTTGTTTTATGACATTGGTTAACAAC
>NW_004443992.1:3991762-4034682 GCF_000243295.1 Trichechus manatus latirostris | reverse complement strand
TTTTGTCTCCTGCTGGATGCTCCGTGAGGCTGCTTTCTCGAACCCCCATTTGCTGGTCTCCGATAGGAGTCCAAGATGGTGGATCCGCGCTGCGTTAGCTGGTAGGGGACCTCTGCATGAATCTCTCCTCGCTCTCCGTTTTCTGTCAGTTTTCTCACTCCATTTGGTGCTTGGCTGAGTTCTTTATCTCTTCGTTTGATGTTTTAGGGTTTCAGGATTGTTGTATTCTCTGTTTGGCTTAGTTTTTCGGATCTTTGCTGTGGAGGGACGGCGTGGTGCTTCTGCCTAGAGCGCCATTTTGCTGGAACTCCTCAAGGCCAGCATCTTCTAATCTCTCTGTGCTCTGTCTTTATATCACCTTCTCTGCGTGTATCAAATCTTCCTCTGCCTCTCTTATAAGGACATTTGTGATTATGTTTAGAGCCAACCAGATAATCCAGGACAATCTCCTCATCTCAAGATCCTTAAATTAATCATATCTGCAAAGACCTTTTTCCCAAATAAGTTAACATTTATAGGTTCCATGAATTAGGATCTGCTATCTGGGAAGGGGGACATTTTTTTCAGCCTACCACGTCCCCTAATGACTCAGATTACTTTGGGTGATATAGATCCTAGGAGGCCCAAATCCTCAGAGAGAATCTAAAGTTTAAATCTGCACTCCCAGGATCATCTCAGAACCCTGTCATAGAATTCTAGTTCATACATTTCCTATCTATTTTGGATCCTGAGGCCTACAAAAGTCTAGGCCCAAACTCCTAAAGAAACAGGTTTAGGTTTATACTAAGTAACAAGCTAGGAAACTAGTCTTGAAAACTTAATCTCTGTTACAACCTCCTTTCCTTACTCCATCCCCAGTGTATAAAATGAGAGAATATGGCCTATATTTTAGAGTTGGTGTCAAAAGCAACAGTGGTAGACTTAGTAGATAGCCTGGCACAGCTTAGGTATTCAATAAATACTATGCTGTTATGGATTGAATGTGTCCCCCCAAAAGTCATGTTGAAGTCCTAACCCCTATACCTATAAATATGACCCTGTTTGGAAATAGAGGTTTTCTTCTGTTATGTTAATTATGTCAGATTGGAGTAGGGTGGATGCTAAACCTAACCTCTTCTGAGTAGTGTCTTATAAAAAAAGCACAATAGACACACACAGTGGGAGATGCCATATGAAGATGGAAGCAAATCAATCTACGAGCCCAGGAACGCCAAGGATTGCCAGAAATTTGATGATAAGCCAGAAATATAGATATATATTTAAAAGGTATGTAAGGAGAGGAGAGAACTCCCGAAGCAGTCTTCACTGACAACTAGAGGGAGAATGGTTCATAGGAGGGCATGAGCAGAGAGGCGAAATGGGTCTTTGGGTTCCTGGATAACTACATGGCAGAGTACACCAAATAGGGTCAACAGCTTCTGTATCCCTGGAGAAAGTCAAAAGGACTGCTTTGGTTCCTAAAGGAGGGGAGTAAGTTGTACCAAGAATGGTTATCCTTGATGTTCTGAATGTCCTTTAACTTTTACTTTAGCAGGCAAGTGTTGCGATTTGGAGACTATTCTACTGGATATGGACTGTTTCTCGAAGGCTGGGTTTCTCCACATGAGTTATCTCAGGACTTGGACAAACATCTCTGCCCTACCCCCTCAACTCCAGAACAACTAAAAGAGAAAGGTGTGTGTGGCCATAAACAGCGTCACCTCCCCCTCACATCTCCACTGATTTGTGTGCAACAACTAGATCAAATATTAATTTACACTGTACTAGTCCATTGAATATTCAAGTCAAATTAAATATTTATTGGCCACCTACAATTATCTCTCCCCTCCTTATTAACATATGACATTATGTAAATATATAAGCTATATAAATTAAAAATATAACAAGTCTCAAATTTTAAAAGAACCTTACAAGAATCTACACACAAATCTTACCTAAGGAATTTTAAATTCCGTAAACATTTGTGATATGCCTACATAATGCCATCCATTATGCCAAGTTCTAAAGAATTGATAAAAATTCACGGTGCCTGCTTGAAGGAGCTCACCTGTGGACAATTAAACATGTGGGAGAAGCAAATATAGTTATCCTAAATCCACATTGTAAGTGCCATAGAAGAAGTATGAACGAACAGCTGTTGAAATGACTAAATGGTTCTTTTTATCAGAAAAAATGACATTTGAGCTGAGCCTAGAAGAACAAGAAGTGAGGGCATACAAAGGTTGGAGAAGGCATTCCAGACAGAAGCAACAACAAGTTCAAAGGCACTGAGGTGTAAGTGCATATGGTATTTACTGGAGAGGGCAAGGAGGATGGAAAGGTAGGACTGTGTTATACTGGGGGCTTTTATATCATGATCAAGAGTTTAGACTTTACCTTATGGACATCAGGAAGCCATTAGAGGTTAAGTGGATGTGTTGCTAGCTGGATTTTCCTTAGCAGTATGACCTTGTTTTTCCGTTGTCTCTGCTCCAGGGTCAATTGCAAAGTTCTGGTGATGCCAGTCCCCTCAGGAGCTCTCTGCTACAAAAGCAAGATGGCCAGCTGAAAAGCTGTTTACAAAGCCCTAGGAAATGATTTAGACTTCTATACTTTAGGAAAATTCCTTATTTATTATGACTTTGGAGATAACAGCATGGCCTGAGGTGACACAAAGAACTGGGCACCTGACTCTGAAATCCACGTTTTGAAAATCCGGTTAATATCTTAGTTGCTGGATAAATCTAAAAGTCTAGTTTCTTGCTCTGTTTCTCAGAGCTGGCTTTAACTCAAATACAATCATCATGCTTTTTACCTTTAGTTGCCTCTGTGCTTCTTAGTAATGGAGAAAAGCTTGGACTTAAGGTAGCAGTTAAGGTATGTGCTGGCTGGCCTCCTCTGTCTAATTTGTGTTTTGGGAAGACTGGTGGCAGGGAGGAAGACAGACCAAAGGAGGAACCATGAGAGGAAGGGAGGCTAGTTAAGAGGCTGCTGCAGTGGTTCCAGGCAATAAGGAAGACCTGAACTCAAGAAGGCCTGGCTGGACTTGAGAGCAAACTCTCTCAAGGAAGGATGGCCACCCCCCTTAGCCCTTGTCTTCTTTCCTTTATGGGCCCATGCTTCTGGAATTGACTCATAATGTGGCCCTCAGAGGTAAAACAGCTTTAACATGTTTTAAACAGAGGAGGACTTTTTTCCTCTTTAATATACCCTTTTACATTTTTAAACAAAACACAGTATAGCAAAGAATAAAACATTTCCCTACAGGAAATGACTAGAGAATTTTGAAGGCCAACTCCATACAGTCAGAGATACTTACATTATATGGATACTGATGAATGGGACAAATGATTACGTCATACTGTGGAGGTGTTTAAGACGGTCATGTGCCTTTTTTTTTTTTTTTACCTTTGTCTGACACTAAGCCCCCATCCCAATGTGGGAGGGAGGGAATCCAATTTCAGTGACCTCTGGGCCTTCCCCCGCCTCCCCAAGGTCTCACAGGATGTGGGAATTTATGTGGTCCCACGATATGGGGGGTAAACCTCTATTCACCAGTAGATCGCGGTCACTGTCAGTCCCCTGAAACTAAACAGCTTTTTGCTTCTGTTCTGTGCAAGGCAGAAGCTCATCTCGTTTCTCCCCTCTTCTCTTTAGTCTGACTTCAAACTGAAATCTTCCTGCTGCCACAAAAAGCAGTTTTTATTTCTCTGAGCAGAAAGCTGCCTGGCTTGCTCTACTAATCATATGAGCAACCTTCCCCTTACGTTTGAAGTTCTCGTTATCACTGAGGAAGCAGTCAATAAATGCACAATAGTTTTTCCTTTCCCTTACTCAGGCTGGGAGGAAGAAAAAGGAGATTAAATTTTATGTCCCTGTTCATGATACAGTTAAGCAGCTGTATCAGCTCCATCTTCTTCCTAATTGAGGCAGGAAGGATTTGAAAAAGTTATACAGTTCAACAGAAATAGTAGTTTTAAATTTCTCTCTACCTCCCACCATATCTTCTTCATTTGGCATCCTTTTCTCACCATTACTCAGTCATGTTTGAATTTACAATCTAATATAAAATTTAAATTTAATTAACACATATTTAATGGATTTCTTTTCTGTGTATATCCCTGTGCTGAGTATTCTATTTTCCTCTGGATTTCTCATTGAGAAATGCCAGCAAAAAACTTCATTCAGATGCTTCTAGATATGGAAGAGCCTTTTTGCCTATAAAGTCCTGAATGCTGCTTTTACCAATGCTATACTTAATGAAGAAGCCAAATGGGATTATTTAGACCAGAAATTAATGGTTTTGAAACCTGAAATATTCTAGGTTTTTTTGTTTGTTTGTTTTCTTTTGTTTTCCCTCTCTTTTGATTGAATCTATCATCCAAATAATTTCAAAATATCTACTTACTGACCAGAAGAACTAGATGGTGCCCAGCTACCACTACCTACCATTCTGACTGGGATCACAACAGAGGATCCCGGTCAGAGAGGGAGAAAAATTGTAGAACAAAAAATCCAGTTTACAAAAAAGACCAGAATTACTGAACAGACAGAGACTGAAGGAACCCCCACGACTATGGCCCTAACACATTCTTCTGAAGTGGAACTGAAGCCATTCCCGGAGATCACCTTTCAGCCAAAACACACACGTGCCCATAAAATAAACAATAACGCTCGAGAGGAATGTGCTCCTTAGAACAATCAATAACACGAGATCAAAAGGGCAACATTTGCCCCAAAGCAAAGATGAGAAGGCAGGAAGGGGTAGAAAATCAGGGCCAAAGAAATGGGGTATTTAGGATTAGGATGGAAATGCTGACATTCTAGGGAAGGAAACCAATGTCATGGAATACTTTATGTACAGACTATTGAATGGGAAACTAATTTGCTCTCTAAACTTTCACCTAATGCACAATAAAAATTTTTTAAAAAATTTACTTAGTGCTATGTGGACACATTCTGAAGAAAATGTCACCACTGGTTTCATTAAATGAGGAAAGGGGTAACAGTTTTCGCCTTAAAAACAGACCAGAAATTTAAAACAATTACTTTATTTAAATATATAATTCCTTTTAGCAATCAGGAATACTCCAGTCTTAGTGAAGAGGGCCATAATATGTACGTGTTACTTTTAGTCCATTGTTCCTTTGAGAAACTATAACTATTTCTTAAATGGGTACCTCTTTAAAGGGAGAACGAACGAGCTGTGTTTTCTATACAAACAGAACTAAAGTTAGAAATTATTCATAGCTAAATGGCTATGGAAATCTATTCTGAATTTATTCAATCTTTCATTTTAAAAAAGTATATTGTCTATGTATTGGGCTCTATACTCAGCACTAAGAATCTAAAGAGTTTACAGTGCAGTGATTTTACAAGAATCTCATTAGCAATTTAATACTTCAATATTATCACCAAAAACCCATTGCTGTCAAGTCAATTCCGACTCATAGCAACCCTAGGACAGAGTAGAACTGCCCTATAGGGTTTACAAGGAACAGCTGGTGGATTCAAACTGTCAACCTTTTGGTTAGCAGCCAAGATCTTAACCACTGCGCCAGCAGGGCTCCTCAATATTATTGTTCTTGTTGTTAGGGGCCATTGAGTCATTTCCGACTCATAGCAACCCTATGGACAACAGAACAAAACACTGCCCTGTCCTGCTCCGTCCTCACAATCATTGTCATGCTTGAGCGTATTGTTACAGCCACTGTGTCAGTCCATCTTGTTGAGGGTCTTCCTCTTTTTCCCTGGCCCTCTACTTTACCAAACATGATATCCTTCTCCAGGGATTGATCCCTCCTGATAACATCTCCAAAGTATATGAGACATAGTCTCGCCATCCTTGCTTCTAAGAAGCACTCTGTTTGTACTTCTTCCAAGACAGATTTGTTCGTTCTTTTGACAATCCATGGTATATTCAGTATTCTTCACCATCACCACAATTCAAAGACATCAATTCTTCTTCGGTCTTTCTTATTCATCGTCCAGCTTTCACATGCACATGAGGTGATTGAAAACACCATGGTTTGGGTCAGGAGCACCTTAGTCTTCAAGGTGACATCTTTGCTTTTCAACATTTTAAAGAGGTCTTTTGCAGCAGATTTGCCCAATGCAACACGTCTTTTGATTTCTTGACTGTTGCTTCCATGGGTGTTGATTGTGGATCCAAGTAAAATGAAATTCTTGACAACTTCAATTGTTTCTCCATTTACATGATGTTGCTTATTGGTCCAGTTGTGAGGATTTTTGTTGTCTTTATGTTGAGGTATAATCCATACTGAAGGCTGTGGTCTTTGATCTTCATCAGTAAGTGCTTCAAGTCCTCTTCACTTTCAGCAAGCAAGGTTGTGTCATTTGCGTATCACAGGTTGTTAATGAGTCTTCCTCCAATCCTGATGCCCCGATCTTCATATAGGCCAGCTTCTCGGATTATTTGTTCAGCATACAGATTGAATACAGGTGAAAGGATACAACCCTGACACACACTTTTTGTGTTTTTAAACCACGAAGTATCCCCTTGTTCTGTTCAAACAACTGCCTTTTGATCCATGTACAGGTTCCTCATGAGGACAATTAAGTTTTCTGGAATTCCCGTTCTTTGCAATGTTATCCATAATTTGTTATGATCCACACAGTCGAATGCCTTTGCATAGCCAATAAAACACAGGTAAACATCTTTCTGGTATTCTCTGCTTTCAGCCAGGATCCATCTGACATCCGCAATGATACCTCTGATTCCAGGTCCTCTTCTGAATCAGGCTTGAATTTCTGGCAGTTCCTTGTCAATATACTACCGTAGCTGCTTTGAAATGGTCTTCAGCAAAATTTTACTTGTGTGTGATATCAATGATATTGTTCGATAATTTCTGCATTCGGTTGGATTACCTTTCTTGGAAATAGGCAAAAATACAGATCTCTTCCAGTCAGTTGGCCAGGTAGCCGTCTTCCAAATTTCTTGGCATAGACAAGTGAGCACTTCCAGTGCTGCATCTGTTTGTTGAAACATCTCAGTTGGTATTCTGTCAGTTCCTGGAGCCTTGTTTTTTGCCAATGCCTTCAGTGCAGCTTGGACTTCTTCCTTCACTACCATCAGTTCCTGATCATATGCTACCTCCTGAAATGGTTGAATGTTGACCAACTCTTTTTGGTATAGTGACTCTGGGTATGGCTTCCATTTTCTTTTAATGCTTCCTGCATTGTTTAATATTTTTGCCATAGAATCCTTCAATATTGCAACTCAAAGCTTGAATTTTTTCTTCAGTTCTTTCAGCTTGAGAAATGCCGAGCATATGCTACCCTTTTGGTTTTCTACCTCCAGGTCTTTGCATATGTTATTACTTTACTTTGTCTTCTCAAGTCACCCTTTGAAATCTTCTATTCAGCTTTTACTTCGTCATTTCTCCCTTTTGCTTTAGCTACTTGACTTTCAAGAGGAAGTTTCAGAGTCTCTTCTGACACCCATTTTGGTCTTTTCTTTCTGTCCTGTCTTTTTAATGACCTCTTGCTTTCTTCACGTATGATGTCCTTGATGTCATCCCACAACTCGTCTAGTCTTCGGTCATTAATATTCAACACATCAAATCTTTTCTTGGGATGGTCTCTAAATTCAGGTGGGATATACTCAAGATCAGACTTTGGCTCTTATGGACTTGTTCTAGTTTTCTTCAGTTTCAACTTGAACTTGCATATGAGCAATTGATGGTCTGTTCCACAGTCGGCCCCTGGCCTGATGATATTTAGCTTTTCCATCATCTCTTTCCACAGCTGTAGTCGATTTGATTCCTGTGTATTCCATCTGGTGAGGTCCACATGTATAGTCATCATTTATGTTGGTGAAAAAGATTTGCAATGAAGAAGTCTTGCAAAATTCTATCGTGATCTCCCACATCGTTTCTATCACCAAGGCCATATTTTCCAACTACCAATCCTTCTTTGTCTCCAATCACCAGTAATTATCAATGCATCCTGATTGCGTGTTCGATCAATTTCGGACTGCATAAATTGGTAAAAATCTATAATTTCTTCGTATTTGGCCTTAGGGGTTGGCGTGTAAATTTGAATAATAGTCATATTAACTGGTCTTCCTTGTAGGCGTATGGATATTATTAGATGCTTTAAATTCAAAGTCCTGGAGTTTTAAGGAGAATGATGCAATGGAATTCCAATATATTCACTTACTCACTTAACCAATGACATTTAATTACTCTGAAATCTCTCTCATTAAAAACAGCAACAGCAACACTGTGCCTTGACTCCACTTCTCCCTCCAGTTACTTTCTCTTAACAACTAAAGTTCCCAAGAGCTTGTTGTACTTATTCTTTCTTCTTCATCCACTCACTTCTTAACCTACTCTCATCTGACTTTTGCCCCATCTACCACAACAGCTCTAATACTCCATGAACCCTTTCCAGTCCTCATGTTACCCTATTTCTCCCTTCCGAAAACACTTTCTTCTCTTGCTTCCATACTCCCTTGGTTTTCTTATGTTCAGAATCTCTTTTGTAGATTCCTGTACATGGATGTTATATGTTAAAATTACTCAAAACTCAAATCCTAGGCCTCCTTCTCATTTTTCTAATCTCTACTGAGGTAATCTCGTCCATTCATATGCCAACAACTCCCAAGTGTAAATTTTCTTCCCTGACCTCTCTGAGCTCCAGCCCTGTGTATCCAATTGTGTAGTACTCTACATTCTCTGCTGGAGATCCCAAAGACTCTTCAGACTCAATATGTCCTGAATGGAGCTCATGATCTTCACCCCTCCACACCTGTGTTTGATGTCTCAGCAAATGGCAGTGTAATCCACTCGGCTGCATAATCCACAGACCCAAGAACTGGTCTTGAAAACTCCCTCTTAGCTCCGCTGTCCATAGTTTCCAGTACATTACTGATTCCTTCTAAACATCTTTCAGATCCACCCACATCTCAGCATCTTTGCTACTGCCCTCTTTCATGTTAATATTTTTTCCTACCTGGACTACTGCAGTAGTCACCTAACTGATTTCCCCTCATCCCTCTTTTCTAGCTGTCTGTCCTCCCCGCTGCAGCCAGAGTAAGCATTGAAAAATGCAAATCTGATCAAGCAATTAGATGCTTAAAACTCTTCAATAACTTCCCATTGCCTGCAGCATAAAATCTACAATCCTGACTACCTCTCCAGCCCCGTCTTGCAGCAGGCTCTCCCACTTGCTCCCTCCATTCCTGGAACACTGACTTTCAGTTGTTTTAATGTGCCAGGTTCCTTTTCAGCCACAGGCTCTAGTGCAAGCCATTTACCTTGTTTGAAACTCTTCTCCCTTTGTCCTCCCTAGGTTGCCTAGGTAACTCCTACTCATCCACCAAATGTACGGTAACCTCTTCGGAGGCCTTCCCCAACCCCTGAGACTTAATCAAAGCCCCCTGTTCTATATTCTCATAGCACCTGGTTTCTCTTCACAGAAATTATCATCATTCATATTTATATATTTTGTTGTATAATAACTTGATAAATGTTTGTCTTGCCCGCTAATAGGAAGTTCATTGAGGGCAAGGAATGCATTTATTATTTTTACCATTTTATCCTCAAATCCTAGTGTAGTACCTGGCAAAGAGTAGGCACTCAGTAAAAATTTGTTGAATGTTGAACAAAGAAATGAACCAATGAAAGTCATAGTGACTTGCCTAAGGTCAAGATTGTAAGGCTGAGACCATAGCCAGGTGTTCTAATTTCCAGTGCAGATTTTCCTCAACAAAAGGCTTATCCTGGATCTTGCTCTAAATTATTAGAACCAAGGCAACTTCACAACTCATCAAGTACAATTTCTCAACCCTATCATTTTCTACACATGGTGTTTATCCAGTAAGGGGATGCTGGAGGTATAGTAATTTTTCTTTTTTTCATGAAACACGTGTTATCTTGTTGTTCTATTTTAAGGAGTATTATTATAAACTATGCCAGTATTTAAAACTTGCAAGCTTCTTGGGATTCTCAGAAGGAATACAAGCTATAGGTCAAAAAGTAGTTTTGTCTCTTGCAATAGAATTTTTTGTTCAAAAATGCTGGTAATTTAAAAAGCTGATATGTCCAAAAGAGCATTCTATTGGGGAGGATAATCATCATCATATTCCCAGCTGCTGTGTATATACCTTCTATTAAAAGTGAAAAAGGAGAAAGCCACTTTGCTGTGTGGAAGTGCCCTGTCTGTTTTATAAAACCCACATAAAATATTCTGTGGTTTTAGGAGAGGCTGCTGCATTTATAAGACAAAATAAGTTCAGTGTTACCCCTGAAGAAGCTTGAAGATCTGAGTCTCAAGGGTCTTTCATTCTGTGGATGAAAATGAAATAATTATTTTTGAACTCCCTCTGCTCACGTCAATGACTCCCACCCGCGGCCGGTCCACTGACTGTAAATACTCATGGATTGCCTTGCAGATCGCAGGCAGGGCAGCCAACAAGGGCCAGCCAAAGCCAAACTCCCTGGTAAGCTTTATTAGCCTTTTCTAAATGCTTCATTTCCACTTCACACCTTGGAGTGGATGACAGTCTCTACTCATGCTGCTATGGTGTATGTCTGTCTCAGATGTGTGTGTAAGACAGATCTGAAGTAATTATTTCTTCCTTCTTTCTTTCCTTCCTTTCTTCTTATTCCCTCCCTCCCTCTCTCCCTCCCTCCCTCACTCCCTGTCTTTCCATCCCTCCTTCCCTCTTTCCTTCCTTCCCTCCCCCCCTCCCTTCTTTCCTTCCTTCTTTTTTATCTTTCAGGAGACTGCTGTCTTAAGACTGATAAGTAATTTGAATTAAAAAAAAACAATTGTACTTTCTTTGGAGATAATAAAGTGTTCATTTCTTCAAAGATATAAAAGCCATACTCAGGTTTTCTAGATTGTACTTATAATCGCTTTGCTTATTACTGTATATCATTCTCATCATCATAGACGACTTTAATCAACTGGATTTTTTGGGTCTCATTTGCAAGTGAATGCAAGTGCATGGGAAAAAGATGCCTGTGAAATTTATGTAAACCTATATTCTATTCCTCCTTCCCTGTCTCTTTTTAAAAATGTTTCCGCTTTTTCTTTTCTACTTTTGCCCTTCCTTCTCTACCTTCTCTGACTGTCTCTCTCAGTGACCATCAACATTTCCCTGGTCTTTCCTTTCACATAGCTTCATTCAACCATGTCCAAAGCACTCCTCCTGCCGCTGTGTGTTGCCTTGGTGGTATGTGGGCATGCACAAGGAGCCACACTGAGAAACAAAGAGAAATGGAAGCCACTCAACAATCCCAGAAACCGAGATCTAGTAAGAACATACGATGGGGTGTGCTGGGCTGCAGGGTGACACTGGCGCCCCTCTGGGTTTATGCACACTGCACTGTATATGCTAGAGCACCCTGGAGAAGAGGCTCCCAGGAGTTGCGAAGATTCCCTAACAGGACCCAATCTGGGTTTGCTAGCCTAGTAGTTGGCATCTTATGGTTCCTGGCACTGATTTACATTTGTTTCTGTAAAGAGAAATGCATTAATATTTAGAAATAATCTTATATGCACGCAGCACATTACATTTGTAAATGATCTTATATACACATTGATTTTACATCCTTGATTTCTAATACATATAAGAAATCAAGAGCATAATGGGCAATAGCTTTTTGCACAGCTTAGATTGAATTAATGATGTTTTAGATTTAGAATCCGTTCTAGAGTCTCATATAACCAGCACTTGCAAAGCTCAGTTGTAAAAGATGAAAGCTGACCCTGAATTCTTATCAACTTACTAGGCATTATTTTCACCACAGAGTTATCTATGAAATAGAATTCAAAAGATCAGTGACAACCTCTTTAAAAAATACACCAAATACAATAAACATATTGACATTTTAAATGTTTTTAAAATAAAGTTTTCTTAAAAGGAAATGATGTGATATATAACAATATAAGATTAAAACAAACAAATACCACTGTGCACAGATTCTATGTGTTCATTTTCTAAAAGAAAGCTGAAAAACCTATGTCTGAGAAGAAGTTATTGCAGAAGGCAGTGATTGGATTCTCCCAGACAGACACCAGAACTCTGTTTACTGTGGATTTCAGTTACATCTCTGCCTTCAGTACTCAGAGATGGTTTATAATGAACCATCCGACTGTAATGCTATTAAATAATTGATATCCCTCCCTCAACTGCCACCAAGAATAGTGAGTTATCTTGTTTAGGGTTGAAATGTTAGAAAGGAGGCAGGGTGAAGGACGGGGGAGAGGGGAAGAAGCAGTTTGTACTTTTGTTTCTGGTTTTTCAATTTCCTGCCTTCTAGATTAGCCCTAACATCAATTCAAAGGAAAAAAGAAAAGTTCAACTTGGAGTGTTTTGGTGTATAATTACAAATGGTACTGAATGTTTTCTTTCTTTCTTCAGTTTTTCAGAACCCTCCAGGCATATTTTAAAGAAAGAGGTCTTGATCTTCGGAGGTTTACAAATACTTCGTCCATGAATGAGAATCCTAGACCTCTCTCTTTCCAGTCAGAACTTATTGCTTCGGCATTTGCAGATTATGAACAGCAGAAAAACTCCTTTGCCAGTTTCCTCAAAGGCTAAAAATTCCTTCTGAGCTCAGGTAAAAGTTGTCTGTTTATCCCCAGGCTCCGTGCAAACATACAACTCAGTCATAAAATAGAGATTTTGAAAGCATTAATGTAAAAAATGATTTTATTTCCTCATAGAAATAAAAGCTCAGCTCTGATTATACTCATCACTGTTCATATTTGGATTTGGTTCAGGTATTTTATGGTTTGGTTTTAAAAAAATAATGACAGTTATACATTTTTAAGTAAAATTTTCTGGGGAGAAGTATATTAAAATAGTAGAATTAGCACGCTTAATACAATTATTAAATGTAACGAAACAGCACACATTGTTATCTGTATCTTTTTTCAGACCAGGCCATACATCTAAGTTACATGGAAAATCATATATAAAGGAAATATGCCAAATTGAGCAGGTAGAATAAATGAAAAGTAAAAATTAAAAGAATGGTTCCTTTTGGAGAAATTATTAAGCACATAATTTGAGCCTGAACTTCCTCAGCTAGAGAAAGGGTAGAATATTAGTAAAGATGCTATTTTTCTCACAGGAAAGAAATTAAAATTTACTTATGTTTAGGATTTGAAATTTAGTAGTCTTATTACTTTAGCATTCCTATCAAACAAATGCCTACCATTTTAAAAGAAACAGTATGGTGCATTCCAAGAAAATACATTATGATTCTAGTCCATTAACTTTTTGTTCAGCAGAATAATAAAAGGAACTGAATCATAATTAAAATCTATTCCCATTCTTCTACAAGCCTACGGATGAAATTGTGAGGAAACAGTTTTTGCATTTCAATGTGTTTGTGAAAGGATTTTGATTATTAGTTCTTTTAAATGTAATCATTAAAAAAAATAATGATTGTTAGTCTAAAAAGAATACACAATTTATCACGTGGCAAATGCACTTGAAAACTGTCCTAAAATGAGAAAATAACATAGAATAAACAGAAACATGTCAGTGAAGGGTTACCTTGATTATTTTTCACATGTAGGCCCTAGAGTATCAGACACTAAAACATAGGAGAATAGTTACTAATACCATGGTACCAACTTCAGAGACGGTAGAGTGGTTCAGTGATAGAATTATCGTCTTCCATGTGGCAGTCCGAGGTTAGATTTCTGGCCAATGAACCTCAAAGGCAGCCACCACCTATCTGTTAGTGGAGGCTTATGTGTTGCTGTGATGCTGAACAGGTTTCAGTGAACCTTCCAGACTAAGACAAACTAGAAAGAAAGGCCTGGCAATCTACTTCTAAAATTCAGATAGTGAAAACCCTGTGGATCACAGTGGTTTGATCCCACTGCATGGGGTCCCCATGAGTCAGGGGTTTGACTTGCCAGCAGCTAACAACAACCACCACCTGCTTTAGAACGTGGCGGTATTGCAAACAATTTGCTTGTAAGCCGCATTTTCTTCATGTACAAATTGCAAATATTAATCTCTAGTACCTCACAGAAACATCATAGAAGTATCACAGAAAATGTCAAATAAATACTTTAATGTGTGCCTGAAATGAAGTAATGTTTAAAGGCAGGGTGCAGAGGTAGCACCCAGTGGCAGTATTGTAATATACTCGAAATTATTCAACATGGTGAAAGAAGTAAGGCTTCTGATGTGGAGTATATTTTATAATTACAAGCTCTTTTCCTAACATCTGATTAGAAAATGAAGACAAAAAGAGTGTTCATTGAAATATGTAGATCTGTGGGTCTTTGTGCTGACTGTACAGTCTTCATTTTCTATTTTATTATAACATGTTCTTGTTCTTTTAGGTTCTGGCTGTTTTTAAACTACAGATGAAGCTTCTTTTTAGAAAATGTCAACCATAGTCACAGCTAAACTTTTGTTTTTTTTTCCCTCCATTTTTATTTGTCAATTTGTAATGATTTTATTCTACATTTCCAGATTTACATATAAAAAGCTGGACCTTTGAGGCATATATGCCTTATGTATATATTTTTGGAGTGTTTCTTCTCTCTATAACCATAAAAATTGATGTAGATAGATATATAAGTATGCATAAATATGTATAGGAAGGCATATATGAATAACTGTAGGCATATGTATATACATGTTTATGTGTGCTGTGTATATTTTCAAGTATAAGTAAAGCACATGGGGCACAGTGATAGATACTTCCTAGATACAACCAAACACCTCATGGGATTGGTCTACTGGGTTTGAGGGCTTAGGGCCATAGTCTCGTGGGGACAACTCAGTCAATTGGCATAATATAGTCTATAAAGACAATGTTCTACATCCTAGCTTGGTGAGTAGCGTCTGGGGTCTTAAAAGCTTGTGAGCAGCAATCTAAGATACAGCTATTGGTCTCTTCTCATCTGGAGCTAAAGAGAAAGAAGGAAGGCGAAGACTCAAAGAAGAAACTAGTCTACAAAACTATTAGTCTACATGAACAACAACATCACCTACCTTGACACTAGAAGAACTAGATGGTGCCTGGCTACCACTATTGACCATTTCGACCAGGGACTCAACAGATGGTCCTGGATAGAATGTGAGAAAAATGTAAAACAAAACTCAAATTCCTAAAAAAAAGCTAGACTTACTGGACTGATAGAGACTAGATGAACCCTCGAGACTATTGCCCCTTGCCCTTTGCCCCCTCCCCCCTCCCCCATTTCCCATAAAGTGAATCTAAATCTCGAGAACTGTCATTCCCACATTCTGAGCAGCCAATAATTATACAAGGGAATCTAGGCAGGTTTGCTAGCAGCTCCCTTATAAAGGGTGTTAGGCACATTGTCTTTATCAGGTAACCATCTCTCCTCATTCTGATTTTTCCTTTTCCCCTAGGACAGTTAGGGCTAGAGACTTGACTTCTTAGATGGGATTCCCTATCTGCCTGAGGAAATTCGGGGGAAAATTTCCCTATAAGTGATTTGTGTGGGTTACCTTAATCTACCCCGCCCCACTCACCTCCCATATTTTGTATCCAGGTAGAACCCTGAGGCGCCTTTATCATGAGAAAGGGGATGACTTCTAGTTGTGAGCTGTTTTTCGTCCCCTGGTAAAACCTCCCCTTCTTTTGCTCTTTTGCCAAATGGAAAAGTTTATTTGACAGTTGATTTAGCTTTAGTAGGTTAAAAGGCAACTAACAACAGGTTAAATGGGGGTGAGGGGTAGGAAGTGGGATTTTTCCCTTTTTCAGGTTCTGGTCTCTCTTTCTGCCATCTTACCATTGTTTATTCCCAACTGGATAGTCACAAAGAGGCACAGATGGCCAAGTGATAGGCTCCCTGTAATTTGTCTCTAACCTTAGCTGTGTTTTGAGCTACATTCCCCGTACCTCAACTCCATTGCCCATCCCAAAGGTACTTTCAATTCCATGTAATTCCTTTGTAAAATCTGAGCACAGATTACTAGGCTACAGAGTAGAGTTCACAAAGACATGTCAGGTAGTGCTGTCCTCAAGATGCTTACAGTCTAATGTAGCTAGAAGAGGAAGAACAGAGAAATAATTTTAATACAAGGTAAAATAATCACAAGACTGTGTGTGAGGTGAAAAAAAAAATAGTACCATTGAGGGCAGGCAGTGTATTATAGTAATTCCAAGCATGGGGTTTGGAGTCAGACAGACCAGGATTCAAATCCTGGCTCCATTATTTATTAGCCATGGGATCTTGGCATTAGAAGTAACAACATCCACTTCTAAGGATTATTTTGAAATATGTATGTAATGTGCCTAAGACTGTACATGGCCTATAGTAAATGGGCAACAAGGTATGGTAACCATAGCAAGTATGGTTATAAAGCTTGACTGTTAGGAAAATAAGAAAAACTGAGTAGAAGTTAGTGGGTGGAATGTGAAGTCCAGATAAACCATTTACAAACTGAGAAGGAGCCCTAGCAAATGGAGAGTATGGGGATTTATGGAGGAAGGGAAAACTCACGGTGCTATCGATTGAAGAGGATGGGATTTACAGCGTAAATTACACCTTTTGAGGCGGGGAGAGCCGCAAAGCAGCACACGCACGTCGCAGAGCAATTGGTTAGATTAAGAAATAAATCACTACAGCAAAGACCAAAGTAATTTAAAGAACATTCAGAAAGAGAAATAGATACGAAAATGAAACAAACATTTTAATGGTGAACTGAGGGAAATTATTTAGATTAAGGAAAACCTCTTTAAAACACATTTTCCTCAGCTGTTGAATAATCTTAAACCGGAGGAGACGCGATCCAGCAAGGCCCTGTGCACTGAGCCTCCACCAGGAGAGTCCCGCCGCCGGGAAACAGGCCCGGGGCCGGCGCGCCTGCGGAACCCGAACGCGGCGGCTACGCCGCAGGCCGGGTCGGTTTCTCGAGAGGACGACGGGTTCCAGTGGAGGGTAGACTCTAGCTGGCGTTGTTCTTCCGGTTATCTATCCCGGTTCCTGGGGCTGCGTAGCCGAACCCACTAGACATGTCGGGGTTCAGCCCGGAGCTCATCGACTACCTGGAAGGGAAAATCTCCTTTGAGGAGTTCGAAGGGCGGAGAGAAGAGAGAAAAAACCGCGAGAAGAAAGTGAGGCGATGCTAGGCCTGAATGCTCCTCCCTCTTTCTCCCCGAGTACACAAAAAGATTTTGGGGCTCAGATGACCTCATTCGCTGCGATAGGGCAGGCCGGGAACTCGTAGCGTCTTTTTAGTCTTCTTATCGCAACTCCGTCCTCACCCTCTTCTTTATCCCTGTGTTAAATTCCTCTTAAAAATCCCAACCTCCCCCTCCTCCCCCCGAATTGCCTTTGTCTCGGTAAAATGTGCTCTTTTGACGGTAGTAGAGCGTTAGTAGGTTAAAGGGCAACTAACAACAACAGGTTAAATGGGGGTGGGGGAATAGGGTGTGGAGTTTGGGGCCAGAGTGTCTTACCTGGTTCCAGCTCTAGGCCACGAAGTCGTTCTGTAATTTTGGGTGGGCAAGTCAGCTCGTTTCTTTAGGCCACAGTTTTCCTATTTCGAAACTGACGAGGGTTGAGCTCTCATTTTTAGCTGTTTCCCAGTGGTATGTAACTTCTACCAAAAAAAAAAAAAAAAAAAAAAAACTTGTCTGGTAACAAGAAAACCTTCGTACATATTTTTTCGTAAGTATTCAAAACGCTTGTGAAAAAGTATCTGAACTTTCCATATCTTCTCAGTT
Organism: Trichechus manatus latirostris; assembly: GCF_000243295.1. Lineage (NCBI taxonomy): Eukaryota > Metazoa > Chordata > Mammalia > Sirenia > Trichechidae > Trichechus > Trichechus manatus. Next base: position 4,016,998 of record NW_004443992.1, on the reverse strand, counting down.
ATTTGAAGTCAGAGGGACAATAAAAGTAATTGCACTTTTTGAAATTAGCTGTCAGATTTTTCTCCTAATCCATGCAGCTGGTAGTGCCCCATCTCTTTTAATTTAAGAGACTAGGATACAATGTGTAGATTAATGAAATTTGTCAAGATAGTATTTTTGTTATTATATGTACCAATGACTGATTCAAACTAAAGTATGAAGCCCAAGTATTTTGAAATGCTTTGACTGTTAAATTTTAGACTCCATGTATGTGTGGAAAGCTTTTATATATATACACATATATAGGAATATAAATAAAATGAGGCAAATGATGTGTTCACAGATAGGGACAGCAAAATCAGCATTAGTTTTTGGAATCATTAATTTTCAATCACAGAGTCTTCAGGAAAAAAGAAAGTTATCAGCTGAAGAAAATAAAAATGACTTTGAAGTTCCATCATCATCGGGAATTCTCTCTACCAAATCCCAGAACAAAGATGTCAATGATGGTATGTTAACATTTGCTACTTGCTTTAAATGTTGTCTACCTAAGCAAAGTAATTTAATGGAAACATTTTTTATTGCAATAATATTCTGTTGTCGATTATGTCATTTATCAGGAGCACAGTGCTTGATGTATAATAGGTACTAATAAATATTTGAGTTGTTGAATACGGTGATGGTTATTTTTGTGAGTTCCAGTGTTGGAAAAGTGTTTTGAATTGACATCAGCATTTGTTTTGGGGGCCTTTTTAGAGTCAGTATTTTTTAAGTTGGCTTTCTCAGTTGATGACTAATTACTTCCAAACTGCATGCCCCCAAATTGTAATGAATTACACTTTTCTATAAAGTGGCTTCCAAACCACTGCGTTAGTTGTACGGGGGTAAGATAGAAATATCAGAGTGAAAGGCAGATTGGTTGCCCATATGGGACCTCACAAGCAGCATAGGTATCTTAGTATGTTACCTCATTCCAGAATTCAGCCTCAGCTCTGCATCCAGGTATTAAATTTAGTTACTACACCCAGCCTAACAGAGCCTGATAAATGAGCAGTATGCTAATTTATTAATTTCCAGTACAGTAGTTGATGCACCTTTCTAGTGATCACAGTGCTGTTAATAGTTCTTGGTATCCATTTGTCTATGTCAGGTTACCTGGGATGTTTTGTGTATTGGGTCTGATTGAGAACTAAACTTTCTAGTTCTGGGGTATAGAAGTAGAAGTGGTTCTTTTTCCTCTAAACAAATAGGCCTGTACACAGAGAGCACACATTTACAAAGGTAGGCAGGAAACAAACAAACTTTATTTCTGCCTGTCTGGACCATGTAGGGAAGAAAGGGCATGATTCCTAGCTGAAAAAAAGAGAAAATTGAGGTTAGAAAATTCTTACCTTGTCAATCAGGTGAGGTAGAGAAGGGGGCTGATGTTCTAACAATCTGTGGGTCCTTCCTTGTCCACCTGGGGGTGGAGCAGCTCTTCTATCATCAGGTTTTTGAGGTGCAACTGTAGCAGCAGGCACCACTGAGTACCTCCAGTCCTGCTGTCCGAAGCTCCCTGAGGGGTGGCCATTAGGCCCTCCCTAAAAAAGGGGCCAACTGAGTCCAGTTCTGGCTCATCAGTAGTGGCCAGCTGCACTAGGACTATGTACCCTCAGCACAAGTAATTCCATCAGTTCTTTTAAGATAAAAAGTCGTCAATGTCTCGGAAAGGAATTGTCCCAGAACTGTACTAGACCCTTGATGAGCAGAAGAAAGGATCAGTTTTGAACAGGGTTTGGCAAAGTTGGCTAATTGGAATATATGGCCACTAGGTAATTGTCTTTCGTCTTCTGGACACTGCTGAATAAAAAACAAAAACCCACTGTCCTCGAGTTGATTCCGACTCATGGTGGGTGACTTGATGTGTTAAAGAGTAGAACTGAGCTCTAGAGGGTTTCCTTGACTGTGATCTTTGTAGAAGCAGATCATCAGAACTTTCTACTACCGAGCTACTGGGTGGGGTCAAATCGCCAACCTTTGGGTTAGTAATGTGTTGCCTGTAAGTCTGTTCTGACTCATAGTGACCCTATAGGACAGACTAGAGCTGCCCCATAGGGTTTCCAAGGCTGTAATCTTCACAGGAGTAGACTACCACATCTTTCTCCTGTAGAGCAGGCTGGTGTGTTCAAACTGCTGGCCTTTCGGTTAGCAGCTGAGCACTTAACCACTGCGCCAGCAGGGCTCCTTTTTTTTTAGTGAGTAGTTAAGTGCAAACCGTTTATGCCACCCAGGGACCTTCATTGCTGAATACCACTGCTAAATTCTTGCTCTTGAGCCCCTTTCCCAGACACGGTGCAGATAGGGCCTTCTTTTATTTTTTATTCATTGTTGTTGGTATATAAAAATATAACTAATTTTTGTATATTGACCTTGTATCCAGGAAGTTTATTAGTTCTGACGGTTGGTATGTAGATTCTTTTGAATTTTCTATGTAAGTAATCATGTCATCTGTGAATGAGAACAATTTTATTTCTTCCTTGCTATCTTTGTGCCTTATTTCTTTTATCTGATTGCATTGGCTGGGATCTTCAGTAGAAGGTTGAGTGGAAGTGTTGATAGTAGGCATCCTTGTCTCGGTCCCAGTAATTTTAAATGATTTGCCATTAAGTGCGTTTGTGGGAAGTTTTTTGTATATACTCTTCATCAAATTAAAGATATTTCTTTCCATTTCTAGTTGACTAAGAATTTTCATTAGGAATGGATGTTGAATTTTGTCAAATGCTTCTGTATACCTATCAAGATGATCATATGATTTTTTTGCTCCTTTTTTCTGTTACTCTGGTGAATTTCATTGATCAAGAGATCCTTTACACATTTCTTTTCATCTTTATTTTGGATGTTCAGAATTCTTGAAAATGGTCCTTATGACTTTATAATAATAATTACTTGTTGCTCAGAACTTGGGAGTTTTTAAATCTGTTCTTCCTTAAATATACTGATTATCTAATTTATCCAAATTAAGTAAGAAATCTTTGGGGTTGAAGGTATTTCACTTAAGTGAATATGCTTACTTTTTTTTTTTTTTTTAAATAGATTTGATTTTTTAGAGCAGTTTTAGGTTTACAGAAGTTGTGCATAAAGTACACAGAGTTCCTGAATATCCCCCTTTCCCCGCCACACAGTTTCTCCGATTATATTAACATCTTACATTCAAGCTGAAAGATTTTTTGAACACAAAAATCATATTTTTTAAAATTTTAACTTTTGTTGGAACTTTTCTAAAATATGTTACATGTTTCTGCTTTGTTTAACAGAAAAGACGCTTCAGAACTTAACTTTTCTTGGTCATCCAAGATTATTATCAACATAAAACAATTGTTGTGCTTTAATGGAATTCTAAGATTCAGATGAAGTCTATCATGTTACTTTGTCCCTGAAACAATAACGATACTATTTTAACACTAAATGTTATTGTTGTTAGGTGCCATCCAGTCAGTTTGACTCAGTGACCCCATGTAACAGAGTAGAATTTTCCCATAGGGTTTTCTAGGCTATAATCTTTGTAGGAGCAGATTGCCAGGTCTTTCTCCCAGGGAACTCCTGGGTGGGTTAGAACTGCCGGCCTTTCACTTAGCAGCTGAATGCTTAACCGTTGTACCACCAGGGCTCCTTTAATACTATTACCGGCACTTATTGAATCGTTAACTGTCTGATGGGTGTTATTCTAAATACATACATACACACACACTCAATTTATCCTTAGAGCAACCCTGAAAGACAGGCATTATCATTAACGCCACTTTACAAATGAGGAAACTGAGGTACAGAGAGCTTGAGTAATTTGCCCAAGGTTACACAGCTAGCAATAGATGGAGGTGAAGTTTGAACCCAGACAACCTGGCTCTAGAGCCCTCATGCTATACCTAATATAACTATGCTATACCATTTAGTTCTGTACCACCACGTTTATTTAATTCTTATGTTTTATCTTTTCTCTATATTTTTAACTGTTCCTGTGTGTGCTTCTGATTTCCTACTTAATTTTGCTTTTAGATCTGGATGAGGACTGAAGGATGAGTCAGCTGTTTCTGTAGAGTAAAATATATGGCTTTGTGATAGCTTTCTTCTTTTGGTTGGTTATTGGGGGTGTTTACTTTCTTACTTTTAAAGAAATTTATACTCCAGATAGATATTTTCTACTCCAGATAAGTGGGAGAACTGAGTGACTTTGAGTACTGCTTTTGTCTTTTGACTGTTGAGTTTTTTTTTTTTTTTGGCAACGTCAACGTGTCTTTCCTCAGGAGAAACGTCAGATGGAGTCAGTAAGTCAGTTCACAAGGTTTTTGCTTCCATGCTTGGAGAGAATGAAGATGATGAGGAGGAAGAGGACGAAGAGGAAGAGGAGGAAGAAACATCTGAACAACCCACTGCAGGCGATGTATTTGTATTGGAGATGGTTCTCAATCGTGAAACCAAAAAAATGATGAAAGTAAATTGTTACTTATTTTGGTTATTATAAACATAATGTAAAAAAATTGACAAAATAATTGAAAAAGAAGCCTTTAAATTATACATATACCTAGGAAAAAGTTCAAGCTATATGAAAGAAGATACCATGAAACAACCACTGTCACTGGATTCTTATGTTTCCTTTTAGAGGTTTTTTATGTAAAATTCTAATTATTGCATGTGTCAAAATATGTTGTAGTTTTGCTATTAAAAGCTCCGTGTTATAACATATTTTTTAAACCAAGTTCATTCTGAATGGACAAATTTGAAGGAAAGAGGATCTTTAGCAGATTACATCATAGTAAGTCTCTAGCAAACAAATCCATTTTGTTCTGAGTTTGCTACTGTTCTAATTAGTAATACCGTAGTTCCTAACCAGTTTAGTTTTTGCTTTCTTTATATATTTTACTGTGCTTTGAACTTTCTACTGTAGGAATCTTTTTTTGTTGTTTTTTTTTTAAACTTGCTAAGATGCTCTTCTTTAAGAGTATCAGAATAATTTCTGTTATTTTCCTGAAGTTGAGTTTTATGCTTTTTCCTGAAATGTAGACTTAAATGTTAGTGAGTCATTTAGAATTGCAACCATTTGGTCTTCCATTCCGAATTTAGGTGATTGAAAAGTACTAAAGGAAAATTTCAGTTTCATCATTTTCTGTATTTGTTAAGGTGATTGGAATTAAAATCTAAGAGTTAAGTATATTTTAATCTAAATGTCATTTTTCCTCCATACAGGAGAAAAGGCCTCGAAGTAAACTTCCCAGAGCTCTGAGAGGTCTCATGGGCGAAGCCAACATTCGTTTCGCTCGAGGAGAACGTGAAGAAGCGATCTTGATGTGCATGGAAATCATAAGACAAGGTGTGTTCTGTGGTGATTTTATTGATGATAGCAATTTAATAGTCTGAAAACAAATGGAGGAGTACTTCACTGTACCATTTGGAAAATGTATTCAGAAGCTTGAAGTGGTTGTGATATCAGTGACTTGCCACTTTTCACATGAATTGGAATCATTACCAAGAAAATGAAAATCACAGGGTTTGATTCAATGAAATATTGTTACTATTTATTAAGGTCTTACAGGCTCTTTTTGTTTATTTTGTTTTTAATCTTTCATTTTAGGGGCTTTAGACTTTTGTAGTCTTTTTTATATATGCAGACATATTACACTAAAACGACTTGAAGAGCATTCTTTCTTCTATTTCCAAGATCAGGCAGACTAGATTGTTTTAACCTACTAGACCATTGTTTTGGTAAAAAACACAAATTTAAACTTGTCATCTTATCTCTCCATTAAACTATAAACCATGGGCCTATTGAAGAACAGCTTCAGAATATCTCTGGAACATTTGACTGATCACTTATATTTATTATTTAGCTTTTCCTGAGGTTTTGCCAAATGATGCCCTGCATAGTGGCTTAGATAGTCATAGTACAGTTTACTTTAATTCATCTCTTCAATATTTTGGTATTTCTTTTCATTTGGACTAGGGTTCTTTCAGAGTTTTTTTGTTTGTTTGTTTTTTGGTGAAAATATAACAAAATATAAACCCATTCAAAGAAGTTTTTTTTCTTCTTCTTTTTTTGTAATTGCCTGGATTATTCATTAGGGTAATTTGAAGCCACTGCTTTTTCTTTTTACCCCATCAGAAATAAAATTAATTGGGCAGGGAAACTAGAGTATTGGAAATGGAACAAGTAGAATGCTGTGAAAGAAAATGTTGACACATTGTGAAAGATGTAACTAATATCACTGAACAATTTGTGTAGAAATTGTCAAATGGGAACTTAATTTGTTGTGTAAACTTACACTGAGTACAAAATAAAATATTATTTAAAAAAAAAAAACAAACTTTTTCCCTCAGTATCATTTGTTCTTTTATTTGAGTTTATATATTTTTTGACAATTATCTTTTTTTTTTTAATCACCAGTAATCTTGAACTTCATTTCAGAAACGTTGTTTCAGAAATGGAGATTAACTGTGTACTTAAATATCCAGGGTTTAGGTGCTGCATGGGTGTCATATATCAGTTCATCTCGTACTACTTGGTATGGGAGCTAGAACCTGAGGATTGACTTCTACTGATGTGGCTCATGCTCATTGAAGTGAACTTTCTGAGTTGTTGAGCCATGCTCAGCCTTAGTGAAGGGTAGAGTTTTTACAGGAGAGTTTGGTGGAGAAATTATACTTTCATTAGAGAAAATAATACTTTAAAGATGCTACAAATTGATGAAAATAAAATTAAGCAAATTATAGTCTAGTGTTTATCCTAAATTCCATTAAGTAGTGTGTATAATTCTGCTAGACTGTTTTAAAGAACTTAAGCGTTGAAGGATTCTTAGTTTGAACGGTAGGATTAAGTCAGCTTAAGCCTCTTTCCTCAGGCAGTAGAATTTGTTTTTAATTAATTTTTGTCGTTGTTGAGAATATACACAGCAAAACATACACTAGTTCAATAATTTCTGTACATACAGTTCAGTGACATTGATTACATTTGTCAAGTTGTGCAACCATTCTCACTCTCCTTTTCTGAGTTGTTTCTCCATTAACATAAACTCTGGAATTTGTTTTTTTTTTAAATTCATTATAGCTCCTCTGGCTTATGAGCCTTTCTCTACTCTTGCCATGATATATGAGGACCAAGGTGACATGGAGAAATCGTTACAGTTTGAGTTGATTGCTGCACATTTAAATCCCAGTGACACAGAAGAGTGGGTTAGACTGGCAGAAATGTCTCTGGAACAAGACAATATTAAGCAGGCTATTTTTTGCTATACGAAAGGTAATTAAAATTTTTTCTCATTTTGTTTGATAAAGTGTTACATAATAGGCTATTTGATAGTTGTACTTGATGCTATTCTGTGTTGTGATGTTGGGTGAAATATATTTATTCTTTATAGCCTTTTATGCCAGAAGTAAGTGTTCGGGGCTGCTCTGTTTTCACGTTTATCAGCAACTTTATTATATTGTGAGCTGTTGTAGCACTGAAGTTGGTAGATGAACAGTACCTTCAGTTTCCTACCGCCAAGATCAGTGTTGGTTCTGAACTGTTCCTCAAATGTAACGTCAGACAAGAGTCCAAATGAAGAAGTCTGACATCGAGATTCAGGTTCTGTTTAGTCTTACACTTGGTCAAGAGTTCCTGTGAAGACAGATTTATTACAGAATAATGTCCTTAGTTCCGTTGGAGAATTAATTTAAAGTATTAAAATTTCTGAAAAGATGCTTGGTCACACACAGGTACAGTGCACCCTTTTTTGTGTTAAATCATAATTTATATTCCCTTTTTCTTTTCAGCCCTTAAATATGAACCTACTAATGTCCGTTATCTGTGGGAGCGATCAAGCCTTTATGAGCAGATGGGAGATCATAAAATGGCAATGGATGGTTATAGGCGGATTTTAAACTATTTGACTCCATCTGACGGAGAACGTTTTATGCAGTTGGCTAGAGATATGGCAAAGTAAGTTTGGAGTGAAATGTATATATGTGTTCTTATTAACCATCTTATTTTAGAAATCAAAGCGTATGTTTGAAGTAGAATATACATTTCATTGAAGTTCAGAGAAGTTAGGAAATCATGTTTTTGCTTTCTGTATTTTATATTGTGCCTAAATATGGAGGTGGTTTTTCAGTACTTTTCTGTTTCCAGGTCTGTTTTCAAGATTGCTTAGAAAATTGTGTATATAAGAATATACAGGGATGGGTTGTAGAGGTAAGAGAGAATTGTTTAAGTTGGGAATAATTACAATATATTTGTATTCAGATGGCAATATTCCAAAATTGAGGGACACATTGAAGATTTGTGAGAGAACGACAGTTGCTTGAATGGTATCCTTGAGTAGGTTAGAGGGAATGCGATCTAGTTGAGGTTGGCCTTATGTATACTAACCGTTCATCCCTGATAAAGGAGGAAGGCAGAGGGTATGGCCACAGGTACAGGTAAGTAGGTAGATGTGGGAGTATGTGGGATGTCTCCTGATTTGATTGTCTTTTCTTGGTAAATAAGAAGCAACGTCGTCAGCTAAGGGTGAGGGTGAGAGAGTGTTGGAGGTTTGAATAGAGAGAAAATGTGACATAGTTGTCTAGGATCTTGCTATCCCACAAAATGTTCTATTAACCATCTTATTTTAGAAATCAAAGTGTATGTTTGAAGTAGAATATACATTTCATTGAAGTTCAGAGAAGTTAGGAAATCATGTTTTTGCTTTCTGTATTTTATATTGTGCCTAAATATGGAGGTGGTTTTTCAGTACTTTTCTGTTTCCAGGTCTGTTTTCAAGATTGCTTAGAAAATTGTGTATATAAGAATATATAGGGATGGGTTGTAGAGGTAAGAGAGAATTGTTTAAGTTGGGAATAATTACAATATATTTGTATTCAGACTGATAGCATTTGCATCACCTAAGAGCTTGTCAGAAATACAGGATTTCAGCCTTGCCTCAGCTTCACTGAATCAGAATAAATCCTTTTATAAGATCCCCAGTTGATTTGTGTGCACATTCAAGTTTGAGAAGCACTGGATTAGATAAATGTAGTAAGTTTGCTGATCAGCACCATGGGCTCATTTAAGGCTAGTGGTCATTCATTTAGAGTGAGATCGGTCAGCATGGTTGGGTGTTTTTCTCTAGCTATGGTCAGTTCGGCAGGTGGTGGTAAAAAATAGACATAGTTGGACTTAACCACGGTTAGGTTTTTATCAGATGATGTTGATAAAGGGAGAGAAGGGCAAGAGAATTGAGGAGTTGTACAAGGAAGTAATTATAATGTTGGACCACGGGGAGAGAGGAAAGTGAGGACCTGAAGGGTGCAGGGGTCAGTGAAAAAGTGGTAGGATCAATGCTTTGTAGATCCTGTTGAAGTAGAAGAGTTGTTGGTATTACATTACAGAGGGAATGAGCTAGAATGATAGGAAGTAGCTTTTGGAGAGTGCGATGCTTGAAATTATGACCTTATTACACTGACATGGCACATATTCCTCTGGATCAGTTCTAGTTATGATTTTGAAGAAGATTTTTCTCCCAAATTTTAGGAAAATGAAAATCACAGTTAATTGTTAGAGGGCCTAAGCAAGGACATACATTTTATAATCTGAGTTAAATAAGTATTCATCCATTTGCCACTTACATTTTTAGGAGTTACTATGAAGCCAATGATGTTACTTCAGCTATTAACATTATTGAAGAAGCTTTCTCAAAACACCAAGGCCTAGTCTCCATGGAAGATGTTAACATAGCAGCTGAACTATTCATTTCTAACAAACAGTATGATAGAGCTTTGGAGGTAGGAACATTTACATGTTTCTGTGTTAGGTTTTGAATGTATTTCTGTGTACTAGGAATTCTTACAAATTGACAGATCCTCATTTTAGTTTTATATGTTAACTTATTTATATACTGATATACATATATATATATGTATATATATGCATATGCATGTATACATGTACCAAAAAAAACCCCGCTATGTTGAGTCAGTTCCAATGCACAGCAACCCCATAGGGTTTCCAAGGCTGTAAATCTCTATGGAAGCAGACTGCCATGTATTTCTCCCACGGAGTTGCTAGTGGTTTTGAACCCCTGATCCTTTGGTTAGCAGTTGAGCACCTTAACCACTGTGCCACCAGGGCTTATATATATTAAGAATCTATATGGAAACAATAGATTTCTAGATTCCATGTGAAATGTAAAATGTAGTTATAGGTGATAAAAGATACTGCTGTTATCCCAAGTGCCAAGTTATGTCTATACTTCAGGGTAGCAGGACTTAACGACTACATCCACTACTCACTTATCGACATGGTTAGGTTCCAAAGACCAGATCGTATGCGAAAATCAGTGTTATGTAAAAATGGAGGATGACCACATCAGATCACAAAATGGAGGATGACTACATTAAACAACTGCCAAATTACATCATTACAAAAGTGCCAGATTACATCATTACATAATGGCCAAACCACTGAGAATCATGGCCCAGCCAGGCTGACACATAACCTTAACCATCACAGCCAGCATTACTCTTACCTCACATCTTGGCATTCGTTACTGCTAGACATACATCGTTAATGTGCAAAACAGTGAATTTTTTACTATTGTTGTAAGCGTGAAATGTCTGGTACCGAGATAGCTGATAAGTGAGGAGTGGGTGTAATTGCTCGTATTCATTTCTTAAGCTGTTGGAAAAAGTAGGTTGGTTTGATGCTGGGGAATATCTTTAGTTAACGTTAGTAAATGTGATATAAAAATGTTAACGTACCAGCCAAAAAAAAAAACCCATTGCCATCGAGTCGATTCCAACTCCTAGTGACCCTATAGGACAGAGTAGAACTGCCCCATACGGTTTCCAAGGAGTGGCTGGTGGATTCACAGTGCTGACCTTTTGGTTAGCAGCCAAACTCTTAACCACTGCACCAGCAGGGCTCCTAATGTACCACAGTACTTCCTATTTTAAAAAAGATTTACTGTTCCTTTTTATATCCCCTTTATGTGTTGTAAGAATTCTTTGAATAAACTGTATAAATCTTTGTGTTGTGAAAAGGTTTTTCATTATGTAACTACTATATTATTTCCTTTTTTTTTTTCCCATTCTTTGAGGTAATTACTGGTTTTTCTGGAATCGTGCTGGAAAAAAGAACTACAGAAGAAGGCACCCTGGAAGAGAATAAAGGTTGTAGTTTGCTCTGCATAGGAAAGTGTATATGATCCTCCTTTGCTCATAATATGGTGTTTTGAGTTGATAGTTAATGTTCACATAGTAAATTTTCCCAAGCAGCATTTTTCTTCAGAGAGATTTTATATCTTTTTCTTGTGAGTATTGACTCACAAGTAATTTTTTTTTTAAAAAGTGTTTGAGTCTTTTTATTTCTCAATATATCCATTTGAACATGGCATTTCTCATTGACCCAGGGCCTTTCTTAGTGTTACATGGAAAAAGAATGAATTACTGAACTACTTACCAAAAATATTTAGATCTAAAGCAATTTACTTTTCAGAAAGTCTTAAAAATGCTCTGATTTTAAAAACTCTACTTCAAACTTAAGCATTCATATAAAAAGTAGAAGCTAATATGACTACCCTACATTGTTTGAAAACTCTAAATGTGTAATTAGACATCTCATTAGAAAATCATGCCTGAAGGCTGGTTTTCAGGGTCTCATTTACCTCTTTCTGTCATCCTGGCTGTTTTCTAAGTACCACTCCTATTAGCCTGTTCTGTGAAAATACTAACATGCAGGACCCTATCTGACGTTGTAACAAAACTGGTCTTATCTATGGGCAGAATAGACATCTTCTATGCTTATAAGAGAACTGTGGAGTAGTACGTTCCACCCCAACCAGTGAGGCTTTTGATGGTCGTTGTGGGGAGTTGGTGCTAAAGACTGTGTGTTTAAAAATAACTCCCTCCCTGGCCTGTCATGATGCCTAAAAATTCCATCATCATGTATGTAACCCTTTAGGTTAAGGTACAATTACTCAAAAACCCTGTTATTTAAAAGATCCTATCCCAATGGGGAGTAGTAATTTATTTGCACAAATCAATTTGTGCTAATTCATAGAGAGTAAGCACTAAGGTGGGATATGGAACAGATAAATGCTGGAGCAGAAAGTTTGTTGAGAGAGGAAAAGCCCAATTCTGTAAAACTTTCCTATAAAGTACAATGCTAGATGTGTGGAGAATAGATAGTATGACATTTTTCCCAAGGAAGTAGGGAAGGGAAGAGGGCTCAAATGAAATGTATACAATTTAATTATAACAGGAGGAGTTGTGGGCAGTATACTAAGGATCAAAGGAGTTTTATAGGGGAACAGTTTAAGCAGACCTCAGGCAAACATCCGTGCATTCCAGACTGAGTTCCCAGGGTGTGAGAGCATTGCCTTGTATGGGCAGGATCAGTTTGGGTGCTTTGGTTGGGGAGCCTGAGTGATCGGCTGGTATAAATTGAGTAGAGCAAGGAGTAGGAATTGGCGTGGTATGAAAGCGTGCATTAGGGCATCTGAAGGACTCTGCCAATTTTGATTCCTTTCTTGGACCTAGACTAGGTTATCAATTGTTATTTTGCAGCCATAGTTTCTGTTTAAGATTTATCTTCTAGAAAATTGTATTTGTGTTGAAAATTATTGCTGTCTTTTGTTTGGAAAAGTATTATAGAAACACAGAGTTGTGTTCATTTTTAACTATCATTATAATCAATTATTTTATCATTTAATGTGTTTTACTATATTTCAGTGATTCCACCTTCTTTCTTTTTCATACATTATAACCTTACCATTTCTTTTTGGAAGTTAAAATACATAGATATATTTTATTGCACAGTATTTCTAGAAAGAAAATCAAAATGATACAGAGTTCGGGAACATTTAACCCATATATAATAGAGGTAGCATCTCATTTTAGTAAAGTCAAGAGGGCTATTAAAGCCAGTGCATTGTGTTTAATCCTTATTCGGATGTGTGACCATAGCTTCTGTCTGTGGAAGAAATATACTATGGCTATAGCCTTGAGCCAGATAGACATGGTCCTTGCCATTATAGAGCTTTATGATCCAATGCAGCTTGAACTTCTTCCTTCACTACCATCAGTTCTTGATCGTATGCTATGTCCTGAAATGATTGGTCGATATTCAACCATTTCAGGAGGTAACACTTGATCAAGAACTGATGGTACTGAAGTAAGAAGTCCAGTCTGCACTGAAGGCACTGGTAGAAAACAAGGCTCCAGGAATCGATGGAATACCGGTTGAGGTGTTTCAACAAGCAGATGTGTGCTGGAAGTGCTAATTTGTCTATGCCAAGAAATTTGGAAGACAGCTACCTGGTCAACCAGCTGGAAGAGATCCTTATTTATGCCTATTCCAAAGAAAGATGATCCAACAGAATGTGGAAATTATCGAACAATATCATTGATATCACACACAAGTAACATTTTGCTGAAGATCATTCAAAAGCAGCTGCAGCAGTACATCAACAGGGAACTGCCAGAAATTCAAGCCGGATTCAGAAGAGGATGTGGAACCAGGAATATTGTTGCTGATATCAGATGGGTCTTGGCTGAAAGCAGAAAATATTGGAAAGATGTTTAACTGTGTTTTATTGACTATGCAGAGGCATTCAGCTGTGTGGATCATGACAAATTATGGATAACATTTTGAAGAATGAGGGTTCCAGAACACTAAATTGTGCTTATGAGGAACCAGTACATAGACCAAGAGGTAGTCGTTCAAACAGAACAAGGGAATATACAGGAAAGGTGTGTGTCAGGGCTGTATCCTTTCACCATACTTATTCAGTCTGCATGCTGAGCAAATAATCAGAGAAGCTGGACTATATGAAGAAGAACAGAACAGGGAATCAAGTTTGGAGGAAGACTCATTAACATCCTGTGATATGCAGTTGACACAACCTTGCTTGCTGAAAGTGAAGAGGACTTGAAGCACTTACTGATGAAGAGCAAACACTACTGTCTTTGGTGTGGATTACACATCAACATAAAAATCCTTACAACAGGACCAGTAAGCAACATCATGATAAACAGAAGATTTTGAAGTTGTGAAGGATTTCATTTTACTTAGAGCCACAGTCAATGCCCATGGAAGCAGCAGTCAAGAAATCAAATGGTGCATTGCATTGGGCAAATCTGCTGCAAAAGACCTCTTTAAAGTGTTAAAAAGCAAAGATACCACCTTGAGGACTAATGTGCACCTGACCCAAGCCATGGTATTTTCATTCACCTCATATGCATGTGAAAGCTGGACAATGAATAAGGAAGAGGGAAAAAGAATTGATGCCTTTGAATTGTGGTGTTGATGAAGAATATTGAATATACCATGGACTGCTAGAAGAACAAATCTGTCTTGGAAGAAGTACAGCCAGAATGCTCTTTATAAGCAAGGATGACAAGACTTTGTCTCACATACTTTGGACATGTTATCAGGAAAGATCAGTCCCTGGAGAAGGGCATCATACTAGGTAAAGTAGAGGGTTAGTGAAAAAAAGGAAGACCCTCAACGAGATGGATTGATGTGGCAGCAACAATGGGTTCAAGCATAACAACTGTTGTGAGGATGGCACAGGACTGGGCAGTGTTTCATTCTGTTGTACATAGGGTAGCTATGAGTCGGAAGCAGCTTGAGGGCACCTAACAACAAACAACAAAGTGAATTTACATGGTAGTACTCTCATTCTCTCATTGAGCAGATTAAATATCAAAGCTAGATTTCTGGTATCAGTTATTGTCCCGGAGTTCTATGATTAAAAACAATCTCTTAGTTAAACTTAACTAAAACCACCTATGACTTGGTAATTTTAGGCAGTACCATACATGACACGTTCTGTAAAGCAGATTTAATTATTTGATTTTTAATGGAATTTTAAATTTTATTCCACCACTTAAAATACATTTCTGATGTCGCTCTGTGCTTCAGATTTCTCTGAAATGGAATCATGTAAATTTGGAATTTATTAGACTTTACAAAATATACTTTAAATGTGGATTAAAAATTAATTTCCCTGGGCTTTAAAAATTGTCTTACTGTAATGAAGTTTTAGAAAACAATACAGTGTTACGTATCCCTTTCCTAGTCTCTTTGTAATGAAGATTAAAAGGCAATTTTTGAATTCAGGAAGAAAAAAGGGAGGATTCATACGTTCTCATTTATCATTTTTGTCTTCCTAGTTCTGTAATTTTGATGAAAGGTATGGGAATTTACGCAGGTTTGGGATAAGTAGATCAGTTATTAGGAAAAGAATAGGAAGGATAATTGCTACCAAAAGACAGGATAAAGGGGATGTAAGAACCTAATAATAGAGTTGGCCTCCCTGACAAGGACTATTGAATCGTTTGCTTTGAATGAAGTTAATGAGATCTTAACATAGAAAATACAATTTGGTTTCATGTGTCCTGCATTCTAACCTTGCATATAGGAACTGCTTTTTGTCTGTTCCGCAGCTGGTGAGAGTGTTTCCTGCACTATACCTGATGGGGTGCCGATAGATATCACAGTTAAATTGATGGTCTGCCTTGTACATCTCAACATCCTGGAACCACTTAATGTAAGTAACGTTAAAGTCTGCATTTGAGATGCTTCAGATAAAATAGTCTCTTTCTTGCTGATGTCAAGAAATTGTAACTTGACCCTAAATTTTCACATTTCCTAAAACAACCATGGAGGTAATAATCATAAAATTATTTTTGTATGAATGTTTTATAAAAGCTGAAAGTGTTTTGTAATTGGCTTATGGTAATTTGTTTTTCTTTTAATAAATGAGAACAAACAGATGTCAGAATGTGAGATAGAGCCTTTTAGACAATTGGTGATAAATTTGACAGCTATTCTCTGTTGCCAACTTTGGACCAAGTATTTCATTTAACAAAAATTTATTGAGCATCTACTTTTTAGACCTTAAGATAAGGTATTGAATAAAATACACAAATCCTGCCCTCGTGGATATTTCATTCTAATGAGATTAGATTGATAATAAATGAAATATGTAAACTGTATAGGATGTTAGTTGTGATAAGTGCTATAGAGAAAAAGCAAACAAGGAGGAGGAATAAGGAGTGTTGGGGAGTTTCAGTTTTAAATAGGGTGACGAAGAAAGGTCTCTCCGAAAGGTGGACATAACAGTAAGAGCCTGAAGGAAGTGAGGGAGTAAGCCACGCAGGTATGGGGCAACAGCTTTCCTAAAAGAACAGTGAGCACGGGGGTGTGCCTTGCCGAGGCAGGGCTACACCTGGCGCTTTAGAGGAAGAGCATGGCAGATCAGTGTTGTCTTCATTCCTGCAATGCCTCTCTAATAACAGGCCCTCAAAAGTAATGTGTCAAATGAGTGAATGATGGAAGGGTGAGTTTTTTTTAACTTAAAAAATGATCATTTAAAGCTAATTTTATTAAACTTTGCTTCTTTTGGCTTGCCTCATGTAACTGATAACATAAATATGTATGTTATAAAGAAAAATTTATGTATACATAAATATGCACTTTTTTTATGAATGTTTGACTTAGGCTTTTATTTTGGGGTCTAGCCTCTCTTGACAACACTAGTGGAACAGAATCCTGAAGATATGGGAGATCTCTATCTAGATGTTGCTGAAGCTTTTCTGGATGTTGGTGAATACAATTCTGCACTTCCCCTCCTTAGTGCACTAGTCTGCTCTGAAAGATACAACCTTGCAGTAGTCTGGCTTCGGCATGCAGGTAATCCTTTTTTTGAGGAGGGGGCAGTTTTAATAATAGAATCAGGCAGGAACTTTCCCAATATGTTAATAACTCTATAAAATGTTAATATTTTAGTGAAAATATTTCTGGTTTTGAGACAGTTTTTTGAAAGTATTTTAAATTGAATTGGTGGGCCACTAAGTGATTTCTCCCTCAGTAATGCTTTAGGGGGAATAATTTACTTAATGGTACCATCATGAAGTAGAAGGACTAACATGTCCCTCAACTACTTATCTTCTATCTGCGGCAATTTAACCATAGACTCTGGTTTTTAGTAATAGATTTGTCAGATTTGAGTGAAATCTAATATTTGAAGCATTTTTACAGATTTATGTTTAGTATGTTATTTTATGAAAAAATATTTAATGTATTTTTCAATGCTCTTTGAAGTACAAATATACTCAAAATTGGATTTTATCAATCATTTTATCTCATTGTACCTAAGTTAAGTCCACGATAATCCGAAATAAATCATTTAGAGTGGAAATAATAGCTTACAAAACACAGGTAAATCTTTAAAGAAATATGTGAAAGCAAAAAATATTCTAATGGGATCGAGTTCATATTGGGTCAACATAAAAGATGGTTTAAGATTTGAATAGTCTTGGTTTAAAAAAACCTCATAAGGACTGAAAGTGAGACCTATAACTAGAGAAACATTGATTGACATTTTGGGATGGTAACTTACTCACATCACACATATGAAATAGGAAAGAGAGCACTTAATGATTAAGATAGTACTATACTGTTTACATGAGTGAACATGACTACAAATGTAGTACCATCAATAAAATGTTATATTATTTGTGGGATTTGAATTTTAAAGCCATGAGCAGTAAGTTAGAGTGTTGTTGCCTTTCCAAGGCTGTGATATTGAAACTGCACCTGTACTACCTGTAATTGATATTTTTTAAGTGCTTTTTAATTATGCTCATGATGCTGATAAATGCTGTTCCCATTTTGAGCCCCTGTAGCTGGAGATTAGTGGAAGGTAAAAACTCAGGGTAGTTTAAAAATCATAAAGAAATTTGGAATCAGTATGTAAGAAAAATCATTAGAAGTTAATGCTTACAGCAAAATAACAAAATATCATTAAAAATGAAAAAGGACAAACTATGAGAAACGTTGTTGTGATCTTCCATCCATATTAGTGTTCTTCCCTTATTACCAAAGATTAACCTGAAGATGATATTTAGGAGAGATTTGAGATGTGAGAAAAAAATTGGGGACAAAAATACCATTTTAGGAGATAATTGCAGTGAAAAAGGAAAGATTAGGGTTGTACCTGTTAGAGCCAAAAAAAGAAATGCTTACAGGGACTCATTTTCACTTCAATGATAGGACTTTGTGATTGATTGGGCATAAAGTTTGAGAAATAGGGCCCAACAACCTTACTCCTGAGAACTTATCCTGAGGAAATAATTGAATGAGTGAGGGGAGGTAGTTTATATTGGGGATCACAGAACTCAGGTGCCTGGCAGGTAACAAAATAAATGAAGTGTACAAGTGAGAGTAGTAGGGAGGGGGGAGAACCAGAGAGTCCTGTCCACAGGATGCTGCTGCTCCTCAGCGTGGGCTGATGTGTCATGTAGGGGTAAGAGGATCCACTGTTGCCAAATTCCGATTTTTCAAAATAATCCAGTAATCTGGATTTTCTAAAAATCCTAATTATTAAAAATGTTGGCCATTAATTAATAGTTTTTGAAAACACCCTGGTCTAGCAAAACACATCTGTGGGTTAAATTGGGTCTGCCAGTTTGTGGACTCTGGCTTATATACATGAAAATGTTTACTGCAGTTTTATTATAGTAATAATTTGGGAACAACCTAAATGTCACATAATCTGATTATCAATTTAATCATTATTATATAGCCATTTGAAATGCTAATGAACACATGGGAAATGTTTAAAATGTTAGTGAATAAAGCACAACTCAAAATTATATGTATGTGATGATTACATCCTTATAGCAACTGAGTTAGGTAGAGAGATGGATAGCATTATCAATCAGTAGGTAGATAGAAATTAAAAGGGATAGTTGTTTTAAAGTATGCCCACTCCTCACTTATCGAATGTCTTATTATCCAACATTTTGCATTTATGACAGTAGTAAAAAAATCTACTATCCGACTATTTTGTGTATTAACAACATATGTCTGGCAGTAATGAACGCTGAGGTGTGAGGCAAGAGTAACGCTGGCTGTGATGGTTAAGGTTATGTGTCAGCTTGTCTGGGCCATTATTCTCAGTGTTTTGGCAGTTATGTAATGATGCAGTCATCTTCCATTTTGTGATCTGATAAGGTCACTCCATTTTTGCATAATGCCAATTTTTGCATAACAACCTGGTCTTTGGAACCTAACCATGTCGAAAAGTGAGGAGTGACTGTACTAGAAATATGCATGTATTTTTTTTCTTGTAATTTCTTTTGATGTTGTTACATTACTTTAAAAATAGAGAAATAACAATTTTGACCAGTTTACAGAACAGTAGTTCATGTTTTTGTTTTATTTTAACATCATCGTAGAATGTTTAAAGGCCTTAGGCTATATGGAGCGTGCTGCAGAAAGCTATGGCAAGGTGGTTGATCTGGCTCCCCTCCATTTGGATGCAAGAATTTCACTTTCCACCCTTCAGCAGCAGCTGGACCGCCCTGAGAAAGCTCTGGAAGCTCTGGAACCAATGTATGATCCAGATACTTTAGCACAGGATGCAAATGCTGCACAGCAGGTAGGCCATGTAACAGAGAAGAAAGTTTTTCTTAGTAGATTATATTTTAGAACTTTGTCCTCAGCTAAGGATGTCTCTATAGCTTGTATCCAAAAGTTTTAGGGTGTTAAATTCAGTGTTTTTTAAAGTGATTTTGAGTCTTAAGTTTATTCGACATTATAGGTTACAGTTTCTAAAATACTGGATCTTAATTACTGTGAAATATTTTATAGCAAATGTTTTAAAAGTTTGGTTTCTAAAACAACACGTTCATATATAAATAAATCAACTTACAGTGAAGGAATCTTTGGGATTCTCATCATCATGTGCTTACTTACTTAGGAGCTGAAGTTGTTGCTTCACCGTTCTACTCTGTTGTTTTCACAAGGCAAAATGTATGGTTATGTGGATACCTTACTTACCATGTTAGCTATGCTTTTAAAGGTGGGTAATGAACTTTCTTTTTTTATTGTGCTTTAAGTGAAAGTTTACAGTTCAAGTCAGTTTTTTACACAAAAATTTATACGCACATTGCCGTGACCCTAGCTGCTCTCCTTATAACGTGACAGCACACTCCTCCTTTCCACCCCGGATTTCCTGTGTCTGTTCAACCAGCTCCTGTCCTTTTTTGCCTTCTCATCTTGCCCTCGGACAGGAGCTGCCCATTTAATCTCATGTATCTACTTGAGCTAAGAAGCGCTGTCTTCACGAGTATCATTTTATGTCCCATAGTCCAGTCTAATCTTTGTCTGAAGAGTTGGCTTTGGGAATGGTTTCATTTCTGGGCTAATGGAGAGTCTGGGGGCCATGTCTTCTGGGGTCCCTCCAGTCTCAATCAGACCATTAAGTCTGGTCTTTTTATTAGAATTTGAGTTTTGCATCCCACTTTTCTCCTGCTCCATCACGGACTGTTCTGTTGTATGAACTTTCTTTATATTAGCCTCGTTGACCTTTTAAGTGTTTGGATTTAAATATAGGTTATGGCTGTTTTAAAGCCATGTTTTGCTTCATTAAACTCAGCAAACTTTTTTAAGTGAAAGTCAGTTGAAAACAGAACACTTAGAAATTAGTGGCATATATTGAAAGTTCTACATGAAACTATAAACTTGACGGTAGGTTCGGTGAAATAAAATCTTTGCTAGTACATATTTAGAGAAGTCCAAATTGAGTAGTATCAGTTATTGGCCCTGTAGACAGTACTATATGCCAAAATTATCCACCCTGCAAAATTAATCCACCCTGTTTTCCAGGTCTGTTGTCTTTCTGAGTCTGGCTTTTTGTGGGGATGTGGCTGTTTTTGTGTGTGTATTGAATTGTTTTTTTCTTACCAAAGGAATGTTAGGTCATAGTACTCATCTTTGTAAGGTGTGAATTGCTTTCCTTGTCCTTACTAAGGTGAATGGTATGACCCAACATTTCTTTGATAAGAAGAAAATAAAGCAAAATTACGTGTTCATATGTATAATAATTTGGCCTCTTTTTTACTTAATAAGGGAGCTTTCAGGAGCCCTGGTGATAAGAGTGGTTAAGCACTTGGCTGCTAATCAAAAGGTCAGCAGTTTGAACCCACCAGCAGCTCCGAAGGAGAAAGATGTGGCAGTCTGCTTCCTTAAAGATTACAGCCTTGGAAACCCTACGGGGTGGTTCTACTCTATCCTGTAGCATTGCTGTGAGTCAGAATCAACTCGATGGCAACATGTTTTTGTTTTTTTTTTTTTAATGGAGCTTTCAAGTACACTTGTGGTACTTGTGGCCCTTAGGTTTTCTTTAAAAGAATTATGTGATTTTAAAAATCTCCAATTGTCACCTTTAATTCAGGTAGCAATGAATAGAGCCCAGGTCTGTTTGATATCCAGTTCCAAATCTGGAGAGAGGCATCTTTACCTTATTAAAGTGTCAAGAGACAAAATATCAGACAACAATGACCAAGAGTCAGCAAATTGTGATGCAAAAGGTAATTGCTTTCATTTGCTTTATTATATAAAACTTGACTAAATTGAAAAAGGATTTATGAAGTAACGTCTAACACTAATCCAATTGGAAATATACCATTTGCAGATAAAATGAAAATTTCTAAAATCCTTTAATAAACATCATTTGGTGTTACTAAAAAAAAAAAAAAAAAAAATTTAAAAAATTGACAACATCTGCTTGGCTCTTTCTGTGAAAAAACTAAATTAAAACTTTTAATTTTGACTTTTTAAGAAGAAATTATACCATTTTAGGAATTTGTGAAGATTAGATGACAATACAGATTACTTGTCCAATCACTTCAATTACGTATATTCTATTGTCAGTTAAATTCGTTTTTGATAAGTGTAGCAATAGTCATAGAAACACTTTGAAAATAAATTGCTTTGACTCAGTCTTAAGTAATAAAAAGTGTCTATTTTTAGTTGAAAAAGCATCAGGTATGTTTGGATGAGGTTATTACTCAGAGAGGCTACTTTGGAAAAAACCTAGCCTATGAATTGGAGATGTCAGTCTGGCTGAAAATGATTTCATTGTTAGTTAATTCATTCAACAAACATTTATTAAATCATTGTTACCGGCATGGAAATGTTCACTGGTCAAGGGTTTTAAAATCCAGAAGAGATGAATAGCTGTAAGATACAGTAAAATGCATCAGATAAGCAGGGTAGGGAGATGGGATGGAGGAGAGTCAAAGGAAGGGAGGGATGACCACTTCACAAGCATGGGAGTTGGGATGGAGGGAAGGCTCAGTTGCTCATAATCTAGCTATAAATGCCTCAGAGCCCCTTCCACTTCTCCTGTTCATTGATTCTGGGCTTGGAACTTATGCCAACAGCTTCTACCTCTGCAGTATGTATTTTGGTCTGAGTTTCCTTTCATTATGTTTTTCTCTGTATCTGATCCTGTTTTCTCTTTAATTCCTCATTTCAGGTCCATTATTGGTTTTTCTTAGGCTGATAAGGTTTTCGTCGGTTTATTGCATCATGGTGGGGCTCACATTACACTGTGCTCCAGGATAGGACTAGCCAGGCCTCTGTGTTATATGCAACTTTGTACTCTGATTTTTTCACTTAACATTGTATCATAAAAATTTTCTCATGTTACTCAATTGTCTTCATAGCTATTATATTAAGGAATGTGTAATCTATTGGGTAGCAGTTTCATAATTTATTTAATCATTCCTTACTATTGTTATGTAGTTGTTTCCAGTAATTTTCTTTTATAAACAATATTGCAGTGAGATCTTCATGCATATAGATTTATCCATATTGTGGATTAATTTTTTAGGATATTTTCCCAGAAGAATTACTGGGCTAAAGAGAGTCAAAAAAGTATGGCTTTTGATATTTCTCAAGGGGTCGCTATGAGTTGAAATTGACTCCATGGCAGTGGGTTTGGTTTTGATTTGGTTTATACGAAGGAGAAAGAGCCCTGGTGACGCAGTGGTTGTAGTGCTTAGCTGTTAACTGAAAGGTTGGTGGTTCAAACTCACCAGCTCCTCCACAGGAGAAAGATGTGGCAGTCTACTTCTGTAAAGATTACAGCCTTGGAAACCTTATGGGGCAGTTCCGCTCTCATATAGGATTACTACGAGTCAGAATCAACTTGACAGCAATGGGTTTGGTTTGGTTTATACAAAGGAAGGAGATTCTTACAGAGAATAAGAAAGACAGGGTTGTTGAAGAAAAATAGAAATTTTGAAGCAGAGAAAAATAAGCTGAAATTAGAAAAATATCAAAAACAGCCTGAATCTCAAAGTGTGAATTGAGATCATTTTGCTAAGCAGACATTTGAGTGGCTTGTATGTGCAGAATCCTGTATCTGACTACCAGGACCAAAAGTCCACTGCTGTTCAGTCGGTTCCAACTCATAGCGACCCTGTAGAACCCAAAGCAAACCCGTTGCCATCAAGTCATTTCTGACTCTTTAGTGACCCTGTAGGCAGAGTAGAACTGTCCCATAGGGTTTCCAAGGAGGGGCTGTGGATTCGAACTGCCGACCTTTTGCTTAGCAGCCGAGCTCTTAACCACAGGGCTCTCAGTCATGGATAACACACTAATTTTACCCTAGAGGAGCGTATATTCTGACTAGTACTAATCAACACAAAGTGAGTTAACTTGAGTTTGTAGTGGACTTAATCAATCCTGCCAGACTAGCAATATCTGGTAGTTCTGGAAGGAAGAGAACAAGTCAAAAGTGAGAATTTAGTAGGATTGCAGATTGTTAAGGCAGGCAGAGCAGAGGGGGTGGTGTTGCAGGAGTGTGAACAAGAAATATATCTTCATATCATTGTTAGGTTAGTGTTGGCAAGAATTCAGATCCGTAAGACCATAGTTATAAAGTTTACCTTAAAATTGATCATGTGAGTTTTTTTCCCCTAATACTGCTATTTGTGGAAATACAGTGTCCTCTGTTTTTCATTTGTCTCATTTTAGCAATATTTGCTGTACTCACAAGTGTCTTAACAAAAGATGACTGGTGGAACCTTCTGTTGAAGGCGATATACTCCTTATGTGACCTGTCCCGATACGAAGAGGCTGAGTTACTTGTGGATTCTTCATTGGAATATTATTCATTTTATGATGACAGACAAAAGCGCAAAGAACTAGAATACTTTGGTCTCTCTGCTGCAATTCTGGACAAAAATTTCAGAAAGGCATACAACTACATCAGGTGACTTACTAATAATTTATTTTAATTAGATTGTTTGATAGAGTATGTACCTTATTTTGACTTAGTCTCTCATACTCAAGAATTAAGCTGTTTTATTTTTACCTCTCTCGTGCCTTGGTCTCCCATCTGTAAAATGCATATAATGATAACTGTAATTCAGTGGTTATTGTGAAGGTTAAATGAATTATTATATGTAAAGTCTTTTAACAATGCCTGGCACACATCGTATTAGTTATTATTCAGTGCTCTTTGTATTGCATCTGTACTGGGCACTGGAGAAAAGATGAAACTTAAATCACTTGATTCTGTTTTTTGGTGTAGACATTTTGTTGAAAAGCAGACAAGATGTAGAAAAAAACCTTACTTTAACAGCATTTTCTGTGAAAAACCTCATGGTGCAAGAAGTTTAGCTTAAATAGAATGAAACAGTTTGCTTGTCTCATTGTAGAATAGTGCATTTCAGTGTGCACAGTGGTTAAGAGCTCAGCTGCTAAACAAAAAGTCGGCAGTTCAAATCCACCAGCCACTGCTTGGAAACTCTATAGGGTAGTTCTGCTCTGTCTTACAGGGTCGCTATGAGTCAGAATCTACTCGATGGCAACGGATTTTTTCTTTAGCTCTTATTTGTAGATGTCAGGAAGATTTCCTTTTTACATTATTTTTCCCCTCACCTGTTTTGTGCAATTTTAGGATAATGGTAATGGACAATGTCAATAAACCCCACCTCTGGAACATTTTCAATCAAGTTACCATGCATTCCCAAGATGTACGACATCATCGCTTCTGTCTCCGTTTAATGCTGAAAAACCCAGATAATCACGCCCTCTGTGTCTTAAATGGACACAATGCGTTTGTATCTGGTAGTTTTAAACATGCACTTGGTAAGTAAAGTCCTGGTACACATGACTACAAACCATATAATGTAATGGATAAGAGGCTAGACTCGGGAGTGAAACTTCCTGGGTTTAAATAGCAGCCATACCATGGCAAGTTATTCTGCCTCTCTGTGTCTCCATCTCTTTATCTTTATTTATTTTTTAATATGAGTTTTAGCTCTTTTTTTTTTTCCCCATACAAAAATTTATACATAAATTGTTAATGTGACGCTAATTGCTCTCCCCATACTGTGACAGCACACTCCTCCTTTCCACCCCTGATTCCCCATGTCCATTCAACCAGCTCCTAACCCTCTCTGCCT
>NW_004443992.1:3988830-3990801 GCF_000243295.1 Trichechus manatus latirostris | reverse complement strand
CAAGGAGCGGGATAGCTGGATCGTATGGTACTTCTATTTCTAGCTGTTTAAGGAAGTGCCAAATCGACTTTCAAAGTGGTTGTACCATTTTACATTCCCACCAACAGTGTATAAGTGTTTTGGTCTCTACACAACCTCTCCAGCATTTATTATTTTGTGTTTTTTGGATTAATGCTAGCCTTGTGGGATGAGATGATACCTCATTGTAGTTTTGATCTGCATTTCTTTAATGGCTAATGATTGTGAGCATTTCTTCATGTGTCTGTTAGCCGCCTGAATGTCTTCTTTGGTGAAGTGCCTGTTCATATCCTTTGCCAGTTTTTTAATTGGGTTATTTGTCTTTTTGTTGTTGAGGTTTCACAGTATGTTATAGATTTTAGAGATTAGACGCTGATCGGATTTTTCATAGCCAAAATTTTTTTCCTAGTCTGTAGGTTGTCTTTTTACTCTTTTGGTGAAGTCTTTTGATGAGCATAAGTGTTTGATTTTTAGGAGCTCCCATTTATCTAGTATCTCTTCTGGTGCTTGTGCATTGTTACTTATGGTTCGTCTTGTGTTTATGCCATGTATTAGGGCTCCTAGCGTTGTCCCTATTTTTTCTTCCATGATCTTTATCGTTTTCGATTTTATATTTAAGTCTTTGATGCATTTTGGGTTAGCTTTTGTGCATTGTGTGAGGTATGGATCTTCTTTCAGTTTTTTGCAGATGGATATCCAGTTATGCCAGCACCATTTGTTAAAGAAACTGTCTTTACCCCAATTAACGCATTTTGGGCCTTTGTCAAATATCAGCTGCTCATAGGTGGATGAATTTATGTCTGGATTCTCAATTCTGTTCCATTGGTTTATGTATCTGTTGTACCAGTAGCAAGCTTTTCTGATTACTGTGGCGGTATAATAGGTTCTAAAATCAGGTAGTATGAGGCCTCCCACTTTGTTCTTCGTCTTGAGTGATGCTTTATTTATTCCAGGCCTCTTCCCTTTCCATATGAAGTTGGTGATTTTCCCTGTATCGTTAACAAAATGCCGGTGGAATTTGGATTGGGATTCCATTGTATCTGTAGATCGCTTTGGGTAGAATTGACTGTTTTCACAATGTTGAGTCTACATCTCTGTCAGCAAGGTATGTTTTTCCACTTATGCAGGTCTCTTTTAGTTTCTTGCAGTAGTGTGTTGTAGTTTTCATTGTATAGATGTTCTACGTCTCTGGTTAGATTTATTCCTAATATTTTATCTTCTTGGGGGCTATTGTAAATGGTATTGATTTGGTGATTTTGTCTTCGAGGTTCACTTTGTTGGTGTAAAGGAATCCAACTGGTTTTTGTATCTTTATCTTGTATCTTGAAACTTTGCTGAAATCTTCTATTAGTTCCAGTAGTTTTCTTGTGGATTCTTTGGGGTTTTTTGTGTATAAGATCGTATCATCTGCAAATAGAGATACTTTGACTTCTTCCCTACCAATTTGGATGCCTCGAATTTCTTTTTCTAGCCTAATTGTGCTGATTAGGACCTCTAGCACAATGTTGAATAATAGTGGTGATAAAGGGCATCCTTGTCTGGTTCCCATTCTCAAGGGGAATACTTTCAAAGTCT
This sequence comes from Trichechus manatus latirostris, assembly GCF_000243295.1. NCBI lineage: Eukaryota > Metazoa > Chordata > Mammalia > Sirenia > Trichechidae > Trichechus > Trichechus manatus. The sequence continues at coordinate 3,989,208 of NW_004443992.1, read as the reverse complement.
CTCCATTTAGGATGATATTGGCTGATGGCTTTGTATAAATGCCCTTAATTATATTGAGGAACTTCCCTGCTATTCCTATTTTGTTGAGAATTTTTTATCATGAATGGATGTTGGACTTTGTCATATGCCTTTTCTGCATCAGTTGATAAGATCATGTGGTTCTTGTCTCTTGTTTTATTTATGTGATGGATTACATTGATTGCTTTCCTAATATTGAACCATCCATCCCTGCATACCTGGTACAAATCCCACATGATCATGGTGAATTATTTTTTTGATATGTTGCTGAATTCTGTTGGCTGGAATTTTGTGGAGGATTTTTGTGTCAGTGTTCATAAGGGATATTGGTCTGTAATTTTCTTTCTTTGTGGTGTCTTT
>NW_004443992.1:3981365-3988384 GCF_000243295.1 Trichechus manatus latirostris | reverse complement strand
ATGTTTTAGCTTTGATTTACTTTTGTGACTTCCCTATCTGGGTTGATATCTGGTTGCTCTGTCCTGTGTTCTAGTCTTGGGTTGTTATCTGATGTTACTGATTTTCTAACCGGAGGACTCCCTGTAGTATTTCTTGTAATTTTGGTTGGGTTTTTGCGAATTCCCTAAACTTCTGTTTATCTGGAAATACCCTAATTTTGCCATCATATTTGAGAGACAGTTTTGCTGGATATATAATTCTTGGCTGGCAGTTTTTTCCCTTCAAGGCTTGATACATACCGTCCCATTGTCTTCTTGCCTGCCTGGTTTCTGCTGAGTAGTCCAGGCTTATTCTTATTGACTCTCCTTTGTAGATGACTTTTCATTCATCCCTAGCCGCTCTTAAAATTCTCACTTTGTCTTTGGTTTTGGCAAGTTTGATTATAATATGTCTTGGTGATTTTCTTTTGAGATCTACCTTATGTGGGGTTCAGTGAGCATCTTGTATAGATATCTTGTCATCTTTCACGATATCAGGGAAGTTTTCTGCCAACAAATCTTCAGCAGTTCTCTCTGTATTTTCTGTTATCCCGCCACTGTTCTGATACTCCAGTCACTGGAAGGTTTTTCCTCTTGTTAGAGTCCCTCATAATTCTTAATGGTTTCTTCATTTTTTAAAATCCTTCTGTCTGATTTTTCCTCAAATAAGTTAGTGACAAGTGCTTTATCTTCAGTCTCACTAATTCTGACTTCCATTGCCTCAGTTCTGCTTCTATGACTTTCTGTGAAATTCTTGAAATTTTAATGGTAATCTTCTGAGTTTCTGATTGCTGTCTCTCTGTGGATTCTTGCAGCCTGTTAAATTTATCATTTTGCTCTTCTCTAATCTTTTTAATTTCCTCTGTTGCGTGTTCTGCATTTTGCTTAATTTCTTGAAGAATTCTGTATATTAATCTTTTGTATTCTGCCTCTGATAATTGCAAGAAATTTTTCTCCTCTGGAAAATTTCTAGATTCTTTACTTTGGGAGCTTGCTGAAGCTGTCATGGATTGCCTCTTTATGTGATTTGATATTGACTGTTGTCTCTGAGCCATTAATAAGTTATTATGTTTATTTTATGTTTGCTTATTGTGTCCTAGCTTCTTGTTTTGCTTTGATATACCCAAATAGGCTGCTCGTATAAGCAAGTTTGATTATTGGCACCTTTCCAGCTCTAATGACCTATCACCAGGTGGTTAGATCTGTTACTAAGTATCTCAGCTCAGGAGTCCACCCACTCCTTCTGTATGGATTCAGCTCAGGTGCCCAGGTAGATAGCCACCAAGTGTGTGGTATAGGTGCTCACTTACAGTCGTAGACATGCATGGGTGATTGGTGTAGGCACAGGCATCTGGCTGCAGCAGGGGGACACACTCTGAGCAAGGCAGAGGGCTGACGGCCACCCCTAAGTGTCCAGGAGGAAGGCGTGACCTTGTTCCCTAGAGCACGTAGGTGGGTGGGTTTTGCCGCCAGACTATGAGCACCTAATGCTGTTGGCTGTAAGGACTGAGGGGCATCTCATATTCATGGGCCCCTATTGCAGGTGGCTAGGTGGCGTGGGTGGAGCCACCAGTCCTCGGGCCCCTGATGTGGGTAGGTGAAGCCCCCTTAATGGGCAGAGCAGTGTCAAATGTCAAGAACCTGCCACTTCACAGGTGAAACAGTTGAAGCTAGAGTTCCAGTATATACTGTGTTGTACTGCAGTAACGAGCGCCTACGCTGTTGAGATGAGCCGACACAAGTCTATGTAGGGGTAAGGCACTCAAAGTCTGTGGATCCCTTATGCCTGTGCCTAGGCAAAGGAGCTGTGCCTACTGTGGGTTCCTGGCTTAGGGGAGCCAGCAGTTTATTTTTTCCCGTTTGTTAATTTGTTCACTCTCCAAGGCAGGGAAAGTGGCTCCGGGTGTGTGACAGATCCTACTTCTGGCCCAGGGGACTCGGCAATTGCTGAAGCCATGTTGGGACCCAGTGCAGAACAGGGAGCGGGGAGGTAAATGGGAGAGAGGTTTTTCCGTAACGGGGGTGTTTTTAATCCGCACAGTAAGCCATATGCAAGTACTTATCTTTCGGCAACAAGGGCTGCTTCTCAGTGATTCTGGTTGGCCGCGTAGACTCTCAGTGGCTAGGTCTCTCCCGGTGCAGAAAACGCACCTCCGAAGCTTGCTTGCCTGCCTCCCCCAAGCTGATCAGGCCTGAAGGGCTCAGGCTCTTGACACATCAGGTCTGGCAACTCCTTGCTGCTGTCAAACCGTTTCTCCTTCCCCCTGCCACTCAGTCCAGTTCCTCAACTCTGCCTTTGATGTTCAGGGCTCCCAAATTGCCATATATAATCGAATCACTTGTTTTTTCGGGCCTTTGTTGTAAGAGGGTCCACCGGAAGCATCTGACTACTCTGCCATCTTGGCCCCGCCTCCCTCCATCTCTTTATCTGTAAAGTGGAGATAATAATTGGGTCTGCCTTGTAGGCTGTTTTGAAGGTTATGTGAATTAAAATACACTACTTAAAACAGCATCTGGCACTGAGTTTCTGTTAAGGACGATGGAAAAATTTAGCAATGGGTAGTATTGATAATTGGACAACATGATGAATGTAAATGTAATTAATGGCACTGAATTGTACATGTAAAAATGCTAAAATGACAAGTGCTTTTTGTTTTATATATATGCACCACAATTATAACAACAACAAAAAGATACCAGTGCCTGGCACATACAGTAAGTAATAATGTTAGCAATAATAATAAATAATATTAATTTTTGTCCTTATTATTAAGCTTTGGTTTTAGAAGGCTGATGTAGGTCTTCTAATTCTTTTTAAAAATCAGCAGTTCTCCCTGCTTAGGCTTTTTTGTTTTTAAAGTAATTTTCATCAGCATCAGTTATGGATGCTTTCCCACTTGACCTTGATTTGGCATAATGCAAAAGAAGGATTTAGGATATACTGATATTTCATGCCTTTAGGAGATGTCTTAAAATCAAGATTTACCTGCATGGTGCTTACTAATTCTAAGTAAACTCAGAGAAAGTTCATTAATCTTTTCTAATACGAAGTTTCTCTAATACATATCAGAAGCAAACAAGTAGAAAAATACCTAACTAAATGTTTAAACTTCAATTTGACCACGTATCTCTTGCTGCCTAAAAGGTAGTATTACCAGGTTCACATCTTCTGAATAAACTTTGATTTGAGCTATTTAATAATTTCATGTTTCTTTGTGTATGGCTGATGATTTTATACTTGTTCAGCCAGTACATAACCCTAAACATCAAATGTTGAAATTTTCCTTTAATGTGTGTGCTTTCTGGAATTGTTGGTTTAATATTAAGAAAATATAAAGTTTTTTGTTTGTTTTCCTGTATTTAGAAACCTTTACAGAGGTTAGTAAAAATATAAAGGTCCAAATGGCCTTCTACCATCTTTTCTACTGAAGAGATTTTGTGGAACCATTTCTTTTAGAATAAAAGCCCAATCAGTTTTTGCACTCAGTAAACTCTGTATGTTAAATTATAAACCCTTCCTTTATGAGAAAAATTTGCTTAAATTCTCCTACCTTATATGGTTAGGTTTTTGACATGAGGTAATTATGTGTATGAACTTCTCATGGTACTTGTAAAACCCCAAGTTCCTATCTTATTATTAGATAGATACATTCAACTTTTCTCAGGAAAAACAAAGCAGTTGCTACATTTGGGAAAAACAACACCCATAATCTAAAAAAAAATCCACATGCACAAAAACCTATTTTCCTTTTTCACTTCCATGATCCATCATATTTGAATTTATAAAACAGACCAATTAGTTTTACAAAAGAATTCCCCAGAAGAACAGATTCCTTGATTGCTTTTAAAATAAATTTAAGATCATAATTTGATCTATATTCAGTTTTCTGTGAAACTGTTTATTGAGTAATATTACTTCACCAGTACTTTCTGATAAATTGTTTATTTTGGAAGTATTACTCTACATAGACATTATCTAGCTGTGCCTAAAAGAAAGCAACCTTTAGTTAACCTGTATTTAATCTTCATAGGATACATTTTTTAGTAAATTCTGATTGTGTTGTATATTATAAATTGTTTAAAACATTAAATTAATGTGCATCTTGATTGACTTTTAAGATGATAGAATGTATTACCCCTTATATATGTTAAAAATCAGTAAAGTCTGTTGATCTTTAAAGTAGATTCGAGTAAGTGTTGAAAAAATAAATGTGTCCTTGTCACGCTTTCTGTAATCACTGTTCATTTTTCAGGACAGTATGTTCAAGCGTTTCGCACCCATCCCCATGAACCTCTCTATAGCCTCTGTATAGGCCTAACCTTTATTCACATGGCATCTCAGAAGTATGTATTAAGGAGACATGCTCTTATTGTGCAGGTAATTAATTTGGATTTCTCACTATTTGATTTTATGTGCCTTAAAAATGAACATACTTAATGCTCTTTTTATCCTGTTCGAATACCTGCTTGGTACATGTGTCAGTGGTCTCGAAGAGCCATCCCTATGTTCAGTACTCTCGAGACTGAGCATATAGTTGTACTCATGGCTAAGATTTATTACAGGGTTGTAGTGAGGATGCACAGCCAGTTCATAAGGAAAAAGACACAGGCAGAGTCTGGAGGAATCCGTGTGCAGGCTTCCTTATACTCCAGAGCCCCTGAGGCCTCCAGCCACCCAAAGATGATTCATTTATTTTAAGTTGGGTTTTTTAAAGTATAATAATAATGCATATATACATACAGTTATGTATGATGAGTGTGACTGCTTGCTCTTTTTAAATTTTCTTCTTGGTTCTTATAATAATTTGAAATTACATTTTTGTTTTGTTTACTTTTTTTTATAGCTTGACTCCCCTGATCCTTGAGATCAGAGCTGTTCTCTCTCTTGTTCACTACTGTATCTGCAACACAGAATAAATAAGATTTGGTACTTAGTAAATATTTGTTGAATGATGAATGAACACTGTGACTTAGAAGACTTGATCTTTTCTAATCTAAGACATGAAAACTGATACATCATTATTGTTTAAATTAATATTTCTTTTGTAAATGATTTTGAGCATCATTTCATGTTTTGAGGCCTTTTGTATTTTTTATATTATTTGTAATGTATATTAGGCCTGTTTATGTACTTTTTTTAGATTTTTCAATTTTTGTCTTAATGATTTCTAAGAAGTCTTTGTAAAATAAGGATATTAAAACCTAGTCACAGAATTATAAATATTTTCTTCCTAGATTGACATTGATCGTTTGACTTGTGTTTGTGTGTCTTGTTTTTGATTTTGCTTTGTAGAAGTTTTAACTGTTTATATATGGTCAAATTTCTTATAATTTTCTTGATTACCTCTAGATTTTACATCATATTTATAAAGATCTTCCTAACTTCAAGAATTTAAAATAATACTCGCATGTTTTCTTCCTTTTCTCTTACGATGTCATTTTTATATTTTGGATGTGTCTGGGATATAGTGTGTTACAATAATATATAGAAACTTTTTAAAAACAATTAAGAAAAGGAAGAAAATGATGGCTTGAATGGAGTAGCACGATCTAGTAAGGGTTTTTTGTTTTTTTAAGTAAAATCGTTTTAAAAAGTGTAAATTAAAATAGTTGTTGAAACTGAGTGATATAGGGGTTCATTATAGCATTTTATCTAATTTTGTATATTTGGAAATTTCCATAATAACAAGTAAAAAACAAGAACATAAAAAAAAAAGTCAAACTTCTGAATTTTTCTTTTTCTTAAGTATTTAATTATAGTATTTTGTCTACCTCTCCTTCCAAGCTTCTTTTTTTCCTTAGCAGATACTTTTTGCTGTATTGAGTAATATAGGATTGTTTATAAACTAAACAAGTACACATTGAGTACCCACTGTATTCCAGGAACTGAGGATGTAGCAGTGAGTACCCAGGCAGACATTCCTGCCCTGATGAAATTTATATTGTGGTAAAAATTGATAGAAAAATTTTACAGATTAACTCATTATAGAATAGTTAAAATATGTAATTTTTGTGCCTGGTAGGACAAGAATTATGTACTTCAAAGTAATTTGGAAGCAAAATTTCCATTTTCTTTTTTTTAAGTTAAGTGGCAGGTTTCAGATGGGTGGGGAAAGAGGTGAAACAAGAGGTGATGAGTGTGTGGGAGTTTACTGTATTAATCTCTCTGCTTTTGTGTATGGTTAACATTTTCTATAATAAAAAAGTTTCTTAAAAGTTGGTTTTATTGTAAATGGCAAGATTTCTGAAATTACTTTCTTGTTTCTTCACACTTAAGGACTAAAATTAGTCTTCATTTTTTGCACTAAAAAAAAAACTAGTTCAAATGTTTTACTATCTTTCTACCTGTTTATCGTACTGTAAGAGTAAAATCTTTCATGGTTCCTTACCTCTGCCTTTATTTAATATTATATAGACAGTGCATAATGTGGTTCCTTTAGGGATTAATTTGATGAAAATGCTTGAAATGTAACATGGTTAATGTAATGGTTATTGTGGTTAATGTAAAAAGAACCCTTTTCTTTCTTTTCCATTTTTAGTTATTTTTTTGTTTCTCTTTTTTTGTAGTTTTTATATTTGATGATTCATAATACCTGAGAAATAAAGTGGCTGCTAACTTTACCTAGTTTTTTGATCACTAAATGTCATCTGATTAGTTTTACAGTGGTCAGAGAGATTCCTCTCCTAAATTTCTTAGAATGCAGCAGGTAACTGCCGCTATTGTATCAGAAGACCTACAGTTTGAGTTACAACAAGTCTTCTGGGATTACTTTTTCCTTCTTTCTCAGATTTTTCTCTTTAAATTTGTCCTGTTTTTCATCTTTAAATATGATTTAATATTTCTCTGAGATTAACAACTTAGTTGTCTGCTATTACTTGACAGTCATGTGTTCCAGCAGAGTGCAGGTCATATTCCCCTATATAAATGAGTTCTTTAGTTTGTAGGAAGTGTGATTTCTTTATTGAACATTATTTTTTTTTTTTTTTTAATATTTTATTGT
>NW_004443992.1:3923070-3981265 GCF_000243295.1 Trichechus manatus latirostris | reverse complement strand
AGGCTTACAGAACAGATAGTTTCTCATGTAACAGTAACACACATGCTGTTTTATGACATTGGTTAACAACCCCACAACATTTTAACCCTCTAAATACTGAACATTATTTTTAACCCTAAAATGCACTGATTCTAAAGAATTCATTAATGTATTTAATTATTAATTTATTGATTTATGCATGAATGAAAATTTGTGATCATTTATTATGTTCCAGATCACCCTGGGAATAATTACATTTTATAGTCTGTAGTCACAAATTAGTTGATATACTTTAATGGCTTATTTAGTTACTTAAATAGGACACTTGCATCTTTGCAACTTGTAACTTTCTGGGGATGATAGATGTTGAAGATGCATTAAAGGGGGAAGTGAATATGGGAAGAAACAAGTTGCTCTTCGGCCGCTGTGTCACAGGGAGCCTCATTGTTACAGCTGTGCTTCATAACAGTCTACTTCTCGTAAAGTCTTTTGAGTTATAAGCACCTCAGGAAAAAAAATCAAGTTTTTTGACTTTAGAAACATTTTCTTTGAAAGGTTAAACTGAATATGCTCCTGGGAGTAGACTTTTCTAAACTATCGTTATAAGTGCTCAGGTTTTATATTCTGTTCAAACTTTTAGACGCGTATCTCAAAGCAAAAAGTTTACTAAAAAGGCCAGTATATCCTGTAATCTTATGGATTATGGGGGGTCTTTGACAACTAGTTGTAACACTTGACTTTATTGTCTGTGAACATTTTTGTCCTTAAAAAAAAAATCTTGGGACAACATCAGAAGAGTTCTTGGCTATGTTGTGATATGACACCACATTACAGTGATTATTTGGTGTAGGATCTTTTAGGGCAAAACTGATTTTTTAAACATTTCTGTTTCTAGTGCTTAGCACATATTTGTTAAATGCGTGAAAAAGCTCTTTCTTTTTTTTTCTTTTTTGGTAGGGTTTTTCCTTTCTTAATCGATATCTAAGTCTACGTGGGCCTTGCCAGGAATCATTCTACAACTTGGGCCGTGGCCTACACCAACTGGGGCTAATTCATCTTTCAATCCACTATTATCAGAAAGCCCTGGAGCTCCCTCCACTTGTGGTAGAGGTATTTATTGTATGATTTACTTTGAAAACGTTCATCGTGTTGTCCAACTATTACCACTGTCTGTTTCCACATTATTCCACCACCGTTAACAGAATGGTGCCCCCCAAGTAGAGACTGTCTCCCTTTCCCCCTCCCTCCCACCTTAGTAACCACAAATAAGCTTTGGTCTCTATACGTTTGCCTTTTTCATATAAGTGGGATCGAAAAGTATGAGTGTTTTTATTGTTAATTTTTAAAATGTATTTTAAAACAGCAATTATAGAAGTTTTTTAAAGCTTCACTCATAATCCCCACATTCCATTACAACTGTTTTTCATTACCCTTGGTCATTTTTAGTCTTTAAGCAAATGAATACATACTTTTATAGTTATACTCATGAAATATATGTACTTTTGTGTTTTTTATTCCATAAATGCCTTTACATATTCCAACTGAGCTGTATAGATACCATTAATGTGGCAGTTTTTTTTTTTTTTTTAAGTTGCCCTCAAAATTTTGTGTTGGGAAAGATTAGAAACATAGATCAGCTCTATTCTGTTGAATTCATTACTTTGTTATTTAAGGAGAAGAAAATTAATAATAACAACACCACCAAGGTGATCATTATATTAATTTGGTGTATACCCTCCTTAGAAAAAAAAAAAACTCACTGCTGTACAGTCAGTTCTGACTCATAGCAGCCCTGTAGGGTTTCCAAGGCTGTAAATGTCTACAGAAGCAGACTGCCACATGTTTCTCCTGCGGAGCTGCTGGTGGTTTCAGCCGCCAGCCTTTCAGTTAGCAGTCCTGTGCTTTAACCAGTGCGCCACCGGGGCTCATGCTCTCCTAGACCTGCTTATTTATGTTTTTCTGTCACATAGTATAGGTCTTTCCCCCACTCTAGCCTATTGTGGTCATATCCATTAATCTTTTTTCTTTATATTTCTTTTGGTATTATATTTGGAAAGCCCTTTCCAATCCAAGATTATAGTTTTATTCAACTATTTTTTTTTAATGGTTTCAATTTTTTATACTTAAATCCTTAATTCATCTGGAATTTATTCCACTGTTAGACTTTAACTTGTTGCTTAGACATTTAAAAAAAGTATTTGATGATACTGCTACTTAATGGTTAACTGAATCAGCATCATCTGATAAAAATTTAGATCCTAGGTATATGCATAGTTTTATAATTACTTTTAGTATTTGAATTTTAATGGATTTTGAAAACTTAAAGCTTATGAAGGTATTTATTTGTCATAAAATTTGTCCTAGTTGTCAACTTGAAATAGAAAAACATTGATGTATTTTCCCTCTAGGGTATAGAAGTTGACCAATTAGACTTGCGAAGAGATATTGCCTACAACTTGTCTCTCATTTATCAGAGCAGCGGGAATATTGCAATGGCACAAAAGCTGTTGTATACCTATGTTTCTATATAAAGCACCTCATCTGAGAAAGGAGCATTGGGCAGTTGCTATGTGTGGACCAGAATCTTCTGTCTTAGAGCCTATTATTGTCAACCCTTCAAATGGAAATGATAATTTCAGAATTACCTAATAGTATATTTGATTTTTTAATATGTGATAATATTTTGGTGTATATTTAAAATTATTGTTCCTGCAGGAATTTGTATATTGTTTTGTCATTTCCCTTTTGTATTCTGTGGTTAAATTTTCCCCAAAGATGAACTGGACAATATTAGTCTTTGAGCTAGTTTGCAGCTGAATATACTTTTTTTTTTGCCCACACGACTTATTCATCTGTGCATTTAGTATTGTGTATTAAGCACATACTATGTACTAGGCATGGTGATAGGTGCTGGGAATATAGTCATAAACAAGATAGTCCATGATTTCATTTTTCATGGTGCTTACAGAGTACATTACTGACTCCTGAGGTAATTACTGCTCACTACAGTTCTTTAAATACAGAGAAAGTATTTGAAGAAATTGTTACATTTCTACATACATCATAATTGTTGTCAGTCATCCATTTCTTAGTGCCCTGTTATTTTTGCATGGAGCAGTTTTTCAAATACCATAGGAAAGGAGAGTACTTGTTAAAGGAAAGACAAATTGAGATGCTTTGTGATGCCAAGAAAATTATGTAACTGTAAGCTCCTAACAATTACTTTAAATGGTTATGTGGTAGGAAAACAAATAATTGACTTACCCTTTTACTTTTCTCTTGCATGTATCTTAGTTTCTTAGACTGTGAGACCTGGGAGACTAGATTTAATTCAGAACGTCCTGCTCCAAGGCAAATAAAAAATGTACTGCATTTGTGACTTCCTGCAAAAATAATAGAAAAGAATTACGTTCAATAACATGACATGGTTTCCATTTCAAGATCAATAGGACTGTAGGAGAGACTAGGGAAGTTGTATACATGGAATAAAGTATTGCTGGTAAAGTATAAAAAATTAGATAAATACTGTTTACTCATTTCAAATACTGTATGTTCTTGAATCTAAGATGACAGTACGTGTTAGATATACGATTGGCTTAAAAACTGCTTTTGGGGGAAAATAAATGCTATAATAAATGTGCATATGGATTGTAGGACCAGTTGTGGGACAGAAACAAATATGGGACTTAGGATTAAAGAAGTACAGTAGGAGTTTTTAGGAATTCTTACCACTGTTTTATAACTGTATACATAACTCTGTAGGTGAGAAGCAGGATTTATGTGTAATAAATAAATAACATTGTGCCCTCCGTGTGTGTGTATAATTTCAATAAATTTTATTTTTATAATTAAGGTTAATGGTTTCAGATGTTTATTTTTTATTTCATGCTATTCACAGGTAATGGTAAAGCTAATGTGATACAGTAATAAGTTAGATTTATTTCTTGGAATCCTCTGGAATTGAGTATGCTGTGTTTAGAGTTTCTCTCTTCAGTTAAGCTCACAGGGCTGTGACTTCACTATCTTCTGAACAGCCTTGGAGGAAACAGTAAATCTCTCTAGTAATCTTCTATTCTAAGGGGGTAGGGGGACAGGGAGCTGATACTGCATGAGTTTGTTTAGCATTTAAAATCATAGCTGCCATTTGCTGAGTTCTTATTACTATGCTGCTGTGTGCTAGGCACAGTGCTGTGTACTTGAGATACAGTATCTCAGATTCTCTCAGCAACTCTGCAGGGTAGGCGTTATTATCATCTCCATCCTATGTATGATGATTAAATAGCATGTTTAAGATCACTAGCAAATGACTCCTTGCTCATAGATTTCAAAGTAACATAAAACTTGAGCATTGTTTATTTTAGAAAGAAAAAGGAAATGGAATTTTTTTTTTTTTTTGAAATGGAGTTTTTAAAAGTTTTGTTTTGTTTCTGTCTCATTATCTTCCAGACCTTCAGCTTCTTAAAACCTCTATAGAAAACATCATTTGGGATATCCTTCTAAAAGCCTGTGCTGACTCCTTTATCTACAACCCTCCCCCCAGCAGTGGAATCCTGACAGCCGCTTTATGCAGTGAGATTTGTTTCTACTGGCCACAGTTGATCAAGCAGGGAGTCTGCTCCTGAATTAAGTTGGTGGGCCAGTTACAAGTTTCCTCTCCACCTCCCTGGGAGTTTTAGAATTGAGATACAGCCTCTCTTACAGTAGCTAATACTACAGTACAGTAGTATAATATCATATAGTTAATACTATAAGAAGCATAATACTCAAACTGAACAAGGTAGAAAAGCAGGGAAAAGAGGGAGTTAATGTCTAAGCTATGTGAGGGTATGCTGAGGGAGTTTTATCTCCAGGTCCATAGTCCCCAGACCAATTGATGCTGTGTTTAAAAAACTACAAGTTGTAATTTTTAAGGCTTTCTAGAGAAGAAAATGATCACATGAACTCAATTTTAAAAGTGAGCAAAGGGTGGATTCTGGAAAGTACTTGAGCTTGATGCTGATCCTGGCATGAATCTGGCTGGTTGTGTGCATTTAGGAAAAGAATGTTCGTTAGGAGATTTGCTCCTTTGCTTTGGAAGGGCTGCTAGACTGGTGGCTCAGGGAACTACCATAGTTTCAGTGTACCTGGTTTTCAACAGAGTTATTTGAAAAAATCTGTTGTGATAGGCTTATGGATTGAATGGAGAAGCGTGGCTGTTTGATCTTCAGCTGGTAGAATGACCAAACCTAGAAAATGTGTGTCGATGGATTGGTGCCAGCTGGAGAGAGATGACAAAGATATGCCACCAGGTTCTTCAGTCTTCTCCTAATCAACAATTTTATGAACAACTTAGATGAAGATATAAGAGGTTGCCAAATTTGCATGTGAGAAAACAAAAAGTTATAATAAGTACCAGTATTAATGAGTCAGGAGCCCTTTTGGCACAGTGGGTAAGCACTTAGCTGCTAACTGAAAGGTCGGCAGTTCGAACCCACCAGCCACTCTGTGGGAGAAAGATGTGGCAGTCTGCTTCTGTCAATATTACAGCCTTGGAAACTCTGTGAGGCAGTTCTACTCTGTCCTGTAGGGTCGCTATGAGTTGGAATTGATGGCAATGGGTTTTGTTTTGTTTTTTGGTTTTATTAATGAGGCAAGGATGAAAAAAATCTTTTTAACAGGTGTAAAAAGGAACTGAAAAAAAGTTTAGAAGAAAAATTATGCACTTACGTAAAAAAAAATTGTAAAAATGTAGATTGTGACTAGCTGATGAGTATCTCAATGAAAATTCTTGGGGGGTTTCAGCTAACAGCAAGCTCAGTATGAATTAACAGATATTTCTATCAAATGTAATAAAATATTAGGCAACTTTAATGAAAGTTCTGTTCACTCTGATCAGATCCCATCTGATATGATGTCTCTCCAGAAAATAGCAAATAGGGAAGTGAGGGGTCTCTAAGTAACATACGGAGAGAACTCCTGAAGGAAGTCAAAATGCTTAGCCTAGAAAATAGAAAACTTGAAGGGGAACACGGTGGTTGTAAGCTGCCACCGAATTGGTTCCCACTCAGCGACCCTATTGTACGACAAAACAAAACACTGTCCCATCCTTTGCCATCCTCATAATTGTTAGGCTTGAGCCCATTGTTGCAGCCACTGTGTCAGTCCATCTTGTTGAAGGTCTTCCTCTTTTTTGCTGACCGTCTACTTTACCAAGCATGATGTCCTTCTCCAGGGACTGGTCCCTCCTGATAACATGTCCGAAGTATATGAGGCGAGGTCTTGCCATCCTTGCTTCTAAGGCACATTCTAGCTGTATTTCTTCCAAGACAGATTTGTTTGTTCTTTTGGCAGTCCATGTTACATTCGGTATTCTTCACTAACACCATAATTCAGAGGTGTCAGTTCTGGTCTTCCTTACTCATTGTCCAGCTTTCGCATGCATGTGAGGCAATTGAAAACACCATGGCTTGGGTCAGGCATACACCTTAGTCCTTAAAGTGACATCGTTGCTTTTCAACACTTTAAAGAGGTCTTTTGCAGCAGATTTGCCCAATGCAGTGTGTTGTTTGATTTCTTGACTGCTGCTTCTATGGGCATTGATTGTGGATCCAAGTAAAATAAAATCCTTGACAACTTCAATATTTTCTCCATTTATCATGATGTTGCTTATTGGTCCAGTTGTGAGGATTTTTGTTTTCTTTATGTCGAAGTGTAATCCATACTGAAGGCTGTAGAGTTTGATCTTCATCAGTAAGTACTTAAAAGTCCGCTTCACTTTCAGCAAGCAAGGTTGTGTCATCTGCATAACACAGGTTGTTAATGAGTCTTTCTCCAGTCCTGATGCCGTGTTCTTCATATAGTCCAGCTTCTTGGATTATTTGCTCAGCATGCAGACTGACTATGGTGAAAGTTCTTTTCAGATAGTCAAGGGAGATCATTTGGGACATATTACTCTTATTCTGGATAACCCAGAATGAGCAGCAGCTGTAATTTCTAGTCTAGCTCATAAAATACCTTTTCTAATATTGACCCTCATTTATCATCTGTACCATTCTTGGTAATCTCCCTCACATTAACATCTTTTTGGGTGGCAAATAGATCTCACTTCCTCCTTTCCTGGAAATGACTCTCAATAAAGATCAAGTCCTCCTGGCCATTGCTAATTGAACCTGACCCCAGCTGGCCAATCATTCTCTCTTCTTGGTATTTTGAAGCTTAGGCTGGAGAGGTGATGAAATTATATGTCTTTGGAACTAAATTACTGTCAGTGCTTTAAGGAAAAGGTTTGCAAGGTCCTGCTGCTGAAGCCCTCTCAGTATCCTTTCTCCACAAGTGAATGTTTCATTTCATTCTCTTAAGATAACTCCATATCCTTCCAACAGGATGCCAGTTGGGTTCTCCAGGAAGCAACTGTCATAACACTTAGGAAGAGGAAGGAGGTAAGATAGGGCAAGAGAAGCCATCAGACAGTAAGGCAGAACTGACACTTTAGACCAGCCCAAGGGGGAGCCCTGGAGCAAGCACTGCCAGGTATCTCAGCCTTGCTCTGTCATTGGCTGAAGGTCTTCAGAGAAGAGCATAACCTCAGCTATCACCACCTTTCTCAGTCATTGCCTGGGGACTTGCCTGAGAAGAGTGTGACCTTGGCTCAAAAGCTGAGGCATACCTTGAATTTGCTAACAGCTGAAGGCAATCAACTAACCTCACTTCTGGCCTATAGAGCCATCACTAAGATTTCAAGAGAAAAAAATATATACACTTATAAGGCCAAAGAGTATAGGAGAGGAGATGACAGGCAGATGACAAGACAATTTTAGAAACTAGAAAGCAAATAGGCAATTGGTAATGACTTAATAGACCAGAGAAAAATGAAAGTGCTCACAGGTGGTGATGGGGAGAAGGCTAGAAGCAAGCTGATTCAAGCTCTTACAGGCTCAGGCATTAGAGGCACTAGGTACCTCCGAGGCGGGTAAGGTGGGGCAAAAAATAGGTGGGGCAAAAAATAGTGAGACCCTCCTAGTTGCCCTACTCACCCAGACTAGGTTACTAATCCACCCCAACACCAGTGGCTTATTTTCTGGAGCTGCTGAATCAGAGGATCTCTGGATTCAGGAATATCAGCAGAGGATTAAGTGAAAGACTACATATTGAGCGGTGAGCTACCCAGACTCCTTTCCCGATTTAACTCCCAGAAAACTGGCAGCCAAGTTAATATTCTCCAAGTAGGGGATTAGAGGATTCTTTCTGTAAGGAAAACCCTGCCCAAGAAAAAACAATCTATAGTTACTAACAGTTGGGAGATTCCCAGTGGAACAGCCTAGTTCTGGCCCAGGAAGCCTGCGAATGAACAAACTCCACTCATGCTCACTGAGCCTCATTAGCTTGATGGTGTTTGCAGTATGAATGGACAGCTCATGATCAGACATCTGAGAAAAGCCTCTGAAATGAAAGAGATTCATACATGCAAATTAAAGGGTGAGGTGGGGGGTGGGGGGAGATACTCAAGCAATGCAGGAATAGAGAAATGAAAATATAATTACTATTCCTAGATGAGAAGATAGTATAGCCATGATGTAAGAGAAGGATGCTATGAAAAGGAATATTCAAAGAATAAGAGGGAGCTTTATGAAATTAAAAATGTAACTGCTACAATTAATTCAATGTAAAGGTTGGAGAAAACAAAAAAAAGACAAAATGGAAAGTTGAAGTGATGAGAAAATTTGAAATGAAAAAATTAAGGATTACAAAAACATAACCTAAAATTATAAGTTCTTTGTGGCACTTACTATATCTTATAAATTCATTTATATTTCAAGGTGTTTGTTGGACTGTAAATAATTCCAGTGGGATGAATATGCACCTGTAATGATTTTTTTTACATGCAGTAGATGGCAGCAAATGCCTATAAATTTAGAATTCATAATTTTACTGTCTTAATACACTTATACCAGCTTTGTAACTTTTTAAAAAATTACACAATTTTTTTTATCTGGATAGAAAAAATTTCAGTATCCCCTCCCATGTTTGAGCAGTCATATCCCAAAACTTATGTTTCTGGCTGCCATTTTTCAGCCATGACCAAAGTAATGATATCTTGTGGTTTCATCAAAGTAACCGTATCATGTGTGAAAAGTCTAATCACAACCCCGAAGATGGTACCCCAGATTTAAACCGTTTGCAGATTCAAGGTAAGCAAGCTAAGATTAGAGTGAGAATCAGCAGGACCACCTGGCATTTTAGTAAAGACAGGTGCTTCTATTCAGAGAAGGGAGTTCAAGCAAGAGTTCATAGAGAGGAAAGAGCCAATAAACAGATACTCTGACTCGGTGATCTGCAGCTGCATAAAGGAAGGTAAGGTGATTTCAACCTGGTATCTCCAATTCTGAGGAAGTAAGTCTGTTTCGTCTTTCTAAAGCTAGTTACTGCTGTAGACTCTTCTAGTTTCAGAGGGGTTTGAAGGCAGCAAAATGAGTGCTTATTATTGAACGATAGCTACAGACCTCTCAGGCATTTGAAAGAAGTATTTTCCTAGTAACATGTTTTACAGACTTAGTTCTTATTTGGAAGAGATGCTTGGTAAGTTTGCTTTGTGGGCGAGGCATGATACTGCATTTTCTTCTTTTCAGCCAGGGCAATGGAAGAAACAGCGAATTCGACCAGGAGAGGGAGCACAATATTCAGAACTTCCCAACTGCTGGAAGGCTTGTGTCTGGGCCCAACGAGTGATACCATAAGGGATTGGGGAGGCCAACAAATCCCAGACCCGCCTTGACTGTTTATCCCAGTTTGCCCGACAAATAGTGTCGTTTTTTTCTGTGCACCACGACATGAAGAAGGTTGGAAAGCATTACCTCTGAGTCATTCTTGAGACGCAGTTAAAGCCAGCTTTGGGATGAGTGAAGAGAAATTCACATTGACTGTCTTTATTTCCAGGTAATTATCAAAGTCTAAAAATATCCTTGTAATTTTAGCACGGTTAAATGATAGGATGGGATTTTTTCCCTCTTCTTATTCCCTTCTTTTCTCTTCTTCCCCCTACTCTTTCTCTAGAGGATCTCTTCGGTAAGCCTGATTGAGAAAAGAGTCAGCCATTTTTAACATGTTAACACACTGAAGTTCTGCTGTGTCATCAATATTAATTAAAAAAAGGTCTGTTTGTCGAGCATATGATTCACGCAGAAGGACCTAAAGTTTTCCTCCAAGGATGCGTAGGATTTGCAGGAACTGACTTAGCCCTTCCAGGGGGAAATAGAAAAGAACTGTACATGCCTCCTGTGTATACAGTCAGAATTACTGGCTCACGGGTACATGCATTTTAAATTTTAATACGTACTGCTGAGTTGCACTCCCAAACAGCTGTACCAATTGTGGAAGGATATCTGTTTGCCCAAGCCCATTTCAAACTTGATATTTTTTCCCAATCCACAGGTGAAGAATGATTGTTTTCTTTACATTCCCCAGATAAGGCAGAAACTTTTCTTCTCATGTTTGTAAACTTTTCAGATTTTTTTTCCTCTGTGAATTGCTTGTCATATCGTTTGTCCATTTTTTTAAAAAAATTGGGTCATATTTTTCTTACTGAATTATAGGAGCTCTTTACTTAATCTAGTAGTAAGCCTTTGTCTGCTATTGTTGTTAAATGCCGTGGAGTTGGTTCTGATTCATAGTGACCCTCCATGCAACAGAACAAAACCCTGCCCGGTCCTGCGCCATCCTCACAATTGTTATGCTTGAGCCCACTGTTGCAGCCACTTTGTCAGTCCGTCTCGTTGAGGGTTTTCCTCTCCCTCTACCAAGCATTATGTCTTTCTCTAGGAACTGGTCCCTTCTGATAGCATGTCCAAAGTATGTGAGATGAAGTCACGCCATTCTCACTTCTAATGAGCATTCTGGTTGTACTTCTTGCAAGACATTTGTTCGTTCTTCTGGCAGTCATGGTATATTGTCTGCTACAGATGTTATGAATATTGTATTTTCTAGTCTGTCGCTTGTCTTTTCATTTTGTTTATCGTGTCTTTTTGTAAAACTAAAGTTTAAAATTTTGGCATAGTCAAATTTATAAATTCTTTTTTTTCTTTTATGGCCAACATGGAATTTTAAAAGAAAGTTGGATAGTATTTGGAAAAGGAAGATCCTAGACAATATGGCAGAGTTCATAAGAGAACCCCAGTAGAAAGCAGACCAGTCCCATCTCTGTCTTGACTGAAGGAAAGTAGGGAACAAGCAGTAGGACCAATGAAATAGCCTGTGTGGAAATCTAACAGGTTCTGAAAGTAGAAAGTGGGTTCTAAAGGAGGAATGTGACCAGAAAAATGTGACTAGACTTCTCAGAGACTCAGAGGTGGATTTTGGAGGAGTTACAAGGCCCTCCCTTGAGATGTTATGAGGGTTAAAAATATGGGGAGTGTATGTAGGCGCCTGGGCTTGACTTGACTAATGGCTTTATAACAAACTTTTGGCTTTACCTTACGCACAAATGATTCTAATCTAATCACAAAGCCAGAAGTCCTCTCATTTTCTCTCTGCTAGAATGAGTCAAGAACTTGCCATATATGTTTATAAAGGCAGTGGAGATGGGGAAGGGTCTTGAATAAGTGCTGGCAGGAGCCAGGTTATGGACTGGCTCTGCTGGACAACTTCAGGCAGCTCAAGGGGCAAGAGAAACTCCTGAGATTCTTATTTTTAATTCTTATGGAAAAAGGGAAAGCTATACTACAGAGGAAAACCCTGGTGGCATAGTGGTTAAGAGCTGTGTCTGCTAACCAAAAGTTCGGCAGTTCAAATCCACCAGGTGCTCCTTGGAAACTCTATGGGGCAGTTCTGCTCTGTCCTGTAGGTTCACTATGAGTCAGAATCGACTATACCGCAATGAGTTTGGTTTTTTTTTATACTACAGAGAGTCATAGCAAGTAATGTAGTTTATTAATTTCCTAAGGCTGCCATAACAGATTACTACAAACTGGGTGGCTTCAAACAACATAAATTTATTCTCTCAGAGTTCTGGAGCCAGCAGTCCAAAATCAAGGTGTCAGTCAGGCTGGTTCTTCCTGGAGGCTCTGAGGGAAAAACAGTCCCATGCCTCTCTCTAGCTTCTGGTGAATCCAGAATCCTTGGCGTTCCTTGATTTTTAGATGCATCACTCCAATCTCTGCATCCATCTTCACATCACCTTCTTCTGTGTGTGCCCTTTCCTGTCTCTTATAAGGGCACTCCATTGGATTTAGGGCTCACCCTAATCCAGTGTGTTCCCATCTAGATCCTTACCGTAATTACATCTGAAAAGTTCCTATTTCCAAATAAGTTCACATTCTGAGGGTCTGGGTGGACATGAATTTTGGGAGGTCACAATTGAATCCACTACAATAGGGTAGCTCTTTTCAGCTAGTACAACACTTTGGAGCAGTTGAGGCAGAAGTAGCCTGGAAGTTGTGGAAGGAAATACTGGCACCTACATTAATTCAAGATCCAATTATTTTCTGCTTTGAATTTTTTTTTGATACCATGTGTTTTCATTAATGGAAGCATGCTGAATTATGGAGTGTGTTTAAATTTTTGGTTGGTAATATGGATGTACTGCATGTTTTAAAGTTAGGAAAGGTGTGCATCAAGGTTGTATACTTTCACCATACTTATTCAATCTGTATGCTGAGCAAATCATCCCAGAAGCTGGTCTATATGAAGAAGAATGGGACATCAGGATTGGTGAAAAACTCATTAACAACCTGTATTATGCAGATGACATAACCTTGCTTGCTGAAAGCGAAGAGGATTTGAAGCACTTACTGATGAACATCAAAGACCACAGCCTTCAGTATGGATTACACCTCAACATAAAAACAAAAATCCTCACAACCGGACCAATAAGCAACATCTTGATAAATGGAGAAATGATTGAAGTTGTCAGGGATTTCATTTTACTTGGGTCCACAATCAACACCCATGGAAGCAGCAGCCAAGAAATCAAAAGATGTATTGCATTGGGCAAATCTACTGCAGAAGACCTCTTTAAAGTGTTGAAAAGCAAAGATGTCACCTTGAAGACTAAGGTGCACGTGACCCAAGCCATAGTGTTTTCAATCACCTCGTGCATGCAAAAGCTGGGCAATGAATAAGGAAGACCAAAGAAGAATTGACACCTTTGAATTATGGTGTTGGCGAAGAATATTGAATATGCCGTGGACTGCCAAAAGAACAAACAAATCTGTCCTGGAATAAGTACAGCTAGAATGCTCTTTAGAAGCAAGGATAGCAAGACTTACCTCACATACTTTGGACATGCTATCAGGAAGGACCAGTCCCTGGAGAAGACATCATGCTTGGTAAAGTAAGGATCAGCAAAAAAGAGGAAGACCCTCAAGGAGATGGATTGACACAATGGCTGCAACGGTGGGCTCAAGCATAACAATGATTGTGGGGATGGCACAGGACCAGGCAGTGTTTCGTTCTGTTGTACACAGGGTCGCTATTTAAGTCAGAACCTACTCAACAGCATCTAACAACAAAAACAATATGGATTTTGAGAAATATTATCTGGTTACTGCATGGTTACCACAGAACTTTTAAGAGTCTCGAACCCCGTAATTAGTGGGTACCCATCTGTACCTTTGGACTTTGGTTGCTGGTGTTTTTTGTGGTGCCTTCATTTAGGTTACATGGTGAACCTCTGGTTTTCTAAATATGACACACACAAAAACAAAACAAAACCCACCAGGGCTCCCTAACTATCACACAGGAAACCATAACTATGCTTACAAGGCTTATCTAGGGGTACAAAAGCCAAAAGAGACCAAATTTTTACCCAACCGTACTTCCTGGTTGTGCTACCTCACTTGCAAACCTCACACCCCAGCTGTTTTGTTTCAACTAACGTTTCTTTCACCTTTTGCCATTACACAAGTCCCCACTGGAGGGCAGCAAATACTTTCAGTGGTAAAAGTATACTCCCAAAGAACCTGAGAGCTGGAAAAAGTGGGTGCTATATGGTATATGAAAGGGTTAAAAGCAGTAGAATTCAGAAACTTGCATGCCTCATGTTGGCCAGGAGAGAACTCCTATTGGAAATTATGTATCCTTTAGCAGGAATCCTTTTTAGTGCTGGCAGACTGTCCCTGTCCAAGGGCATTCTCTCTTGGTACTGGAAAAGGTGCGGAAGTGCTGAGGGCTGTCAAGAAAGAGTGGTGGCTCAGACTAAGCTAGGTAGACTTTACAACAATCTCCAAGTTTGAGCTGAATGCTGGATAAAGTAACTTCAGTCCTTTTTCTAGACTATAGAGGCTGGTAAAGAACGATGCCACAGGGAGAGCCATGCCAAGAATTGCTGGACAGTGGGTCCCAAGTAACTCTCTTTCATTAATCCTTCTGTGAGTGAATTATAAGGTCCTTGCGGCTTTATACCTGGGATAGCCTGTAATGAGCCTATTAATTTCCAGAGCATGTTGTAAGAGAAGTAGTAACTGTGCTGCACAGTTGTGCCAGAGATCTCTGGGTCTGACCGAAATAGGTGAGCTGGTTACATCCAGCTCCATGAACCCACTATTGTTGGCCATAGATGAAGGAAGTTATCACACACACACAGATGCACCTTTTGTAACTACATCCCTCCAGTGTTCCCCAAGGCTCCTGGGAGGGGTGAGGTCAGGATATTAAGAACAGGGTAGTGAAGATGGCACAGAACCAGGCAACATTTCATTCTATTATACATAAGGTCTCCATGAGTCAAAGCCAGTTCAATGGCAAATAACAGTGCTTTGCACTTCCCCAGCACCCGATCTAGGAATGAAAAGAAGGTTAAAATGGAACTTGAGGGCTGGGAACAAGGCATGCCCTCTTTCTACATGTGGGAGGAACAATGGAGTTGTATGAGCCCAAACCTTTTAGTGAATGTGGTAGGGAGTACTGTCAGAAAGCCATGATTTAAGGCAGTGCTGTCCAATAGAAGTTTCTGTGATGATGAAAATGTTCTGTGTCTGTGCTGTCCAATTCTGTGGGCAGTCAACTGATGTGGCTATTGAGTATATTAAATGTGGATCATATTAAGGGATTCTTAATTAACAACATTCTATCTGAATTTTAAAGTTTTTATGCATTTCCAAGTCCTTATGCATTTATGAGGGTGTGTATGAATGACAGGTTACTGAACAAACAGCCTTAGATTGGTTGGATGCTGTGCCCTGAGTTCAGGATGCCCTGAACTGCCTAACAGCAATTAGAGTGTTAGGAATAGTTGTTACCAGATGCTCGTGGTGGAAAAGAAAAAGAAAGTTTACATTTGTCAGTAGGATTTTTTTTCTTTTAGTTCAAGAGGAGGCCCTGGGGGCATCACTGGAGACCCAGCCATCTTCCAGCCACTGAGTGGTTGGGAATATGAACTAGTTGGTAACAGTAGGTAACGTTTCAATTAGATTGAAAAGGCTTCAAGCATGAGAAACAGCTTCCTGAAGTGGTAGCTATCCTACAGGAGACAGGAGGGAAGAAATTTGTCACTTGACAAGTGTAATTTCTGCTGCACTTCAGAGAAGTACGTGGAACACATCACTTCCAATAAGTAATTTCTGTCCTGATCCATCAACTTCTGAGAACTAAAGACATGTTTTGAGCTTAATGGGTATTATAGGTGGTTTGTCAGAGATAATCCTGAAATCACCAGCCTTTTACCCATTTGCCTCAAGAGTCTAACTGGGCAGTACAAGGACTTCTCAGGAAAGGAGTAACCATGGAATCGGAAAGGGGGCAGAGTACCTGCCTAACGATGAGATGCATTCCAAGCACTAGTGGGGGGGATTCGGCAAACCCCAGTGAGCTTTGCAGAGTATACACTATTTTATATCAGAAGGATTTCAGGCAAAGAAACCTGTGGTATTGTTAATGGTTTCTCATCTGACAGACAGCAAGGCCCTATATGTCTTTTGTGAGTTTTAGAGTGACATGGTCTCTCACAGATGTGTTGAAGGATACATGTAGGTTCTTCTGGCCCAGAGAGGAGCCTTGTCCTTATCTTGCCTCAGGTAAGACACAGGTGTGCGACAAAAAGGTGGAAGAGGAAGTGAAAACTGGCAGTGTTTGTGGAACTCATTCAGTTCTTTGCTTCGTAATTTTATTTATAATACAGAAAACTTTTTTTTTTCTCCTTTGATTTTCTGCCTTTGGTGTCATTCTTAGAAATGCCTTTCTCTCCATAGGACAACAAATGTTCTGCTCATATGGTCTAGTACATTTATACTTTTATTTTCCCCCTTTAGATAATATTCCATCTGAAATATAAAGTTTGTATTGTGAGGTAGGATGAGGTGGAAACCAGCTTTGTTTTTCTAAAAGACTAGCTGACTAGCCTGTTGTCTCAGTAGGCTTTACTGAATAATCTATCCTCTACCACTGTTGTAAAGTGCCATCTGCAATGCCTACTCTGTTCCACTAACGGTGGTGAGCTCTGGTTCAGCAGGACACTGACATTCACAAGGCCAGTAGCCCCACCTAGCATCAGTCTCACTTAGTTCTGCAGGATATAAGACAGGAAGTACACTGTGTCAGCAGAACAGCATCAGATGCCCTTACAGCAGTCCAGGAGCTAGTTTTGATCACCCAAGTGACAGTGCAAGTGTGAGGGAACCTGACCACAAAGGAACCAAGACCACCATGGGAACCAGTATTGCTTGTAAGAGCCCTTGAGCATAGTTTTCAGAGCCCTGCAAGGAAGGACACGCTGTTACAAGAGTTACACTACACCGGAAGCCCAATGACCCTGCTTCCCATAGGCTTTACTGTCCATGTATAGTCCTCCCAGGCTAGGTGCAATTAACTCAGTAGGGGTCATTTTTAATAGAAGAAATGTTGCCTGGTAACACAGCTGACATTCCACGCTTATCAGGTTTCCAGGCAAATAATGCTGGGAGAAGGTAAACACAAGGTCTTTTCCTCATGGAAAA
The DNA here is from genome assembly GCF_000243295.1 of Trichechus manatus latirostris. Lineage (NCBI taxonomy): Eukaryota > Metazoa > Chordata > Mammalia > Sirenia > Trichechidae > Trichechus > Trichechus manatus. The sequence goes on along the minus strand of NW_004443992.1, from coordinate 3,964,385 downwards.
GGAGAAAGGGTTACTTTATCCACATGATTTTTACCACATAACAAATTCTAATACTATCTCTGCATTTTGTTTTGTTCCATTGATCTCTTCACCTATTTCTGAGTCAGTATCAAATTATTTTAATGATTATAACTTTATAGCACATTTATTTTAAACGAACTTTTCATTGAAATGTAATATGTTGTTGTTAGGTGCCATCGAGTTGGTTCTGACTCATAGCAACCCTATGTACAACAGAACAAAACACTGCCCGGTCCTGTGCCATCCTCACAGTTGTTGGTATGTTTGAGCCCATTGTTCTAGCCACTGTGTCAATCCATCTTATTGAGGGTCTTCCTCTTTTTTGCTGACCCTCTACCTTACCAAGCATGATGGCCTTCTCCAGGACTGGTCCCTCCTGATAACATGTCCAAAGTATGTGAAATGAAGTCTTGCCATCTTCACTTCCAAAGAGCCCTCTGGCTGTACTTCTTCCAAGACAGAATTGTTATTCTTCTGGCAGTCCATGGTATAGTCAATATTCTTCACCAGCACCATAATTAAAAGGCATCAGTTCTTCTTTAGTCTTTCTTATTCATTGTACAGCTTTCACACGCATATGAGGGAACTGAAAACATCATGGCTTGGATCAGGCACACCTTAGTCTTCAAAGTGACATCTTTGCTTTTCAACACTTTAAAGAGGTCTTTTGCACAGACTTGCCCAGTGCAATGCATCCTTTGATTTCTTGACTGTTGCTTCCATGGGCGTTGACTGTGGGCCCAAGTAAAATGAAATCCTTGGCAAGGTCAATATTTTCTCCATTTATCATGATGTTGCTTATTGTTCCAAGTGTGAGGTTTTCTGTTTTCTTTATGTTGAGGTGTAGTCCATACCGAAGGCTGTAGTGCTTGGGCTTCATCAGTAAGTGCTTCAAGTCCTCTTCACTTTCAGCAAGCAAGGTTGTGTCATCTGCATATCACAGATTGTTAATGAGTCTTCCTCCAGTCCTGATACCACATTCTTCATATAGTCCAGTTTCTCGGATTATTTGCTCAGCATACAGATTGAATAAGTATGGTGAAAGGATACAACTCTGATGCACACCTTTCCTGATTTTAAACCACGAAGTATCCCCTTGTTCTGTTCGAATGACTGCCCCTTGGTCTATGTACAGGTTTTGCATGTGCACAAGTAAGTGTTCTGGAATTCCCATTCTTCTCAATGTTATCTATAATTTGTTATGATCCACACAGTCCAATGCCTTTGCATAGTCAATAAAACACAGGTAAACATCTATCTTAGTTATTTAGTGTTGCTATAACAGAAATACCACCAGTGGATGGCTTTAACAAACAGAAATTTATTCTCTCACAGTCTAGTAGGCTAAAAGTCTGAATTCAGGGTGCCAGCTCCAGGGGAAGGCTTTCTCTCTCTGTCAGCTCTGGAGGAAGGTCCTTGTCATCAATCTTCCCCTGGTCTAGGAGCTTCTCAGCACAGGGACCCTGGGTCTATAGGATGTGCTCTGCTCCTGACACTACTTTCTTGAGTGGTATGAGGTCCCCTGTCTCTCTGCTTGCTTCTCTCTTTTATATCTCAAAAGAGATTGACTCAAGGTACAACCTAATATTGCAAATTGAGTCCTGCCTCATTAACATAACTGCCTGTAATCCTGCCTCAACATCACAGAGGTAGGATTTACAACAGATAGGAAAATCACATCAGAGAAAAAAATGGTGGACAGTCATACAATACTGGGAATCATGGCCTAGCCAAGTTGACATGTATTTTTGGGGGACACAATTCAATCTATAACAACATCTTTCTGGTATTTTCTGCTTCCAGCCAAGATCCGTCTGATGTCAGCAGTAATATCCCTCGTTCCATGTCCTCTTCTGAATCCGACTTGAATTTCTGGAAGTTCCCTGTTGATGTACTGCTGCAACTGTTTTTGAATGATCTTTAGCAAAATTTTACTTGTGTGTGATATTAAGGAGATTGTTTGATAATTTCCACATTCTGTTGGATCACCTTTCTCCGGAACGGGCACAAATGTGGATCTCTTCCAGTTGGTTGGCCAGGTGGCTGTCTTCTAAATTTTTTGGCATAGATGAGTGGGTACCTCCAGTGCTGCATCAATTTGCTGAAACATCTTAATTGGTATTCTGTCAATTTGGAGCCTTGTTTTTTGCCAGTGTCTTCGGTGTAGGTTGGACTTCTTCCTTCAATACAACCAGTTCTTGATCATATGCTACCTCCTGAAATGGTTGAATGTCAACCAATTCTTTGTGGTACAGTGACTCTGCATATTCCTCCCATCTTCTTTTGATGCTGCCTGCATTGTTCAATATTTTGCCCATAGAGTCTTTCAAAATTGCAACTCGAGATTTGAATTTTTTCTTCAGCTCTTTCAGCTTGAAAAATGCCAAGCATGTTCTTCCCTTTTGGTTTTCTAACTCGAGGTCTTTGCACATTTCATTATAATACTTTACTTTGTCTTCTCCAGCCACTCTTTGAAATATCCTGTTCATCTCTTTTACTTCACCATTTCTTCCATTCGCTTTAGCGACTTTACGTTCAAGAGCAAGTTTCAGAGTCTCTTCTGACATCCATTTTGGTCTTTTCTTTCTTTCCTATCTTTTAAATGGCCTGTGCTTTCTTCATGTATGATGTCCTTGATGTCATTCCACAACTTGTCTGGTCTTCACTCATTAGTGTTCCATGAGTCAAATCTATTTTTGAGATGGTGTCCAAATTCAGGTGGGATATACTCAAGGTTGTATTTCGTTTCTCGTGGACTTATCTTAATTTCCCTCAGCTTCAGCTTGAACTTGCATATGAGCAATTGATGGTCTGTTACATAGTCAGCCCCTGGCCTTGTTCTGACTGATAATACTGAGCTTTTCCATCATCTCTTTCCACAGATGTAATTGATTTGGTTCTTGTGTTTTCCATCCAGTGAGGTCCAAATGTATAGTTACTGTTCATGTTGTTGAAAAAGGTATCTACAGTGAAGAAGTTGTTGGTCTTGCAAAATTCATCATTCAATTTCCGGCGTCATTTCTATCACCAAAGCCATATTTTCCAACTATAGATCCTTCTTCGTTTCCAACTTTCACATTCCAATCACCAGTAATTATCAATGCATCTTGATTGCATGTTTGATCAGTTTCAGATTGTAGAAGTTGGTAAAAATCTTCAATTTCCTCATTTTTTGCATTAGTGGTTGGTGCATAAATTTGAACAATAGCCACATTAATTGGTCTTCCTTGTACAAGTATTGATATTTTCCTATCACTGACAGCATTGTACTTTGGGATGGATCTTGAGATGTTCTTTTTGACAACAAATGCAATGCCATTCCTCTCCAATTTGTCAGTCCCAACATGGTAGACCGTATGGTTATCCGATACAAAATGGCCAATATCAGTCCATTTCAGCTCCCCAGTGCCTTGGATATTGATCTTTATGCATTCCATTTGAAGACTTCCAATTTTCCTAGTTTCATACTTCATACATTCTACGTTCTGATTATTAATGTATGTTTGCAGCTGTTTTTTTTCTCATTTTGAGTTGTGCCACATCAGCAAAGGAAGGTCCTGAAAGTTTGACTCCATCCATGTCATTAAGATCAACTCTACTTTGAGGAGGCAGCTCTTCCTTATTTTGAGTGACTTCCAACCCGAGGGGCTCATCTTCTGGCACTATATCAGACAATGTTCCGCTGGTATTCATAGGGTTTTCACTGGCCAATTTTTTCAGTAGACTGCCAGGTCCTTCTTCCTAGACTGTTTTAGTCTGCAAGCTCCACTGAAACCTATCTAGCATGGGTGACCCTGCTGGTATTTGAAATACCAGTGGCATAGCTTTCAGCATCTCAGCAACATGCAAGCCACCACAGTAGTACAAACTGACAGATGTGTGATGGGACTTGTAATATACTTTAGGAAAAGGGTCCAAATCATAAGCATAGAGGTCAGTGAATTATTTCAAAGTGAAATTACCACCCAAATCACAACAGAACATTACTAGCTCCCCTACAGAGTACCTAATGCTCATTCCCGGGCATTATGCCCCTGTGTGGTTTGAACTGTGTTGATAAGTCAATTAAAGAAGATACTGGCTAAGGAATAAGGTGCATACACACACGTATATATATGTGTATATGCATATATATGCATATATATGTACATACATAGACGTATATATATATTTGCTCATGTTAAAAAGTATCTCTCAATTACTGTTTTCCTGAGTGTTGAGTGTTGAATTCGGTCAAAAGTTTTTTCAGTATCCATGGGGATAATTATATGATTATTTTCCTCAGATTTATAAACAGATATCCTAATATTAAACCAACCTTGCGTTCCTGGATAAATTCCACTTGGCTGTGGTACATTATTTTCTTGATGTGAGGTTGTATTCTGTTTGCTAATATTTTAGTATTTTTCATTAATATTCATGAGTGATATTGGTCTGTAGTTTAAGTATCAGCGTTACACTTGCCTTATAAAAAGGATTAGGAAGTTTTCCTTCATTTCAATGCTCTAGAATAACAATCGAGCAATTGGGTCTACTGGTCTTTGAAGGTTTGGTAGAATTTCCCTGTGAAACCATATGGGCCTGGTGCTTTCATGCCAGATAATTCCTTAATAACTTTCTCTGTTTCTTCTATGGAACTTAGTCCTGTATAAGGGACACGTGGAGCTGGCGCCTTTGACTATTCCTTTCACTGTCTAAGTAAGTAATAAACTGTCTGAATCTAACAAGGGCCAATTCTACCAGCCAATTCTGTCGCCTTGCCTAGTTTTGTGCTTGACAGTTGCTGTGTTGTTACATAATTATTTATAAGTGTCAAATCTTTGTTGTAAATTGTTGGTTTTAGCATTAAAAATTATCCCACTTTGTCACATTTAATGCTTTTGAGCAGGAATTGTGCTTTGTCTGATATCAGAATCACTATCCCTGCTCTGTTAGTGGTTCAAAACAACACAAACTTATTATCTTACAGTTTTTGTGGGTCAAGAGTCCAGGCATGGTGTGGCTGGAGTCTCTGCTTGGTCTCACAAGGATGAAATGAAGGTGTTGGCTGAGCTGTTGTCCTTTCTGGACGTTCTGTGAAAGAATCTGCTTCCAAGCTCATTCAGGTTGTTGGCAGAATTCAGTTTCTTGTGGTTAAAGGACTAAGGTCCCTGGATGTCTTTACTGGCTTTAGCTGGAGGCTGTTCTCAGCTCCTAGAGTCCTCCTCCATCTTCAAGCCAGCAATGGCATATCTAATTCTTCTCGTGCTTCAAATCTGACTTCCTCTTCTGTAACCAGCTGGAGAAAACGGCTTTCATAGGGCTTGCGTGATTACAGCACGCCCACCAGGATAATCTCCATTTCTTAAAGTCAACTGTGAAACATAATCTAATTAGTCACGGGAGTAAAACTCATCATTTTCACAGTTCTAGAGATTATGCAGGTATGTACACCAGGGGGACAAGAAACTTTGGGACCATCTTAGAATTTTGTCTACCATACTGCTCCTTTGTCACCTTGCTTAGTGTGTTGGTTTTGAAGTGTCTGATGGCAGTCTCTTTTGCCTTTGTAGATTATTTGATCTTTTTGCCAGTAGACCTTGAGAATTGTCTTTTAAATCTAATAGTTGTATGTCCCAAAGTTGGTCATCCCCGCACCCTTCCAGGTACCCAATGAACCCTTTCAATATGTAGATTTCGATTTTTTTTTTCTATTTCTGCAAAGTGTTCTTAGATTATTGTTTTAAATATTACCTCTGTTCCACTGTTTCGTTTTTCTTCATTAGGAGCTCCAATAACATGAATATTATTCCTTCTTTGTCTGTATTCCATTCCATTACTTTCTGTCTGACATTTTTTACTTATGTCATTTTCACTTTCTTGGTTGTCTTCCTGCCTTTCTTCAGTGACTCTTATTTTGAGTCTATTCTCCCTTGGGCATCTTGTAATTTATTCTTCATTTCTGAGATAATTTTGTCCTTTTCTTCCTATTTCTTTCCAGAGTTTAATCAATTCTCTTTTTAGTTCTGATTTTGTCCATTTCTGTTCTTAGTTTTTGAATTTTTGATTCATGGTGGTTTTTCATAATTTCAAAAGTCTGTTTGAATATATATTCATTTGGAGTGTCCACTTTTGGTTTCTTGTGCTTCATGGTTTTTTTTGCGGGGGGCGGGATTTTCTTTAGTTGATATGTATGAATTTCATTTCCTGGTTTTCTGTAGTGGCTCTGTATGGACTTTCCTCTTGTTTATATTTATGGTATTGGGTTGCTTTGCAGTATTTCTAGTTTAATGGTGCCCTCTTCTGTCAGGATTGCAAAGTCCAGGTACTTTGCAAGAGTTTTTTAAATTTATTTTTTGTTTTGGAGAGGGTTTTTTTTTTCTTTTTTTTTTTAGCAGTAGTAAGAAAGGTTACAAGTTCTCTGATTTTATGGTTCTCCTGTCTTGCTAGACCTTAAGATTTCCTTTTCCTTTTTTTTTTTTGTTGTTGTTCTCTCCATCTGTTGAAGGGATTTCTCCCTTTCTTTTTGCCTTTTTTTCTCCTCCAGAAGCTATGCATTTTGAAGAGTACTCCTTTAAATCATGTGTACTTTGAAGTTCCTTTCCTGTAGTTCCTGCTCTGATCTGCCTGGACAATTTTTTAGTATTTCCAGACTTAGGGCACACTTTGACTTTGTGGTGGTGGTTTAAAATCAGTCTAATACCCTGTCATGGACTGAATTGTGTTCCCCCAAAATATCTGTCAACTTGGCTGGGTCATGATTCCCAGTATTGTATGATTGTGTACCATTTTGTAATCTGATGTGATTTCCTTATGTGTTGTAAGCTCCATCACTATGATGTAATAAGATGGATTAGCAGCAGTTATACTGATGAGGTCTACAAGTTTAGATAGTGTCTTAAGCCAAGCTCTTTTAAGATATAGAAGCGAGAAGCGAGCAGAGACATGTGGGAACCTCATACCACCAAGAAAGCAGTGCCAGGAGCAGAGTGTGTCCTTTGGACCTGAGGTTCCTGTGCTGAGATGCTCCCAGATCAAGGGAAGACTCATGACAAGGACCTTCCTCCAGAGCCAACAGAGAAGACAAAGCCTTCCCCTGGAGCTGACACCCTGAATTTGGACTTGTAGCCTACTGGACTGTGAGAGAATATATCTCTATGTGTTAAAGCCATCCACTTGTGGTATTTCTGTTACAGCAGCACTAGATGACTAAGACATACGCCTTCACCAGCTTCCTTTTTCTGTGTTCTCTTCAGTTTTTCTTGATCTTCCTTTGATACAAAGCCTTGTGGCAAGGTAGGGCTGAGTAGGGTAGAAGCATGAGAGAGTACACATTGCTATTTGGTGATTTTTCTCTTTTTACTTAAGTTTATTTTGAAGATTTGGCATTCTCTGCCTTCAGGTTACGCCAAGGGTATGGTTTTATGTAGAATGTACTTTTCCTTTCTTGTTTTGTATTGTTTGTGGAGGAAATATTGGGAAGTAGGTGGCTATTCAGTTGCTATTGTCTTTAGCTACCTGGAAGTCCCTATACTTAGGGTATTTAAAAATCAGTTTTTTAGAAAGCTTCAGAAAGAAATTGATAGCTTGTGCCTGTCTTATATAAATGTTCTGGAGGGAAAGGGGTGTCAATAAAAGAGGAGCTAAACCTAGCACCTACTCACAGCTCTCTTTTTGCAGCTTTGATGAACTTCAGTAGTGATCACTCTGGTGTATTTTCTCTACTTAGAATCTTACGACTGTTGTGATGGACGTGTGTTGTGATGGATGTGTGTGGCCTTGCCTCCCTCTATTTCTCTTCTTCTTAGAACATCACCTTGATTTTCTTTGGGAACCCGTAATCAGTGTCAGAGATAGGCACATGACCCAGATCTAGCCAATCAATGTATAGTCCATTTTTTAAGTCATACTGATTGGTTTAGAATGGGCATGTTACCAATGAGATTTGATCCTGGATTTCTTGTTAGAACTATAAAAAAAAGAAAAGCTTTCTTTCTCCTGGAGTTGGTAAACCTTAAAATGAGAATATGGAGATATCAGCATCTATCTGGACTTCTCAAGGAGGGAACCTGTTTGGGAAACACAGAGGAAATTATCACTGAGATAAATTCCTGATGACATCATATGAGCACTCTCATCCAAAGCTTTTTGGTTACGGGAGCCAATAAATTCTAATTTAATTTCGATTTTTATGACTTGTGACTTAAGGAGATACAACAACCAACAATTGTTTTGACTAAAAACGGCCTAATTGGTTCCCTCTAAGTAAGAATAAAGAACCCAAGACAGAAAAGTTAACTTTATGGTCATTCAGTTCAGCTTCTAGTTAGGTTTAATGGGAGAGATCTGACTTAAGAAATAAGTTGTGAGAATCCAGTGTTTAGCTCTGTAGTTTATTAGGGATGAATGCCTCATTTAGAAAATACTGGAATTAATCAATGCCTTCCTCTGCTTCTGTTAAAAAGCAAAGATGTCACTTTGAGGACTAAGGTGTGCCTGACCCAAGCCATGGTAGTTTCAGTTGCCTCATATGCATGTGAAAGCTGACCAATGAATAAGAAAGACCAAAGAAGAATTGATGCCTTTGAATTATGATGTTGGAGGAATATTGAATATACCATAGGCTGCCAGAAGAACAAACAAATCTGTCTTGGAGAAAGTACAGCCAGAAGGCTCCCTCAGAAGTAAGAATGGCAAGACTTCATCTCACATACTTTGGACATGTTATCAGGAGGGACCAGTCCCTGGAGAAGGACATCATGCTTGGTAAAGTAGGGGGTCATTGAAAAAGAGGAAGACCCCAATGAGATGGATTGACACAGTGGCTAGAACAATGGGCTCAAACAGCAATGATTGTGAGGATGGTGCAGGACCGGGCAGTGTTACATTCTGTTGTACATAGGGTCGCTATGAGTAGGAACCGACTCAAAGGCACCTAACAATAAACAACAACATTCCTCTGTCTCAGAGAGCATGTCAGTTCTATTTGGAAGTCAGACATTGATAAAGCGCACCATTTATGACTGTATGAAGAGAAGCCCAAGGTAGTTTTAGGACAAAATGTATGGACTTGAGTAGTCACAGGAAAATATCCAAAAGTAAAAGGGAATATTCCATAGTCCGTTCCACTCTGTTATATATTGTATACTGTTTCTGACCATTTACAAAAGGCCTTATACTAGCAAATGCTTTACAGAGTCCCTATTGCTCAAATAAATCCAAGGCTGAGAATACATGATCATATAATGCAGTGCCAACTTGAAGCCATTTTGCTCAATGAAATGAGATTGATGACCAGATAAGAGCCAGAATAAATGCTCTTCAGAAGAGAGATGCCAAGATTATCAAACAGCCATATCTCTTAGCATCTTGCTCCTCTTTCAAACAGTATTCTGGGGTAGACTCAACAGCTGAAGCAAAGGAAGTCTTATCCTCTCTTTTTGTAAATGGGCTCTGTGGTATAATGGATTGCTTTTTGTGTAGGCTTTCTAGCCATGGTCTTGTAACTCCCATGGTCTTGTAATTTGGGCGGGACTATGTAATAGGGTAACTGTGGCCCACCAAGGGGATTGGTCAGTTTTGCCATCCCACTGGGCTTGAAATGCGCCACCCCAGAAGCAGGAAAGAGAAGAGCCCACCACCGCCAAGGAAGGAGAGACCAGCAGGAGAGACCCTCAGGAGAGACCCACAGGAGATGCCCACAGAAGACAGCGCAGTGGGCTTTCTGGCCCATGGAGTGAGAAAGCTGAGTGCCTTGGGCATAGACTGAGGGCCAGGGAGAAGCCTATGCTTGGCCCATGAATTTGGGACTTGCCAGCCTCTACAACTGCATCGGCCATTTTTTGTATACAGTTTGTGAGTTCTGTGAGATGTTGCAACGCATTAGGGAACCCAAAGACGGAAGGGAGAGTACTGAGGGGAGAGGGAGTAGTTGATGTTAGAGATGATGGAGGGGTACAGCAGCTTGGAAAAGTTGGACATTTGGGACAACGTTAACCTCCATCTCGTAGGAACCAGCTTTGTGCTGATCCTTATGAAAGAAATTTTTAGGCTCAAATCTAAATTAGGGAGTTTAATAAGAAAAAATGAACTGAAACGTGAAATTCTTATTTCAGAAAAAGTCTATTATATTGACTAGATGTTTTCAGAGAGCCTTAGAAAGTAAACAAGCTAGAAATCAATACAACCTATGGCTCTCTAGATAAACTGACCTATGAAATAAGAAATAGACCAAAAGGAGATATGGTAAGGAAAAGGGTCACTGAAAGAACAATTGTCCAATATTGACTAAGAAACTGAAGGACAGCTATCCAAAATCTGTCTAGTAATGCCACTCTAAAGGAGATGTTAGCCTACCATAATTCCCTGTTCCTTCTCTAAACTCCTAAGTGGGGCATTGTTGTTGCTATTAATGTTATTAGATCTACCATTAATCTCACTACTATGAAACATCAGATCCTTTAGAATAAAAATTTAAAGTTGACTAAAAAGCAACAAGGAAGCAAATGGACTTATAGTGAGAGAGAGAAATTTTATCTTAAAGTAAAAATGACTGTTTATGTCATTATGAAAGATAATAAAAAATTAATTTGGGGGTTTGTAGTAATTATGGAAGCTTGAGGGGAAAAAACCTTTATTTGGTTTACAAAAACCACTCCAAAAAAAAAAAAAAAAAGAATTTCAAACAATCCTAAATCCTTTCCTTAGGATTTCCCCAAACTATACCTAATATTTAGGGATCACTATCAGAAAAATACTCCTTTATTTTTTGTAATGCCTATAGATTTAATAAGTAGGATCTACTTTGAGATAAATACACTACAGCCCCCATACATGATCAGATTACAGCTGATGTGACACTACAATACATACTCTAGACTCAAGAAACTACCAAAGTAGCATCTATGGTTTCAGAATCCTTATGGGCAAAAGATTCCACAGATTAACTGAAGCAAAGTCCATTAGGGTCCACACATTGATTCTTCCTAGATTTTCATAAATCTCTTTTGTACAAACATGAAAAGGTTAGGCCATGCTCTAGAAATGTTAACAAGATGGCACACCTAGAAGAACCACTGCCTATCCCTTAATTCAGTAGGCAAGGCTTAGCTTGCCTCAGAACAATTACAGTCCTCAAAAAAATTAATCAGAGCATCTTCAGATGTTGTGTTAGGATCACCTTTAAATCTGATGTTACCATATGCAGTAAATCTCTACTGCTAAAGGAAGCCACCCAACATTTTTCTACTAGTTAATTAAATAATTATGAATTATTGTTATTTTCTCATATACTTCCTCATATTACCATCCACTGGTTTAATACTCTTTGAACATATAGAATACAGTTATAATAATTGTTATCCTTGTCTGCCATTTCTAACATCTATGTTAATTCAGGGTAAATTTTGATTGATTTCTCATTATATGTCATATTTTCTTCCTTCTTTGCATGCCTGGTAATTTTGGATTGGGTGACACACATTGTGAATTTGACCTTGATGGGTGCAAGATATTTTTGTATTACTCCAAAATATGTTTTTACAAGCCTGCCAATCAGTGATAGTCCCTCGCTTCTGAAAGTCAGACAAACAGGAATGGGCTGAATCCAATAAACATGCCTCAGAGTGTCAAACAATCAACAGTCCCACTCAAGTAATTACTCTTCTACAGATGTTGTCAACCCACTTAAACCTTTGAAAGTCTTCAGATCACTAAACTCCACACTTTCCCAAAACCCTATATAAGATCAGCAGTCTGCTCTGCTCAGGGAGACTATGCCTGACCAACATAGCTTTCCCTTACTATAGTAAGCAAAAATTCAGCTTTGTCTGTTTATTTCAGATATTGAGTGGGTAGTCTCATCAATGTTTGGCAGTCTTATGTTTGACATTCTTTCCAATTTCATAATTACTCAGTTGATACAGGTCCTGATGGTAGTGTCAGCAGCTATCATTACTTGAGTATTAAGCTAGGCAATGTGCTAGCCACTTCACATGCGTTAAGTCTAGATTACTGTATTAAATTAACTTATTTTTAAATAATAAGGCAATTGTAAATATAATCTCTGAGATCTCTTATATAAGAACAGAGATATTGGTCTTAGTAAAAATGTACCGATAATCACCCAGCACAGAAGAGTATTTACAAGAAAGTAGAAGACTTTTACTATTTTCCAACTGATTCTATCCCTAGAATTTTATTTTAGGGATTATCTATTGGATGTTAGACTGAACATTTCACTGAAACAAAATAGCTGTATCACTTAGTACCTCGCTAATTGCTTTTTGATAATAATGTACACTCACTCCTCACTTATCGACATGGTTAGGTTCCAAAGACCAGGTCGTTATGTGCAAATTGGTATTATGCAAAAAATGGAGGATGACCATTATCAGATCACAAAAGGGAGGATAACTACATCATTACATAACTGCCAAATCACATCATTACATAACTGCCAAATTACATCATTACCTAACTGCTAAATTACATCATTACATAACTGCCAAACCACCGAGAATCATGGCCCAGCCAAGGTGACACATAACCTTAACCATCACAGCCAGTGTTACTCATGCCTCGCACCTTGGCATTAGTTACTGCCAGATGTACATCATTAATGTGCAAAATAGTCTGACAGTAGGTTTTTTACTATTGTTGTAAATGTAAAACGTCAGGTAACAAGATAGTCAATAAGTGAGGAGTATGTGTACTTAGAAACATATCCAAGTATCGTGCAACAGTATGTCCTATCATACAACAAATTAATATAAATTTATTGAGTGGAAAACGGTGAAAGGGACAAAAAAGGTGGAGTGGTTCTGTACTGATATAAATGAGTTCATAAAAGGATAAACTCAAGTCTACAATCTTCAGCCCACATCAAAGACTTCACATTTTGATAACTGTAGCCACAGGCCAGCCCTCATTGTTGGGCTCACGGAATCACGGAGGTGTAGCCATACATGGAGATGCTCCTCTGTCAAGGACATCACTTCCTCTCTACCTCAGAATGGCACTTCTTGGACATGAACCTAAGATTCTGTTTAGCCTCCCATCGATGTAGAGCAGACTGGTTGGGCATCGCATCGTGCCTTATATCTTGGTCCTGTTGGGAAAAAAAAAACATACCTAGCACTGACTGTTTAAAACTAACCCTGTAGAGTTGAGGACCTGTTCTGTCTCTATGTCATTTATTAATCAATTAGGTGGTTCTAATCGAGACAGTCTGGGAGAGGTGAAACTTTAAAAAATTTAGTTTATTGGTTTCCTGGTAATGGTTTAAACAAATCTAAAGATTAGTGTACAGAGTAGCTGGATAAAGAGAGAACTTCTATAATTAGCAATCCAAGAAGAATACAAATCTAAAATTGTTTAAAATAGCCATGTCTAAAATAACTTACCTCTTCCTGCCACCTGTCTTCTCGGGGAAGCCTCTGCAACCGGTTTTTTGTCAGCTCAAGTTGTAGACCATCAAACTTGCACTTAAACCAGCGGTGAGCTTCTTCTAGGTTAGCTGTTATCTGAACATATAAATGTGATTATTATAAGCTAGGACAAAGCAACAGTTACAAGGTTTTTGTGTATTAGTTTGACTTTTTACCTGGATATTAAATACATAACTTCTGACTACAAGGCCCTTGCAAACTATTCGTGCAATACACTTAACATCCTATAGATGAGAGAGTAACTTCTGAATGAGGCCTGCTGCTGTTCATACATTTGTTAATATTTTATGGATGTAAATTAGGTAAGACAGGACCCAGAAGAAAAATTACGTGAGAAAGAAAATACAAGATGACATTAAAAATGAAAGTGTGGGCATGAAGATCTCTTAAGAATGCAGCAGCTCAAATAATATTTTAATTTGTGAACTCTGTTCTCTAAGACTAAATACTTCTCCAATGTTCCTAAACTGCAAAGGCTAGATTTTTCTGCTGCACTTTATGAGAATAAAAGGATGAACTACTAAAAAATTGTACTGGCTAGTGTATTTATTTCTGTTATATAAGCAACATATTTTACACTTCAGCTCCTAATCACACACTTCCAAACTATCTTTGTTAGAGATCTGAAAACAGTCACACTAATAGTCTGCACTGGAAGACCATCTGGAATCAGTATTCAATTCATTGACAAATATTTATTAAATGCCTGTATGTGCCTGGCATTTTTCTAGGTATTTGGTGTTTTGAAGGTTGAGATAACAGATTTTCATAAATAAAGTCACTTCAAACCAGCTCCAGAATAAAAAGTAAAATGATTGGTTCTCTCCTTTGATTATTTATGTTTCATGGACAGGCTTTTAGTTTTTGATTCTGAAGTCTGAGAGTGTGGTACATTTCTCCCTTGCCCGGTAGAAGGTAAGTTCCGTGAGAACAGGTGCTTCATCTGGCTTGTCCACCCTGCATCTCCAGCACCTAGCACATGGTGCCTGGCATATCAATAAATATGCCTGACTGTGTACGTGTGTACTTGTGCCATATTAACCAGAACATACTGTGGGTATAATATAGTCAGACAAGAAATAGATCTCTCCTTTTCTAGTGCCATTTAACTGTTCAAAAGCTACAAAGCTAAAATATTTTCCATGTCTCTTTGTACATCCTGATGATAGCTACACTTCCACCCCAAACAAAACAAAACCCAAACCTACCTTTTTCCAGCATTCTTTACCAGGGCTGGAGGGAAAGACACTTGAAATGACATTGTACATCATGTCTCCTATTGTATGGTGAATCAAAAGGGGGCTAACATTTATTGAAACTTACTCTGAGCTATCAGAATAACAGAGTGGTAGGTATCGCTGAGTCAGAATCAATTCAACAGCAACGAGTTTGTTTTTTTAGGTATTAACTTACTGACTTTTAGAGATGCAGTAACTGGTAGGTTAAAGAAAGTAAATGTAACTTCCCTAAGGGTACACAGATAATGTCACAGTTGGTATTCAAATTCAGGCTTGTCAGAGCCCATGTTCTTTCTAAGTACCATTTTGAGAGCCATATTAGATCATGCAATTTAATGGCTGGCTACAAAAGGGATAAAACATGATCAATAGCGGCAAGGTCACTGTAATACATTAAGCTTAAGAATCTCAATTTTCTTATCTGGAAAATGAGGGCTAGTAATTGTGGGCTAATGATCTCAAAGATCCTCTTCATCTCTAAAACTTATGATTTTAAATACTTGCCCTCAAAAAGGCTGATTTAAGTTATAGAACAGAGAAAGCAAGTCCACACATTAAACAGAGCCTACTTTATACTTTTAGCTATTGATTTGAACAAAGAGCTGCTACTTTCCTCAGTTCATGTCAAATAATAATGCATTAAAATCCATGCACATCATGGTCTTCCATGTTTATATTTAGTGGTAGGGACCTGGACTATTATCTGTCATTCTGTTATCTATAATGAGGGCACAGAATCTTAATCTAAAATTTATTCTTTACAATAAAGACTGTAGTTAGTAAGTTATTGGTTCTTTCCTGTTGTACTCCTGACAACTACGTTGATCAAGGATTTCGCACTGACTTGTGTGTTTCAGGGTGTTGTGTCTAAGGAAACTTGTCTAAGTCTTTATGTCCATGGGTCTAGCTCACCTGTTCTGATTCCACACTGGCTTCCTTCAGTTTATTCTCTGTTGCCTCTTTACATTTCTTCAGATGTCTGACAGTTTCTTCTAATTCCTGAAAATGTGATGCCAAGATTTTTATAAACTTCCAGTATACTAGATGGAACAAAAAGTTTTAACACTGTAATATATGGGCAACCAAATTGTGAAAGCACGATCGGATACTAACTTGAGGTGCTACCAAAATAATAGATAAAAACTGCTGAATTCCATTTGACCTACAGTGTGTGCATGTGTGTAGCCATATGTAATTACAGATTTTGATTTGTGGATTCTGCTGAGAAGAAGTGATTACAATCTCTTCAGGGATGGGGGGAGACAGCAGCTCAGTGATCTCTTGATGTTCCTTTTCAGCAACATAATGGTATGTTTTTTATTAGGTTGGGAAGAGAAAACAGTCCTGAACAGCACAGCTGCATCTTGCTATAGTGAAGAACCAAGGGGGTATAAGTTTCTTAAAAGACTATGAAATTCAGCTCAGAAGTCGTATTTAGTAACTGCTATTTTGCATATGTGATCTCTAACTGTCCCTTTAAAATTAATATCATTTTTATTAAATTGAAAATAGAGAACATTTGCCATATCCAGAGCTATAGGCTTCTTCCTAAACCCCGTTACTGTTGAGTTGATTCTGACTCATAACTACCCTATAAGACAGAGTAGAGCTGCCCCACAGGGTTTCGAAGGCTGTAATCTTTACAGGAGTAGACTGCCACTTCTTTCTCCTGTGGAGCAGCTGGTGGGTTCAAACCACCCACTTTTCGCTTAGCAGCTGGGTGCTTAATTATTATACCACCAGGGCTCCTTGGCTTCTTCCAGGACACCACAGTTGTAAACACTTAGCTAAGATAAACAATTTGTAAATTTATGTTTTCTTTTATAAAAACAAACAAATCCACTGCCCTCAATTCTATTCTGACTCATTGCGACTCTATAGAACCTAGAAAATCTAGGCACTATAAGGCTGGGTTTTGGGACATGCCATTTGCTCACAATCTTTGAGATGAATTTTAAGAAACCTTTACCTGGCACCGATTCTCTAGCTCCTGCCTTATTTTCCGCTCTGCCTCCAGTCGGACCTCTTGCTGTTTACTGCGTGCTGAGGCATCATATTGGCTCTTGGCCAACAGCTGCATCTCTTTCTGTAGGCTGGTCATCTCAGATACAAATTTCTGGATACTCAATGCCTGGTAAGGCACAAAAGGAGATTTTTGGTGAACCTGTCCAAGTTTGAGATTTTGTGTGAATAGTAAACATAGGGTTTGTGGAAATCATCTACCTGTTCATAGTTCTTTTTCTGATACTGATCCTTAATTAGCTCCATTTGCCTCAATTCTTGTTCTATTTGCTGAAAGTACATGTGGAAATAACATAAAAAGATAATCAGTGGAAAACTGGCTTGCTTTTTTTGCCTATAGGATGACAGACAGAATCCCACATGAGACCCAAAGTTATCAGTTCCTATTGGGCTCTCCTTCCCATCTGCCCAACTGACCCTTACAGAGCAAAGCCCAGTACAATCAATGTGGAAGGGACAGATGGGGAGCCAGAAGGTGACACTGGCAGCTAATGAGAAACCAAACATTTACACATTACTATCTATTGCTGAATAAGAGACAGTCCCCCCAAAGGCAATCTGCCCACTTCCCAGTTGCAGCTATAATTCCCAGAGCAACACATGCTGCTGTTAGTGCTCTGAAGCCTATTTTCCCCAGACATCACAGCTGCCTGTATCCTCACTGGATACTAAGGAAGTGAGGGGAGAGCTATGGTTTCTTATACAACCTTCATCCTCTCTATATTCTGAGCATTATTAGCCTTGGATGACAAGTGGTGCTTAATTTGGGCCTTTTGGTTCTTTATTTTCTCCTTGTTACTGTTGAGTGTTTTCTCCAGCTCTGTTATTTTTTGTCGCAGCTCTCGGTTGGTCCGGGATACTTCCACTGATCTGAAGTTGGCTTCGTCAAGGGCTTTCTTCAGCTGTGGAACACAAAGGAAAAATTAGAACATTTTTACCTTCCAGTCAGTAAGAGAAGCTTCTGTTTAGTTCTGTCACTATATTATCTTTCCTTTGGATATTTCTTTTAAAAAACATGGTAAAGCAATAATAATAATGTCTGTTTAAGCAGACTTATGGTGCAAATAGGTCAAGTGATTTTCAGTTTTTAACACTAAAGAACAAAATCTTAGAGTAGATAAAAAATGTAAATGTATATTCATCATTGTTTTTTTAAGTACATGGCTTTGGAGTCAGATAGACCTAAATTCAAATCTCAGTTCCACCACATATTAGCTGAGTGATTTTGGTTAATTTACGGAAGTAAATGAGGAATCAAGCCTGAAGTTTTTCATCTAAAAAGTGTATATATAGCCTACCTCGTTAAATATGATAAACAGTTAAGTAAGATAACGTATAGAATAAGTGTAGGGTCTGGCACACAGTGATCGCTCAGTAATTATCATGCCATAGCTTTTCTCTTCCTGTCACTTGCAACCAGTTGTCTGGAGAACTGAAAATAAATTATATGGCAGTTTATATAAATACTCGTCAATTATTGACTATCATAGCATGTATTTTTATAATATTGCCTTTTGATTTTAAGGATTCTAATAAATTTCTTTACTGGAGAAATAGCATAGTGACTAGTTAAAGAATTTTAGAGTCTCCCTCCTCCTCCCTGTGCTCTTAAATCAGTGCTACTTAAATTCTATGAAAAGGTAGCTGAGAAGGGATAACCCATTCCCATCGCTGTCAAGTCAATTCCGACTCATAGAAGGGATCTCGTTGCTGTCAAGTCAATTCTGACTCATAGTGACCCTATAGGACAGAGTAGAACTGCCCCATAGGGTTTCCAAGGAGCAGCTGGTGGGTTGAAACTGCAGATCTTTTGGTTAGCAGCCAAGCTCTTAACCACTCCGCCACCAGGGCTCCAGACTGCCACATAGGTAGGTGGAATTCTCTATGGCTGGCAGTGTTTAGCATATCAAAGAATAAAGTCAAGGCTATTTGTACCTTTTCTCACTATTTTAGTTCCTTCCTCCAAATCCATCTTCACACTACAGTTTTAGTCATTTATCACTACCTAACTAACTTCCTGTTAGATATTCCATTGTTACCTCAATCACAGCTTTGTCTAAACCTGGGCAAGTCCTAAAAACTGTCATTTACTTTGTACTTATTATGTCCCATGCATAATTACATTACATATATTTTCCAATTTAATCCTCAAAACAAATCTGGAAAGTAGCTGTGATGATTTCTATATTATGATTGTGGAAACTGAGACTCAGAAGTTAAGTCATTTATATATCTAGTAAATTAACACAAAGCTAGTAAGTGGAAGAGGGCATTCTTGGGTTGTGCAAGCGGTTAACACACTCGGCTGCTAACCAAAAGGTTGGTGGTTTGAGTCTACCTAGAGGCACTTCGGAAGAAAGGCCTGGTGATCTACTTCCAAAAAATCAGCCACTGAAAACCCTATGGATCACAGTTCTACTCTGACACACATGGGGTCACTGTGAGTCAGAATCAACTTGATGCTAACTGGCTTTCTTATTGTCAGACCAAAAAAAAAAAACCAAACCCGTTGTCGTCGACTTGATTCCGACTCATGGCGACCCTGCAGAACAGAACAGAACTGCCTCATGGGGTTTCCAAGGAGCACCTGGTGGATTGGAACTGCTGACCTTTTGGTTAGCAGCCATAGCTCTTAACCACTATACCACCAGGTCTCCAAAGTGGCAGAACTGGTACTCAAATCCTGGTCTGTTGGGTCTATGGCACTCTAAAGCCAGGCAGGCTCTTAAACAATGCATCCAAGCACACCCCTGCAGCTAACTTTTCTACTGATGTCACACTCTCATTGTTCTCCTGGTCTCACAAGGTCACAGGGATCATTGATCCTTGTCAAAAGGATTTAAAATTTTAAAATATTCTAAATAACTATCTCTGACTAAAGGAACACTTTAGTACAACTTTTTGTTTCCCCAGCATTTACTTTATATAACATATTTACATACTGCTTTCCAATTTACAAAATTGTTCTATGTATCATTAGTTGAATTTGATTGTGTGAATGGTCTCTTTATCACTGCAATTGCTAAATGTACCAAATCTGGCAAACTACAGACCAGCCACCCTCCTTCCTCAGCCAAGTCTTGAATTATGCTAATTCTTCCTCTCTTTTGCTTACAATATAACATTTAGCCTCTGGTGATTTTTGTATTAAAAAGGCTCTCTCTGAAATATTAATTTTCAACAGAACTACTTGCTTGGCCTTAATCATCTAATGCCCAAATTAACTGTTAGAGTTTTCTTGAGTCTCCATGCCTCTCGTGTCTCTTCATTCTTGCCTACCTTACACTGCTGTCAGATTAACCTTCCTAAAATTGTGCTCATATCACTCCTCTGCTCGGAAATCTATAGTGTTCCATATTTACTTAATAGTTGACGTGTAACATTCTGGCAGTCAAGGCCATCTACCAGCTGGTCCCATCTAACCGAACCACCCGTTCTCTGACACTTCCCAAAGTCTCTGCTCCAGTCAACTGAGCCTCCTTTTCATTTGCTCACATATCCTGTTCATTTTTGCAACTGAGCTTTGTTCATCCTTTCACATGAGGTGTCCAGCCTCATCATCTCTGCCAGTCTTAATCCTGTACTTTCATTAAGCTTCCCTTCTTCTTCACCCAGCCAGCCTGCAATGAACTTTCCTTACTTTGAATTCCTTCAAAATTGTATGCAGCATCTAGCAAACCAAGAAAGTTCCTCTTCTGTTTTGCCTACTTCTCTCATGCCGAGAGTAGAGATCACAATTAAACAAGGGTTCATTTAACGCACACCAGAGCACAGACCTTATCTTCTTCTGTATTCATATGTGCCTGTCAGGGGAGGTAGATGAATGTTGGGTGCTAGTTAAGTGAATTGAGGAGACAGGTGATCTTATGTTGCTCTATCAGATGGCAGTCTATTTATTCCTCTACCACGCTTGGTTACCACTCTAGGATCCTAAACAGCTTGTATATCAGAAATTTCTTTCCTGTGTGTCATTTTACAAACCGCACAGGATGGCTCACTCACATCTGACTTGCTGGTCAGAGAACCACTTCAGCCATTCTCTGAAATCCCTTAGTTGGTTCTGAGAGCATTCACCTAGAGAGAGACATTTGTGTCACCTGACTCCATACCTCATTTGTTTCCCGCTGTGCCACTTTCTTTGCAGTTTCTCTCTCAGTTTGAAACTGCTTTCTTAGAGCTTCTATGCGTTCAGCATGTAATTCAGCTTCCATTTTGGACTCCTCAGCCATCCGTTCCCTGTTTTGAAGAAGATAGATGATAAATCACCTTTAGAAGGCATCTCAGAAGACAAAGATTCAGAGGGGAATGTGTAAATTTCCAAAGGTGTGGGATTTACAAACAAGAAGCGGATCAGTCACCAGGTGAACCTCACTGATCTGGAGCTCATTAACAGAAGACAAAAAATGTGCATTTACCTGTAGCTTTAAACAAAACAAAAATTCATTCTGTGTAAAGAGATTCAACCAAAGAGTAAAAAACTCACATCAAGGAAAAATATTAGAGGAAGCAGTTCTACTATAAAAGATATTTGTTTTATCTGGTCGTGTCTTTTTGCTATCAACTATTTACTCCTGAAGTTTTAACTTAAAATTATATTGTTTCCTTATCTATAAAGTGAGAGCCTTATAGTAAATCAGCACTTTTAATTTGGGTTCTTTGATCAGGATCCATGGATAGGCTTCTGAGGATGCCTGAATTCCCTGGAATGATGTGCAAAATGTAGTGTGTCTGTGTGGAAGTGTCCGTAGATTTTGACTCTTAAAGGGATACGTGACTCTGAAAAAGATTAAAAAGTAATGGATTTAAACAATTGCTAGTTTCTTCCAACTTTAACAAACTCTGACCTAGCTGATAAAGACTTAACGTGTGACTACTTCATGAGATATCAGCATTTTTCAAAGGGTAGGAGAAGCCTGCCTGCCATTGAAATCTTCCTTCCTCTCTCTCCTCTCCTGACCATCTCTTGCTCTGTTGTGGATTATATGCCCATATTCCCTGTGTGTTTCTAAAATGCCTCTGCTAATGGATCCAACTTGTCCACTTGACAGCACTGGCTTCTGCAGATGAGACCTGCAGATGGTAACTGTAACTGTTGTCCTCCATCCCCCCCCCCAGTACAGAATATCAATAAACTTTGGCACATCGCCTCTACAAAGTTGCTGACAACTGGCCCAAAGGCATGTGGTGAAGCATGAAGGGGTGGAAGATCCCGAAGTCATTGGAGATAATTATGGTTTGTTATTTATTACATTCCCATACTCCTTCCCATTATCCACCCCATTCTAAAAAATGGACAACATACAGGGAGACATATAAAGGAACAAAACCATTATTTGTTTGTGTATGGTACTTTCATTTTCTTAATACAATAACTTTATAAATTGCCTTTAAATTTCTTGTGTTTATTACAGCAAAATGATTAAGACTGTGGGTTTTGGAGTCAGCCTACTGCTGCCTGGATCCAAATCCCAGCTCTAACACGATGTGTGATCTTGGGTATGGTACAGCATCTTTACATGCTTGTTTCCTTATCTGTAAAATGGGAATAATAATAGTACCTATCATCACTGGGTCAAATTTGGAAATAATGCTGCACAAAGGAAATAATGCATTTGAAGTGCTTAGCACAGTACCCAACACACATTGCAAGTACATAATAAATGCTAGCTGCTATCATCATCATCATAATTGTCATCATCATCATTTAGCCCTAAAAATTCTAATTTCCTCTTTTCTCAAGTCTCTTCTTCTCCCAACTCCTTGCATCCCATACATATCATTTCAGCTTCAACTCCTATTTTCTTCTAAGGAAAATATTAGACCATCCAACATTAGCTCGCTTAACAGGCCCTCTGAATAGTCATCCATAGTCATCCATTTTCTCCTATTTCCGTCTGGGCTTAAATGAAGAAATGCCCAACTTTATTTTCAATGATAACCCTTCTATATGTGCTCTTTTTTTTTTTTTCCAGTTCATCTGGTTTATTCATCCAGTTCCTCCTATCCTAAAAACGAAAGAAGCAGAGTAGCTTGTCCTCATGCTATGCCCTGAGCTGCTATCCCATCTTCCTTCCCTTTTACACTGTCCCCCTTGCCTGCCTTTCCTCATCAATCGCTGATTAACTCTTTGTAAGCATCTACATTCACAGAAATTGGCCATCTGGAGGATTATCAGTAGACACTAGTTACAAAAGCCAATGGCTTTTTCTTTGGACCTATTCCCTTTGACTCTCTGCAGTATCTGACTCGCTCATTTTTGCCTCCTGATTCTTTCCGTAACTCCCTATATGCTCCTTCTCTGGCCTCTCTGTTCCTTCGTCCTAATGTAGTGAATTCCCAAAGTTCTGACCTTGGTTTTCTCTCCAGACTTCTTCCATGGAAGTCTAACCCATGCCAAAGCTTTAACTCCCACCTTTATAGAGATGAATTCCAAACCTCTTTTCAGAACAAGTCCTACAATTCTAGTAGTCTACTAAATAATTCCACTTCAAACTCAACATGTTGAAAACATAACCTCCCAAACTTGCTTTTTCTTCCTGAGTGTGTGTATTAATAAGTATAATTTTGCATATAATTTCAAGAGGTCCATAGATCTCAGGTAAAAAAGCATCATTCATCTTTAATGAAAATACCAACTATCATAAGCAGTGGCATAAATGTAAATTCTCAACCTCCAAGCAAATGCTGTAAGGAGACCTCTGACTTTACCTCATCCTTTTCCCACAAATGAGCTTGCCAAGAAATTTTTGGCAGTAATGGGAAAGACTTCATCTGCTGGTCACCTAAAGAATTTTTAAGATTTGAAACAACTATCATCTAAACTGTAGCTACCCAAGCTGGTATTGAAAGGTTTTTAAACGACAGTAACAACCACTATATAAACACAACTTTGTTTCAACCAATATTGAATAGTCTTGAGCTAGTAACATTTCACCAGACTATAAAATTTGCACAGATTACGTATACGAAAAATACCCTCTCTTTGTTTTAGCCTACACCTTTATCCTATATCAGCGTGTTCACTAATGGAAAAGAATAAAGAGCCATGTGCACACTGTATTTCCTTTGGGTGTACATTTCCATGCAATCTTATTAATGTTATTTACTCCATATCTAAATCCTATTTACCTAGATACAGTTAAAGGCAAAACTTTAGTGGCTTGACCTGAACCTGATGGATTTGACCTAAATAATCACAGGTCAAAACTAGAAACAACTAATGGTTTAACACCTACTTAAATGGAGTCATCCCACTCCTGGAAATGAGGAATTTTCACCTAGCTGCTGTTATTCCTTATCCAAATCATGCTTTTTTTAAAGGATGTATGAGCTGTTGATAGAAAAAGCTTGGCAGAAACATGTAAGTGTCCCTTCCAACCAATATCTTTAACTTTTGGCTCAATTTCACATAAGAAGAAGCTTGGTACTGGATGAGGGAAGAGCTGGAAAGGAGAGCCAGATGAGTATACCCCAGCCAGTCAGTATCTGATGCTGCTCCGCCAAGCCTGGTTCCTTCACATGGCTCTGCTGGGAGTACTATTTCAAAGCAGAAGGAAAAAAGGGTTTAACTCCTCTATGTGAATGAGTCAAACTTACTCTCCCAGAGGCTCTTCCCTAATTTCACTGTGACTACACTGCCCTTACTTGAAGGTTTCCAAATTCTGTTGCTCAAGTTCTTTGCTTTCCAGTTTCTCTTGAATGTGCTCAAGCTTTGTCTGCAGATGATTATTTGTCTGGAGAGCTTGCTCTAGGCTCATAGCCAGTTTTCTGTTGTCTTCTCTAGCTATATCTAGAGCTTTTTGTAGAGGCTCCATCTGAAAGACAGAAAAGTGTTTCAAATTCCCCTGTAACAGAAGCAAGACTCAATAACACTGTATGCTCATTTCTTTCACTGTATCATCAAGTAATACTGAAACAACAGTTAGTGGGAACCAGAACCAAAAATTCAAGATGCCTGAAATATATATGTGAGAATTTATTACAGATATTGCTTAGGAGAATCTTTGGAGGCAATGGGAAGGTTATGCTCAACTGGTCACTAGAAAGCTGTGCAAAACAGAGTTAGTTTATCCTAATTTTAAAAAATTTTAACCAGTTCAAACTCCTGTCCCTGATCCTCTGACCTTCTGGTCCCACTTCCTAAGGAGAGAAGAACTGACAAACGTTCCTTGTATAATCTTCCAGAAAAAGCTTATTTATATGGAAAATCCATGTGTATTTTATATGTGTGTTGTATATATATATAAAATATATTCACACATGTGCATAAACCAACACACACACATTGTGTGTGTCTCCTTATTAATTGTGGGATCACTCTAGCTACTTATGACTGAGGTAAAAGTTATTTTCTAAGTTCTTTAACTTCTGCAGCCATTTATGCATTAATATAGGAAAAGAACACATGAGACAAAGAGAATTAAGCATAGTGGTCCTGGCTTGCCAATAAGTGACTCACTGTAAGACTCCAGGCCCATTTCCCATTTGTAAATATGTCGCTGTCCAAAACTTAGACTTGAATGCAAGGGAAATTTACCTCATTGTTTCACATCATTTTTCCAAAACAGCAGTGTAAACCAATATCCCAATAAAACCCCAAATCTCAATGTTACCATCTTTAGAAACCTGGCCTCTACCTCACTGCTGTGCTGGGCATCCACGACCAGCATTCTGGCCTGCCACTGGTCCACTTCTGCTTCCAGCTTCTGCACCCTCTGTTGATTTAGAGCCCTAGAAATGCGAAGCACAAGAGAGTGATTATAGAATCGTCTAGGCACGGGATGCCTGAGAGTTACAGTGCACTTTTCTTCTGAGAAGCTAATAGTGTCATATGTAGTAGCCTACAGATGCTCAGAATATCTAACAGTTGGTAAATGACCATTAGTAGCCTCAGCTTCAGGTTAGGACACTAGGGCTCTTAGGTATTAAATAGCTTGTCACATCCATGATTCAATTTGGCTTGATACATTAGATTCTCAATATATGCTGCTAACTTATGGGCTAGTACTTCTATATAAGTAAGAATATATCACCAGTAAAAAAAAAAAAAAAAGTATCACCTCCACATGGATTGGTTTGCTGTTGAGAATTTTGCTTCTAAATACAACAGCTGCCTAGAATTTTATTGTATGGCAATCAACATTTTTAAAACCATTCCCCTTGACTTTTTTTTTTTTAATTCAAAGGTAATACACATTCATAATGTAGAAATTAAAGAAAAGGACAATGAAGAAAATAAGCCTTGCTTGTTCTCCCACAGCATAGAGGCAATATGCACCACTAACACACAAATTACAATATATTTTTAAAGGCCATATTAAACTCAGACCACCTGTTGTATAACCTAAAAGGAAAACTTTTATGTAACCTTTGAAACTTATTCAAAGGAGTTAACTTATAAAACTTGGTTAGGCATAGTTCTCAGAATGATTCACCTAAAATAATTCTTAATCTTGAAATAGGATACTAATAAATGGATAATTAATTCAAAATAAAGTAGGCATTTAGCTTCAATTATCTTGACAATTACTGTTCTGTAGTCCCAAGGGCAGAATTAGGTTTAAATGGTAAGGAAAACAGCAAGGGTAAAACAGAAATAGATAAATTTCTAGGATACATAGTCCTTCACATCACTAGAAAAATTTTGAATTTTTGAAAATCATGTTCATTTCTAATCTGAGATCTCCCCTAATTTGCTAATTCTTTAAATACTTGTTACTAGTCTTTCACAAAGGAAGATACAAAGTGACTTCATTTCCTAACTGCACACTGCCGCTTAATACAATGCAATCATGTCAAGGACAGAAAAGTAATCTCAGGTACCTTTCTTTCTTGAGGCCTGCGATCTCTGAATCCCTCCGCCCAAGCTCCATTTGTACTTTTTCCAGAGCACCTTGCATCTTACTGTGAGAAGCCAGCACATTCTCCAACATGATTGTAACTTTGCAGTTGTCTTCCTTAGCCTCTGCTAATTGTCGCTGAAAGTTTCCCACCTAATTGGAAATGAAACAAGACAAAGATGTTTGATCTTTTCTGATCACTCTTCCTCTGCTTCTGAGTCCTATTGCTCCTAGGAAAGAGTATAGAACCCAGGCTGGATAGAATGGAAAGAGAAATAATTAAACTATATGCTATCTTAATTTTGTGTCTTAAGTTATTGTGACTTTGAGAAAAAGAAAACTAGGTTACAGATCCTATGGTGAACTCTGCAGAGCTTCCCAACCATTGTCATGTCAAACACGTAGATTAACTGGAGATGCTGCGATCAGCAACCTCTTGGGTGATTCCAGACTATCCTGCTCTGGTTCTGCTCATCTGTCTTGTGATGGGGGCAGGAATGGGAGCACCTTTCTGAAACCCATCAGAATTATCTGAGGAAAATAAGACTGTAGGAGAAAGTGGAAGCTGCTGAAGTACGACATAACCCGCAGCCCTCTTCAGAGAGGCAAAATTTAGCACCTGCTGTCAAGGAGATGTTTGGGATGTGTAAAATGGTAGTAGTAGTAGCATCAGAACCTGTCTAACTTCAGGGGGAACAATGAGAATCACCATCAGCACAAAGCTGATTCCCATGAGGTGGGGGCCAGACATACCTCCATTCTTCAACCTTTTTACCAATTCTGACACAAGCCGTCCCTCCCATGGCACTCTCTACTTCTCTGCTGGGTTTGATAATTCATTGCAATGGCCACACAGAACTCACAGACTATTCTTATAGTTAAGTGGTTTATTGGAGCGCTGGTGGTGCAGTGGTTAAGAGCTTGGCTGCTAAGCAGCCACTCCTTGGAAACCCTATGGGGCAGTTCTACTCTGTCCTATAGGGTCGCTATGAGTTGGAATCTACTCGATTACAATGAGTTTGGTTTTTCAACAGGGTACAACTCATGATCAGGATCAACAAGCGACAACTCAGGATCAGGACCAGGAAGCATGTAGGCAAAGTCTGGAAGAGTCCCCTGAAGTGGAGAGCACATCCCTCCCTTCTTCAGTGCAGTACAGCTCTAGCTCCTCTTCAGTGTGCAAGCAAATTTCTCTGCCAGGCAAACCCCTTCTCAGCCATGCAGACCTCCTCTCAGCACCCCCAGGACAGGCCTCCTCTAGTTCCCTTCGTTATAGAATCATAATCCAGCGGGCTAAGAAGCAGCCTTTCCCGAGGGGGCTGAGAAGAGGCCTGCTTGACTGAGAGGAGGCGTGCACAGCAGAGAGAAGGCCTACTTTGCTTCCACAGCTGGCCGAGAAGAGCTGAGTGACTTGTCTTATATTGCTTTATGAACTATGTTATGCCAGTTGAGCTAGATGTCCCCCAAGACGATGGTCAGCCCAGTAACTTGGTCCTTAAGGGAGTTTCGATGTGTCTGTGAATCTTCTATGACGTTGCCTTGGTCATGTTGTGCTCACTTCCCCAGTATTGTGTACTGTCTTACCCTTCACTAAAGTTACCATTTATTTATTGTCTAGTTAGTGTTTTTCCCTCCCCATTCCACCCTCCCTCATAACCATCAAAGATTGTTTCTTTCTATGTGTAAACCTTTTCATGAGTTTTTATAAAGTGTTTTCATACAGTATTTGTCCTTTGCCTTCCAGATTCATCCATGTTGTGAGATGTTTTGCAGATTCATCATTATTCTTTATTGTTGCATAGTATTCTGTTGTGTGTACATACCATAGTTTATCCATTCATCTGTTGATGGGAACTTAGATTGCTTCCATCTTTTTCTATTGTGAATAAGGCTGCAATGAAGCTAGGTATACATATGATTATTTATGTGATGGCTCTTATTTCTCTAGCATATGCTCCTAGGCTGGAGGCCTGGTGGTGCAGTGGTTAAGAGCTATGGCGAGCTACGGCTGTTATCCAAAAGGCTGGCAGTTTGAATCCACCAACCACTCCTTGGAAACCCTATGGGGCAGTTCTACTCTGTCCTGTAGGATCACCATGAGTCAGAATGGACTCAGTGGCAATGGGTTTGATTTGGTTTTTGGTATACTCCTAGGAGTGAGATTGCTGGGTCCTATGGTATTTCTATTTCTAGTTTTTTAGGGAGGTGTCATATTGTTTTCCAAAATGCTTGTATCATTTTGTATTTCCCACCAGCAGTGCCTAAGAATTCAACTCTCCCTGCAGCCTCTGCAACATTTGTTATTTTCTGTTTTGTTGATTTGTGCCAATAATGTCGGGGTGAGATTGTATGTCATTGTGGTTTTGATTTGCATATCTCTAATGGCTAGTGATCTCAAGCATTTCCTCATGTGTCTGTTAGCTGTCTGAATGTCTTCTTTGGTGAAGTGTCTGTTCATATCCTTTGCCCATTTTTTAACTGGATTGTCTTTTTGTTGTAGAGGTGTTGGATTTTCCTATAGATTTTAGAGATTAGACCTTTGTTGGATATGTCATAGCCAAAATTGTTTGGTGAAGTCTTTTGATGAGCATAAGTGTTTAATTTGTAGAAGATCCCAGTTATCTAGTTTATCTTACGGTATTTGTGTATTGTTAGTTATGGTTTGTATCCTGTTTGTGCCATGTATTAGGGCCGCTAACATTGACCCTAATTTTTCTTGCATGATCTTTATAATTTTTGGTTTTATATTTAGGTCTTTGATCCATTTTGAATTAGTTTTTTTGTATGGTGTGAGGTATGGGTCCTGTTTCATTTTTCTACAGATGGACATCCAGTTTTGCCAGCACAATCTGTTGAAAAGACTGTCTTTTCCCTGACTTTGGGCCTTTGTCAAAGATCAGGTGACCAAAGGTGGATGGATTTACATCTGGGTTTTCAATTCTGTTCCATTTGTCAATGTGTCTGTCATTGTACCAGTACCAGGCTGTTTTGACTACCGTAGCTATACAGTAGGTTCTTCAGTCAGGTAGTGCCAGGCCTCCTACTTTGTTCTTATTCTTCAATAATGCTTTACTTATCTGGGGCCTCTTTCCTTTCCATATAAAGTTAATGATTAATTTTTCCATCTTGTTAAAGAATACTGTTGGTGTTTGGATTGGGATTGCATTGTATTTGTAGATTGCTTTGGGTAGAATTCACATTTTCACAATTTTGAGTCTACCTATCCATGATCATGGTATGTTTTTCCATTTATGTAGGTCTCTTTTGTTTTCTTGAAGCAGTGTATTGTAGTTTTCTTCGTACAGGTCTTTTATGTCCCTGTTTAGATTTACTCCTAAGTATTTTATTTTTTAGAGGCTATTATAAATGGTATTGCTTTCTTGATTTGCTTTTCATAGTTCTATTTATTGGTGTATAGGAATCCAACTGATTTTTGTATGTGTATCTTGTATCCTGCTACTCTGCTGAATCTTTCTATTAGTTCTAGTAGTTTTCTCGTGGAGTCTTTTGGGTTCTCTATGTATAGTATCCTATCATCCGCAAATAGGGATAGTTTCACTTCTTCCATACCAATTTTGATTCCTTTTATTTCTTTTTGTTGCCTTATTGCTCTAGCTAGGGTTTCAGGCACAATGTTAAAATGGAGTGGTGATAAAGGGCATCTTTGTCTTGTTCTTGTTCTCAGGGGGAATGTTTTCAGCCTCTCTCCATTAAGAATGATGTTGGCTGTAGGTTTCATATAGATGCCCTTTATTATGTTGAGGAATTTCCTTCTATTCCTATCTTATTGGCAGTGTTATCAGGAATGGGTGTTGGACTTTATTGAATGCCTTTTCTGCTTGGAGATGATCAGATGATTCTTTTGTTTTATTTATGTGGTGGATTACGTTGATTGATTTCTAATGAACCATCCTTGCATACCCGGTATGAATCCCACTTGGTCGTGGTATATTATTTTTTTGATATGATGCTGAATTCTATTGGCTAGAATTTTGTTCAGGATTTTTGCATCTATATTCATGAGAGATATTGGTCTGTAATTTCTTTTTTTGTGGTGTCTTTGCCTGGTTTTGGTATCAGAGTTATGCTGGCTTCAAAGAATGAATTCAGAAGTATCCCTTCCTTTTTTATGTTCTAAATAGTTTGAGTAGTACTGGTATGAGCTCTTCTCTGAATGTTTGGTAGAATTCTCAGTGAAGCCATCTGGGCCAGGACTTTTTTGGGGAGCAAGTTTTTTTTTTTTTTTTTTTTATTACCTTTTAAATCTCTTCTCTTATGGGTCTATTCAGATTTTCTACTTCAGTTTGTGTTAGTGTAAGTAGATAATGTGTTTCTAAAAATTTGTCCATTTTCTCTAGGTTTTCAAATTTGTTGGAGTACAGTTTTTCATAGGACTCTGTTATGATCCTTTTTATTTCAGTTAGGTTTGTTGTAATGTCCCCTATTTCATTTCTTATTTGGGTTATTTGCATCCTCTCCTGTTTTTCTTTTGTCAGTTTGGCCAATGGTTTGTCGATTTTGTTGACTCTTTCAAAGAACCAATTTTTGGCTTTGTTGATTCTTTCTATTGTTTTTCTATTCTCTATTTCATTTGTTTCTGCTCTGATCTTTATTATTTCCTTTCTTCTGGTGGCTGTGAGCTTCTTTTGCTATTCTCTTTCATTTGTTCGAGTTGTGTAGCTGATGTTTTGATTTTGTCCCTTTCTTCTTTTTTGATGTGTGCATTTATTGCTATGAATTGACTTCTAAGCACTGCTTTTGCTGTGTCCCAAAGGTTTTGGTATGATGTATTTTCATTCTTGTTTGATTCTAGGAATTTTTTGATTCCATCTTTGATTTCTTCTATTACCCAGTGGTTTTTAAGCAAGGTGTTATTCAGTTTCCATGTTTTTTATTTTTTTCCTTGCTCTTCCTGTTATTAATTTCTACTTTTATGGTGTTGTGATCATAGAAGATGCTTTGTATTATCTCAGTGTTTTAGATTTTGTCGAGGGTTGCTTTGTGGCCTAAGATGTTGTCTATTCTGGAGAATGTTTCATGTGCATTGGAAAGGAATCTATACTTTGCTGTTGGGTGGAGTGTTCTGTATATGTCTATGAGGTCAAGTTGATTGATTGTGGCTTTATATCTTCTGTATCTTAGTTGAGTTTCTTTCTAGATGTTCTATCCTTTACCGAGAGTAGTGTGTTGAATCTCCTACTATTATTGTGGAACTGTCAATTTCACTTTTCAGTGCTGTTAGAGTTTGTTTTGTGTATTTTAGAGCCCTGTTGTTGGGTGTGTAGATATTTATTATTGTATGTCATCATGGTGGATTGTCCCTTTAATCATTATAAAATGTTCTTCCTTGTCTTTTATCGTGGATTTCACCTTAAAGTCTATTTTATCTGAGATTAGTATTGCCACTCCTGCTCTTTTTTGGTTGCTGTTTGTTGATGTATTTTTTTCCATCCTCTGATTTTTAATATATTTATATCTTTGTTTCTAAGGTATGTCTCTTGTAGACAGCATATTGATGGGTCATTTTTTTTTTTTTTATCCATTCCGTCACTCTCTGTCTCTTCACAGGTGCATTTAAGCCATTTACGTTCAGTGTGGTTACTGATAGGTGTGAGTTTATTGCTGTCGTTTTGTAGTATTTTGTGTGTGTGTGTGTGTGTGTGGTGCTGACATTTTCTTTGTTCCTCTTACTCTCCTGTGTTGCGTTCTTTTGTTTGTGGAATTTCTTTTTGTTTCTTTCGTTTTTGTGTTTATCGAGACTTTATGTTTTTCTTCTTTATTTTGATGAGTAGGTTTGCTAACTTTCTCTGTAGTTACCCTGAAATTTACCCCTATCTTCCTAAGTTTGAACCAGTCTTTTATTACTGATTATCACCTTAACATCATCTCCATTTGAAAGTTCTATACCTACACCGTTTATCGTTCCCTTTTATTGTTCTTATGTTTTGTCATTTACAGACTGATGTCTATGGTTCCCTGTTGTAAATCTTTTAGTTTTGTTTTATCCTTGAGAATTCATTACCTAGGATGGTATCTGGCTGATGCTGTTCTGTGTCCTAGATTCAGGTTGTTGTCTGATGTTCTTGGTTCTCTAACTGAAGGACTCCCTTTAGTATTTCTTGTAAGTTTGATTTGGTTTTTACATATTCCCTTAATTTCTGTTTATCTGGAAATGTTCTAATTTTGCCATCATATTTGAGCGAGAGTTTTGCAGGATATATTATTCTTGTTTTTTTTTCAACAATGGACTTTATTTTTTTTTTTAATTTCGTTACAGTTTTCTTTTTATTGTGCTTTAAGTGAAAGTTTACAATTCAAGTTAGTCTCTCATGCAAAGATTTATATATACATTGTTTTGTTACCCTAGTTGCTCTCCCTATACTGTGACAGCACACTCTTCCTTTCTACCCCGGATTTCTCGTGTCCGTTCAACCAGCTCCTGACCCTCTCTGCCTTCTTCTTGCCTCTGGACAAGAGCTGCCCATTTAGTCTCATGTATCTACTTGAGCTAAGAAGCACACTCTTCATGAGTATCATTTTATGTTCCATAGTCCAGTCTAATCTTTGTCTGAAGAGTTGGCCTCGGGGATGGTTTTAGTTCGGGGCTAAAAAAGAGCCCGGGGACCATGTCTTCCAGGGTCCCTCCAGTCTCAATCAAACCATTAAGTCTGGTATTCTTACTAGAATTTGATTTTTGCACCCCACTTTCTCCTCCTCTGTCAGGGACTCTCTGTTGTGTTCCCTGTCAGGGCGGTCATTGGTGGTAGCCAGGCACCATCTAGTTCTTCTGGTCTCAGGCTGATAAACTCTCTGGTTTATGTGGCCCTTTCTGTCTCTTGGGTTAATACTTTCCTTGTGACCATGGTGTTCTTCATTCTCCTTTACTCCAGTTAGGTTGGGACCAATTGATGCATCTTAGATGGCCACTTACTAGCTTTTAAGACCCCAGACACCACTCACCAAAGTAGGATGCAGAACATTTTCTTAGTAAGCTTTGTTATGCCAGTTGACCTAGATGTCCCCTGAAAGCATGGTCCCCAGACCCCCACCCCTGCTACTCTGTCCCTCAAAGTGTTTGATTGTATTCAGGAAACTTATTAACTTTGGTTTAGTCCAGTTGTGCTGACTTCCCCTGTAGTGTGTGCTGTCCTTCCCTTCACCTGAGATAATTCTTGTCTACTTTCTAGTTAGTAAATACCCCTCTCCTAGGATATATTATTCTTGGTTGACAATTTTTTTCCTTTTAAGGTTTCATATACATCATCCCATTGTCTTCTTGTCTGCATAGTTTCTGCCCAGTAATTTTTTGTTTTATTGTTTCTCTTTTGTATATGACTTTTCGTTTTTCTCAAGCTGCTCTCAGGATCCTTTGTCTTTGGTTTTGGCAAGTGTGATTATGATATGTCTTCGTGTCTTTTAGGGTCTATCATATGTGGGGTTCATTGAGTTTCTTGAATGGTCAGCTTTTCATCTTCCATGATATTAGGGAAGTTTTCCGTCAGCAAATCTGCAGTAAACCTCTTTGTGTTTTCTATTTTCTCCCCCGTTCTGGAACTCTGATCACATGAAAATTTTTGGTCTTAATTGTGTCACAGATAATTCTTAGGTTTTATTCATTCTTTTCTCTGATTTTTCCTCAAAGTGGTACCCATGGATTTGTCTTCAATTTCACTGATCCTGTCTTCCATTGTTTCAAATTTGTTCCTAAAACTTTCTATTGCATTGTCTATTTCTGAAATCTTGTTTATCTTTTGGATTCTTAATTGCTGTTTTTGTATGATTTCTAATTGTTTACTTATTTTGAATTTTTTTCCTGTATTATTTTCCTGAATTCTTCCATTGCTTTCTCTGTTTTCTCTAATTTTGTCTGTATTTTCCAAGATTTTGTCTATTTTCTCCTTAGTTCTGTCTGTTTTCCTTCATCTGTTTTCTAATCTCTTGGAGATAGGAAATATTAGATTTGTGAATTTTCTACCAGGTAGTTCTAGTGCCTTTTTCTCCTACTGGAAAGTCATCTGGTGTTTCATTTTGGTGGCTTACTGGATCCATCCTGTCCTGTTTTCTTATATGTTTTGATATTGTCTGTTGTCTCTGAGACATTCAGGAATTATTTTTTTTGTTTACTGATTGTAGGTTTGCTTTTTTCATCTCGCTTTTTTGTTTTATTTGGTTATGTCTGGGTGGGTAGGCGGTGAGTGTTTTGTTGCTTGCTTGTCTGGGTATGATAGTTCTCACCACCTTGTCCAGGTGAACAGGGCTGGTCACTCAGCTATGGTGCAGCAGAGCAAGTCCAGCAGGGCAGTGGTGGGGCAGGGATGGGTCGTTTGTGGCAGGGACCAGGGCTGGCGGGGTGGGCCTGGGGTGGTGTGGCAGGGTAGAGTCAGAGGTCTGGAGGTCCATGCCAGTCCTGCATGGGGGTGTGGCACTTGGCAGAATGGGGCCGGGGGTGACACGGGGTGGGGGTCTGGGGGTCTGGAGGTCCACGCTTGTCCCACTGAGGTGCACAGTGCTTGGTGGGGTGGGTCCTGGGGCAGCATGAGGTGGGGTCCAGGGGTCTGTGCTACTACTGCTCAGGGTACAGCACTCTGCAGGGTGGGGGGGGAGCAGTGTGGGACCACGTCCAGAGGTCTACGCAGGTCCCATTTGGGAGCATGTCGCTCTGTGGGGTGGGGCCTAGGGACTGTGTGGGCAAGGTCTGGGTGTCCAAGGGTCTGTGCCAGTCCTGCTTGGCTGGGTGGGGCTGAGGGGCAGCAGAGAGTGGGGTCTGGTGGTCCATGCTCGTCTAGCTTGGGGGCATGGTGTTTGGCGGGGCAGGCCAGGGGCGCACTGGGGCAGGGGCTGGGTTTGCACCAGTCCTGCTTGGAGGTGTAGCACTCAGCAGGGCGTGGCCCAGGGACGGCACAGGATAGGGTCTGGGGGTCCATTCCGGTGCCACTTAGGGGCATGGTGCTTGGTAGGTGATGTAGAGAGGCAGGAGGGAAGGGAGAGGATGTGATATACAGAGCTAGGTGGGAGGAAGAAAGAAAAGAGAGAAGAGAAAGAAACAAAAGCAAAAAAAAAAAAAAAAAATATATATGGCAGTGCAGCCGGAGCCGGCGGATGCAGGCAGGGCAGACCCGGGGAGGCCGTGTGCTGGTGGCTCTCTAGCTGAGTCATGCAGCACAGCCTGTTGAGAAAGGTGGAGGCAGAGCATGGGGCTAGGTGGACAAGAGAAAGGAAAGGAATGAAGGGAAAGAGAGAGAAGAAACAACAACAGCAAAAATATGGTGCTGAGGGAACTGGTTGTTGTGAGTAGGGTGGAATCGGGGTGACAGTGAGCTGGTGTTTCTCTTGCTGGGGCGGTGCAGCACAGCCTGTCAGGAAGGGGTGGATGCAGCACAGGGGGCTAGGTGGGAGGGAGAAGGAAGAGGAAGAAAGGAAAAGTGGGGGGAAAAGGGTGCGCTAGGGGAGCCAGCTGGTGGGGGCAGGGTGGACCCAGGGCAGCAGTGAGCTGGTGTCTCTCCAGCCGATTGACCGTGGGCCACTGGAAAGTGGCAGAGGCAGGATACAGGACAGAAGAGTGAGGGGTGGGAAGGCGTGTATCTCTGGTTACCAGGTGCTCTGCCTCCTGTTGGGAGCTCTGTGAAGTTGCCTTCCCATACTCCGTCTGTGGTCATTACTGGCTGAGCTCCAAGACTGCAAAGCCATGCTGTGTTAGTTGGCCAGGGACCTGCACTCTGTAGTTCTCCTCGTTTTCTGTTTCCTGTTAGTTTCTTCTTCCATTCGGTGCTTGATCTAGTTCTTTATCCCGTCATTTGGTGCTTAGGGTTCCAAGATGGATGCTTGTATCTGTCTTACTTAGTTTTTCGGGTCTTCAGAGGGATAGCATGGTGCTTCTGTCTATAGCACCATGTTGGCTCTGCCTCCCGGGTCTGTAAGTTCTGTGTGACTATTGTAACAAATTATCAAACCCAGCAGAGAAGAAGAGAGTGCCATGGGGAGGACGGCTGGTGTCAGAACTGATGAAAAGTTTGGAGGGTGGAGTTATGTCTGACCTCTACCTCACAGGCATCAGCCTTGGACTGATCTTGATTTGTATTTTCCTCCCTGAAGTTAGACAGGTTCTGATGATACTACTACCATTTTACTGGATGTGACCTCTGTTCTCACTAAGCACACACACTGTTAAGTAGAAAGCACTTAGTAATTTAATTTAAAATGAAATCATAGTAACGCTGTATGATACTAATAAAACATAAGCAGGCAGGTTATTGGAGTCCCTGGGTGGTGTAAATGGTTAATGCACTCAGCTACTAAAGCTGCTAACGGAAAGGTTGGAGGTTTGAGCCCACCCAGAGGTGCCGCAGAAGAAAGGCCTGGCGATCTACTTCTGAAAAATCAGCCATTGAAAACCCTACGGAGCACAGTTCTACTCTGACACACATGGGGTTGCCATGAGTTAGAACTGACTTGATGGCAACTTTTTTTTAGGCAAGCTATTATTACCAAGGTCAGATGAAAAGGACTTTTTCTTTTATTTTAAGACAGGAAATTAAAAAAATGTTGGGAATTAAATAATGTATTTTTAAAGGAAATATTTTAAAAGTATTCTAATCTTTCTTTATGAAAAAAAAATTCCTGTTCTGATTAATTCTCCTTCTGTCTTACTAATGGTAATGTGAAATTAAATGTGAAAGACTTCTTAAGTAACACACTCAGATAGGACTGGTGCCTTGCCTTCCTGTTCTCCCTTTCCTCCAAAGCTTCGAGGTCCCCTTTCAACTTCTGACTCTCTTTCAGTGCTGCATCGCGGCAACTCACTGCTAGAGAGAGCTCCTCTTCATTCTTTTCAAGAATGGATTTCACCTTAAAAAAAAGAAATGGTACATAACTTTTCCAAAACACAATGAATCAGTGATTAGAATATGACACAGCAATTTAGAAACCTGACTTGAAATGCTCCATTAAATATTTATCCACTACTATATATATATATATAAAATCAGCTTTATTAGCTGCTTATCCCTTTAAAGAAAGCTACAAAACAAAACAAAATTTGTATAAATAAACACGGGCAAACCTAATATATTAATCAGTCTCCATGAAAGACTAGTATAAGGATAGGCAGAATAAGACTATCTATGAAGCTGAGATGTAAAATAGGGAAACGATTATTATGGAACTAGCTTCTTTTGAAAATATAACTTAAATGCCTGAGTTAATATAATAAAAGCTAAGCTGAATAAATATTAAATAGCACCAAAAGAGTACTCTTACACCAGAATGAATCCTAATTAGAAACACGAGAACTTTATATCCCTGAAACACTTTTAGTATATCCGTTCAGTCATCTCAGATGATCAACATACTATTTTAAATATTACTTTTAAATTTTTTATTTTTAAATAATTATAGATACATATGGGGTTGCAAAAATAGTACAAACAGTCTCAGGTGCCCTTCACCCTACTTCTAATGGTGACATATTACTGTAGTATAATATCAAAATGAGGAAATTGACATTGGTGCATTACTGTAAACTAGAGTAACTACAGAATTTATTTAGTCTTTTTCTTTTTTTAATTAATTGTTTTCATTGTGGTAAAGATATATATAACAAAACATTTGCCAATTAAACAATTTTTGTATGTCTAATTCAGTGCCCCCCACGTGTCTGTCAGTTTGTCATATTGTGGGGGCTTGCGTGTTGCTGTGATACTGGAAGCTATGCTACCAGTACTCAGATACCAGCGAGGTCACCCGGGGCGGACCGGTTTCAGCTGAGCTTCCAGACTAAGACAGACTAGGAAGAAGGACCCGGCAGTCTACTTCTGAAAAGAATTAGCCAGTGAAAACCTGATGAATAGCAGTGGAACATTGTCTGATATAGTGCCAGAAGATGAGCCCACCAGGTTGGAAGGCACTCAAAATACAACTGGAGAAGAGCTGCCTCCTCAAAGTAGAGCCGACCTTAATGACATGGATGGAGTCAAGATTTTGGGACGTTCATTTGCTGATGTGGCAACGACTCAAAATGAGAAGAAACAGCTGCAAACATCCATTAATAATCGCAACGTGGAATGTACCAAGTATGAATCTAGGAAAACTGGAAATCATCAAAAATGAAATGGAACACATAAACATCGATATCCTAGGCATTAGTGAGCTGAAACGGACTGGTATTGGCCATTTTGAATTGGACAACCATATGGTCTACTATGCCGGGAATGAGAACTTGAAGAGGAATGGCGTTGCATTCATCCTCAAAAAGAACATTTCAAGATCTATGCTGAAGTACAACGCCGTCAGTGATAGGATAATATCCATACGCCTACAAGTAAGACTAGCTAATACGACTATTATTCAAATTTATGCACCAACCGCTAAGGCCAAAGATGAAGAAATTGAAGATTTTTACCAACTTATTCAGTCTGAAATTGATCGAACATGCAATCAGGATGCGTTGATAATTACTGGTTATTGGAATGCAAAAGTTGGAAACAAAGAAGAAGGATCAATAGTTGGAAAATACGGCCTTGGTGACAGAAATGATGCCGGAGATCACATGATAGAATTTTCCAAGACCAATGACTTCTTCATTGCAAATATCTTTTTTCACCAACATAAACGGTGATTATACATATGACCCTCGCCAGATGGAACACACAGGAATCAAATCAACTACATCTGGGGAAAGAGATGATGGAAAAGCTCAATCAATATCATCAGTCAGAACAAGGCCAGGGGCTGACTGCAGAACAGACCATCCATTGCTCATATGCAAGTTCAAGTTGAAACTGAAGAAAATTAGAACAAGTCCACAAGAGCCAAAGTACGACCTTGAGTATATCCCACCTGAATTTAGAGACCACCTCCTCAAGAAAAGATTTGACGCGTTGAACACTAATGACCGAAGACCAGATGAGTTGTGGAATGACATCAAGGACATCATACATGAAGAAAGCAAGAGTTCATTAAAAAGACAGGAAAGAGAGGCGGCGTGGTCAACATGGCGGAGTAGTTAGATGCTTCCTATATCCCTCTTACAACAAAGACCTGGAAAAACAAGTGATTTGATTCTATGTGAATATCTGGGAGCCCTGAACAAGGCAAGGTTAAGAAATCAATCTGAGTGATACGGGAGAGGGAGATCATTTGGAAGAGGTGAGGAGGGCTAGAGCCTTGGCAGCAAAACTGCAGTGCCACAGCCACACTGGTCCACGGTGAAGCAGGCAAACGGCGGTGCTCTGTGCACACTCGGGAAGCAGTTTCCACATCGAGAGAGACCGAGCAGCAGAGATTCTGCTTGGACACTCAGAACCAGTGAAAAGCAGCTCCCAAGAGGCTAGGATAAGTACATGCGTGCACCCTTTCACGGGGATTTAAAAAAAAAAAAACCCATTTGGGATAAACCTCTCTCCCTTTTACCTCCTCCCTCCATGCTCTGCACCGGGAGTCCGCTGGGCTGGAAGTAGATCCCAAAAGGCGCCCTGACCCATTCTCCTGGCCTTGGAGAGGGAATAAATAAGCTGCTGGCTCCCCTAGGCCAGGAACACAGGGTTGGTACAACTCCTTTGCTGGGCACAGGTATCGGGGTCTGCAGACTCTGAGTGCCTTACAACCCTGTATAGACTTGTGGGGACCCATCTCAACCGTGTTAGTCCTCACTGCCACAGTACAACAGGGAAAACATCTAAAGTTTAACTTCAACTGCTTCAGCTGTGAACTGGCAGATTTGTGACCCTCGAAACAGCCCTGCCCCTTAAGTAGGCACTTTTATCGATCTGCAGCAGGGGCTTGAGGACTGGTGGTAGCACTTAAAGTGCCTAGTCACTTGCTACAGGAGTTCAAGAAAAAGTGGTGCCCTCGAGTCTTTACAGCCAACAGAGTGGGGTGTTCATAGTCCGGCTGCAAAACTCACCTACCTATTCACCCTAGAGAAGAGGGACACGCTTTCCTTTCAGACTCTCAGGGGCAGCCGTCAGCCCCCTGCCTGGCTGAGCGCGTGATCCCCTACCACAGCCAGAGTCCAGTGCCTGCACCAATCACCCATGCCTCTCTAGGACTGGGGGTGAGAGCCTGCATCCCACACTTCGTGACCAGCTGCCTGAACACCTGACCTGAACCCATATAGGAAAATTTAACGGACTCCTGTGTACACGTACTTAGTTACAGAACTAACTACCTGGTGACAGGACATTAGAGATCCAAACGTGTCGAAAATCAAACTAGTGCACATGAGCAGCCTATTTGGGTATATCAAAACAAAACAAAATAAGAAGCTAGGTCTCACTAAGTAAATACAAACTAAAATTATAATAAATTATTGATGGCTCAGAGACTATAGTCACTATCCAATCACATAAAGAGGCAGTCCATGATGGCTT
Organism: Trichechus manatus latirostris; assembly: GCF_000243295.1. Taxonomy (NCBI): domain Eukaryota; kingdom Metazoa; phylum Chordata; class Mammalia; order Sirenia; family Trichechidae; genus Trichechus; species Trichechus manatus. The sequence continues at coordinate 3,923,472 of NW_004443992.1, read as the reverse complement.
CAGCAAGCTCCCCAAATAAAGAATCAATAAATTCTCTGGAGAAAAAGAACTTTTTGGAATTACCAGAGGCAGAATACAAAAGATTAACACACAGAACTCTTCTAGAAATAAGAAAGGAAATTCGACAGCATGCAGAAACATCCAGGGAACATACAGACACAGTAGTAGCAGAACTTAAAAAAGTTATTCAGGAACATAATGCCAAATTTAATAGGCTGCAAGGATCCATAGAGAGACAGCAATCAGAAATCCAGAAGATTAACAATAAAATTTCAGAATTAGACAACTCAATAGAAAGTCATAGGACCAGAACTGAGGCAGTAGAAGTTAGAATTAGTGACATTGGAGATAAAACTCTTGACACCAACTTATTTGAGGAAAAATCAGATAAAAAAATTAAAA
>NW_004443992.1:3861289-3914789 GCF_000243295.1 Trichechus manatus latirostris | reverse complement strand
TCATCTATGCCAAGAAATTTGGAAGACAGCTACCTGGCCAACCAACTGGAAGAGATCCATATTTATGCCTATTCCCAAGAAAGGTGATCCAACCAAGTGTGGAAATTATTGAACAATATCATTAATATCACACACAAGTAAAATTTTGCTAAAGATCATTCAAAAGCGACTGGAACAGTATGTCAACAGGGAACTGTCAGAAATTCAGGCCGGATTCAGTAGAGGACGTGGAACGAGGGATATCATTGCTGATGTCAGATGGATCCTGGCTGAAAGCAGAGAATATCGGAAAGAAGTTTACCTGTGTTTTATTGACTATGCAAAGGCATTCGATTGTGTAGATCATAACAAATTATGGATAACATTGTGAAAAATGGGAATTCCAGAACACTTAATTGTGCTTGTGATGAACCTGTACATAGATCAAGAGGCAGTCGTTTGAACAGAACAAGGGATACTGCGTGGTTCAAAGTCAGGAAAGGTGTGCGTCAGGGTTGTATCCTTTCACCATACTTACTCCATCTATAAACTGAGCAAATAATCTGAGAAGCTGGACTGTATGAAGAAGAATGTGGCATCAGGATTGGAGGAAGACTCATTAACAACCTGTAGTATGCAGATAACACAACCTTGCTTGCTGAAAGTGAAGAGGACTTGAAGCACTTACTGGTGAAGATCAAAGACCACAGCCTTCAGTAAGGATTACACCCAACATAAAGAAAATAAAAATCCTCACAACTGGACCAATAAGCAACAATGGAGAAAATACTGAAGTTGTCAAGGATTTTATTTTACTTGGATCCACAATCAATGACCATGGAAGCAGTAGTCAGGAAATCAAAAGACGCATTGCACCGGGGAAATCTGCTGCAAAAGACCTCTTTAAAGTGTTGAAAAGCAAAGATGTCACCTTGAAGACTAAGGCATGCCTGACCCAAGCCATGGTATTTTCAACAGAATCACGTGCATGTGAAAGCTGGACAGTGAATAAGGAAGACCAAAGAAGAATTGACGCCTTTGAATTGTAGTGTTGGCGAAGAATATTGAATATACCATGGACTGCCAAAAGAATGAACAAATCTGTCTTGGAAGTACAATTAGCATGCTCCTTAGAAGGAAGGATGGTGAGACTACGTCTTACATACTTTGGACATGTTGTCAGGAGGGATCAGTCCCTGGAGAAGGACATCATGCTTGGTAAAGTAGAGGGTCAGCGAAAAAGAGGAAGATCCTCAATGAGATGGATTGATACAGTGGCTGCAACAAGGGGTCAAGCATAACAATGATTGTGAGCAAGGCACAGGACTTGGCAGTAGTTTATTCTGTGGTGCATAGGGTCTCTATGAGTTGGAACCGACCTGACAGCACCTAACAACAACAACAATTCAGTGCCACCACTAGTCTGTCAGTTTGTCATACTATGGTGGCTTGCTCTCGCTGTGATTCTGGAAGCTATGCCACCCGTATTTTAAATACCAGCAGGGTGACCCTTGGTGGACAGGTTTAAGTGGAGCTTCCAGACTAAGACAGACTAGGAAGAAGGACCTGGTGGGGTACTTCAAAAAAAAAAAAAATTGGCCAGTGAAAACCTTATGAATAGCAGCAGAACACTTGTATGATATAGTGCCAGAAGGTGAGACCCTCAGGTTGGAAGGCACTCAAAATAGGACTGGGGAAGAGCTGCCTCCTCAAAGTAGAGTCAACCTTAATGACATGGATGGAGTAAAGCTTTCAGAACCTTCATCTGCTGGTGTGTCATGACTAAAAATGAGAAGAAACAGCTGCAAACATCCATTAATAATAGGAATATGGAATGTATGAAGTATGAATCTAGGAAAATTGGAAGTCGTCAAAAAATGAAATGGAACACATAAAGATCAATATCCTAGGCATTAATGAGCTGAAATTGACTGGTATTGGCATTTTAAATCAAACAATCTTATGATCTACTATGGTGGGAACGACAAATTGAAGAGGAATGGCATCGCGTTCGTTGTCAAAAAGAACATTTCAAGTTCTATCCTACATTTATCAAGGATTTCATTTTACTTGGGTCCACAATCAATGTCCATGGATGCAACACTCAAGAAATCAAACGACATATTGCATTGGGCAAATCTGCTGCAAAAGACCTCTTTAAAGTGCTAAAAAGTTTAGATATCACTTTGAGGACTAAGGTGTGCCTGACCCAATCCATGGTATTTTCAATCACCTCATATGCATGTGAAAGCTGGACAATGAATAAGGAAGACTGAAGATGAATTGATGCCTTTTAATTATGATGTTGTTGAAAAATATTGAATATACAGTGAACTGCCAAAAGAATGAACAAATCTGTCTTAGAAGAAGTATAGTCAGAATGCTGCTTAGATGTGAGGATGGCAAGACTTCATCTCATGTACTTTGGTCATGTTACCAGGAGGGACCAGTCCTTGGAGAAGGACATCATGCTTGGTAAAGTAGAGGGTCATCAAAAAAGAAGACTTTAAACTAGACGGACTAACACAGTGGTTACAACAATGGGCTCAAACATAGCAATGATTGTGAGGATGGCAAAAGACTGGGCAGTGTTTCGTTTTGTTGTATACAGAGTCGTTATGAATCAGAACCAACCCAATGGCAAATAACAAAAATAATTCAGTGACGTTGATCACATTCATCATGTTGTGATCACTTTCCTTTTCCAAATTATTCCACCACCACTAACAGAAACTCAGTGTACTTTAAGCAATGTCTCCCCTTTTTCCCCTTCCTCCCACCCTTGGTAACCACTAATAGGCTTTGGTCTCTATACATTTACCTATTTCATATAAGCGGGATAATACAATACTCGTCATTTTGTGACTGCCTTATTTCACTCAACATGTTTTCAAGATTAATCCATGTAATCAGGATTGCATTTCTCTTTATGGCTGAGTAATATTCCATTGTATGTATATACCTCATTTTGTTTATCTGTTCATCTGCTGATGGATATTTTAGTTGTTTCCACCTTTTGGCTATTGTGAATATGCTACAATGATCAGATTTCTGTTTGCATTCCTGCTTTCAATTCTTTTGGATATATACCTGGGATTCTGATTACTGGGTCATATGGTGGTTCTATGTTTAACTTTTTGAGGAACCGCCACAGTTTTCCACAGTACATGTACCATTTTGCATTCTCACCAGCAATTCAAGAGGGTTCCAGTTTCTCCACATCATCACCAAGACCTGTTATGTCTTTTTTTTGTTTTTTAAATCATAGCCATTCTAGTAGGGGAAGGGGAAAGATGGTATCTCTTTGTGGTTTTGATTTGCATCTAATGACTAATGGGGACCCTGGTGGCACAGTAGTTAAGAGCTTAGGCTGCTAACCTAAAAGGTTGGCAGTTCAAATCCACCAGCCACTCCTCGGAAACCCTATAAGGCAGTTCCGCTCTGTCCTTTAGAGTTGCTATGAGTCAGAATCGACTCGACGGCAACGGGTTTGGTTTTTTGGTAATGACTAATGACGTTGAACTCATCTTTTCATGTGCTTGTTGGCCATTTGTATATTCTCCTTGGTAAAATGTCTATTCAGGTCCTTTGCCCATTTTTCGATTGGGTTGTTTGTCTTTTATTGTTAAGTTGTAGGGCTTTGATATTCTGGATATTAAACCCTTACCAGATATATGATTTCCAAAATTTTTCTCCCACTCTGTAGGTGGTCTGTTCCCTTTGTTAATAAAGTCCTTTGATGAACAAAAGTTTTCCCTTTATCTATTTTGTCTTTTGTTGCTCCTGCTTTTGGTGTCATATCTAAGAATTCATTGTTAAAAACTAGGCACTAAAGCAATATGCCTATGTTTTCTTCTAAGAGTTTTATGGCTTCAGTTCTCACTTTTAGGTCCTTGATCCATTTTGAATTAGTTTTTGTATATGTTGTGAGGTATGGATCTAGCTTCATACTTTTGCATGTGGAAATCCAGTGTATCCAGCACCATTTATTAAAGAGATTTTTCTTTACCCATTGAACAGTTTTAGCATTCTTGTCGAAAATCACAGGTACACACATGCACAGAGTAGTATTCTATTGTATAAATACACCACAATTATTAATTCGTCTATTGATGAACACTTGAGTTGTTTCCAGTTTTGAGTTATTACAAATAGAGCTGCTGTGAACATTTGTGTACAAGTCTTTCATTTATCTTGGGTAAATACTTTGGAGTGGAATGGCTGGGTCATATAGTAGTAGTATGCTTCACTTGTAAAGAAAGTACCAACCTGTTTTCCAAGTTGTGGTACCATTTTGCATTCCCTCCAGTAGTATATGAAAGTTCTAGCTGCTCCACATTCTTGCTAACACTTAGTGTGATCCGTTTTTTAGTTTTAGACATTCAAATAGCTATGTGGTAATATCACATTGTTGTTTTAATTTGCATTTCCTGAGTCACTGATGTTTAACATCTTTTCATTTACCATCCACATATCTTCTTTAAACGAGCCCTAGTGGTGCAAATGGTTAAGCACGTGGCAGCTAACCAAAAGGTTGGTAGTTTGAACCCACTGCGCAGCTCCATAGGAGAAAGACCTGGTGATCTGCTTCCATAGATTACAGCCAAGAAATCCCTATGGAGCAGTTTTGCCCTGTCACATGGGGTCTAGGAATCAGAATCAACTCAATGGCACACAACAACAACATATCTTCTTTGGTGAAATATCAGTTCAAATACTTTGCCCATCCTTTTTATTGGGTTGTTTTCTTACTAGTGAGTTTTGAGAGTTCTTTACATATTCTAAAGACAAGGCCTTTACTAGATATGTAACTTGCAAATATTTTCTCCCAGTGTGTAGCTTGTCTTTTCATTCTCTTAACAATGTCTCTGGATAGCAGAAATTGTTAATTTTGATAAAGTTCCGGTTATCTTTTTTTTTCTTATATGGATCATGTTTTTGATGTCAAATCTAAGAAACCTTTGCCTACCCCAAGATCATAAAGACGTACTCCAATACCTTCTTCTAGAACCATTTTGAGTTAATTTTTATAGATGGTTTAAGTTCTTCTTATTTTTTTGAGGGGGGGGCATATGGATATCCAATTATTCGAGCACCGTTTGTTGAAAAGACTATTTTTCCTCTACTTTTCACTTTTGTGGAAAATGAATTGTTTTTAAAATTAATTATTTTGATAGGAAACACATTCACATTATTTTTAAGGTACAAAAGGGTAAAGTGAAAAACCTCCCAGCCACCCAGTTTCCTTGCTCAACAATAATGTCAGTTTTTGTGATTAATTTTAGAGATATTCTATGCATATATGAGTCAAAAAGTATTGTTACAAAATCATAGAAACCTTTATTAAACAAAAATATCAAAACGTGAAGCTATTGTTTCTTGACATATCCTCCATCTAGGTCTATACACTTCTGAAGGCAGTGTTTCCATCTCTCTAACCTTTCCCAAAGAATTTTGCACTCTTCGATTTACACCATGTCAAAATAGCAGTTTTGGATTCCTCAAGGAACTTAAATCACATTCCTTTTAAATGTTGTTTGAGTTTTGGGAACAAAAATAAGCCTGAAGGGGCAAGATCAGGGCTGTAGGGTAGATGGGGTAAGGTTTCCCAAGAAAATTCTCATAGGACAGCCCTTGCTACCCTCGAAGAATGAGCAGGTGCATTGTCATGATGGAAAAAAATTCCTTGGTGCAACTTTCCTGGCATTTTTTCTCACCAACACAGTTTTCAGTTTTCTTAAAACTTCTTTATAATAAGCCCCTGTAATCATCCTGTGTCCTTTGAGAAAATCTATCAAGATTACCCCTTTGGAATCCCAAAAAACATTCGCCATAACCTTCTAAGTGGTCTTCCCTCTCTTGGCTCATTTTTGAGGTCTTCCTGACCTTTTTAAAAAAGCTTGATCCATCTAAAACTGTTGTTTTATGAGGGACAGCACTCCCATAAACTTGTTGCAAAGCTTCAATGATTTAGGAAGATGTCTACATGAGTTTTGTTAAAAATTTGATATTAGCCCAGACCTCAAAATCTTTTTTTTTCCCATGGCACAAAAAGTATCCTTTTTTTTGAAACCACTCTAATGAGACCAAGACAAGTGTATTACTGAGAGAACTTGTTTGCAGCCGTCCACTGATCGTAAAGACATGTTTTAATATGTTTTGTTTGGAATAAACTCATGCATGTATGAACTGGAACTTTAGTAGCAATACTTTTTGACTTAACCTCGTACAAGTGAATATATATGTATATATTCTTTACATATCCCTTTTGCATACAAATATAACTTACTGTATATATTCTTCTGAACCTTGATTTTTTTTAAACCTAATAATATATATATCTTTAAGCAATATTCCAAACTATGGTTACCCTATTATTTGTTTAGCCAGTCTCTTAGTGATGGAATTTTTGTTGGTTCCAGTCTTTTGCTATTAAGAAAAAATAGTGCAATAAGTAACCTTGTACAGAATAGTACAAAGGATGTCAACTTATAGGTTATGATAACCTACTGGATTTTGTCCCAGAAAAGCACAAAAGGAAGAACATAGTTTTTAAAATTTTACCAGTGTTTACAAATAAAATATGAAAATGCCACTAGTAAAAACGTTTACAGAAAAGAGCTAAATAGTAGTCAACTCTAGAAGACAAACTATAGTATTCTGTGTTTTTAAATATTGAGTAAATATGGATGCTCTAATAAGTTTTCTTTGGAAAATATTTTCCAGTGTTCAAGTTCTTGTGGCTTCTATTAGTGTTCTTGAGCTTCTATTATAAAATCAATCTTCATCCAAACATTTTAGCTCTAGTGTTAAGATTAGGTAGAAATTTTGAATTTCTAAGAAATCAAAATTAAGATTTCATAAAATCTCAATGGTTACTGTTTAGCTAAATCTGATTTTTTATATGCAAAACAAAAATTAATTATGCAAAAGCCAAAACAATGGTTTTGATCTCCATTGTCATTTTTTCCTATCTGGGAAGAACCTAATTTATTTGTTGTTACTCATACCTCCAAGTATTATCTTTTTACTACTTTTATTCAATCTTGTATAAATCTGAAATTTCTTTAAGATAGAATTTGTGGTCTTCACTTACCAAATCTCGTTTAGGAAAATGAGGCGATCCATCTCTTACAACTGGTCTTGAGGCAAGAATATCTATTTTGCCTTCCAGTCTTCCCTCCATAGTTTTAATAGCATTCAAAAGAGTCTTCAGGGAGATTCTAGAGTCTCCAATCTCCTGAGATTTCACTGAAGGCAGGGTAGGTGCAAAGCTCACCCGGCGTGTAGAGTTTGAAATAACACTGGGTAAACCATCTGATGAAGTTCTTTCCTTTACAGTATTTACATGGGGCCTAGGACTTTCAAGGAGTTTAGAAGACACAGGCCTCTCTGGAGATTTCTTTTTTCTTGGAGGCATCACCATTAAAAGGAATAAAATCAACTAAACCTAGAGTTATTTTTCAAGAAGTGCTCACTTTACTAGGAGAAACAACACAGACAACGCTGAATAAAGTGCCAATGGAAAATATATTTGAAAACGTGTTCCTTTGCTTTCAAAATGAAGAAATCATACTGTAAACTGTGTCCTACTGAAGAAACAGACCTTAAACTAAACTCCCTGTAGGAGAGCGTATCTAATGGTGCCTCCTTTACCAACTTTGTGACCTCATCACTCATCAGTATAATCAGGTGGTTAGAACCCTAAGAGTATTCCACTTGAAGACACATTCTAGTTCTTGGTTACCAGCTGCCGTCGTGTCAACTTCAACTCATGCAACCCTGTGTGTGTCAGAACAGAACTGTGCTCCATAGGTTTTCAATGGCTGATTTTTCAGACTTAGGTCACCAGGCCTTTCTTCCAAGGAACCTCTGGGTGGACTCAAATCTCTAATGTTTCCATTAGCAGCCCAGTGCATTAACCATTTGCACAACCTGGGGACTCCTTTCCTTGGTTACCAGGGGTATTTATATACATGTATCTTTTAGACACAAAGGTTACACATGCTTATACTAAGAGTTAAAGTTTAAAAAAAAATCCAATTACATACATGGTACATTCGTAATTATTGAAATAAATTTCTTTTGGTTATACATTACTGAATTATTTTCTTCACTAAATGCCTTGTTTGTCTAATCTCTTTTTATTTGTTTTTAAAATGCTATGTGACCTACAAAAGGATATCGGCTTCAGTAGCCACCAAGCTGACAAGTAAGCACCTTCACTACTAATACCTCTTTCAAATGATCTTCTGTCTGTTGCAGGTATACCTTGTTGGCACTGAGTTCTGAGTTTACCTATAATTTAATAAAAAAAAAAGTTTCTTACATCTGCCAACAAATTTTCAAGGCTCAATTCAATGAACCACTTTCCCTATGAAAGTATTTCTTGATGCTCACAATTATAATTAATCACACTCTCTATGAAAGCTCATAATACAATTTTTTTTTTTTGAGAGGCCTAACTTTCTACTCTGTAATAAAGTTGCTTGAGTATATTCTTTTTTGACCAAAGCAAAGTCATAGATGCTTGAGTATATTCTTAACTCTCCAATTAAACATAAGCAAGTTAGACATCCCAATCCTGCTTTGGGCACCTTTATGAATTCCTCTATGGTCTAGCAGAACCTTATATAGAGTAAGTGTTTTTTAAAATGTTTGCTGAATTGAAATGTGTTAAAAGAGAGAATATTCAACTTGTTGGGATTGGATGGTAGGAGGTAAAGAATTTAACTTCACCCAAAGAATTTGATCTTTGTCTTTGGTTCTTGGGAGATAACTCTAAAACCTTGGAATTTCCCCCGTGTCTTGATGAGTCCTCCAGACCACACCTGAGGGGCTGGCCAGGCCAGAAAGACCACCACTTGATATTAGCCAAGCTGGGGGCGGGGGGGTGGGTAAGATTCAATCAATCATGCTACATAATGAAGCCCAATAAAGACTCTGGACACGGAAGCTCCATAGGCTTCCTGGTTGGTGAAAGACATTAATGCATGTGGGAGGGTAGCAAGTCCCTTTCTGGGACATGGAAGTTCCGCATTGGGAAGCCCCTCAGATCTTGTCCTATTTGTTTCTTCATTTGTATTCTTTTTGCTATAATAAAACTGTAATCGTACATATAGCGCTTTCCTGAGTTCTGTGAGTCATTCTAGTGAATTATTGAACCCGAAGGAGTAATAGGAGCCAGCTGGTTAGAAGTGGGGGCTCTGGAGACCTGAGTTTATGGCTGGCATCCTGAAGGGGTAGTGGGAAACCTTTGAATTTGTAGACAGCAGATAGAGGTGAGGGTGTCATGGGGACTCCCAAACTTGTGGCTGGCGTGAGGTCTTGGGTAGACTTGGCAGTCTGGAGGACTGTGCCCTTTAACTCGTGAGGTCTGACCTAGCTCCAGTGGTTAGGGTCAGAGGCAGAAGTGCTGCATGTGCAGCTGGTGTTAGAACAGAGTCAAACTGATTTGATTGATACTTACAGTTTGGTGTCAGAGAACTGGGGTTTTGAGTTTTCTACGTAGATGGTAAGGTGGGGAGAAAGGAGTCAGCTTCTTAAAAACTAATTAAAACAATATAGTGGCCATCTGCTTTGGTAGATATTAATCACACCTGAGCATATTTCGTCTCTAGAGCCTTATTCATCTTGCGTAGATGGTCATTCTGTAACCTGGTGTCAGTAAGGCAATGTAGTTGTTCCTCTAGCTGTTTAACTTTTGCCTAGGTGAAAAACAGAAAAATAATATAATAAGCCTCATTAATGAAAGCCCCATGCAGCACACTTGCACTCTGACACACATGGGGTCGCCATGAATCAGAACTGACTCAACAGCAACTGATAAATGGTATGTAATATTATTTTGTATACTCTAGTGCATCTATTTAATATACCCACTTATACTGCTGGTAGGATTTTAAATTGGTATAACCACTTTTAAAGATAAATTTGACAAAAATCTCATAAAATGTATAAGATGCTTACATCCTAAAACCCAGTTATTCTGCACCTATGAATTATATATAGCCTAAGAGAATCTTTTACATCTGAGTACAAGGAGACATATATAAGAATTCATCATAGCAGCATTGTTTGTAATTTTCTAAGCAACTGGAAACTACCTCAATATCCATCAACAGAATAATGGATAAATAAATTATGGCATATGTGATGGTTACGGTTGTGCATCAGTTTGGCTGGGCCATGATTCTCAGTGGTTTGGCAGTTATGTAATGACATAACCTTCTGCTGTATGGATCCCGCATGGACAAAAACTGCAGGCAGCAAAAGAATAATATCATGTTCATCCAGGTCTATCCTATTGCCTCTAGGTTCCAATTTCCCAGGTTATTTCTTTTTAAAAATGTTATAAAAATTCAGCAAAAAAGACAGAATAGGCTCTCTACGTTCTCAGTGAATGACCGAACATAAGATAAATTACAATAAAGCTTCAAATAGTCACAGAATAGGTTATGGCTTCACAAGTTCAGGCTTCATCATTATATTATAGGTATTTGAATAGATGTCACCTGGATTTTAATGAGGCAATGAACTTAGCCAGGTTCAAAGACTTCGCTAAAGTTGGCAGTTATGTAATGACGTAGTTTGCAAGTTATGTAATGATGTAGTCACCCTCCATGATGTGATCTGATGTGATCATCAATCAGTTGGGAGTTTCCTCAGGGTTGTGGCCTGCATCCAATATATATATATATGGACATTCTGGCAAAGCTTGCTAACTTGTTCTGAATCTTACATCCAGCTCATCATCATCTGACCTCCAGTTCTTGGAACTTGAGCCAGCAGCCTGCTGTACTGCCCACCGATCTTGGGTTTGTCGGCTTCCGCAGCCTGTGAGCCAGCAGCCTGCCATCTGACTCGCCGATCTTGGGTTTGTCAGCCCCTGCTGCTAGGTGATTAAGGAGAAGCCTCCAGCCTGATGCCTGACCCATGGACTTGGCACTTGCCAGCCTCTACAACTGTGTGAGCCATTTCCTTGAGATAAATCTCTCTATATATGTATATGTGTATATATATATATATATATACACATACACATATATGTATATGCTTCACTGCTTCTGCTTCTCTAAAGAACGCAGCCTAAGGCAGTATATTTATATAATAGAATACTATGTTGTTGTTGTTGTGTGTCATTGAATCGATTCTGACTCATAGCGACCCTACAGGACAAGATAACTGTGCCATAGGGTTTCCAAGGCTTTGGGTTAGCAGCCGAGGGCTTAACCACTGCACCACCAGGGCTCCTTAATGCAATATTATGCAACACTGAAAATAAAATGTAGGACAGCAGTTTCTGGCATGGCCAGTTTAAAATAATACCTAAAATCCAGTATTTATATCATTAACAAGTCAACTCTGAAAACACACTCTTTTATGATTCATAACTAATATTTTTAATACATTATAATCCAATTGAGAGAGAACACACAGCACATTATTGTTTTGGTTATGTTTTAGTATGCACCTCTTCCTTTAAATTCTCTTGCAAGAGGCCCCATGGACACATCCAAACTCCCCGAGGGACTGAGTTGCTGGACGGAGGGCTCTGGGGACCATGGTCTCGGGGAACATCTAGCTCAATTGGCATGACACTACATATAAAGATAATGCTCTACATTCTACCTTGGTGAGTAGTGTCTGGGGTCTTAAAAGCCTGTGAGCGGCCATCTAAGATACTCCACTGGTCTCATCTCTTCAGGAGCAAGTGAGAATGAAGAGAACAGGATACAACGAAAAGATTAGTCCAAAGGACTAATTGTCCACAGCTACCAAGACCTTCACCGGACTGAGTCCAGTACAGCTAGATGGTGCCCGGCTACCACCGCTGACTGCTCTGACCAGGATCACAACAGAGGGTTCTGGGCAGAGCTGGAGAAGGATGTAGAGCATAATTCTAACTCACAAAAAAAAAAAAAGACCAGATTTTCTGGCCTAAAGGAGACTGGAGAAACCCTGAGAGTATGGCCCCCAGACCCCCTTTTAGCTCAGTGGTAAAGTTACCTTCAAGGTTCACTGATCAGCCTGAGAGTGGACAGCCCAGTAAAACCATGAGAGTAACGAGGTACAGGAGTCCAGTGACAAGGCCCAGAAGGCAGAAGGGGAGTAGGAAGCTGATGATAGGGAACACAAAGTAGAGTAAGGATATTGTTGATGTGTTGTGAGATTGTTATCCATTGTCATAGGGCAACAATTGTAGTAACTGCTAAATGGGAGACTATTTTGTCCTGTAAGCCTTCATCTTAAGTGAGAATAACAGCACAATTAGAAGAGTGTAGTCAATGTCACTTAAATGTGTATGTAAAAAAAAAATTTTTGAAATGGCGTATCTTTGGCTATGTGTATTTTCACAAAAGGAAAAAAAAAAAGTTGAGAATTTAGAGGGTTAAAATGTTGTGGGGTTGTTAACCAATGTCATAAAACAGCATGTGTGTTACTGTTACATGAGAAACTATCTGTTCTGTAAGCCTTCACCTGAAGTACAATAAAATATTTAAAAAAAAAAAAAAAAAAAGAGTTATGTGCTGTAAGAGCAATTTCCTGAGGGCTGATTAAGTCAGTGCCTTGGAATGTTCCAGTCCAAGGAATGACATAAAGGACAAGTAAATCAATAGTTTCAAAAGTGTTTCAGCTTTCAAAGACTATCAGAAATCTGAAGCCCTTATTATACGATTATAGGCAGAAAAAAAAAGGCATGTATTTTCAAGATTACATAGAATACCTCTCTAAGCTTATGTACTGTAGGTCTGAAAGGTCAGATGGATAACATCAGACCAATTCATAAATTTTAAAATGTATTCCATTCCCAGCCAAAATTTGGCTTTAAGTGTGCTATGAGGGTTTGGGATTTTCTTTTATATTTAAAAATATACTTCATTTCTCTTGGAAAAGCTAAAAGAAGGTCAAAATCATGAGCCATAGCTTTTTATGGGGTCATTAGTTTCACAAAGGAGTTAATTCTTCCTGTGATAATCTGTACATCCAGCCTGTAATGTTGACTATCTTTCCCAGTAAGAGCAAGATAAAAGAGGTGTGCCTAACACCCTCATCTTACAGGTGAGTAAGTTGAAACCCAAGAAAATTAAGACTTATCCAAGGTTACATGAGTGTTGATGATTATACTTAAATGCACCACTGCCTCTGGAGAATATTAATTAAAAGCACAGCAATAGTGGACAAATAGCTTTATCTTTTTATTGGACTAGTAATATACTATTTCACAAACATGATCTATCAACTACCCTTCAGATGGCCTTCTGCTTCTGGGCCCGATCTTGCATGTAACCCCTTGAGCAGATGAGGATGAGGTTAATGCTGATGTGTCTGGCACGGCCTCTATTCAACTTACTTATCAAATCAGCTCTATAGTTAAGCTTAACTGGGATTCACTTCATATTCATTAGTCCAGCGGTCCTCAACTGTGGTTGCATATTGCAATCATCTGAGGGGCTTTAAAAAATATTGAAGTCTGAAACCTACTCTCTGAGATTCTATTTAATAGCTCTCGGGTGCAGCCCGGTCATGGGAATTTTCAACCTATATTTTATGATGAAAGATTTTAAACATACAGAAAAGTTAAAAGAATTTTACTGTGAAAATGCACATACCCATCACCTAAATGCTACCATTTTAAATTTTCTATTCTTACTTTATCGCATCTCTATTGTTCACTCTATCTCCATCCATCAATCTAACTTTTTCTTTCTTTTTTTTTAAAGATGCATTTCAAAGTAACTGGCAGACATCATACATTTCCCAGCATGGGGATTTTAAAAAACTCCCCAGGTGATTCTAAAGTGCAGCCAAGGCTGAGACCCACTGATTTGGACTTCAGTATTTCCACTGGAGTTGGTTTAAGGCAGGGCTTCTAACCAGTTCATTCCAGTTTGAACCCCAGCTGAGAATTTGCATTTCCACCCTAGATATACTGAATCAGAATCTACAGTTTAACAAGATCCCCAGGTGACACTTATGGGTGGAAATGCAAATTCTCAGCAGGGTTCATACTGGAATGAACCAGTTCAACGCCCTGGTTTAAGGCAGGCCTACCCATACAAGTGGCAGGCAGTATGACTGCATCTAAACCTAACCTTCTGCTGTATGGATCCCGCATGGACAAAAACTGCAGGCAGCAAAAGAATAATATCATGTTCATCCAGGTCTATCCTATTGCCTCTAGGTTCCAATTTCCCAGGTTATTTCTTTTTAAAAATGTTATAAAAATTCAGCAAAAAAGACAGAATAGGCTCTCTACGTTCTCAGTGAATGACCGAACATAAGATAAATTACAATAAAGCTTCAAATAGTCACAGAATAGGTTATGGCTTCACAAGTTCAGGCTTCATCATTATATTATAGGTATTTGAATAGATGTCACCTGGATTTTAATGAGGCAATGAACTTAGCCAGGTTCAAAGACTTCGCTAAAGTTATGGAATCAGTACATGACAGAGCTAGGTCTTCTCAAAATCTAGCAATATTTAGCTTGACAACTGGTATTAAAAAACCAACCAACCAACCAACCAACTAGACAATAAAAATCAGAAAATAAAAGCTCATACCTGGAGTTTTCCCTTTTCATAGGCCAGTTTACTTTTACTATTAGCAATTTTTCCCAAGGCCTTTTCCACCTGCTGCTGGGCAAGCTGCTAAAGCAAACACAAGTATCAGTACCTCTAGGCATAGAACGGAATAACTATTTTCTTTTTTAAATTTATACCTTTACCATTTCTATAGTAACATAGCCAAGATTCATATTTATTTGTTACTGCTGCCTCTTAGTTTTTTGCGACTAGCTTATAACAGTGCCAATATGCAATAGCTGGGGAGACCGCTAACGAAAGTATGAGTGCCTTACGAGTCCTACAGCTTGTTGTTCTTCGTATATTAACTCTTTTTTTTTGTTGTTCTTATTTTGTTTTGTTATGTCAGTTATTCCTTTGTAGTTGCAATCCAACCCATATGTGGGTTGGTTTGTCAGCGAACATGTATACAGCTTGTGGAGCATTATACAGTTCTTTAAGAAAACGGTCATGATCTCACAGACAGTAGGAAACACATCAGTTACTGTACTAAAATGCATTAAGAAAAAAAAATACCTCT
This sequence comes from Trichechus manatus latirostris, assembly GCF_000243295.1. Classification (NCBI taxonomy): domain Eukaryota; kingdom Metazoa; phylum Chordata; class Mammalia; order Sirenia; family Trichechidae; genus Trichechus; species Trichechus manatus. The sequence goes on along the minus strand of NW_004443992.1, from coordinate 3,899,702 downwards.
CAAAAAACAGAAGAAACTGTTTTTGGGACTCAAACTCATTGCTTCATCAAACACTCAACACAATGTTATCTGGGACAAGAATTACTGAAGATTCTATATTTCATGGAATTACATATTTTCATCATTCAAAAAGCCTTTAATAATTACATTAATTTTTTTCATTGTCTTTTTTTCTCAGACTTTGTTGAGGAAATGAGTATAAAACATAGTTTTCTTTTGGTTAAATTTTGGGCCTAAAAATATTTATTATCAGGGACACTTAGTAATTGAATATGGAAACTTTCACCCTCTATAATAAATTTCACCTTCACAAACCAGGGTTTTGAACCAGTTTGTTATGATTTGAACCCCTGCTAAGAATGTGCATTTCTAACAAGTTCCCAGGTGATGCTAATACTGGTTGGGGACCAGTTCTGAGAATCACTAGTAGAGCAATGGTTCTCAAAATCTATTATACATAAGAATAACCTAGGAATCTTATTAAAATGTAGATTCTAACTCAGTATATCTGGGTTGGGAATGCAAATTTGAAATGGAACAAACAGGTTTGAAGCACTGTCACAAACCAAGTGTGATGACAATAAACACACAGCAAATGTGATTGAGAACATGAACTCTTAATCATTCATCAGCCAACAAACTGCACTATGAATCATTTGCAATAAATCTTGATATCAAAGTTTTATTAATGCTGATAAATGTCCTATATTAACATAATTCACTATTTCTGGCTTACATTTGCTTAATCTGTGAATAACAGAACAGGAGGCCTTTTTAAAATTTAACAAACGTTAGCTATTTGCTACATGCTTTACATATATTAACTTATTTAACTTTAAAATTTCCTAATAATAGTATTATTATCCCCATTTTGAAGATTAGGAAACTGAGGCCCAGAGAAATTAAGGATCATACCCAAGGTCACAGTCAGAATTGAAACCCAGGCACACTGGTTCTCCAAATCCAAAACCAAAACCAAACCCATTGCCATTGAGTTAATTCTGACTCATAGCGACCCTATCAGATAGTGTAGAGCCACCCCATAGGGTTTCCAAGGCTGTAATCTTTACTGAAGTAGACTGCCACATCTTTCTCTCCAGGAACAGCTGGTAGGTTCGAACCACCAACCTTTCCGTTAGCCGCTGAGCACTTAACCAGTGCACTATCAGGGCTCCTAGACTGGTTCCAGAGCCATGGAAACCTAAGTCTCTATAATTTTTCATAGTTGAAGTAATGAGCAGTTTATATAATAGGGCTTGAAAGAATTTAGCTGAGATTAAGTCAGACTCAGATCAGGGCCTTCTATGCAATTTTCAAACATTATTTGCATTTTGTAGAAGGAAAAACCTGATTCTTTTTCAAGTTTTCAAAAGCACACAGGAAACCTAACTGCTAAACAGAACAATCATCACTTTAAATCCCCTTCTTGTGTATAAGATATTTAAGAATTCTGTCATTCATTTGTATTGTATTGACTTTGTCAAATACTTTTTTAGACATTAGACTTCAGTTACCAACTTCCTGATGGAGGGAACTGTCTGAGAAGGAAAAAAATATGTTTATTCTTCATAATTATGGAAGAGAAATATTTATATACATTAGAAATATTTGTGCTTTTCAGCATTACAGATCATCTGTGTATGCAGATATTTAATTCTACCTTAAATTCTTGTTTTCTTAAATGCCTTCTTTGAATACTGTAGGTATCTCTGCTGTTTAGCCTCAGTGAGTCAAGACTTATAGTACATATTTTAAAATAAACAAAGAAACCCCACCTCCTGACTTCTAATTTTTTTTTGCTCATTATTTACTAATTCTTATTTAGACTGACCTTTTTATACCCACCCCATGGTAATCAGAAGTGACTCGCTGATGTTCTAGGGAAGCAATTTGATCTGACAGGTGCTTATTCTCTTCCTCTAGAGTCTGCATATTATGGGTTAATGCATTTATGTCAATCTTTGAAAACAAAAGGAGAAAAGAAATAATTTATGCCAGACCTCAAAACAATCTTATTCTAAAAATAACAATTATAATTGTAAAAGGGAAGGTATCTTATGCACATGTTCTTCTACCTCTAAATGTGGGGATTTGACCAGTCTGATATGGCAAGTAATTAAATTAATCTATACAAGCAAGACAGAGTTTGGTTTAGTGTAACCTTTCTTGCTCACAAAATGTATCAAAAACAACTCAAATATTGTTCTCACAGTAAGTGCTCAGATGGCTGACTAAATGAAAATAGTTCAAGTTAAGGCCCCTTAGAAATGTTGTGTCTTGCTTTATTTTGCTTTCATTCTCAAAGCATGTTTTTTCTGGGTATAGAATTCTAGGTTGACGGTTATTTTCTTTCAGCATATTTTAGATGTCATTTCACTTTTTATGACCTCCATTATTGTTGTTGATAAGTCCTGTTACTCTAAATGTTATTCCTTTGAAGGAAATATGTCTTTTATCTCTGGCTGCTTTCAAGAGTTTTGCTTTGTCTTTGGTTTTCTGCAGCTTTTCCTATGATGTGTCCATCTGTAGATTCCTTTTTAACTATCCTGCTTCAGATTCATTGTTTATTCTGGATAGCTTCTTCATACGTATTTTCTAATTAACTTGTTATCTTTTTAGCTGTGGCAAACAGGCTGGCATTGAGTTCTTAAATTTTGGTTATATTTTTCATTCTAGTATTTCTTTTTGATTTTTTTTCAAATTGGAAATACCACTTTTTATATATTTTAGTTCCCTCCAAAATATTTGCTATAATCTCTCTGAACATAGTAAATATTTTTTTTTTTTTTACAGTTTGTATCTGATAATTCCAATAGACAGGGTCACTATAAATAGAGGTCACCAATATATGGAGACCTATGTGTTTGGTTTTATTGTTAGCTGCTGGTTCTCTTGCTCATGGTGTCTTGTCTCTCAAGGTACTTGGTTATTGTATGCTGGAAATTGATTTTGAAAATTATTTGCAGAAACGATGTCATACTCAGAATAAAGTTATGGTACTTCAGAAAGGACTTTCATTTGCTTCTGTCAAGTACCTCGGTACACTAGCCATCCAGGATCACCTTATTCCAACTTGAAGACATGAAATTTTATGGCCCATAAACTGGGTGGCAGTCTATACAAGGAGTTTTCTTCTGGTTTAATCTTACTCCTAAGAATTTGGCCCTTCAGCCTAAAAAATCCCAGCCTAAAAGTGTGGAGTAATTTACTGAGGTCCCCACCCTTGGTTAGGCCTAAACTGAATTTCTTCTCTCTAGCCTTGCAAAGCAACCAAAAGCCTAGCTCTGTGTTTTCTTCCTCAGATAAGCAAATGCTACAGTATAAAAGCGACTGAATGTCCCAGTCCTCTCCCAGATCTTGGCTTGATAATGTCTCACTATCTTAATAACTCTATCATGCTTTTAAAATTGTTTATTCTATTCTTTTACATTTTTTCACCTCTTCTAGCTGTCTTCAGAAAGAAGGTTGTTACAAATTGTATAATAGTTCATCTTTACTAGAACTAGAAGTCTTCCTGGTACTTAGTTTATTTCAAATATTAATTCAGGCTCATAAACATAGATGTAAAAATTTTCCACAAAATATTATCAAAATGAATACAGCAATACATAAAATGGATAACATATCATGAGTAAGTGGCATTTATCCTGGTGTTTAGAATTAAATTGTGTCCTCCCAAAATATGTGTTATAAATCCTAACCCCTATACCTGTGGATATAATCCCATTTTGTTTGTTATGTTAATGAGGCCATTATCAGCAGAAGGTATGTCTTAAGCCAATCACTTTTGAGATATAAAAGAGCAGATTAGCCACAGAAGAAAGCAGACACAGAGGAAAGACTGACACTATCTAAAGACTACCCGACCAAAACCCGTTACTGTTGAGTCAATTCTAACTCATAGTGATCCTATAGGACAAAGTACAACTGCCCCATAGGGTTTCCAAGGAGCAGCTAGTGGGCTAGCCAACCTTTTGGTTATCATATGAGCTCTTAAGCACTACACCACCAGGGCTCCCTGAAGACTACAGAGGTAGATCAATCTATAAGCCCAGGAACTCCAAGGATGGTTGGCTAGAGAAGCTGAAACATGAATTTTCCCCAGAGCCAACAGAAAGGCTTCCTCTAGAGCCAGTGCTCAGAATTCAGATTTCTAGGCTAAACTGTGAGAAAATAAATTTCAGTACATTACTTGTGGTATTTCTGTTATAGCAGTGCTAAGAAACTAAGACACCCTTGAGCATTGCTGTTGGAGTGTAAAATGGCACAGCCACTGTAGAAAACAATTTGGCAGTTCCTCAATCAGTTAAGCATAGAATGTACTATATGACCTATCAATTCTACTCCTTGGTATATACTCAAAAAACTGAAAACGAGTGTTCAAACAATTTTTTTAAAAATCATAGCTTTACAAAGAATACATGTTTAAAAATATAAAAAACTTATACACAAATGTTCACAATTGCTAAAAAGTGGAAACAACTCAAATGATGATGGATGAATAAACAAAGTGTGGAATATCCATACAATGAAATATTATCCAGCCATAAAAAGGAATGAAGTAGTGATACAAGCTATGACATGGATGAACCTTGGAAACATTATAAGTGAAAGAAGTCAGGCACAAAAGGCCACATACTGTGTGATCCTATTTACATGAAATATCCAGAACAGGCAAATCCATAGAGACAGAAATCAGAACAATAGTTGCCAGGAAGTGGGGTAGAAGGGAATGGAGAGTTTAATGAGTATGAGGTTTCGGGGTTCTGATACACCCTTTTGGGGTGATGAAAGTTCTGGAACTAGATAATGGTGATGGATGCACAACATTGTGAATGTACTTACTGCCACTGAATTGTACACTAAAAAATGGTCACTTTTATGTCATGTGTATTTTGCCACAATTAAAAAAAAAATAGCTTCATGAAGAATGCATATTAAAAAATAACAATTTATGCATAAAAATATGGAACTTTGTATAAGCATTATTATTTGGCTTAATAATGAGCAAGTATCTTTTAGTCCTATGGACTTATACTTAGCCTACATTAAGGCAAATAAAATCGGACAAGCAAAATAATAATGCTATTATCTCAGATATATTCACAGCATTTGCCTTAACCATGTAACATTCACTAACTTTTTAAAGCAAAAAGTATTAATAAATCTAATAGTAGCTACCAATTTTCTAAATTTTGAAAAGTATATTTGAGGCCGAGTTGATACCAGCAAAGTCCTTGCCACAGGTAGCTTCATTCAAGGCTTTTTAAGATAGGCTGTTTTCATATCCCTTGAAGTAGATATTTACAAATAAGAGATTAAACCAGAGGAAGCACCTGCCAGCTTGGTGGGAATGATATTTGAGCTCGAGCTCAGAACTTAGCTTTTCTTCTCTCCCTAGTCCTTAAATTAAAAGTTCACATATATATGGTAGTATGAATGTTATTTAACATTACCAGAAGCCATGAAACAGTCCAGGCTTGGTGACTGTATCGAACACCTGTTGCTGGATTTATGGTCTGGGGTAGGTTAATACTACTTGATGCTCCAGATATATTCTCTGATGACAGTGATATGTAATTTTTACTGTCTTCAAATGTTAAAATACAAGCACCAGTATTTTAAAGATTTTTTTTTTTTTTTATTTTAATAAGGATTTTATTGTTTCTCTGGCCCTTCTATCTTTTCAGAATCCAGAAATGGGTAGTAGATTACAACGGCAGATGCTAATAGATACTTAGGAACTCTAAGTTAGTTTTTTTAATGCATAGACAGCAGTCATGCCTTTGCCTCTCACAGGTCCATTAGCTGACTCTCAGGGGATTTCATGGCTAAAATACTAGGAACACTAGGGCCCGAGGCAGTGATGACTCACTGGCAAACACCAGATGCTCAGATAAGCAAACCGTTCCCCAGATGCAACTTCATGTCTCGGTGACTGGAGTGCTCTTAGTTGCGTCTAGCTTCATGGCTTCTTTCCCCTGCATCTTGGTATTCAACAAAACAACCTTATCTCCTCATTAAGATAATCTAATCAGTACGTCACAGCACAGAAGGAAATGAAATATAGTGAAGCATCAACAAACAAAATGTGGAATACCTTGCTTTTAGCTAATTCCATTTCCAAATTGGATTTTTCTTGTGCTATTTCTTTCTCTGTTTTCTTAACCTGCCCAAGGAAAGAAAAAAAAAAAAAAAAGAAAAGAAAAGAAATGGGTCAATTTTAAAGCAGTTGACAGGCTCTACTAGAGTAGACACATCCTGCATGTCAATTAATACCTACACTGCAGAGATAGCACATCCTCTCAGAAAAAGGGCCAATCAATCAGGGAGTCTCTGAGGCAGAGCAGACTTCACAAATACCCCTGAAATTAGAAAGACACGTCTGCATGTCAGACTCTGCTGGTTCCTTCCTAAGTAGGAAGACAGGGCTGTTCTTCCCTCACCCCCATTATTCCACTCCTTCAGGAGAAATCAATTTTTGAAATCTGACCCTTTAACTAATATGAGGATGTGTGAGTGGTAAGTTAATACTCACTAATGCTGTATATAAGGGCATACTGTACTACTTGGCACAGATTACTTCACATGCTAAAAGATACAGATAGCCACCTCAGGGTTTCTTTAATGGGCAACTCAGACAAACTGCATCTGGGTTTTATTTCTTCTCTTGTCTTTTGGACTTAGTGTACAATTTTAAAACAATATCCTCACTACAACCAGGAGGTAACGTAAATCTGCTTCTACCTACCTCTCTCTGAAGTCTTTCTTTCTCCTCTAGCAGAGACTTCTTCTCTTGCACTGATGCTTCCAGTTCACCTCGCAATCTTGCAATAGTTGATTCCAGCAGCTCTTTGTGCACAGCTGCCCTTTTCTCAGCAGCCTCTGCTTTCTGGATACATTGGTTATGCTCATGGATTAAATGGTCCCTGCAGGAAGAGAACAAGGAGATATGAAAGCTAGCGAGAGTTCTACTTTAACAGAAAGACTGACTAAATGTTCTTACAGAACATATATATACTGCCTGAGAGCAGTTACCAAAATGTTCTAACAAAACAAGTTCCTTGAGGGTGGAGTCTTAATCTATTTTATCTTCTTGGCTGGCCCAGTAAATGCAGAATTAAACTTCTTCATTAGGGATAAGAAAAACAAATGCAAGAACAAAAGATACATAAGAAGTTGCTCAGAATTTACTTACAGATGTGCCTGGAGTTGGGTTCTCTCCTTCTGAACAGTCTGTAGTTCACTGGTAATACTGGCATGGGCAGCATCCAGCAATAAATTTTGTTCTTGAAATGTTTGCGTCATCATTTTCTGTCCTTCCTGAGTGTTAAGAATAATATTAAAAGCTGAGATGTCAGAAAGTCATTTGATAGGGTGTCATTAAGAATAATAAAAGACAAGCTGGTAAAATTCTCATATAAATAGAACCTCTTTTTAAAAGAATTCATTTTAATGCCCTGTTTTCTCTCTGTCCCTACCCTGAGTTGACCAGAATTCTATCATTTTATAGCTCTCCTAGCCAACAGTCAAGCTGCATTATTTACCCAGCTTGCTGCAAAATTTATAATACTCCTAATACCAACATATTTTTAAAGGTATAAAATATAGTAAGGATATTTTTGGGATTTTAAAATTTCAATATAACATACATCTTATTTTTAAAAGTAAAACCACATAAATGTATATAAGTATAAAGTGAAAAGATCCTTCCACCTCCATCTCCCAGTCTGCCTTCCAAATAATTCCAGTGTCCAGGAATAATCATGTTGAATAGCTTGATGTGAATTCTTTTAAGAATATTTCAAACTGCACTCAGATACTGTTACAGCAGGAGTATTGTAAACAGAATTTATTTTTTCTGGCTTACCATTTTGGAATTATCAAAACACAACATTTTTATACATACGTCTGTATAAATACATACGTTTTATACATTTTATACATACGTCTGTGTATATACCTGTACTCCATAAAGTTTTTGCACATACGGTACATATTAACAATTGCTTGTGTAAACATATTTTAAAACATTCCTATTTTAACATTATTTGATTCAAAGCAAACCTTCACACTTGGTAAGATGGGATCCCATTTATGTTATATTCTAAAATTTTAAAAAGTTTGTGACAGTGCTACATATGTCACGTTATTCAATCCACTAAATAAGCTCCATGAAAGTAGGGATTTTGCTTGTTCTCCACAGCAAACCTATCTAGATCTAGTATCATACCTGCACAGAGTAAACACTAAATGTTTGTTGAATAAATGAAGACTATTTATTGAGTTCCTGTCATATATGAAACATGCTTAGCACTATGGAGAATAACAGAAAGATAATTAAGACAATGTCTTTGTTTCTAGGAAGCTCACAATGTTATACAAGAAATGAGCCATGCATATAAATTACTACAATAAAATGAAGAACCAGGGGGTGGGGGGTGGGGGGCAGCATAAAATAATGGTTAAAAAATTGACTCTGGAACCAACCTAGGTTTAAATCCACTTTTGCTCCTTACTAGCTGAACAAGTTTGGGCAAGTTAATTTATCTAAGCCTCATTTTTCTTAATTGTAAAATGAAGATAATAAATACTCCTTTATATGGTTGTCACTAGAATTAAAGCAGGTAATATATGTAAAATCCTCAGCAAAATGCTTGGTATATAGTAAATATACTTAAAAAAAAAAGAGAACTATTATTATTAGAATGTGTTTAGTGCCCTAGCTGTAAAGTTGAAAGGGAAAACTCATCCTTCTAGTTGGGATGATCAAGCTTCCTTCTTAAAGAAAGTGAACAGAATTCCAAATAGTTGAAGATGGGTAAAGAGCGTTTCTCAGCAGAGGGAATGGCATAAGCAAAATGGGAAAGCATACCATATTTGGGGAAAAGGTAAGTACTTTAGGGATAGTCTTAAATGTTCTCCATGATTCTATAAATAATGGGGCAGGTAATTACTTTTCCTCAGGGAATACCATTTGAAAAGAAACCATTGAGAAGGCACTGAGTATAAGGCCAAATCATTCCTCTGATGAGAACTAAAAAATCACTAATCAAAAATTTCAATAATTCAGTAATTTTTTTGGAAATACTTGTTAAAATATTTTATTTATCCAGTTGGCAATGCACATTTCCTGATCTTGCAGCCAGGGAGGCTTCCTGCTACTTATATCAGAAGTTTACTAGAGTTAAATGAATACCTTCAGCATGGCTTGATGGTCAGCAATGATTCTGGCATTCTCCATTCTAACAGTCTGAAGCATGCTGCTCAGCTCTGAACACTTGCTAGTCAGCTGGTCATTCAAAACCTAAGACAATATATACAGCAAGATATAGATCTCTATAATAAGTAATAATTATTGTCACTTATATATCACTATTTTCAATGATTGTATAGTATTTCATTATATATGTGGACCTAATTTATTTAACCTTTCCCCAATTGATATTCCATCAGTTTATACAATATTTTCAAATATTTGAAGTCAACACCCTAATAATTCTAAATTAAGAGGAGACATTTGTTGATTTCGTGGAGCAACTGAGGCATTCAGCAGTTTACTGACAATTTTGAACACTGGTCAATTAGAGCAAGCCATCTGCAGGATAAGAATTTACACTGTAGGTGCTTAGCCAATATCAGAGAAATCCACTCCCATGATTTGATGATGAGCATTTCAAAGTGTTTAGCTGATAACACAAAATAGCTAAGCTCCTTCACCACCAATCACAGTATTCATAAAAGCAAATTACAGACGACTGTACAATTTCACAAGGTTAATCTGTCAAAATAAAACAAAAATCTTTTTTTGCTACAGGGCTATCTTACCTATAGCTAGTTAATAATTCTATTGTCCTTTCAATATTTTGAAATTTTTATTCCTGTGAAAAATATCTTTATCAGTTATTTTTGCAAGGTAGATTTGACAAGGATCTTATGTCTCAATGACAAGTTCTTCAAGTATAGGGGCAAATAACTTTGAAGAAGCAATGAAAAAAAAAAAAATGGTAAATAAAATAAAATGAAAAAAATTACGTGACAAGCATCGTAAGAGGTAGTTGGACACATTCAGGGACAGTTTAAACTTATAACCAGATATACAAACTATTCATCAAGGAATATCTAGAGGTGGGGCAGAGGAGAACTTTTGCTCCTTGAAAAGAAATAGTTAATATTCTTTGGAGCCCGATTACCTGGGCTCAAATTCTGACTCTACCACTTAGTAGCTATGTTATTGAACCTCTCTGTATATCAGTTTCCTTAACTTTAAAATGAAAATAATAATAGTTTTCATTTCAGTGTTACTGTGAAGATTACAGTGTGTTAGTAATATAAAAAAAAAAACCCAAACCTGTTGCTGTCGAGTCAATTCTGACTCATAGTGACCCTATAGCAAAAGAATTATGTTTCATTCTGTTGTATATAGGGTCACTATAAGTAGCAACCAACTCGACGGCACATGACAGCAACAACAGCATTGTGCGTGGAATATAGAAAGGATACAGTAAACGTTAACTACTATTAGTGTGGTAAGAGCAGTAATAGTTATTGTTATTACTGTTTTATAAAGGAATATATTTATTTTTTATTTTCTTTATCACAGAGCACAGCAATATTATGATCCTAGCACTGAAGTAATCAAATTGTACTAACAGAAAAGTACTTTTAAATGATAAACACTAATTCACTGTGACCCATAATAAATTTCCAGTTTGTCTGCGTATTTGGTGACTCTTCTCCAAATACATATACATATATATAAAACATCAGCAAATTTGGAAACAGCCATCCCACAGAAGATGATTAAATATAACTCCAAAATCCAGCAAACATTTATTAGGTTCCTACAATGCTATTTGCTATAGAAGACACAAACAAAGTATAAGAAATAGCCCTTGCCATTGAACTGCTTAGAAGTTAGTCAGGGGAAAAAAGGTATATATTTAATAAGTAAATCAGAGAGCAAACAAAGGCAAAGTGTAAGCTAATGCATGATTTAATGGTGTAACTTATATACTGCCATGTCATACAAATTTAGAGAGTGAAACGAGGAATGTTATTTAATTTGATAATGCTTCATAGATGAAGCAGATCTTATAGAAATAAAAAATTTGGATAATGGAGATGGTATAAACTTACAGAATCAGGATTAATGTTGGTTCCTGGGCTTTTTAATCAGGCAAAATTAAGTAACATCTGAAAACTAGAGAAATGAAGATTTACCCGTGCTTTTTCTGCTGATTCATGAAGAGATATTACTTCAGATCTCAAATATGCATTTTCTTCGAGTCCCTTGTTGAAATACATCTGTACCTTCTATAAGAAAAAAGTAAGAATTTCTCTCTGTTGATAGGTTAGCAGAGATATTACGTGTATCTCTGTCAAACTACCTGTTCTGTTTTTTGGCCAGTACCAATTCAGGTTCTAATGATACACATAGATAAGTGTCTTATAAGGTATTAAAATCTTGATATCTTAAACTCCTAAACTTCTCTTAATTTGTAAATTATTTATCAAAACTGATCATTAAATTTATCTAGTCTTATATTTTTCTCAACTAGAACAAATTTGTCTAATATCCTGAGCTAAATATTTACCTAATATATTTAAATCAAGAAAGTTCTACTCTCTAAGATGGAATATTTATTTTATATTACATATGTAAGTTTTCCTATTAGTAGTAAGATCTTATGATTTCAAAGAAACACATTCAAGGATCTTTAAAAGTTATAACTGGTGAAGGTATTTGTATCAAGGTATACCTGGCGGTGGAGCAGAGATGTTGTCTTCTGCTCCATCTCTGCTCCTTGAAAAGAAATAGCTACTTCTCTCTGAGATGGGAGAAGGGTGGTGGGGCTGTGGGCTGTGGGTTGTGCTTTCTGTAACAAATACTTAGTGGAATAGGCAGGATAAGGTGTAAGCCCTATAAAGAGGGAACCACTTTTCTGTTTTCCCAGGAGAAACATCTCACGAAAGGTAAACATCACATAACAAAGGAGAACACGTATCTAGAAAAACTATTCCAAACAGGATCTACATATCAAGAGACTCATTCAGAAATGTAATAAGGTATAAAAGTAGTTATGTTTCTTACATTTCATAAAACAGTTTCTTTAGTTTATTACAATTAGTTTGCAACAGGCATAAAATACAAGTCTCATTATTTTTGCCAGTTCACTTTTTCAAACTATAATAACCTGCATGAGATGATTTATTTCCTATATATCCAGTTGACAACAGTCCTAAATATATAACTCAGGTACACTGAAATTTTTTTTTATAAAGTCTTTAAAAGAATGAGAAGAACTGTAAACCAACACAGAAAAAGAAAATCTTACTTAGTAAAGCGAGGAAGGAAAACCTCTGAACTCTGCAACCTCAAAACTTACCTTGTTTTCTTCAACCAACTTGGAAATGAGGTCATCTCTAGAAACTAAAAACAAAAAATCCACATAACTATGAAAATAACTTACTACATTGAAATCACGCAGCATTTTTTTCCCTGAGGAGCTTTATTTTTTAGTCTATATTATGCAGAAATAGGGAGAGCTCAAATATTTCTATCATATTTTGATAGACTGAAGACTAGGTTATGGAATTATCAAGAAACTAGTCCATAGTCACATGCGACGGTAAACAAGGTAACATTTTACCCTATGTGTACAAGATGGGGGTCTCTAGGGGGATTTTAAGCAGGGGAGGGTCACAAACAAAAGTTTTTTGTTAGAGAGATCTTTCTAGCAGAGAAGTTCCATGAAGCAGGAAGTTGAGTTTGGTAGCTGTTGCAGTAGCCGAAGGGGGAAACAATGAGGGCTGGGTCTAAGGTAATGACAATGGGGCTGCAGAGGAAAAATAAATTCGTAAAATATTAAGCAGGGAGGACTGTCAGGACTTGGTGGCTGACTGGTGAGGAAAAGGTGTTGACTCAAGGAAAACACCTAGCATTCAGACTTGGGCAGCAGCATGAATGGTGGACTCTTCAGCTGATTAGGGAATACAGGTCAAAGAGCAGATTTGAGGGATAGAATGAGGGAAACAGTTTTTTCATCATGTGTTTTAAAGTATCAGCAGGACATCCAAACAGCATGTTTAGTTGGAGTTCAGGAGGATGATTTCATGTGGAAAAAGATATTTAAAACTAGAAAGTATGTAGTGTGAAAAGAAAATCAAAGACAGAAAACCGGGGAACTGTTTGGCATTCTGTGCAGTAGCCAAAAGATGAAAACTTTTCTGAGAGTAATGTTTTGGCTTCACAGAAAAATTCATAAAGACCTATTTTGTTTCACTTAAATATTCTAAAACCAGAAAATTACAAAACACATTAAAAAAACCTAACTTTTTAATATAGGGTACATCTTAGGAAAAAAACTATACTTTTTGAACACATGAGTCCAAGACTCATTCCAATTAGAGTAAATTCTAATTTGAAATAAGCAAAGGATCAAAAAGATAAACTATATGGCCTATTTTAAAAAGTCCACTAATCTGAAAATGAAAGAGGAGTGTTTAACTTACTCGAGAGAACAATTTATTCACTTTAATTAATATATATCTGGTTTATTGTTAAAAGAAATAATTGTTAAACAATTAAATTTTTTTAATGAAGCAAATATCTAAAGGTACTCCTTTTATTAAGCTAGTTACAATAAATATTTATACTTTAAAATAATGAAATTGCACATATATAAAGAGCCTATAATTCAATATTAAACATATAGTAGGTATTCAGATAGGCCTCCTTCTCCTCATGTTGGTTTGGATTACCGTGGTTTTAATCTTCATTTTTAAATGGTCTTTCATATGTTCTTTGCAAAATTCAAAAAATAAAGCATTAACCTAATGAAAAAGTAACATTAAAAACTCAATCAGAGGGACAACTAATAGAATAGAAGGATCTGTGTGTCAGTCCCACCTATCCTATTTGTTCTGGGTCCTTGGGCAGTCCTGCTAGATATTTTTACTCTTCTGTAGAACGGGTATATCGTTCTCACAAGGTTGTTGCAAGGCTCAAATGAGATAATCTGGAAGCACTGTAAAATGTAGCTTATTATTTTTACAACTACACAATCACAGAAGAAAAAACAATTATCTTGTGATACTGCCAGTGAGAACTGCACATAGGAATTCACTACCCAACAGCTACAAAGAAAAAGAGTACTTTCTACTAAAAGAGGAAGTCAAAACATCAATTAAGATTACTCTTTGCTCTATAATTTTTATAATTTTATTTCTCTTTTGGTATTTCCTGACTCCATTACAGCCGCAGAGTAGAGAAGATGTACTGGAAAGAACACTGGGCTTAGAGTTAGAAGATCCAGGTTCAGGCTCAGTTCATCACTTATTCATTTTGTGGCTTTGGGAAGTAAATGTGATAATTTATGTGAAAGCTCTACGTAACCCAGGAAGTGCTATTCACACATGAGGCACTGCACTGTAATTCTTTGTAGTCTTTGAATCAGTCTTTGGGTCTTTAAGACTGACTATCTGGAAACTGCTTTACAATTACACATTAACAACAGTAGGATGAAAAAGAGCTGGTGGGTTGGAAGCAGCATGAATTAAGAAACCGGGGATCAAACCTAGACTCTTCCATTCCCTAGCTCTGTGACCTCTGAGTCTTCTGAATACTCATCTGTGAAATGAGATTAATTTAAACTCCCTCTGGGTACCTTACACCCATCAATTGATACAAATATAAGTTAACTGGAATACATTGATAACCCGTCAAGAATGGGGAATCTGACATAATAAATGGTTAGAATCAGTAGGTTAGCAAGGATAAATATCCTTATACACTTATTAACACTATTATCCAACATTAAATCTAGGTTTTTAGGAAATCAAATAGTCCCAAGTCCACAAACACTTAAGCTAAATATCCCCCCTAAAAAACTAAATAAAAAATAGTTCATAATTAAGAGGGTCAAATTTTATTTATTACCAACATTCTTGTTTTTTCTTCAGTATCATAGGAAGAAAAGAAATTAGCAAGTTTTTACATTCAGGACTATGGGAAATACGGGTAAGAATTCCCACTTCAAGAATTTGGGCCTCAAGAGTTTTTGCATGAAATCCCAAAGAACTAAAAAAAGTATGATTTCTAGCATTTATTTCCATACTTAGATCACACTTGAGCTGTGAGGTAGCAGCTTCCAACTCTTCTTTTCTTTGTTGCTCCTGTACCATTAGTGCTTGGGTAGTCTGTATAGAATTTTGTAGGGCAATGCAGTTTTCCTGCAAAATTTGCACCTGAAATTGTACAAGAAAAGTTCCTTTTCTGTAAGGTAAAGATTTCTAATAAACTACCCTATTGCACATGTGCAAGGGAGAATTTGCAATCTTAATGTCACTTGGGGAAAAAGCAGAGTTTGTATGCTACAGTTAAAGATCTCAACAGAGTGCAGTGTCTATAGCAGAACTGTCCAATAGAACTTTCAGTGCACTCTCCAACGCAGCAGTCACTAGCTGCATGTGACTACTGAGCACTTGGAACGTGGCTAGAATGACAGAGAAACTGAATCTTTAATTATATTTAATTTTAATTAATTTAAATTTAGATAGTTATATGTGGCTAGGGCTACCACATTGAAAAGTGCTGGTTAGAGCAATAAAGGATCCTTTGCAAATTCCTAACATGCATTCCTTTTTTATAATTCTATTGTGAAGAATAGCTATTGGTTAAAATGATAAGATTATGGAATAGCTATTGGAGTTTGAAATAATTGCCTTGGGCACACAGAATTTAAAATATTCTAAGTTACATGTAAATATAATTTATGTGAAAGCTCTGTGTAACCCAGGAAGTGCTATTCACACATGAGGCATTACACTGTAATTCTTTGCGGTCTTTGAATCAGTCTCTGAGTCTTTGAGATTGACTATCTGTCTCAAACTAACTCATACTAACAACTATGATAAAGGCAAAAATATTGTGCTAAATAAATGAGAATCGAAAACAGCAGTGTGAACACATTGCTGATTATTTTACTTACTGCTCTCCTTTGTTTCAAACGTTACTCAGTTTGGGCTTTGTTTTCTATCTACATCATATATGTATAACACAAGACCAGGGCAATACTTTCCAAAATCAATGCCTGTAACAGAGAGTGTATGGTATACGGAAAAGGATACTGTTCCAAGAGCCAAGAGTTCACCTCTATAAAGCTTGAGACAAATTAGTCTCTCTGGTCTTTGGCTTTCTCATTCAGAAATTAATAGGGTTAGACTGAAATGATATTAAGGTCCTCTCTTATTTTGTACTTTTTAAAAAAATTGTAAGTGTTAAAAGAGGATTACTAAATGAAAGAAGTAAGTAATTTGTGAAATTATAAACTTACAGGCAAAATATCAGTTTTCCTTTTTTTGCTTTCACTTCCCTAACATAAAACAAGGAGAGAAAATCTTGCTACCTGTTTCCGTTCCACTTCCACTGTTGATTCCATTTCTTGTATTTTGAGTAGCATGTCTGATCCAGATTTCTCAAGAGACTCCCTTAGGTGCTTCTCCTGAGACAGCTGTCTCCTTAGCTACAGAGCAACACTGCAGTTAGGCAAGACCAACTGAATATCATACCCGTTTAAGAAAGATCAGTCACCATGAAACATTTATCAGACACTGTTATCTCACCCCCACACATTCTTCATTCTTTTATAACTATTCAGAAACATGCTTTGTTTTTCCCTAATGGATACCCTTCTAAGAAATGTAGAGTTGAATTTGTTGCCCTTATCTACCTTTTGAATGTTTTACAAATGTGCAACAACACCCATTAGTAAGTTGCAAGAAGCACTTGAAAAAAAAAAAGTAGAATAGAATAGGAAAAAAATAACCAGAATGCATAGCAAGAACTGAGGGTAAAGTTTCATGAAACATTTGTATATATGTATGTATATATGAAGGAGCCTGGTGGCACAATGGTTAAGCACTTGGCTGCTAATAAAAAGGTTGGCAGTTCGAACTCTGTGGAGGAAAAGACCTGGTGACCTGCTTCTGCAAAGCTTTCAGCCTAGGAAACACTATGGGGCAGTTCTACTCTGTCCTATAGGGTTGCTATGATTCGGAATTGACTCGAAGGCACACAACAACAATAACATGTATGTGTGTATGATGTTGCAGGGTAAAATATGTGTTGTCCAAAAAAAGTTTGGCAAACACTAGTATAGTAACCTTATTGTATGTAGTTTCTGTATTAATTTTGGCCTTAATTTTTTACTGTTATGTTTCTTTATCTTGATTTCTTCATCTATATATTTTTTATTCCATACTAGTATAAGTATACCTCTAAAAGATGTTTCAATTCTGTTTTGGAATTTAAAGCTCTAAGCAAATTATGAAGTAACTGCTAAGTAGCATACAAAACTGACACTCAAGAATTTGGGTACAATGACCTTAAATCTGTCAGTGAATCAGATAAAGATATAAAAAGGTTGAGTCTCTTTTACCATGAGGTAGAAACATCCTTTACAACTTAGATGGGAGTTTCATAATGCAGTTCTTTTATCAAGTGATGTAAAACTGAAAGAAATTCTGTTTCTAAACCCAGGTGATGATTACATAAGTGTATAGTTTATTCTCCAAATTGTACACGTTTATATGTGTTTTCTGTATAGATGGTGTATTTTATAATTTTTAAAAAGTTTAAAAAACGTTTAAAGGGGTGAAAATGTGTTTGAGATTAAATCATTGCAAGATAGCTCATTTTGGAAATGCTGTATAATTTCCTTAGCCATATCCCTAATATTAGACATTTAGGTATTTCCAACTTTTTACTATTAAAAATACTGGAAAACACAAAAACATGGAAATTAAACAACACACTATTAAACTACCAATAAGGAGGAAATCAAAAGATAAATCACAAATTTCCTAGAGTCAAATGAAAATGAAAGTACAACATAGAAAAACTTGTGGGATATGGCGAAGGAATACTCAGAAAGAAATGTAGAACAATAAATGCATACATGAAAAAGAAGACATCTCAAATCAACAGCCTAACTTGACAATGCCAGGAACTAGAAAGAGAAGAACAAACTAAGCCTAAAGCTACTAGAAGAAAGAAAATAATGAATATCAGAGCATAAATAAATAAAATTGAAAACAGAAAAATAGAGAGAATCAATAAAACAGAAGCTGGTTCTCTGAAAAGATCAATAAAATGGACAAACCTTTAGCTAGACTGATAAAGAAAAGAAAAGATGCAAATAAGCAAAATAAAAAATGAAAGAGGGGACATTACAACTGGCCTGATAGAAATAAAGAGAATTATGACAGAATACTATGAACAACTGTATGGCAACAAACTGAATAACCTAGAAGAAATGGACAAATTCTTAGAAGCACACAACCTACCCCAACTGACTCAAGAAGAAATAGAAAGTCTCAACAGACTGATAACAAGTAAAGAGATCAAATTAGTGATCAAAAAACTCCCAAGAAAAACTCCTGGACCAGTGGCTTCACTGGGGAATTCTACCAAACATTTAGAGAAGAATTGACACAATCCTGTTTAAACTCTTCCAAAAGATAGAGGAGAAAGGAATATTCTCTAATTCACTCTATGAAGCAAACATAACCCTGATATGAAAGCCAGACAAAGACATCACAAGAAAAGAATACTACAGGCCAATAACTCTTATGAATACGGAAGCAAAAATCCTCAACAAAATACTAGTGAACAGAATCCAACAGCATATTAAAAGAGTCATACACCATGACCAAGTGAGATTTATTCCTGGAGTGCAGGGATGGTTCAACATTCGAAAATCAACATAATACACCAATAGAACAAAGTACAAGAACCACATGATCATCTCTATGGATGCAGAAAAATAATTTGATAAAATCCAACAGTCTTTCTGGATGAAAACCCTAAAGAAGACTGCGATAGAGGGGAAATTCCTCAATAAGATTTAGGGCATATGTGAAAGGCCAACAGCCAACATTATACTTAATGGAGAAAGAATGAGAGCTTTCCCCTTGAAATCAGGAACAAGACAAGAGTGCCTACTCTCACCACTTCTATTCAATATTGTTTTAAAAGTCCTAGCTAGAGCAATAAGACCAAAAAAAAAAAAAAAAAAAGAAATTAAAAGGTATCTATATCGGAAAGGAAGAAGTAAAATTATCTCTATTCACAGATGATATGATCCTATATATAGAAAATCCCACAGAGTCAGCAAGGAAACTTCTTAAACTAATAGAAGAATTTAGCAAAGTTACAGGGTACAAAGTCAACAAACAAAAATCAGTTGGGTTTCTATACACCATCAATGATAAATATGAAAGGGAAATTAGGGAAACAATTCCATTTACAATAGTACCTAAGAAATAAAATACCTAGGAATAAACTGAATCAGGGACGTGAAGGACTTATACAGTGAAAATTATAAAGCACTGCTGAGATAGATTAAGGAAGACTTCAATAAATGGAAAGACATTCTGTGTTCTTGGGTTAGAAGACTTGATATTGTTATAACGTCAATACTACCCAAAGCAATCTGTGGATTCAACGCAATCCCAATCAAAATTCCAATAGCCTTCTTTACACAAATGGAAAAATTCTCAACTTTATGTGGAATGGCAAGAGGCCCCGAACAGCTAAAGCAATGTTGAAAGAGAAGAATAAAGTAGGAGGACTCACACTTCTTGATTTTAAAACATATTATACAGCCATGGTAGTCAAAACAGCCTGGTGCTGGTATAACAATAGACACATAAACCAATGGAATAGAATAGCGAGTTCAGAAATAAACCCACACATCTATGGTCAACTGATTTTGACAAGGTGCTAAATCCACTTGATGGGGAAAAGAAGAGTCTCTTCAAAAAATGGTGTTGGGAAAACTGGATTTCCACATGCAGAAAAATGAAACAGGATCCATGCCTCACACCATACACAAAAACACATTCAAAATGGATTGAGGACCTAAATGTGCAAACTAAAACCATAAAATTCTTAGAAGAACAAGCAGGGGCAAGGCTGTCAGGCCTAGCTTTCAACAATAGATTATCTAATATAATAACAAAAGGACAAACAGCAAAATACAAAATAAATAAGTGGAACCCCATAAAAATTAAAAATTTTTGTTCATCAAAAGACTTTACCAAAAAAGTGAAAAGAAAAGCTACCGACTAGGAGAGTATCTTTGGAATCCATATATCTGTTAAGAATCAAATAACCCAAATATATGTAAAACTTCAACAACTTAACAACAAAAAGACAACCCAATCATAAAATGCACAAAGGACTCGAATAGACATTTCACCACAGAGGACATCCAAATGGCCACCAAACACATGAAAAGATGTGCAACATCATTAGCTGTCAGAGAGATGCAAATCAAAACCACAATGAGACACCATTTCACTCCCACTAGTCGCTATGAGTCAGAATCGACTCAACGGCAACGGGTTTATGGAGGATGGCTAAAATAGAAAAAAAAAACAGAAAATAACAAATGTTGGCGAGGATGTGGGGATACTGGAACCCTTATCCACTGTTGGTGGGAATGCAAAATGGTACAGCTGCTGTAGAAAACAGTATGGTGGATCCTCAAAAAACTATGAATAGAACTACCATATAGTTCAGCAATTCCACTCCTAGATACATACCCAAAAGACTTGAAAGCAGAGACTCAAACACCAATGTTCACTGCACTATTCACAATAGCCAAAAACAACCTAAATGACCATCAACAGATGAACGGATAAACAAAATGTGGTACATACGTGTACATACAATGGAATACTACTCAGCCAGTAGAAGAAACAAAGTCTTGATACATGGTACAATATGGATGGAGCTTGAAGACATGCTGAGTAAAATAAGTTAATCAGAAAAGGACAAATATTGTATGGCCTCACTTATATTAAAAGATAAGAAAAGGCAAAAGTATAGAGACCAAAGTTTATTAGTGATTACCAGGGGTGGGAGGGAGGGGGAAAGGGGGAGATAATGGTGATAGAAAAATCATATTTGATTAAGGGTAGGGTTATACAGCCGACTATTGCAATTGCTGTCAATATGTTGTACACCTGTAAAAAGTTGAACTGGCAAAAGTAGTGTGAAAGCTATATTTACAACAACAACAACAGAGTAGCTGCTGAGACTGCTTATGTACAACCAAAAATCTCATGGGATTTGGTTCCTTGGTTTGGAGGTTTAGGGTTATGGTTTCATGGGACGTCCCAGTTAATTGGCCTAATAACATGTTTAGTGCTTCTGTTCTACCTCCTAGTTTGCTGTGTAGTGCCTGGGGTCTTAAAAGCTTACAATCGGCCATCCAGGGTACAACAATTGGTCTCTATTTCACCTGGAGCAAGAGAGGAAGAAGGAGAATCAGGAATAGGAGGAAGATATTGAATGTGTGGCTAAATTGCCTCCATAAACAACTGCCTCCTTTGCCATGAGACCAGAAGAACTGGATGATGCCTGACTATCACTACTGAATGTTTTGATCAAAGATTCTATAGAAGAATCCTGATCAAAAAGGAAAAATGCAGAATAGAATTTCAAATTCTCATGAAATCCAGACTTCCTGGAGCCATGGGGGCTGTGATGAACCTCTGAAACTATTGCCCTGAGATTATATTTAAAACTTAAACCAAAAATATCCCTGAAGTCTTCTTAAAACCAAATGATAGTTTAGCTTAGCTAGTAAAGAATGTCTGCATTGAGTATTATGCTCTTTTAAGATCTATACCTCTGTGGGATCAAACTGACAACAGCAACTCAAAAAATCAGATAGGATTCCTAAGGGGGCAGTGAGTTTATGTTACTGGGGAAGGAATAACTCAGAAACGAAGGGTGAGAATGGCTGCACAACTCAAAGAATGTAATCAATATCACTGAATTGTACATTTAGAAATGATAGAATCGGTGTGTTTTGCTGTGTATATTCTCAACAACAAAATATATTAAAAAAAATACTGTTCTGCTGAACATGCTTGTGAATACACCTTTCACTGACTTTCTGATTATTTCCTTAGAATAAATTCCTAGAAAAGGAATCATTAAAGGTACAAACATTTTTTAGACTCTGAATATATATTGTAATTTTACTTCCAATTTTACCTTCCTGTGAGCAGTGTTTGAATAAATCACATCAACATTAAGTATTCTCATTTTCTAAATGTTTATTATTTTAATAATGAAAAATAACATCTGTTTGCATTTCTTTGATTACTAGTGAGATTAAACATTTTTAATAAGGCTATTAACTATATATTTCTTTTCTGAACTGTTGGTTTTCATCCTTTGCCCATTGTTCTATAATTTTTTTAAAATCAATTTTTAGGTCTTTATAAAGGAAGATTATTAACTCCTCGTCTAGTTTTGTTATAACGTTTTATTAGTTTGTCTTTTTGCTTATTTTTTTATATGTAGAAGTTTTCAATTCTTATGTGGTCAAATCAATTGAGATTTTAAAGATTTTGTTCATTCCTTTCAAACTTAAAAATTCCTTTTTCATATAATGATCAGTTAAATATTATACTCTTAAGTAAGCGTGAGCCATAGTTTTCCTTTTTGGTTATATTTTTCAGGTTTTAATACATGATTATAATTACTTTATAACATAGGGATTACTTTAAGTTACTTTCTAGATATAAACTTGTTCCTTCCTAATATTCAAGTAAAGCTAATGCTTCAGGGAGATATATCACATGTATTTTGTCCTTGAACAGCTGTCCCCCTTCTACACACCCTCTAACTTCCCTGCCCCACCACCCTCCTCCTCCAGCTTTGACTAGTACAGTCCTTCTGCAGGTCCTTGACAGTGTTCAGTGAAAACTCAATATTTTATCACAGCACCAAGAATTCTACATAAAAGAATTTTCCAGGTAGCAAAGCTTACCATCTTAAGCACTTAGGTTTATAAATTTTTAAAATAATTTTGTATGAGAAATTTCCTAAAACATACATCTACTTCTGTGTCCTGTATAACAATCTTTTAAGCATAATTTGACCCTTTTGATTTGTGCTAACATCTATAATTATTCTGTAAGGGAATACTGAGGTTTTTAGGCCATTTATCAGGATACATTGAGTTAGTAAGTCTTCTGACTCATTGTTTTCAACAGAGAATTTTTAGTGTAACAGTTTTTAGCAGCCACCTATTTCATAATTCCCAATCTGTTATATACTAAAAGTTAGGCTGAAAAGAAGGTTTCAAGGTAAAATTAGATGACCAGGTTTATTAAAAGCTTTTTATTTTAAATGCAGCTTTAGATTAAAAGGCTTTTGCATGAAGGTGCCCACTTGACTCTAGCATATGGGAAACTGTAGGAATTTTGTGATAACTATTTCCATCCTTGCTCAAAGACCATTTGTTTTTTTATTTCCAGTTTTATGGCAGTATGGAGACGAAAGGATGTCTTGTTTCACTAGAATTTCCTACTACACAGTCACATATTTTCTTCTTCTTCAAAGGCTTCTTTTCATTCTCTCTTTTCTACTTTCTTGACTTCCCTTCTGCAATTCCACCCCCTACCGCCCCATGGCATCTTTTTGTCTTACCTCCTGAATTTTAAGGTTCATTTTACGTTTTGTGGTCTTCAGTTCCTCCTCAATAATAGCTGCATTCTTCTAAAAGTAGAAGGAGAAAAGCTTCTAAATCATCTAAAATGACAGGAAGAAAATGTCTATAGGTATATCATTTCAAACCTAGGTTGTTTTCTGCCAACCTATAAATGCTATTTTGAATACAATTATAAATACTTCTTATCATAGGTCTGAAGTAGTTGTTACAATGAGATACTTAAAAAGAAATACCTATTTTATTACCTTTATCCGTGACTTCTATCATTTCTCTTTTTAGATAATAAAAAATAATTAGTCTCACCCAGCTCCTATGTAAAATTCAATAATCAGAGAAAATCTCCTGGGTAATGGATAGATCATTTTTTCTTGTAGGGTCTATTTTTTTAAGAACTCTATATTTCTTCTAGCTTCAAATATTATCCATGTTTAGGAGTTAAGATGAAAAACACAGCTTCCACTATTTATTCCTCTATTTTTATTATTATTAATAGATGTACAATTATATTAATGGATATACAATTCCAGATATAAAACCTCAAGAGTCATCTTTGCCATCTTTTCTGCCTTCAGCCCCTATCCAGTACCATATTTTATCAAGACTTTCTTCACAGAATATCCCTCTTTCCTTTCAAAATGCCATAACCATAGGACAGAATTAATAAGGCTCATGCCTCAAATAATGCAATGGATTCCTTATTGGTTTCCTTATCTCCAGTCTCTTCTCACTATAATCAGTACTCTATACTACAGCCAGATAAGTTTTCCTGTTTTCATATGTCACTTATCAGAAATCTTAATCACTTTCCATAGGATCAAGCCCAACTGCTGATTATTCTTGAGTCTGAGATCCTCCAAACAAATCCTCACCTCCTGCCAGGCTCATTTAGGCATTGCCCCCTAACTGTGCCCAGTAGAAAAGATCTAGGTTCAAATCTCAGTTACAAGAAGACAGGTATGTGTGATCTTGGACAAGTGACTTCTTTCTGGGCCCCAGTATTCTTATCATTAAAATGGGGACAATAATATCCTATTTCAAACGAAATAACATGGTCCCTAGTTTCCTTTCCTACTACTTATACTTTGATGCCTCTGTGCAACTGCTCACAGCTGTGTGTGCACCTTGAAGTGTCCTCACCTCTCCACTCTGCCTTTTTAGTGTAGCTCAAGTCCTAGGTATCTGGATAGGGCATCCTCGCCCTCTCAAAGCCATCTGAATTCAAAGCATTTATACTGCAATATTCACTGGTTGTCATATAACATTTGCTATACCCTTATTTTTTTCTATTTAATTTTTTATGCTATGTCTTGTTCTCCCAAATAGCATATAAGCTCTTTAAGAGCATAGACTCTACCTATACCTCTGGACCCTATCAGTCACGTGTACAGGCTAAGTGTTCTATAAATACCTGAACTATCACTGATGGTACATAGTAGTTTAGGCTGTCAATGCAGAACAATTTCAAATACCAAGAATCCTCACACCAACATCGCCTATTTTTTAAAAGTCAGTTTTATAGGTCTGTTGCCTCCTCCAGCTAACACTTGACCATGAATTTCTACTTGAGAATTCTGATCTCAAACCTTTGTCTCTGATGCAATCTCCAGTGTGGCAGTCAACCTTTGCACTTCATTTTGTGCCCTGTCTTCTTCCTCTTTTACAACTTTCAGTTGCCGGCGCAAATTCATCACTTCAAGATGTAACAGATTCAGGTCCCTGGAATGCTCCTCCTGTATTGAATTCAGCCGATCCTTCAGAAAAGCTACCAGACAGCACAGGAGGGTCATCAAGCATTGTTTCCCAGAAAAGAAGCAATCGAAAGAAGGCCAGGAAAGGAAAAGAATCATAAACTCATCAATCACTCACAAAGGACCAAATTTCATGATTTTCTTCTCTCTGTACCTGTTTTCTGTGGATTCAAATCCTTTTCAGTTTGCAGACGGAAGATGTTCATCTTCAAGGACTGGATAAGGCTTTCCAGGCGGCACATTCGGTTTACCAGAAATTCACAATTCTCCCATATCATATTTGTTTTTCCTGAACAAACTGTTTCATTCTGGATAGGACTAATGGCTTTCTGGCCCAAAGGGTCTTCTACACAGTTTGGAGCTTCCAGTTGGCCTCTAAACAAAGATTCCCAATACAGCAATATGATGTAATGTAATGTGTACTGTGGTAATTCCAACCATAAAAATTAGGTTCCTTAGTTAACAAGCATCTATTTGCACCTCCAAATTTAAATATAGAGAATACCATTAGGTAGAGGATGAGAGTAACGTGAGATGAATAAAGATTAATGACTTATTAATGGTTGTTTATTTTAATCTGAAATTTTGTCAACATTTTTTGTATATAAAAACAAATGATACATAAAAGACATGTTAAATGCTATTTCTATAAAGGTGAACTAAGAAATGAAGTTAGCAATGGAGGCAATATATTCACATTTTAAGAAAATTTTTAAACAAAGTCATAGTAAACATTCCAATTTTCTTGTCGACATACTCAATATTTGTACTAAACTTAACGCTTAACTGCTAAAAAGTTATCTATCTCAAAGGTACTATAATACTAACTCCCCACAGGTCTGTCAGTTTGTTGAACTGTGGTGGCTTGCATGTTGCTGTGATGCTGGAAGCTATGCCACCAGTATTTCTAATAGCAGCAGGGTCACCCATGGTGGAAAGGTTTCAGCTGAGCTTCCACACTAAGACTAGGAAGAAGGACCTGGCAGTCTACGTCTGAAAAAGTTAGCCAGTGAAAACCTTATGAATAGCAATGGAACACGGTCTTATACAGTGCCAGAAGACGAGCCCCTCAGGTTGGAAGGCACTCAAAATATGACTGGGGAAGAGCTGCCTCCTCAGAGTAGAATTGACCTTAATGACACTGATAGAGTCAAGCTTTTGGGACATTCATTTGCTGATGTGGCACAACTCAAAATGAGAAGAAACAGCTGCAAATATCTATTAATAATAGGATTGTGGAATGTACAAAGTATGAATCTAGGAAAATTTGAAGTCATCAAAAATGAAATGAATGCATAAAGATGGATATCCTAGGCATAAGTGAGTTGAAATGGACTGGTATTGGCCATTTTGAATCAGACAATCATATGGTATACTATGCTGGGAATGTCAAATTGAAGAGGAATGGTGTTGCATTCATCATTCAAAAGAACATTTCAAGATCTATCCTGAAATACAATGCTGTCAGTGATAGGATAACATCCATACACCTACAAGGAAGGCCAGTTAATACGACCATTATTCAAATTTACGCACCAACCACTAATGCCAAAGACGAGGAAATTGAAGATTTTTACCAACTTATGTAGTCTGAAATTGATCAAACATGCAATCAAGATGCACTGATAATTACCAGTGATTTGAATGCGAAAGTTGGAAACAAAGAAAAAAGAACAGTAGTTGGAAAATATGGCCTTCATGATAGAAACAACACCAGAGATTGCATGATAGAATTTTGTGAAAGCAACGACTTCTTTATTGCAAATACTTTTTTTACCAACATAAATGGCAACTATACACGCGGACCTCGCCAGATGGAATAGGCAGGAATCAAACTGACTACATCTGTGGAACAAGACAAAGAAAAACCTGAATATCATCAGTCAGAACAAGGCTAGGGGCCAACTGTGGAACAGACCATCAATTGCTCCTATGCAAGTTCAAGTTCAAGCTGAAGCTGAAGAAAATTAGAACAAGTCCACAAGAGCCAAAGAATGACCTTGAGTATATTCCACCTGAATTTAAAGACCACCTCAAGCATACATATGACTCATTAAACACTAATGACCAAAGATCGGGGGAGTTGTGGAATGACATCAAGGACATCATACAGGAAGCAAGCAAGAGGTCATTAAAAAGATAGGAAAGAAAGAAAAGACCAAATTGGATGTCAGAAGAGACTCCTGAAACTTGCTTTTGAATGTAGGGTAGCTAAAGCCAAATGAAAAAATGATGAAGTAAAAGAGCTGAACAGAAGATTTTGAAAGATGACTCGAGAAGACAAATTATTAAAATGAAACATGCAAAGACCTGGGGTTAGAAAACCAAAAGGGAAGAACATGCTCAGAATTTCTCAAGCTGAAAGAACTGAAGAGAAAATTCAAGCCTCGAGTTGCAATATTGAAGGATTCTACAGAGAAAATATTAAATGATGCAGGAATCATCAAAAGAAGATAGAAGCAATACACAAAGTCACTGTACCAAAAAGAATTGGTTAATGTTCAACCATTTCAGGAGGTAGCATATGATCAAGAACCAATGGTACTAAAGGAAAAAGTCCAAGCTGCATTGAAGGCATGGCAAAAAAGAAGGCTCCAGGAATTGATGGAATACCAATTGAGATGTTTCAACAAATGGATGCAATGCTGGAGGCGCTCACTCATCTATGCTAAGAAATTTGGAAGATACCTCCCTGGACAACCGACTGGAAGAGATCCATTATTTCCAAAGAAAGGTGATCCAACAGAATGTGAAAATTATTGAACAATATCATTAATATCACATACAAGTAAAATTTTGCTGAAGATCATTCAAATGCAGTTGCAGCAGTACATCGAAACAGAACTGCCAGAAATTCAAGCAGGGTTCAGAAGAGGATGTGGAAGAAGGGATAACATTACTAATGTCAGACATATCTTGGCTGAAAGCAGAGAATACCAGAAAGATGTTTACATGTGTTTTATTGACTATGCAAAGGCATTTGACTGTGTGGATCATAACAAATTATAGATAACATTGTGAAGAATGGGAATTCCAGAGCACTTAATTGGGCTCATGCAGAACCTGTACATAGACCAAGAGGCATTTTTTCGAACAAAACAAGGGGCTACCGCGTGGTTTAAAATCAGGAAAGGTGTGCGTCAGGGTTGTATCCTTTCACCATACTTATTCAAGCCGTATGCTGAGCAAATAATCCGAGAAGATGGACTATATGAAGAAGAACACGGCATCAGGACTGGAGGAAGACTCATTACAGCCTGTCTTATGCAGATGACACAACCTTGCTTGCTGAAAGTAAAGAGGACTTGAAGCACTTACTGATGAACTTCAAAGACTACAACCTTCAGTATGGATTACACCTCAACATAAAAAAAAACAAAAATCCTCACAACTGGACCAATAAGCAACATCATGATAAATGGAGAAAATACTGTTGTCAAGGATTTCATTTTACTTGGATCCACAATCAACACCCATGGAAACAGCAGTCAAGAAATCAAACAACGCATTGCATTGGGCAAATCTACTACAAAAGACCTTTAAAGTGTTCAAAAGGAAACATGTCACTTTGAGGACTATGGTGTGCCTGACCCAAGTCATGGTGTTTTCAGTCACCTCATATGCATGCAAAAGCTGGATGATGTATAAAGAAGATGGAAGAAGAATTGATGCCTTTGTATTATGGTGTTGGCAAAGAATATTGAACATACCATGGACTGCCAGAAGAACGAACAAATCTGTCTCAGAGGAAGTATAGCCAAAAGTCTCCCTAAAAGGAAGGATGGCAAGATTTTGTCTCACATACTTTGGGCATGTTATCAGGAGGTACCAGTCCCTGGAGAAGGACATTATGCTTGGTAGAGAGTCAGTGAAAAAGAGGATCCTCAACGAGATGCATCGACACAGTGGCTACAATAGGCTCAAGCATAACAATTGTAAGGATGGTGCAGGACTGGGCAGTGTTTCGCTCTGTTGTACATAGGATCGCTATGAGTCAGAACTGACTCGACGGCACCTAACAACAACAACATAATACTAACTGGGAGCCCTGGTGGAACAGTGGTTAAAGTGCTCAGCTGCTAACCCAAAGGTTGGTGGTTTGAACCCACCAGCCGCTCTGCAGGAGAAAGATGTGGCAGTCTACTTCTGCAAAGATTTATCGCCATGAAAATCCTATGGGGCAGTTCTATTCTGCACTATTGGGTCACTTGTTATGAGTCGGAATCGACTGGACGACACTGTGTTTTGTTTTTTGGTGTAATACTAACTATACTATTTATAGGAGCCCTAGTGGCACAGTGGTTAAGCATAACGGCTACGAACCGAAAGATCAGCAGTTCGACTCTACTAGCCACTTCTTGGAAACCCTGTGGGGCAGTTCTACTCTGTCCTATAGAGTCGCTATGAGTTGGAATCGAGTTGATGGCAACGGGTTTGGTGTTTTCTTTGCGGGGGTATACTACTTACAGGTCTTAGAAAGAGACATTCAGGAAATACATATGTAATTTTAAAGATAATCACACCGATAAATTGGATATTGGCTGTTTAAAACCCACCAAAAACCACTGCCATCAAGTTGATTCTGACTCATATTGACCCCACAGGACAGAATAGAACTGCCACATAGGGTTTCCAGCGCTCTAATCTTTTTTTAATTGTGCTTTAGATGAAGGTTTACAGAGCAAATTAGTTTCTTATTAAATAATTAATACACATATTATTTTGTGACATTGGTTGCCAGCCCCACAACATGTGAACACTACCCTACTTGACCCTGGGTTCCCCATTACCAGCTTTCCTGTCCCTTCCTGCCTTCTCATCCTTGCCCCTGGACTGGTGTGCCCATTTAATCTCATTTTGTTTTATGGGCCTGTCTAATCTTTGGCTGAAGGGTGAACCTCAGGAGTTACTTCAGTACTGAGTTAAAAGGGTGTCCAGGGACCATACTCTCTCCAGGGCTGTAATCTTTATGGAAGCAAATGGACACATCTTTCTCCTGTGGAGCAGCTGGTGGGTTCAAACAACGAACCTTTTAGTTAGCAGCCAAGCACTGTAACCACTGTGCCACCAGGGCTTCTATTGGTTGTTTAAGCACTCAGATATTTCAAGCCATTGTTAATACAACTTTTAATGACAATAACTTCTTAGTACTAGCGGAAAAAAGTTCTTTTTTGAGTACTTCATTATCAATTATGAATTTTTTTTTGGACTATAAACTCTTAATTTACAATAAATCTAGAAAAAATGAAGATCAAGTTTTTGTATAAATCAACATTTTCGATTCCTTACCTTGACTAAAATCAAAGTCTATTTTTGATTTTAAAAATTATAAACAAGTTTTTTTAATCACATAAAAAAGTACTTGTTAGTTTTGAATCAAATGTTGAAGGAGACTAGAATATAAAATTCTGTACACTCAATCAACACATTAAATATCTGTTTAAGGGAATAGTGGTAGTAGATCTACTACAGGATGACAACTCTATACCTTGCAAATATTTTCTGATTAATGTCCAAATGGAAACTGTTGTTTCTCAATTCTTTTTAAAATACCTATTTCATTTGTCAACCATCCACACTGTGATTCCTTATTAATAACCAGTGAAGCAAAATTCTTTAACCTACAGAGATCTAGTTCATTTTTCATTTGTTACCTTTTATCGCTAATGTCCAACATTACTAGGTCATCCCTCAGAGCACTGGTCTGTTCCTCAACTATTCTCATCCTTTGTTGAAGTACGGTGAACGTTTCAGAAGCTGTAGCATTGATGTGGGTTGGAGAGAGGACCGGTTTGGACACTGTTGTTTCTATATTCACCTGAGGTTAAAGTCACAATATTAGGTTATATAATTGTTCAAAAGTTTCCCCACACATTCTGAATGGGATGCAGACTCTTAACCTAAAAATTTTTCATCTAATTGTTAAAAAGTCAGTTTTATTGGTTCTTCCCTAAAGTAACTATGAATAAAATGCTTACATTAACTTTACAGTGTGTGTGCACATTCAACCATAAAATCAAAATGGAAAACAACTGAAATTAAATTGCTTCATTGCTTTAAGAAAAAGTCTATGTTTGGGTAGTGTTATGGATTGAATTGTGTCCCCCTAAAATGTGTGTCAACTTGGCTAGGCCATGATTCCCATATTGTGTGATTGTCCACCATTTTGTCATATGATGTGATTTTCCTATGTGTTGTAGATCCTGTCTCTATGATGTTAATGAGGTGGGATTATCAATAGTTATGTTATGAGGCAGGACTCAATCTACAAGATTAGATTGCGTCTTGAGTCATTCTCTTTTGAGATATAAAAGAGAGAAGCGAGCAGAGAGACAGAGGGACCTCATATTACCAAGAAACAAGAGCCAGGAGAATAGCATGTATTTTGGACCCGAGGTCCCTACACTGAGAAGCTCCTTGACCAGGCAAGATTGATTACAAGGACTTTCCCCCAGAACTGACAGAGAGAGAAAGCCTTCCCCTGGAGGTGGTACCCTGACCTGAATTGAGATATCTAGCCTCTTAGACTGTGACAGGAGCCCTGGTGGTGCAGTGGTTAAGAGCTACGGCTGCTAACCAAAAAGTTGGCAGTTCAAATCTACCAGATGCTCCTTGGAAACCCTTTGGGGTGGTTCTACTCTGTCCTATAAGGTTGCTATGAGTTGGAATTGACTCAACAGCAACAGATTTGGTGTTTTTTTGTTTTTTGTTTTTAGACTGTGAGAGAATAAATTTCTCTTTGTTAAAGTCATTAACTGGTGGTATTTCTGTTATAGCAGCACCAGATAACTAAGACAGGTACGAATTTGATTTGTATCATCTCCTACTTCTACCTTATTCTGCTTTACACTGGAGATTCTCAGGCTTCCAGAAAGAAACAGACTCTTACACAAAAAGATGGAACAAATTTTGCCCGCAGTCCTTGAAGGGGTGGAGGTTTGCTCTGGTAAGCAGAAATTTCACTTTAACGTATGGTGGATGAAGGTGCCTGGGACACTGACTGATGATGGGCAGAGGATAAAGTTTTTGAGTGAGTTACATGGTGTTGTCCCTGAAATATCCTCTCAATCAGTAAGAAAATTGTTCAAGCCATCTAAGAAGAAGCTGACTCAAAAACTAAACGAGCCGCTACTCTTTGGGGATTTATTAAAAGCAGGTCTCAAGATTGGGTGAACATCCTCCCTCCTGCTCCTCCCCATGGTGGGGGGCAATGTCAAAGGAGAGCCCCTGGAAGCTAGGGAGGGGCAGTGATGCCATTCAGGCCACAAGGTGGATGAGTAGCAAGAGAGGACAACTTTTATGACCACCAGGAAAAGTCCTTATGGGACCTTTTGTTTTTAGTTTCCCTTGAGTCAGTTCCAACTCATGATGACCCCATGTGTGCAGAGTAGAACTGTGCTCCATAGGGTTTTCAATGTTGTGACCTTTTGGAAGCAGGTCATCAGGCCTGTCTTCTGAGGCACCTCTGGGTGGGCTTGAACTGCCAACATTTCAGCTTGTAGTCAAGTGCTTAACTATTTGTGCCGCCTAAGGACTGCATGTTAAATGAGTAATGGGATATAAATTCTCTCACCTACATTTTCTGCCTCTCAGGTTTCTTCGGAAGTTGCTTTCTCATTTTTAGGGCATTCTGCTGCCAGGCAGGGACCTGTATAACTGTTTGAATTGGAAGAAACAGGAGTGTGCTGCAAATTACTGTTTTTATAGTGTATTGTAAGATGTTGCATCTTGGTGTGATTGTGCAAAACTTTAATCTCTTCTGGCTTTTATACAGTTAGCTAAGCCTTGTAAGTATATTTCCAGAATCCTGTGTGTTATTTGGAAGTTGCGTTTCTTGCGATGATTCCATGTTCATGTGAATACCTCATTTTCAGGTGCCATATGTTGTATGCACCTGTCAAAGGAGCTAGAAGATGATGTAGAATCCAGAAGGACATATGTGTCCCACATAATCCTACCCCAGAGTCCAGCGGGACATAGTGCCCCACATAATATGTATCAAAATCCATACTTCATAATAAAATTTCAGAAATGCGCCTTGATTCAGCATGCCTTCTATTAATGAAAACATGGTATCAACAAAAGATTTAAAAAAAATTAATTTGTACATAAAAGGGTTAAAGGAAGACTGAGATGAAGATACAGGATTCCTGTGAATTCACTGAATTGGGACTTAGAGTCAGACAGAAATTCTCATTTTCCCTGTAGTTATACCCATGCCTGACTTTCCTCATCTGGCAGGACTAAAGCAGGTGTCACAGAAATGCCACCTCCCACATGATCCACAGGCCAATTGGTAGATTCTTATAAGCCACAGATCTAAAGCTCATACTCTTAGAAGAAAAGAATCTACCTCTAACTGCATTATTCTAGAAAGAGACTATGGCTTAAATACATTTGTCCTTGTTGTTTTTGAAAAGGAGCAAATATCAATAATGGAGCCTTGAACTTAAGTCCTGATGCTTAATAATAACAATAACAAAATTACTAAGATGTAAATTTGAATTAAAAAACAATTTCCTTCACAACTATTTTCCATAGTATATCATTATTAAACTAATACAGTTCTGTTTCTATGTTTCGGGAGAGTACGTCCAAGGAGCTCCGAGGCAAGTTACCTCCCTAAAAACGTGGCATGAATAAGACCAATGTCATATGTAATATACATTAAAAGCCACATGACTGTGAAAAAGGGAACACTTGTTTCTGTGGACAGACTCCATTTTATACCTGGGAATAGGTACAATTACATGCTGTTGGTTCAAAAATAACAAGCCAGGAGTTCAATGTTGTTATCACCATCACTGGAAAAAAAATTTGGTCAGTATGAAGCCCTGGTGGCGCAGTGGTTAAGAGTGACGGCTGCTAACCAAAAGGTGGGGAGTTCAAATCCAACATCCGCTTCTTGAAAACCCTATGGGGCAGTTCTACTCTGTCCTATGGGGTGGCTGTGAGTTGGAATCAACTCCACGGCAATGGGTTTGGTTTTCTGGTTTTAACACTGACTTCAGTCATTCACCCATTCATCCAACAAATATTTTCTGAATGCCTACCATGTGCCAGCTGCTATTCTAGGCACTGGGAAAAGCAGCAGTGAATAAAACAGGCTAAATTCCTTGCCCTCATGGAGCTTATATTCCAGTTGAGGAAGATAGATATCAACTAAAATACATAGTTTGCTCACTGGCGATAAGTGTAAAGAAAAATAGAATTGTAAAAGCATGGGAATTGTTGCTGTGGTGAAGGTTTTTGTTTTAAACAGGGAGATCAGAGAAAGCATCAGTGAAACGCTATTTGAGCAAAGACCTGTGAAGGATGTCCAGGAGTAAGCCATATGGCTATCTGGGGGCAGAGAGGTCCAGGAAGAGTGAACAGCAAGTGCAAAGGCTCTATTAGGAAAAATGCCCAACGGGTCCATGAACAGTAGAGAAGTCAGTTTGCCTGGAAAGGAACAAGTGAGGGTGAGAACAGTAGGAGTCCAAGGCAAAGGACAATAATGGGATTAGATCACATAGGGCCTTGAAGGCCGTTGTAAAGGTTTTGCTCAGTGACTTAGAGAGCCATTAGAGGCTTTAGAGCTGAGGAGTGCTGTGATCTAATTTAGGTTTTAACAGGATCACTCTGGCTGCAACTCCAGATGGTAGAGGGGCAAGGGCAGAAGTACGAAGATCAGTTAAGGGACTGCTACAATAATCCAGAGAGGAGATGCTGTTGCTTAGGATCAGGGTGACAGAAGTGGAAGTGGTAAGAAGTGGTCAGAGTCCAAGCACATTCTAAAGATAGGATTTGTTGGAAGATTACATATGAGATATAAAAGAAAGGAACAACCAAGCTTACTCTAAGCTTTTTGGCTTGAACAACTGGAAGGATGATGTTGTCATTAATTGAGACAATGGAAGTCTGTTAGGAAAAACCAGGTTTTTTTTGTGGGGGGGGAGCAAGAGTTGTTTTAAAAATGTTAAGTTTAGAATAGGAAGGATGTCCAATTGATGACTGAATTTATGGATTTGAAGTCCAGGGGAGAGGTATGGACTCGGCATATAAATTTTGAACTTGTCAGTATACGCATGACTTATAAAGCCATGACACTGAGTCCTGAGTGCTTCAAGATTAACAATTCAGGGACACAGTGTGTGGGTGTTCAATACAGACTAATTGTGAGCAACTCCTGAGTAGGGTCAAGTACTTGATCCTTTTTCCATTCCCAGAGCCTAGTAAAGTACCTGGGATATGGTGGGCAAATAAATGCTACATGTATGAAAGAAGAAAAGAACAAGGAGATAATTCAGTAAAAATTTATCAGGAGGCGGGACCAAAATGACAGAGTAGTCAGACACTTCTGGTGGACCCTCTTACAACAAACACGCAAAAAAACCAAGTGAATCGATTATATATGGCAATCTGAGAACCCTGAACATCAAAGGCAGAGGTGAGGAACTGGACTGAGTGGCAGAGGGAAGGAGAGACGGTTCAGAAGCAGCGAGGAGTTGCCAGATCTGACCCGGTGAGAGCCTGAGCCCTTCAAGCCTGATCAGTTTGGGGGTGAGCAGTGAAGCAGGCAAGCAGCTGTACTCGGGAGGCGTATTTTGCACTGGGAGAGACCCAGCGCCAGAGAGTCTATGCGGCCACCCAGAACCAGTGAGAAGCAGCCCTGGATCGGCGAAAGATAAGTACCTGCATATGGCCTACTGCATGGATCAAAAACACTCCACTTAGGGAAAAACCTCTGACCCATCTACCTCCCCACTCCTTGCTCTCTACTGGGTCCTGGACCGGCTTCAGCAATCGCCGAGTCCCCTGGGCCAGAAGTAGGATCCGTCACACGCCTGGAGCCATTCTCCCTGCCTTGGAGAGTGAACAAATTAACAAACGGGAAAAAATAAACTGCTGGCTCCCCTAAGCCAGGAACCCAGGGTAGGCACAGCTCCTTTGCCTAGGCACAGGCATCAGGGATCCATAGACTTTGAGTGCCTTTCCCCCTATACAGACTTGTGTGGGCCCATCTCAACAGCGTAGACCAAAAAGCTGGTTCTTTGAAAAGATCAACAAAATTGATAAACCATTGGCCAAACTAACAAAAGAAAAACAGGAGAGGAAGCAAATAACCCCTATAAGAAATGAGATGGGTGATATCACACCAGACCCAACTGAAATTAAAAGAATCAAAACACAATACTATGAAAAATAGTACTCTAACAAATTTGAAAACCTAAAGGAAATGGACAAATTTCTAGAAACTCACAACCTACCTAAACTAACACAAACAGAGGTAGAACAACTAAATAAACCCATAACAATGGAAGAGATTGAAAAGGTAATTAAAAAACTTCCAACAAAAAAAAGCCCTGGCCCGGATGGCTTCACTGGAGAAATCTACCAAACTTTCAGAGAAGAGTTAACACCACTACTACTAAAGGTATTTCAGGGCATAGAAAAGGATGGAATACTCTCAAACTCGTTCTATGAAGCCAGCATAACCCTGATACCAAAACCAGGTAAAGACACCACAAAAAAGAAAATTACAGACCAGTATCCCTCATGAACATTCATAAAAAATCCTCAACAAAATTCTAGCCAATAGAATTCAGCAACTTATCAAAAAAAGAATTCCCCATGATCAAGTGGATTTTATCCAGGTATGCAGGGATGGTTCAACATTAGAAAAACAATCAATGTAATCCATCACATAAATAAAACAAAAGACAAGAACCACATCATCTTATCAATTGATGCAGAAAAGCCACTTGACAAAGTCCAATACCCATTCATGACAAAAACTCTCAGCAAAATAGGAATAGAAGGGAAATTCCTCAATATAATTAAGGGCATTTATACAAAACCAACAGCCAACATCATCCTGAATGGAGAGACTTTGAAAGCATTCCTCTTGAGAACAGGAACCAGACAAGGATGCCCTTTATCACCACTCTTATTCAACATTGTCCTGGAGGTCCTAGCCAGAGCAATTAGGCTAGAAAAAGAAATAAAAGCATCCAAATTTGTAGGAAAGAAGTCAAAGTATCTCTATTTGCAGATGATATGATCTTATACACAGAAAACCCCAAAGAATCCACAAGACAACTACTGGAACTAACAGAAGATTTCAGCAAAGTTTCAGGATACAAGATAAACATACAAAAATCAGTTGGATTCCTTTATACCAACAAAGAGAACCTCGAGGAGGAAATCGCCAAATCAATACCATTTACAATAGCCCCCAAGAAGATAAAATACTTAGGAATAAATATAACCAGAGATGTAAAAGACCTATACAATGAAAACTGTAAGACACCACTACAAGAAACCAAAAGAGACCGGCATAAGTAGAAAAACATACCTTGCTCATAGATAGGTAGACTCAACATCGTGAAAATGTCAATTCTACCCAAAGCGATCTACAGATAAATGCAATCCAGATCCAGATTCCAATGGCATTTTTTAATGATATGGAGAAACAAATCACCAACTTCATATGGAAAGGGAAGAGGCCCTGAATAAGTAAAGCATTACTCAAGAAGAAGAAGGAAGTGGGAGGCCTCATACTACCTGATTTTAGAACCTATTATACCGCCACGGTAGTCAGAACGGCTTGGTACTGGTACAACAACATATACCTAGACCAGCTGAACAGAATTGAAAATCCAGACATAAATTCATCCACCTATGAGCAGCTGATATTTCACAAAGGCCCAAAGTCCGTTAATTGGGGAAAAGACAGTCTTTTTAACAAATTGTGCTGGCATAACTGGATATCTATCCGCAAAAAACTGAAAAAAGACCCATACCTCACACCATGCACAAAAACTAACTCAAAATGGATCAAAGACTTAAATATAAAATCGACAACGATAAAGATTATGGAAGAAAAAATAGGGACAACGCTAGGAGTCCTAATACATGGCATAAACACAATATGAACTATAAGTGACACTGCACAAGCACCAGAAAAGAGATTAGATAACCGGGAGCTCCTAAAAATCAAACACGTATGCTCATCAAAAGACTTCACCAAAAGAGTAAAAAGACAACCTACAGACTGGGAAAAAATTTTTGGCTATGACAAATCCGATCAGTGTCTAATCTCTAAAATCTATAAGATACTGCAAAACCTCAACAACAAAAAGACAA
>NW_004443992.1:3835372-3860153 GCF_000243295.1 Trichechus manatus latirostris | reverse complement strand
TTCCGAGGCCAACTCTTCAGACAGGGATTGGACTGGACTGTGGGACATAAAGTGATACTCGTGAGGAGTGTGCCTCTTAGCTCAAGTAGATACAAAAGACTAAATGGGCAGCTTCTGTCCAGAGGTGAGATGGGAAGAAAGAGAGGGTTAGGAGCTGGGTGAATGGACATGGGGAATCAGGGGTGGAAAGGAGGAGTGTGCTGTCACAGCACGGGGAGAGCAATTAGGGTTACATAACAATGTATGTATAAATTTTTGTATGGGAGACTAACTTGAAATGTAAACTTCATTTAAACTACTACAATAAAAAAATAAAAATTTACCAAGTGCATACCAAGTGTGGATGGCGCAGGGCCAGGCGCTGTTTCATTCTGTTGTACATAGCGTCCTTATGAGTCAGAACCGACTTGAGGGCACCTAACAATATACCACGTGTCAGGTACTGGGGGAAACAGCAATCAATGAATGTGCAAGTTCCTGACACCTATATTCTAGTAAGCAGGTCAGAGAGGATAATTGGTGGCCAGAATCTAACATTAACATCTAAATGACCGTCCCAGGAAACTATAACCTCCAACCTAGAATATACATAAAGATGGTACTGGGCCTTATCATGGATCCCTGGTGGCGCAGTGGTTAAGAGCTAAGGCAGCTAGCCAGAAGGTCGGCAGTTCAAATCCACTGGCCGCTCCTTGAAAACCCTATGGAGCAGTTCTATTCTGTTCTATAGGGTTGCTATGAGTCGGAATCGATTCGACGGCAATCGGTTTGATTTGATTTTGGGTCTTATCTGGAGGCCCCAGTGGCTATCCTCCCACTCTCAGCTGAAGCCAGGTCAATGCAAACTTCGTTCCTAAGTGTCTTTCACCGGCATCCGGCGCATGAGCGCCATAAATTAGGATCCTAGGGCCCAGCGGACGAGACTGGACACTGCCAAGGAGGGAAGAGGGCGGCCGGGAGTGCGATGGTGGACTCTCCCCACCAGGCCCCGCTCCTCGCACCCGGGCCCACCCGCCTGCGCCCAGCAGCCTCACCCCACAGTCCATCTGTCCGCCTGTGGCTCTGTCAGGCCGCTGACCAGCCAGTTTCCATGGAACTAAGACAGCGCTTTAAAACAACCCGCGCCTCGTCCTGGTAGCTCTTGTACGCAAGCGCGCCCGTGGCAGTGCATGCTGGGAATTGCAGTTTTCCAGGCCCAGGAGGGCCCTCAGCCCCGGGCGGGACCCAGGCCAGAATCCGGCGGTGCAGAGGGAACGTGCAGCCCTGTGACCCGGATGACGACAGGAATTCATTGTGCTCTCACCTCCCGGAGGACTTGGGTCTTGCAGAGTTACTGATCTCGTCTTGGTGAACGTGCGGCGTTTGGGGTAATTCTAGCGAACACATACTCTGCAGTAGGCGAGAGTGAGTTTTTTTTTTTTATTTAAGTTTTTAATTGTAGGGGGGCTAAAGTATAAAGTAACTTCTGAACAACAGGAAAGTAACAGACTTTTGCTAATGAGCATTAAGAAAAATGGTAAAAAATCAGAAGTTCAGACTTTCTAGTTAAAGGAAAAACCAAGCCCCTCTTCCTCCTCGTCCGTGAGGTCCAGAAGTAGAGTAAAACACATGGAGTCCGCTCTCTTTTGTCTTTTGACTCTTCAGCATAGATTATTTCTTGCCTTGACGACACGTGAGTGAATACCAAACCAAACTCGTTCCCCTTGAGTGGATTCCGACTCATAGAGACCCTGTAGGACAAAGTAGAACTGCCCCATAGGCTGTCCAAGGAGCCGCTGGTGGATCCAAACTGCTATTTGCTTAGCAGGTGAACGCTTAACCACTCCGCCACCAGGGGCCCGGTGAGTGAATAAAACCAAAAATAACCAAACCCACTGCAGTCGAGTTAATTCCGACTCATAGCAACACTATAGGACAGAGTAGAACTGCCACATAGAGTTTCCAAGGAGCGCCATGTAGATTTGAACTGCCGAGTTTTGGGTTAGCAGCCATAGCTCTTAACCACTACGCCACCAGGTCGCTGTGAGCTGGAACCAACTCGATGAAAATAGGTTTGAGTTTGGTTTTGGTATTCACTGGTGGCGTAGTGGTTGGCAGTTCGAATCCACCAGGCGCTCGCTGGAAACTATGGGGTAGTTCTACCCTCTCCTATAGGGTCGCTATTCATATACCTACATGAATAGGTATGTCTAAATCTGACTTTAAGTAGCTAAGAAACAAGAAAGAGCATTGAAAGTAATAGAACTCCAGCCGTTTTGAATTGTTTTGCTTTAAGAGTATGTAATCACACTTAACAAAAAAAAAAAAAAATTACTCTATATTGAAAAGGCAACAGGGCTTTGTTTTTCTGTAGCGGAACAGAACACCTGTTACCGCTGCCAAGGCAATGAAAACATTTTCTCTCCTCTAACCTGGGGAGCAGCCGAGAATCGCTTAAGCCCTCTAATGAATGCAGTCAGATCGGAGATGAGTTCTCATTTACTTACCAAGTGACTGACTGAATTGATCTGACTATTCTGGGTCCTCCCATAGCCAAGCCTCCACTTCCTGTGGTGGAGAGAAATGTAAAACTTTCAGCCGATCCAGTGAAAGAGAAATGAGAACAGCATACACTGTTGAGGTGAAAGGACCAAATAAAAGTTTTAATATGAAACGTGGAGATGCGTTTTAGAGCGTCAATGCAAAGAGCCAATTACTTTCTAAGTAAGTACTTCTCTCTATTGCAATGACCTTATCTGTGGAACTAGAGATGAGAGATAAGCGTATGCAATCCACAGATAATCCCCATGCTTCAATTCGGGGGTTCATGCTTTCTCACGATCAGATCGAGGTTATGCACTGTTGGGAAGAATATTACAGAAGTGATGTTGTACCCTTCTTGGCGCATCATATCAGGGAGTACGTGATGTTTATGTATCTTATTACTGATGAAGTTAACATTGGTCACTTGCTTAAGGTGGTGTCTACTAGGTTTTTCACTACAATCTTAGTATCTTCCTCTTTGTAACTAATAAATATTTGGGTGGAGATACTTTGAGGCTATGCAAATATCCTGTTTCTCCTTAAATTTACACGGCTACCCCTGGAACTATTGCCCTGAGATAATCTTTAAACCTTAAACCAGAAATATCCCCTGAATCTTCTTTAAACCAAACAAACTAAATCGCTGAGTTGATTTCGACTCATAGTGACCCTACAGGACAGAGTAGAACTGCCCCATAGGGTTTTTAAGGCCGTAAATCTTTACAGAACCGGACAGAGCAGCTAGTGGATTTGAGACCATTGACCTTTATGATTAGCAGCTAAGAGCTTTAACTACTGCGCCAGGAGGGCTCCGACCAAATAGTAGGTTAGCTTAATTAGTAAAGAATGTCTGCCTTGAGCGTTGTGTTCTTTTAAAGAATGATCTATGTGGGATCAAATTGACAACACCAACTCTAGAGGTTAGATAGGAAACTTAGGGGGCAGTGGGTTTATGTTAATGGGGGAGGAACAATTTGGAAAAGGAGGGTGAGAAGAGAGTGGTTGCACAACTTGAAGAATGTAATCAATATCACTGAATTGTACATGTTGAAATTGTTGAATTTGGGTATGTTTTGCTGTGTATATTTTCAACAACAATTTTTTAAAAACCAAAAAAAAAAAAAAACCACCGACGAATTTTAGCATCTATCGGGCATCTGGGAAGCAGCAGTTGTTATTATGGTACTCTAATGGTGATTTTCTATTTCCTTCTTTTTTTTCTACGTTTATTAATTGGAACTCTTCCATAGAAAGAGTTGGACATTCTCCCTCATTTAGTTATTCAGTTATTTATTTATTAAAAGTGTGGACTTGTGGGTATTTGTATTTGAGTTATAGGCCAATACTCTCGTTATTTATTTTGTTGCTGAAATTGTTCCAGTTGTGGCCACTCAGAGAGTGGTCTTTCAGATTAACTGCTATCCCTCTTCAACACGTGCTTAACTTTTTCAGCACTTCCTTGCTTCCTAGCACCACAAGATGCTTCAGGCTCACACTGTATTTTCCCTGCCCCAGCCCTGGATTCAACCACTTCTCCAAGGATCTCTGGTTCCTTTTATTTAGACAATGGTACTTAGGAATTGAGGAGGCCTCGTTGTACAGTGGTTAAAGTGCTAGACTGCTATCCAAAAGGTCAACGATTTGAACCCACCAGCCGTTTCACTGGCGAAAGATGTGGAAGTCTGCCTCTGTAAAGATTTACAACGTTGGAAACTGTGTGGGGCAGTTCTACTCTGTCCTATTGGGTCACTGTGAGTCAGGATCAACTCAATGGCAGTGGTTTTGAGGGTTTTTTGTTTTGTTTTGTTTTGTTTTATTTAGAAATTAAGATTTGTATGCTAGGATGTCACTGCCTCTAAAAACCCGTTGCCATCCAGTCGCTTCCCGCTCATAGCAGGCCTATAGGACAGAGTAGAACTGCCCCATAGAGTTTCCAAGGAGCACCTGTTGGATTCGAACTGCCGACCTTTTGGTTAGCAGCTGTAGCACTTAACCATTAGGCCACCAGGTTTTCCATCTAGTCCTTCTGAAAAGATAGAGTAGGAAATATATGTATGTATACTAACCTATGCATACATACATATCTATATTTCTGTATCTATAGATTTGTATTATATTAAAAAAATAAAACATGAGTTCATATTAATCCCCCCCAGTCTAATCTAGCACCACAGTGTTCATTCCCCTTTCCTTGTATTTAACTTCTTTTTCTAATAGTGGGAAACCTGGTTCTCATTTTCTGAAATGTATTTACTTATTGGTCCAACTCTAGATTATGTATAAATTAGTTTAAAAATTACTAACCGATTACCCTCCCCTTCATGAGAAAATTACTAGCTGGAACATAACTGTACTCACAGTTCTTTTTGTCTTTTGCCTTACAGTATTCAGTCAAAACACTGTTTTCCAAAGTTACTTAGAT
Organism: Trichechus manatus latirostris; assembly: GCF_000243295.1. Classification (NCBI taxonomy): domain Eukaryota; kingdom Metazoa; phylum Chordata; class Mammalia; order Sirenia; family Trichechidae; genus Trichechus; species Trichechus manatus. Next base: position 3,855,208 of record NW_004443992.1, on the reverse strand, counting down.
CAGCTCCTTTCTTCCCCACCTGCTTCAGTGTGGTGATTTGATTTGCGTGTAATATACTGAAATGCATTTATTCTAGTCTGCATTGCATCTTGGGTTCTTCCCATATCCTGGTTGATTTTTTTTTATTTACATACAATAAAATTCATTTTTTGTGGTATACAGTTCTCTGGGTTTTGACAGATGTATAAAGTCTTATATCTGTCAAGAAGCTGCATACTGAACAGTTCCATCACTCCAAAAATTCCATCAGGCTTCTCCTCTGTAATCAACCCCTTCCCCCATCTCCCAACCTCTGGCAACCACTGAAATGTTTTCCATCCTTATAGTTTTACTTTTTCAGAATGTCATGTTAATGGAATCAAACCGTTTTGGGTCTGGCTTCTTTCATTTTGCAAAATGCAGTTAAGATTCATCCATGTTGTTGCGTGAATAATTTTTGTTGCATGAATACATCAGTTTGCTTAGCCATTCATTGGCTGAAGGACATCTGGGTTGTTTCTAGTTTTTGGCGATTTTGAATAAACTGTTAAAAATATTTGCATACAGGTTTTTGTATGAACATAAATTTTCGTTTCTCTTGCATAAATACCTAGGAGCGAGATTGCTGGGTTATATATGAGGTGTATGTTTAACTTTCTAAGAAAATGCCAAGTTTTTTTTCAAAGTGACTGAATGATTTTGCGTACTCATCAACAGTGTGTGACAATTCCAGTTACTCCACATCCTCCTCACCACTTGGTATTGTCAGGTTTTTGTTTTTTTAGGCATTCTAATAAAGTGGTATCTCATTGTGGTTTTAATTTACATTTCCTCAATGACTAATGATATTGAGTGTCTATTTATATACTTATTTGACATCTGTATATCTCTTTAATTAAATGTCCTTTTGCACCTTTTGCCCATTTTTTGAAATTGATTTGTTTTCTTCTTACTATTGACTTTTGGGAGTTTTAAATACATTCTGGATACAAGTCCTTTGTTGAAATGTGATTTACAAATATTTTCTCCCAGTCTATGATTTGTCGTTTCATTTTCTTAATACTGTCTTTCACAGAGCAAAAGTGTTTAATTTTGATAAGGTCTAACTCATCAATTTTTTTATATATGGATTGTGCTTTTAGTGTCATGTCTAAAAACGTGCCTAATCAAGGTCGTTTTTCCTGTGTTTTCTTCTAGATGTTTTATAGTTTTACATTTTGGTCTATGATCAGTTTAGAGCTAGAATTTTTTATATAAGGTATGAGGTATGGGTTGTGGTTTATTTATTTATTTTGTTTATGGACATCTAATTGTTCCAGAACCATTGTTGAAAAGAATATCCTTTCTTTATTGAATTGCCTTTTTACCTTTGTCAAAAATCAGTTGAAAGTATTTGTGTAAGTCTATTTCTGGGCTTTCTGTTCTGGTCCATTGATCTATGTGTCTATCCATCTATAGTCGTTTGTAGTTAAGTCTTGAAATCAGGAAATGTGAGTCTTCCAACTTGTCCTTTTTTTCCAAATTTGTTTCCACTATTCTAGTTCCTTTGCCTTTCTACAGAAATTTTAGAATCAACTTGTTGCTATCTACAAAAAAAAAAATCTCTGGTATTTTATTTGGAATTATGCTGAATCTTTAGACCAAATTGGGGAGAATTTACATCTTAACATTATCGAGTCTTCCAATTTCATGAACAAGATGTATTTTTCCATTTATTTAGGTCTTTTTTTATTTATTTCATCGATGTTTTGTAGTATTCAACTTACAGATCCTGAATATATTTTGTTAGATTTATGTATATTTTATTTTTTGGGTGCTATTGTAAAAGTATTGTGGTTTATTTATTTTTTTATTTTCATAGCAAATTGTTCATTGCTAATATATAAAAATATAATTGATTTTTGCATTTGGATCTCTTATTCTGCGAACTTGCTAAATTCACTCACTAGATTGTTTTCCTCCCCCACCCCCAATTTTTATTTTACTGTTGTGGTACACTTACTAGTTTTAAGAATATTTTTTGTATATTCTTTGGAATTTTCTATATAAACAATCCTGTCATCTGTAAGTAGAGTTTTATTTTTCCCTTTGAATCTGTATGACTTTCATTTATTTTTCTTCCATTATTGCACTGACTAGGACTTCCACTATGATGCTGAATAGAGATATCCTTGCCTTATTCCCGTTAAGTATGATGTTAGCTGTAGGTTTTTTGTGGTTGTCCTTTATCAGGTTAAGGAAGTCTCCTTCAATTCCTAGTTTGCTGAGAATCTTTATCATGAATGGATGCTGAATTTTGTCAGATGCTTTTGAGATAATCATGTGGTTTTTCTTCTTCAGTCTGTTAGTATGGTGAATTACATTGATTGACTTTCAAATGTTGAACCAGCCTTACATTCGTGGGGTAAACCCTACTTGGTCATAGTGTATTATAAATTGCTGGATTTGATTTGCGAATAGTTTGTTGAGGATTTTTGCATTTATGTTCATGGGGGATATTGGTCTTTAGATTTATTTTCTGATAATGTTTTTGGTTTGGGCATTAGGACAATGCTAGTATTACAAAACAAATTAGTAAGTCTTTTCCCCTCTTCTAGTTTTTGAAATAGATTTATAGAATCTGTATTATTTCTTCAATGTTTGGTAGAATGTACCAGTGAAACATTTGGCCTGCAGCTTTCTTTGTTGCAAGGTTCTTAACTGCAAATTCAATTTCTTTAATCGTTATGGGACTACTTAGGATATCTGTTTCTTTTTGAGTGAGTTTTGATAGTTTGTGTCCTTTAAAGAATTGCCCCATTTCATCTAAGTTCTCAAATTTATGATCTACTTCTGTAAGATTACAGCCATTGGAAACTTTATGGAACAGTTCTACTCTAACACACATGTGGTTGCCATGAGTCAGAATCAACTCAGATTTATGAGCATGGAGTTGTTTGTAGTATTTCCTTTTTATCCTTTTAATCTTTGTGGGGATCCGTAGTGACAACCCCTCTTTCATTTGTGATATTGGTAATTTCTGTCTTCTCTTTTTTTTCTTGGTCGGTCTGGCTAGAAGTGTATTAATTTTATTGATTTTTTTCCAAAGGACCAGCTTTTGGTTTTATTGGTTTTCTGTATAGCTTTTCTGTTTTCAAATTCATTGATTTCTGCTCTAATGTTTATTATTTAAACCAGGATACTTTTGAAAATGAAAAAGGTATTGTTAATATTTAAACCAGGATAAAAGATGCAAACTGGAAAAATTATAGTCAAACCAAAATGTATGGTCACCCTACCTATAAGCTGTATGGGCTAGGGAACCAGGTGGATGGGAACCTCATGGGAATAAGATTTTATCTTATAACACTGTTTTGATTTTGAATCATTCGAAGGTATAACCTATTCAAAAAATAAAATAAATATACTTCTTTAAATATCTGACATAGTTACTGGCATCTCAATGTATATTTGTTGAATAAATCAATGAATCAATTGATCACTTTGCACTGATGAGATTACCTGAGCTTCGTGGGAGGAAATGGGACAATCTCTGTACATCCTATTCTGAAAGTCTACAACACATGTATCAGAATTGAATAGTTGGTTTTCTCTGTATCCCTAAACCTCCAGGTTTGGTAACTTAGAGTATTATCATTATTAAAAAAAAAAAAAAAAAAAACAACCAAACCCATTGCCATCTAGTTGATTCCGACTCATTGCGACCCTATGGGACAAAATAGAACTGCCCCACTGCCCCATAGGGTTTCCAAGGAGCAGCTGTTGGATTCGAACTGCCGATCTTTGGTTAGCAGCCAAGTTTTTAACCACTGTATCACCAGGGTTCCATTATCATTATAGAGTTGGCTATTTCGTTTTTATTTATATCTTTTTTTTTCCTTGCCTAGTTTTCTATTCATTTGACGTACCTTACATACAAAGAAGAGTAGACTGAAACTTGATTAGAAAAATCAGGATAAAGGAAAAGGAGACTACGGATGCTCTATAGAGGACATCACTGAGGGTCTACCCAGTTCTGCTCCTTCTTGTGGAAACCTCTGCCCCATCTACATGGTGACTTTGGAGATTTCCATGTTCATACGTGGCTCTACATCCACAGTCCCTGTCCACAGCACAGCCAGAGTCCCTCCCACAGGGTTCTTGGCCAAGAGAACCTGGACAATATTGGGGAAAATCCTGAGAAATAAGATTTATAAAGTCGTTGTTTATAATTCAATCTCTGGGTGATACGTTAATGTGACTGCCCTCAAGACGTTGGTTGAGTTGTTCTTGAGGCTTAGTTACAGTGCTGGTGTTTAGCACTTTCTTGGATTCCTGGAGTCAATATATCAAATGAATAGAATAAAATTGTTTTTATTTATGTAATGAAAAAAAGATTATACTGCTATTCTTTGTTTTGTGGGTTTGAGCAAAATCATGTCTCTTAAAAACAAATTAAAAAAATACACTGTATACTTACATTAAAGAACTGATTTAATAAGTTAAATGTAAGTAATGCATTCAGATAAGTATTTCTGAAAAGAATCAGAATCCTCCTGGTTATAGTAATTAAAGAGTAATCCAACCTTCAGAAGACACACAGCTCTGAGATAAGCTACAGGCCAATATTATAACAGGAATGTATCTCACCCAAAATGCAAGAAAATTCAGGCAGGTGAAAAACATGGAAATCAAAATAATATTTCATCCAGACATTGAATTCTAAACAACTACTATACAAATCCTATTTCTTTGGAGTTGTTCCTTTATTGCATAGGTTCTCTGATTCCTTTGTGGAGCTTTCTTAGTTCTATTTGGACACAAATGGTACTTTATTGCTATAATAATGATAACCTATAGAAGGTATATATTAAACATTCAAATTGAGCTCAAGATATCATCTGGATATCTTGGTGAACCAATTATTGGATGGCAAAAGGCTGACTATTTATAAAACATTCTTTAATACGGTTGTATTACAAAGTAAACTTGTTTTCCCCTTTCCCTCAACAAATAGAAAAATCCATATTCACATTGCTTTCTTCATCTCCCCCTGATAATCAGTATAGAAGACCCACCGAGGTAGTAAATTCAATCGAATATATTGACAGTAAAATCAAAGCTTCTTCATTAGCTCTGGTGTGCATATTGTCTTTTGAAACCTTTGACAGCTTGGCTGGTTTCATTTCTACCCCATACTCCTTCTTCCTGGAAAGCATCCTAACTTCTATAAATAACTGTTCATAAAAAAACATTCTTTCTAGCTACAGTGCTACCTAGATACAATTTCTTTTCTTATATAAACTGAACAGCTTAATAAACTCAAAAGGACTACTGATTTATATGATAATGAAAACAATCCAGTTCATATATTCCTTATTCTACAATTACAGTATTAAAGACTATTTCTTAAAAAGAAATCTTTATCCTAGAAATATGAAACCACGTGTCTGGCTCTACTATTCATTAGCATTATGATCTTGGGAAAACTATATAACCTCTCAGTGCTTTAGTTTCTATATTTGTAAAGTAGAGAGGATTAAGTATGTTATTACATATTGTTAGAAGATAATTCTCCATAAATCTCTGCATTTCTATGTGACTTATGAGGAGAGGCACAGGCTACCCTTTGTTCTGGACTATCTTTTCAAGAATATTTAATAGTGAAGCGCCTTAGAAGATAGTGTCTCACTCTGGAGCAAACTGCAGGCCTGCTTACTATCCATTATAAAAGATTTGAATTCCCTAAGCTCCGGGTTCCTCTCCTGTAACACAATCTACTGCATGTGCAATTATCCATCTGGACCAATTAGTGCTGCCTCTTTGGGACTTGGGGGGCAAACGGAAACTGATGCAAACATACTGATGCTCAAGCTGCTTGCTGTGTCATGAGTAACAAAGTCTTTTATCTTTGACCCAGCAATCTCATCTTTGTCAGCATCCATGCAACTGTGGCAGGGTAACCTGCAAGTAGGGTAAAATCTCAGATACTTGACGGTTCTTGACACATATAAAGAACAAAAGAATATACAATGTGCCCAGTAAATATTACTATTTATCATTATCAGCATTATCTGTTTAGCTTCAGAAATCTTAAGATTTGACCAAGCAGTTATAATTCTTGGAATTTATTTGGCTGAAAGTTGAAGATATATGTAAAAGGATGATGATTCATGGTAAAATTATTTATAATAATAAAATTTTGGAATCAACCTAAATGACCGTTCTATACATCAGTTATTTACATGATAATACTGCCTAACAAAACCACTTTAAAACTCAGTGGCATACAAAAATAAGCATTTGTTCTCATGTTTACAATGTTTATAAGTTACCTGGAACAGCTGTGCTCCATGTGTTTTCTTCTGGAACCAGGCACCACTCAGAAGAGATTAGGTTTAAGACCGACCATACCCTGCCGTGACTAATTACATACAAAAGAAAATCCCTATTTCCAGACAGGGTCATATTTACAGGTACAGAGGTTAGGACTTCAACATGATTTTAGGGGGGACATAAATTAGAACAGAGGTTCAGGGCTGGGCTGTAAATAAGTAGTTTCTCAGCTGTATCATTTTCAGGGTAAAACAATACCAAAGACCCACTTCTATTTTCTCCATACGTACTCCCTTTTATGATCCTTAGTTTTACTTGCTCCCTTTTGGACTTCCACTGATTTCTGCATACTACACTTAAATATAGGAATTAAAATTAGAGGCAGTACATTAATAAGGTCCTGACTGATTTCCAATAAAGTATAACTACCTTTGGACAATTTTATAATCTTTTTTGCTTACACTCATTAATATCATTTTAACCTTTTAAATAGTTAATTGCATCCTAAGTACATCACTTACCTAAGACAATATTGAGAGTAGCCAAAAATAATTGAAATCTTCCCAAAGTAATCAAAAATTTCAGAGCATATCTAGTAATAATTACAATGAGTAAGAAGGGAACATGTAATTATTGACATGTTTGACAAATTAATTTGAGTATCTGTGTTGAAAGATAGTAAGTAAGAGAGGAACTTTAACAACGTTACAAATACCTTCAATAGGTTGTGATAATATTCCTGGCTTGTTTTTTTTATATCTTGGAGTCAGACTTTACAAGAGGGAAATTGATAAGTTAGATAGTAACATTAGTTCTTGCCATGTTATAGCAAGTGACCAAAATTGTTGAAAAAGAATAAAGGAGATAACAAAAAACTGATAGTAAATATATTTGGAATATTTGCCTTCCATCATGGCGGTAATGTAAATCCCAAATGTTCAAGAGCAGATTGTATACGAAACACTAGAGAAATTCAATAATATTTGGAAATAGTATCTGCAAATTTTTCTGTTTTTAACAAGGGGGTTGAAAATTGAATTTGAGCTTGAGAAAGGGATAACATGATATTCTTCACTACTACACTCTAAGAAATTTCCTTATCAAAGGGAATTACATGGTAGTTGAACTTTGTTTCCTAGTTTCATTGCTAAATATGTCCGGTATTCCAAACAGAATTTTGATATGAAACAATGTTATGATGATACTTATTAGGAAAGTAACTGGATATGAATAATCCATATGTGAATATTATTTTTCTAGAGAAACAACCAAGAACTGAGTCAAATTTCAGTCAAATTGTGAAAGCTCATGCTTGTTGATTATTTATACATTTCACAGAATAATAAATCTTTTGTTAAACAAGGTGGGAATTAACCAACCAACTAACCAACCAACCAACCAATCAACACCAATCTTGTTAAATTCTAATTTTGTAAATTGGGTAGTTTGCATCAAATCTGGACTGCCACCTCCATACTTCTTAATATGTGATAAAAATAAACTTCTATTTGATTAAAACATTATAGTTAGGTTTCTTTTGTGTATAGAAGGCAAACATAACTGTTAAAAGTAGCAACAATGCCATTTTTAAATAAGATACTAAATTAAACATATAATTTTTTAAAAATTCTCCCTTAAAATTCCTGTGACTTATTATTTTACCTGCAAAAGGCTAATTTCACTAATATATACAGAGCTCATATAAACCAGTAAGGAAAGTGTCAATAATCAAACAGAAAAATGAGCATAGGATATGAGCAGAAAGTTCAGAAAAGGAAATACTAATAATTCCTAAACTTGAAAAGATGCTTAACTTACTTTTAATAAGAATGAGTACATATTACTCAATTTTTTTTACACAATGAGCCTGTGTAACATAATCAGAACAAAACAATGAATCTATTTTCAATGTGAAAAAATAGTCAATCGGTTAAAAAAGAACAAGAAAAAAAGAAATAAGGAAAGATTAGAAGATATGGTGTTAGAAGTCCTAGTTATCACAGTGGTTTATAGTTCTTAAATAAATCATGGTAGCAATATATTCGTTAAAAATTTCTCTCCTTGAGTCAGGAATAGGAGGAGGAAATGGAATGTGTGGCTAATTGTCCCCATGAACAACTGCCTCTTTTGCCATGAGACCAGAAGTGGATGGTGCCCAGTTACCATAACTGAACACTTTCATCAAAGATTCTATAGAAGAATCCTGATCAAAAGGGAGAAAATGCAGAACAGAATTTCAACTTCTCATGGAATCCATACCCTCTGGAGCCATTGAGGCTGAATGATTCCCTGAAACAATTACCCTGAGATAATCTTTAAACCTTAAACCAAAAATATCCCCAGAAGTCTTCTTAAAACCAATCAATAGTTTAACTTAACTAGTAAAGAATGTCTGCCTTGAGCTTTGTGCTCTTTTAAAGTCTATCTGTATGGGATCAAATTGATAACAGCAACTTGAAAGATTAGATATGAAACTTGGGGCAGTGAGTTTATGTTAATGGTGGAGGAACAACTCAGAAAAGGAGACTGAGATTGGTTGCACTACTCAAAGAATGTAATCAATGTCACTGAAATGTACATGTAGGAACTTTTGAATTGGTTGAATTCGTGTGTGTTCTGCTGTGTATATTCTCAACAACAACAACAACAAAATATAAAAAAAAGTTTCTGTGCTTATTCTAATGATCTAAAAACTTGTAAAGAATTTTTTTCTCTGTTTATAACCTCCCTGTAGTAGTCCTAGATATCACTTAACAAATTTATATAAAACTGGAACACTGTTGGAGCCCTGATGGCACAGTGGTTAAGAGTTTGGCTGCTAACCAAAAGGCTGGCAGTTCGAATCCACCAGCTGCTCCTTGGAAACCCTACGGGGCAGTTCTACTCTGTCCTGTAGGGTCACTATGAGTTGGAATCGACTTGATGGCAACGGGTTTGATTTCGGGTTTGGAGCACTGTTACAATTCAATAATGAAAAGACAACTCAGTTTAAAAAGTAGGCAAAAGCAAATCCATTCAATCGGAAAAGAATAATCTCTTTAATAAATGGTGCTGGGGCAACTGGATCTCCACATGCAAAAGCAAAAAATGAACCCATACCTCACACCACATATGAAAATTAACTCAAAATACATCAGTGAACTAAAGAACTAAATATAAGAACTAAAACTATTATAAGAAAATATATAGGTAAAACTTTAAGACCTTATTTTTCACAATGGATTCTTAGATATGACACCAAAAGCATAAGCAACCAAAAAAAAAAAAAAAAGTTAAATTGGATTTCATAAAATGAAAAAACTTTGTGCATCAAAGGACTTTACCAAGAAAGTGAAGAAACAACCTACAGAATGGGAGAAAATATTTGGGAACAATATATCTGGTAAAGGTTTAATATCTAGAATATGTAAAGAATTAATACAACTCAACAACAAAAAGAAAAAAACTCAACTAAAAAATGGACAAAGGATCTGAATAGATATTTCTTCAAAGAAGATATTCAGCTGGCATATAAGCACATTGAAAGATGCTGAACATCATTAGCACCAGGGAAATGCAAATCAAAACCCAATGAGATGCCACTTCACATCCACTAGGATCGCTGTAATCAAAGGACAAAGCAAGTACTGGTGAGGACATGGAGAAATTGGAAGCCTTATATACTGCTTGTCTCAATGTAAAATAGTGCAGTCCCTTTGGAAAACAGTCTGGCAGTTCCTCAAACAGTTAAACATAGAGTTACCATGTTCTTGTTGTTGTTAGGTGCCATGGAGTCACTTCCAACTCAGAGCAAACCTATGTACAACAGAACAAAACACTGTCCAGTCCTGCACCATCCTCACAATCATTGCTAAGTTTGAGCCCATTGTTACAGTCACTGTGTCAATCCATCTCTTTGAGGGTCTTCCTGTTTTTCCCTGACCCTCTACTTTACCAAGCACGATGTCCTTCTCCACGGACTGGTCCCTCCTGATAACATGTCTGAAGTGGGTGGGACGAAGTCTCGCTATCCTTGCTTCTAAGAAGCATTTTGGCTGTACTTCTTCCAAGACAGATTTGTTCATTCTTCTGGCAGCCCACAGTATATTCAATATTCTTCACCAACACTGTAATTCATGAATTCTTCTTCAGTCTTCCTTATTCATTGTCCATCTTTTGCATGCATATGAGACAATTGAAAATACCATGGCTTGGGTCAGGCGCACCTTAATCCTCAAAATGATGTCTTTGCTTTTGAACACTTCAAAGAGGTCTTTTGCAGCAGGTTTGCCCAATACAATACACCGTTTGATTTCTTGTTGGCAGCTTCCAAGGGCATTGATTGTGGATCCAAGTAAAATGAAATCCTTGACAACTTCATTATTTTCTCCATTTATCGTATTGCTTATTGGTCCAGTTGTGAGGATTTTTGTTTCTTTATGTTGCGATGCAATCCATATCAAAGGCTGTGGTCTTCCATCTTCATCGGTAAGTGCTTCAAAGTCCCCTTCACTTTCAGCAAACAAGGTTGTGTCATCTGCATATCGCAGGCTGTTAATGAGCCTTCCTCCAATCCTGTTGCTACATTCTTCTTCATATAGTCCAGCTTCTTGGATTATTTGCTCAGCATACAGACTAAATAAGTATGGTGAAAGGACACAACCCTGATGCACACCTTTTCTCATTTTAAACCATTCAGAATCCCCTTGTTCTGTTGGAATGACTGCTTCTTGGTCTATATACAGGTTCCTCATGAGGACAAATAAGTGTTCTGGTATTCCCATTCTTCTCAATATTATCCATAATTTGTTATGATCCACACAGTGGAATGCCTTTGCATAGTCAATAAAACACAGGTAAAAATCTTCCTGGTATTCTCTGCTTTCAACCAAGGTCCATCTGGCGTTGGCAATGATATCCCTCATTCCAAGTCCTCTTCTGAATCCAGCTTGAATTTCTGGCAGTTCCCGTTGATGTACTGCTGCAACTGCTTTTGAATGATCTTCAGCAAAATTTTACTTGTGTGTAATATTGATGATATTGTTTGATAATTTCCACATTCTATTGGATCACCTTTCTTTGGAATGGGCACAAATATGGATCTCTTCCCATTCGGTTGGCCAGGAAGCTGTCTTCCAAATTTCTTGACATAGATGAGTAAGCACCTCTGGCGCTACATCCGTTTGTTGAAACGTCTCAATTGGTACTCTGTCAACTCCTGAAGCCTTGTTTTTCACCATTCCTCCATTCCTTACAGTGCAGCTTGAACTTCTTCATTTGGTACCATTAGTTGTTGATAATATGCTACCTTCTGAAATGGTTGAACATCATCCAGTTCTGTTTGGTACAGTGACTCTGTGAATTCCCTTCATCTTCTTTTGATGCTTCCTGCGTAGTTCAATATTTTCTCTGTAGAATCTTTCAGTATTGCAACAACTTGAACTTACATATGAGCAACTGATGATCTCTTCGGCAGTCGGCCCCTGGTCTTGTTCTAACTGACGATATTGAACTTTTCCATCATATCTTTCCACAGATGTAGTCGATTTGATTCCTTTGTTTTTTATCCAGTGAGGTCCACGTGTATAGTCACCATTTACGTTGTTGAAAAAAGGTACTTGTAATGAAGAAGTCGTTGGTCTTGCAAAAGTCTGTCATTTGATCTCTGAGGGCATTTCTATCACCAAGGCCATATTTTCCAACTATAGATCCTTATTCTTTGTTTCCAACTTTCACATTCCAATCAACAGTAATTATCAGTGCATCTTGATTGCATATTTGATCAATTTCAGATTGCAGAAGTTGGTAAAAATCTTCAAATTTCCTTATCTTTGGCATTAGTGTTTGGTGCATAAGTTTGAGTAATAGCCACATTAACTGGTGTTCCTTGTACGCATATGGATATTTTCCTATCACTGACAGCATTGCCCTTCAGGATCTTGAAATGTTCTTTTTGACGACAAATGTGATGCCATTCCTCTTCAATTAGTTGTTCCCAGCATAGTAGACCGTATGATTGTCTGATTTAAAACAGCCAGTACTAGTCCACTTCAGCTCACTAATACGTAGGATATTGATGTTTATGGGTTCCATTTCCTTTTTGATGACTTACAATTTTCCTAGATGCATGCTTTGTACAGTCCATGTTCCAATTATTAATGGATGTTTGCAGCTGTTTCTTCTCATTTTGAGTCATGCCATCTCAGCAAATCAATGTCCCAAAAGCTTTATTCCACGTCAGTAAGGTTGCCTGTACTTTGAGGTGGCAGCTCTACCCCAGAAGTATTTTGAGTGCCTTCCAACCTGATGGGCTTATCTTCCAGCTATCCTCATGCATCTGTCAGTTTGTCGTACTGTGGTGGCTTGTGTGTTGCTGTCATACTAGAAGTTATGCCACCAGTATTTCAAATACCAGCAGGGTCACCCATGGTGGACAGGTTTCAGCAGAGCTTCCAGACTAGGAAGAAGGACCTGGTGGTCTACTTCTGAAAAAACTGGCCAGTGAAAACCTTAAGAATAGCAGCATAACATTGTCTGGTATAGAGTTACCATACCATCTAGAAATTCTACTTCTAGCTATATACCCAGGAGAAATGAAAACATATGTCCACTGAAAAGCTTGTACACAAATGTTCATAGAAACATTATACATAATAGACAAAAAGTAGAAACAACTCAAATGTTTATCAGCTGACAAACAGATAAATGAAATGTGGTATATCCATACAATAGAGTATTATCTAGCTATAAAAAGAAGTAAAGGCTTGATACATGCTACAACATGAATAAACCTTGAAGACATTATGCTAAGTGAAAGAAGCAATTCTCAGGGCCAGGTTAAGACATGTGAGGGCCCTAAACACTGACATTCTATGGTGCCATCTCCTCTGCTTACTCACACTTTCGAACGGGATGCATGAGTTACATATATACACAGGCATATATGTGTGTGTGTGTGTCTTAGCTATCCACAATGTAACTTCTTTTATAATGCGACTATAATATTAGCAATTGATTGCAAAAGTGGAGTATGCCATTTTAGCGGAATGAGATGAACTGGATTATAGAATTTTTACTGGATTTGGGGTTCTGTGATTTTTAATATATACCACAGTTTCTACAAAAAGAATATTCCACATATTCTACAACAAAGAAAATGAGTCAGTGAACTTAGTTGTTTCAGCAATCAATGTAAAATTCTGTTGATCTCCAACAATGAAAAATTGACTTTCACCAATTTTGTTTTAAATGGCTCATACTTCAGTTTTGATGCTTGTTTTGTAATAAACGCTATAATTCTAAGTGAACAAATGAAAAAATGTCATGAAAGAAAATTTAATGCTTAAAAAACAAATATTACAACAAACTACTATATCTTATTTTTAGATAGATATTTCATCTCTAACATAATTAAAAACATTTCTTTCTATTCTTTGTTCTTTCAAATTCTTCAGTGATTTCATCACAATTAAGCTGCCGAACCATATCTACTTCCATATGTAATAAGGATAATGAATGCAGTCTTTCTTGAATCATTGTAGCTGAGGGTTTTTGATTCTCTTTATGGATAAAAATGAACTTTCTGTTGTGCAGTTTGTGATCATTAAAGTTAGGAATATGCGTAAAGCAATTTCAACATTGGGAAATATGCGTTGTATTTCATCTTTTATTATGGAATCGTACATGTCTACATGAGTAAAATTTGTCTTTTCTGGATCCGTAAACTGAGTTCTTATGTAAGAATGAAATTGTCGCTCTTCTCTGTAAAGGTTTGTATTTAAGTCATTGGGATAAGCCGGCACTAATTTCTTGGATGCTTTTATGCATTCTTCATCAGGTATATCCACATTGTTTGAGAAGGAAAATCTGTTTCAAAGAACTTCATACACTTTTGCCCTTCTTTTAATGCAAGATTCAAGTGTGGCAATATAGTTATGAGAAATTGATGTCTGGCACTCAGTGATACTACTGGAGCACTTCCGTCACTTCTTTCTTTCTAATGCTTCTGCGATGCTGTACTGAGGGATAATCAGTATTTGGCAGTATTTGTTTTGTTGTGTTTGCAAAAATCTTCTCTTAAATTATGTAAATACCCTGTTAATAATTGGTAGAGATCTGTGCATGTCTTTAAATTTACTTTTGAATCTTGAAGAGCTTGACTCATCTGATGAAAATGCTGTAATATATTATTCCACATAACCAACATAAATACATACTGTAGTGTTTGTATTTTGTTGACAATGTTTTCAGCTTCTCTTTTGGTATCTCCTTTTTGTGTCTGGTCTTCAACAATATTTTCTAAGGCATCTAGAATCTGAGTATATGATTCCAGGATTGCACTTGTTGGTACGGCATGCACTTCCCAACGTGTATTAGAAAGACATTTTAATACTCAATCATTGCCTAAATATGTTTTAAGAACTGACCATAAGTGAGTAGATGTTGCAAAAAAATGTGTACAGTAACTGAACAGTTGGAAAAAAAATCAACTGCTTCTGGACAACAGTCTGCTGTGCTACATCCTACAAGATTAAGCAAATGTGCAGCAATGGTATGAAAATGGCATATTATGTTCTAAAATTTTCTGTTGATGCCCTGACATATTGGCAGCCTTGTCATAGGACTGGCCTGTGCACTCAGAAAAATCAGTTTTGCAAACTTCACACAAATAGTACAGTTTTTGATTTGCAGTTTCTTCACAGGTATGACTTTTTAAGCTAGTAAATGGGATAAATCACTTGACAGGTTTTCCATCTGTTGGAGATATATATGGTAATACTTAGCTGATCTGTATGAGAAAGATCAAGAGTGGAATCTATAGACAAACTGAATGAAACATTGAACTATACTTATTTCACTGAAAATAGTCGATCAAACTTATCACTTTTTAAGTTTATTAATTCTTTTCAAGTTGTTTTAGACATATATAATGGGTTGCCCTTTCCTGTGTTACCATATTTTCAGATGTGACCGGCTAAAAATGGATCAAATTGAGCAACAAGTTCAAGTAAACCTCCAAAATTTCCATTTCTTGAGAACCCAAACACTTCATTTCTTCCTCAAAAAGATAGTCCATGTTCAGGCGATTGTTATGACAGCAACAACACATTGCAAAACGGCTTTCCAATACTGGTGCTCTTCATCAATTTGTTTCCAGTTCATGAATAAGCCAAAACCATGTCTTTGGTTTAAACATGACAACATACAATCTCTGTGAACTGAACAGTTTTCATGTTTATCAATCATATTTGAGTTGCACCAATCACTAAATCCATCCATAGCAAACCGAGAATTAAATTATTTAATACTGAATAGTTTGCAAACTAAACAATATACAGAGCTGACTGATGGAGAATACAGTACCCACTCCCTCTTTTAATATTCACCGTTTCTTTGCACCCTAGAAATATATTCTGGCTACAGAACCTTGTTTGTTTACCATCCAGAAATTTTTGGCACAAATTTTCAAATGGTCCACTGTGATGTTCATTCAATAATTTACATCATTAGAGGAAAAATTATTCCACAAAGCAGGAACTGTATTTCTGTTATTTATGGGGTCTGTAGTTGCAACAATTTCAGATTCTAAAATAGTTTCACTTTCTACACCATTATCAATGTTTTTACTACAGCAAGGGATGGATGAAGAATTTGGAACAAAGTCTGTTACATTCATGTTGCTATTAGTCATTTCAGAGCCCTGGTGGTGCAGTGGTTAGGCATTCGGCTGCTGACCAGAAGGTCAGCAGTTCAAATCCACCAGCTGCTCATTGGAAACCCTATGGGACAGTTCTACTCTGTCCTATAGGGTTGCTATGAGTCGGAATCAACTCAACGGCAATGGATTTGGATTAGTAATTTTCACACTAGTGGTACTAGTACAATGATTTGCACCCATTAAACTCAAGCATTCAGTGGAATAAGTCTCTTCTGATTAATTACATTTTAAAAAGGAAGTTAATTTTGGAATTGTCTTTAGGGATTTACAAATCCTTTTCTTTTTTATCTTCTGTGAGCTTTCTTTTTTGCACTCTACTTAGTTGTTGCCATTTCATTTTACCTTGATATAAAATTATGTCACTTTTTAAATTTGGTTCTACCATAGCAAATAAATTTGAATAACTGAAAATAAAATTTATAAAACAAGTAAAATTTATCAAACAAAATTTACATTCAAATTTGGACATTAACACAAAAATTTATATTTGAAAATCAGTTAAGTAAAAATAAATTGATTTGGAACATGTAATTTTGTTCTTCAGGTCTGAGATAGTCAAAAGAAATAGTACTTACAAGGCAGTCAGAAATAATTTCATTTGTTTGTTGAGCAATGTTTGTTGGCTGGCCCTTTGCAGATCTCCATGAGTGTTTTTCATCTTGAAATAATACTTAAATATTAGCATACTCTCTTTCTGACCTTTGATGATGCATCTTCACAGTTCATTGGACTACTGCTTCTACTCGACAGAGGCAAGAATAATTGCAAAGAGCATGATACAAACACAAGGGTATGCTCAATCTGAAGATGTGTTTTGGTTCGCTTTGCACAGGACCAGATATGTCACGAGTCACATGGTTACAGTGCTGTGGGCACATTCTCATGTGGTCGATGAGAAAGAACTGAATGTCAGGTTATACCCAATCAGTCTGAAATGAAAAGGAAAATATTATTGTTATTGTACACAAATTTAAAAAATGGTATATCAATTTCATTTAGTGCCATGTTTTTCATTGTGTCCTGCCTGCTTGGCATTTATAGGTCTTTGCTTTGGACAAGTTGTGCCCCTGTTTTGTTGATGTCCTAAGCACATGCTTATCTTGCTTCTTGGGTAATCCATCCCTGACCATTCTCAAAAGACCACATATTGTATGATTTCATTTACTTGAAATGTCCCCCCCCGCCCAGAATAAGAGACAGAAAGTAGATTAGTAGTTGCCTAGGCCTGGGAGGGAAGAATGGGAGGATTGAGAGTGATGGCTAAGGGGTGTGCAGTTTCTTTTTGGCATAATGAAAATGTTCTAAAACTGATTGTGGTGATGGATTCATAACTCTATGACTATTGAAATGCACACTTCAAATGAATGAATTGCATTGTATATGAATTATATCTCTATAAAGCTTTTTTTTTTTTCTAAGTGGGACAGTGGTGTTTATTTACAATGTTTATTTACAACAAGCATTTGTTTCAGCTGCCATAACTCCGTTATCCACTAGAGCAATCTGGACAATGGAACAACCAGCATTTCTGAAGATGCTCAATTGACAAGAAGCCAGAATCTTCTGCACTCTTGCTTCTTCCCTAAGTCAATGTGGTGGAAAAACAAATCTACCCCTTTCTTGGAGGACCTCAGCAATCAATCAGTCTATCTCTCTGTCTCTCCCTCTGTTTCTCCTTCTCTCTTCTTTAATCATTTTCTTTTTTGTTTGTTTTTGCTGTCAAAGGCATATTGGCAAATGAATGTGATGTTCTCAGATGAAACTGCTAGTTTAGTAACTTGTATTTGTAATTTATGATTGAAAGGAAGCTGTGCAGACATTTAAAAATTTGCTTTCTGTACACTATAAAGTTTTTGGGTGCCATTGAGTTGATTCTAACTCATAGCGACCCCATGCTCAACAGAACGAAACATTGCCTGGTCCTGTGCCATCCTCACAATTGTTGCTATGTTTGAGCCTATTGTTTTAACTACTGTGTCAGTCCATCTCATTGAGGGTCTTCCTCTTTTTGCTGACCCTCTATCTTACCAAGCATGATGTGCTTCTCCTGAAAACATGTACGCTATAATATTTATGTTAATTTTAAAAGTACAGAACAATTGTGTTGATTGTTCTGTTTGACTTTCCAGATCTATTTGCCACCCCTTTCTTTCCTGTTCTGTGCCATGAGGAACTGACTTTTATGTACAGCATCATACATGCCTTCTTGCCCTCTGGCTTCCAGTTGGTTTTGGCCAATAGAAGGTACAGCAAGAGATTAGAGTGAGAAGGAAAGACAGCCTGTTATTTATTTTTCATACTAGGCCTTGATTTTGGCAATGATTGAGATCCTCTGTCTCTATTGGAGGCTACAGTTCCTGTCAGACCTCTGTCCCACGGCTGCAGCTGTAGCAGGTACTGAAAACATTGCTTGTTCCCCTTGCCCCTTTAGGATCAGAGGTGGTAAAGGCTTCACACTGTTGCTACACTCTGGGGGGTTTACCATGTCTAGTTGATTTCTTTATGCCTGCCCATATGAAATAAAATTTACTTTTCTTTTGGATTTGATTTATTTGTACAAGAATCTATTGTGCATAATAGGTTGAGTATATAGATGAATGTGGATTTTGTGTTCATGGACCACGGAAAGGGAAAAGAAGGCTTGAACATTTAAGGTGAATCACAAAAGGGTACATCTTCCAGCTAAATCAACTTCTTTTAAGCATTCGTCACAGAAGCCCCATCCACTTACATCACATTGGCCAAAATTTAATCTTATAACTGTATGTGTAAGAGAAGCTTGTAAATGTATTTTAGTTGGAAATGTAGCTACTTGTAGTGGACTAAATACTGGCCACCCTAATCCTTGAAACCTGTGAATGTGTTACCTTACATGTCAAAAGGGACTTTGCTAATGTGATTAGTTTAAGGATCTTGAGATAGGAAGATTATCCTGGATTATCCAGGCGCGACCAATGTACTCATAAGGGTTCTTATAAGAGGGATGCAAGAGGTGTACAGGCAGAAGAAGATGAGACAATGGAAGTAGAAGCTGGAGTTATGTCCTTTGAAGATGGAGGAAGGGACACAGCCAAGGAATGTAGGTGGCCTCTATAAGGTGGAAAAAGCAAGGGAACGGATTTTCCCCTAGATCCTTCAGAAGAAATGCAGGCCTGCCAACAACTTGATTTAGCCCAGTGAAACTGATTTCAGATTCTGACCTCCAGAACTGCAAGATAATCTGTTCATGATGTTTAAAGCCACTAAATTTGTGGTAAGTTGTTACAACATTGTCAGAGTATAACAGGCTACTCTGTAAAAGTAAATGTAAAAGCAAAGAGTTTTATTGAGGTAATAGGTACTGTTCAAACTGGGGCAGTGTGACCACAAGGTTGCAGAAGCACTTCCAATTTGATGAAGGTTTCAGGGAAGCTTTTTTTTTTACTATGACAATGTTTAATAACCCCACGCCATATAAACACTGTCCTTTCTCAACCTTGGGTTCCCTATCACCAGCTTTCCTGTCCCCTCCTGCCTTCTAGTCCTTGTCCCTGGACTACTGTATCTCATTAGTCCCGTTTTGTTTTATGGGGCTGTCCAATCCCCGGCTGAACGGTGAAGCTCGGGAGTGACTTCATTACTGAGATAAAAGGGTGTCTGGGGACCATACTCTTGGGGTTTCTTCAGACTCCATCAGGCCAGAAAATCTGGTCTTTTTTTTGTGTGTGTTAGAATTTTGTTCTACATCCTTCTCCAGCTCTGTCCAGAACCCTCTGTAGTGATCCTCCTCAGAGCAGTCAGTGGTGGTAGCCGGGCACCATCTAGCTGTACTGAACTCAGTCTGGTGGAGGCCTTGGTAGCCGTGG
>NW_004443992.1:3830113-3832891 GCF_000243295.1 Trichechus manatus latirostris | reverse complement strand
ACACTTGGATACAACTCTGAGGAAAAATCAGAAAAAAGAATGAAGAAAAATGAACAGACCCTGAGAATTATGTGGGATAAAATCAAAAGCAAAAATTTTCGAGTGATCAGAGTTCCAGAACAGGGGGAGAAAACAGAAAACACAGAGAGGATCATTGAAGAACTGCTGACAGAAAACTCCCCCAGTATCATGAAACATGAAAAGCTGGCCATCCAAGAAGCTCGACAAACCCCATATAGGATAGACCTCAAAAGAAAATCACCAAGGTATATTATAATCACACTTGCCAAAACCAAAGACAAACAATCCTGAGAACGGCTTGAGAAAAACAGAAAGTCACATACAGAGGAGAAACAATAAGACTAAGCTCAGATTATTTGGCAGAAACTATGCAGGCAAGAAGGCAATGGGAAGACATGTATAAAACCTTGAAAGAAAAAAACTGCCAGCGAAGAATAATATATCATGCAAAACTCTCGTTCAGATATGATGGTGAAATTAGGACATTTCCAGATAACCAGAAATTAAAGGAATATGTAAAAACCAAACCAAACTTACAAGAATTATTAAAGACTGTCCTTCAATCTGAGAACAAACAACATCAGCTCACAGGCTGAATCTAGGATGCAGGATTGTACCAGCCAGATACCAATCTAGGAAATGAACTCTCAAGGACTATCCAAAACCAAAAGAAATACAACAGGGAATTCAGAGCAGTTAATCTGTAAATGACAACAACATCAGAACAATAAAAGAGGAAATAAATGGTGTATGTGTAGAACCTTCTAATGGAGAGGAAGGCAATGCAATACCAAGTAATAATAGACTGCTTCAAACTTAGAAAGATAAGGGTAGATTTCACGGTAACCACAAAGAAAGTTAACAGACCTACTCATCAAAATAAAAAGGAGAAAATAAAGTCTCAGTAAAAACAAAACCTACAAAAACAAAAGAAATGAAAAAAAAATCCACGAACAAAAGGAATTCAGCATAGAACAGTAAGAGGAACAAAGAAAACGTCAGCACCACAAAAAAGCACTACAAAATGACAGCAATAAACTCACACCTATCCATAATTACAATGAATGTAAATGGCCTAAATGCACCCATAAAAAGACAAAGAATGACAGAATGGATTAAAAAACAGGATCCATCGTAGACTGTCTACAAGAGATACACCTTAGAAACAAAGATGTAAATTTATTAAAAATCAAAAGTTGGAAAAAAATATATCAAGCAAACAACTAACAAAAAAGAGCAGTAGTGGCAATACTAATCTCAGATAAAATAGACTTTAAAACAAAGTATGCCATAAAAGACAAAGAAGGACACCATATAACAATTAAGGGGTCAATCCATCATGAAGACATAACCATAATAAACATCCACGCACCCAATGACAGGGCTCCAAAATACATAAACTCTAACAGCACTGAAAGATAAATTGACAGTTCCACAATAATAGTAGGAGATTTCAACACACCACTCTTTGTAAAGGACAGAACATCTAAAAAGAAACTCAACAAAGATACAGAAGACCTAAAGGGCACAATCAGCCAACTGGACCTCATAGATGTATATACAGCACTCCACCCTACAGCTGCAAAGTAGACATTCTTTTCCAATGCACAGAGAACATTCTCCAGAATAGACCACATCTTAGCCCACAGAGCAATCCTCAGTAAGATGCAAAATGTTGAGATAATACAAAGTACCTTTTCTGACCACAATGCCATCAAGGTAGAAATTAACAACAGAAAGAGCAAGGGAAAAAAATCAATTACATGGAAACTGAATAACACCCTGCTTACAAACCACTGGGTAATAGAAGAAATCAGAAATGGAATCAAAAAATTCCTAGAATCAAATGAGAATGAAAACACATCATACCAAAACCTTGGGACTCAGCAAAGGCAGTCCGCAGAGGACAATTTATAGCAATAGATGTGCACATCAGAAAAGAAGAAGGGGACAAAATCAAAACATTAACTACACAACTCCAACAAATAGAAAGAGAACAGAAAAAAAGCCGACAGCCACCAGAAGAAAGGAAATAATGAAGATCAGAGCAGAAATAAATGAAATAGAGAATAGAAAAATAATAGAAAGAATCAACAAAACCAAAAGTTGGTTCTTTGAAAGGATCAACAAAATCAACAAATCACTGGCCAGTCTGACAGAAGAAAAACAGGAGAGGACGCAAATAACCCAAATAAGAAATGAGATGGGGGACATTACAACAGACCCAACTGGAATAAAAAGGATCGTAACAGAGTATTATGAAAAACTATACTCCAACAAATTTGAAACCCTAGAGAAAATGGATAAATTTCTAGAAACACACTACCTACCCAAACTATCACAAAGCGATGTTGAAAATCTGAACAGACCCATTACAAGAGAAGAGATTGAAAAGGTAATTTAAAAAAAACTCCCAACAGAAAAAATCCCTGGTCCAGATGGCTTCACTGGAGAATTCTACCAAACATTCAGAGAAGAGCTTGTACCGGTACTACTCAAACTATTTCAGAACATAGAAAAGGAAGCAACACTTCTGAATTCATTCTATGAAGCCGGCATAACCTGATACCAAAACCAGGCAAAGATGCCACAGAAAAAGAAAATTACAGACCAATATCTCTCATGAATGTAGATGCAAAAATTCTCAACAAAATTCTAGCCCACAGAATTCAGCATCATATCAAAAAATAATACACCGCGACCAAGTAGGATTCATACCAGGTATGCAAGGATGGTTCAACATTAGAAAATCAATCA
>NW_004443992.1:3788879-3829003 GCF_000243295.1 Trichechus manatus latirostris | reverse complement strand
AAAGCCAAAAACTATAAAGTTCATAGAAGAAAAAATAGAATCAATGCTAGAGGCCCTAATACACAGCATTAACAGGATACAAACCATAACCAACAATACACAAACTCCAGAAGATAAGCTAGATAACTATGATCTTCTAGAAATCAAACACCTATGCTCTTCAAAAGACTTCACCAAAAGAATAAAAAGAGAACCCACAGACTGGTAAAAAAATTTTGGACATTACAAGTCAGACAAATGTCTAGTCTCTGTAATCAACACTCTACAACAAAAAGACAAATAATCCATGTAAGAAAATGGGCAAAGGAAATGATCAGGGAAGCTTTTATAATAATAATAAAATATCAGGAATTCACAGTGAATTTTTCTGATTGGTTGACATTTATGTCAGAATACATAATTCTTATCAGAGAGCAGTATGTGCTCAAACATTATAAAGAATACAAAAATAGAAACGTTGCTAAGACAATCACGAGGTCAGTGAACATGACTGTAAGACCTCTGGAGTCTTAGAAACAGGACATGTTCATTAATTTTCAATTGTTTTCTGAATGGATAAGTTTCAAGGGTTTCAGTGAGCCTAATCAACTAAATACAATTATGTGAAACTAGACAAGCTCCTTCTAAAGGTTAGTGACAGTTCACAGGATATTCATTTTTCTTAACAGTCACACATAAGTCACAAAATAGTTACAAGATGTTAATTACAAGAGTTTCTCTATGTTTATCATAGATTTACCTGGATACATTCTGCTGAGTATAACAAAGAGATAAACTTCCTGATAATGTAAATATGCAAAATTCTAAGCAGGAGTTATGTATCTAGAGGAGAAGAAAAACAATGAAATGGTTCCCAAATTGAAGTAACTGTCTGCCATTCTGGCCGTGCCAAGTACCTCTGGTTAGATTTAAAATGCTCTTGTTCATTTCCTCCCCTTGATCAAGAATTTCCATAGAAATTCTTTGATCACTATAAGAGTGCTGTCTTTGCATGGCCTTAGTTGGAGGTTTAGGGTGGCCATACATTGAGCTTTTCTGACCCTAGTCACTGCAATTTTTAGTAGCTGAGCACCACCTCTCATTTTAATCCTTTTCTTCACCACACTATAGCTAATAACTGTACTTTTCCTGATGTTCTCATGAGGGGTGTTTAGAGCTAAAGGCCAAATCTTGAGGAACAATTTGGTATTATACCAGGTGGCCAGCACTAGGGTACATATTCAGAAATTCTAGAAATTTGGGTCTTTTCAAGGTACATAACTTTTTGTAAAGCTAAACATTTTGCAGTACAGTTGCAAAGGTTAGAAATACAGTACCTTTAACAATTTCTATAATTACAGTCACAAAGATTAAAAGGAGTAAGCCTGTTTGTAAGATGGAGCATAGCCAAGAAATGATTTTACAAGGTAGCCACCTAAAGAGGTTAAAAGAGGGGATGGAATTGTGTGGTATTGTGTCATGGGTGGTATTGTGTGTAACCAAGCAGCTTTGTGGTGATTTTTAGTAACATCTTGTTTTACTTCCAGTGTGGTGTTGATCCAGGATCAACATGAAGTGTTGGAAATTGCACGGACTCCACCCTGTTGTGCTAGCAAGAAATCTTGGTGACTTTCATTTGGGATCTACCTTACGTGGGGTTTGATGAGCATCTCGGATAGAAATCTTCTCATCTTTCACGATATCAGGGAAGTTTTCTGCCAACAAATCTTCAATAATTCTCTGTATTTTCTGTTATCCCCCCCTTGTTCTGGTACTCCAGTCACTCATAGGTTATTCCTCTTGATAGAACCCCACATAATTCTCAGGGTTTCTTCTTTTTTTTAAATCCTTTTATCTGATTTTTCCTCAGATAACTTGGTGTCAAATGCTTTATATTCAGTCTCACTAATTCTGACTTCCATTGCCTCAATTCTGCGCCTATGACTTTCTACTGACTTGTCTAATTCTGAAATTTTATTGTTAATCTTCTGGATTTCTGATTGCTATCTGTCTATGGATTCTTGCAGCCTGTTAAATTTGTCATTATGCTCTTCTCTAATCTTTTTAATTTCCTCTATTGCATGTTCTGCATTTTGATTAATTTCCTTCCTAATTTCTTGAAGAGTTCTGTATATTAACCTTTTGTATTCTGCCTCCAGTAATTCCAAGAAATTTTCCTCCTTTGGAAAATTTCTAGATTCTTTATTTTGAGAGCTTGCTGAAGCCATCATGGAGTGCCTCTTTATGTGAATTGATATTGACTGTTGTCTCCGAGCCGTCAATAAACTATTTTATTTATTTTATGTTTGCTTACTGTGTCCTAGCTTCTTGTTTTGTTTTGATATGCCCAAATAGGCTGCTCATGAGCTAGCCCAGTTACCAGCACCCTTGAAGCTCCAATGTCCTGCCCTCAGGTGGCCAGAGCTGCCACTAAGTATGTGAGCCCAGGAGTCTGCCCACTCCTCCTGTATCGATTCAGCTGAGGTGTCCAGGTAGTCGGTCACCAAATGTGTGGTGCAGGCTCTCACCTACAGTTATAGACAGACATTGGTGATTAGTGTAGGCACAGGCATCCAGCTGCAGTAGGGGACACAGGCTGAGCAAAGCAGGGGGCTGACGGGCACCCCTGAATGTCCAAGAGGAAAGTGCATCCCTGTTCCCTAGAGCACATAGATGGGTGGGATTTGCAGCCAGACTATGAGCACCCAGTGCTGTTGGCTGCAAGGACTGGGGGGCACCTCTTATTCTTGGGTGCCTGTAGCAGGTGGCTGGGTGGCATGGGTGGAGCCACCAGTCCTCAGGCCCCTGATGTGTGTAGGTGAAGACCCTGCTTAATGGACAGAGCAGTGTCAAATGTCATGAACCTGCTACTGCACAGCTGAAACAGTTGAAGTTAGACTTCAGGTATATACCCTGTTGTTCTATAGTAATGAGGGCCTACACTGTTGAAATGGGCCCACACAAGTCTATGCAGGGGGAAAGGCACCCAAAGTCCGTGGATCCCTTATGCCTGTGTCGAGGCAAAGGAACGTGCCTACCCTGAATTCCTGGTTTAGGGGAGCTGGCAGATTATTTTTACCCGTTTCTTAATTTATTCACTCTCCAAGGCCAGGATTATGGCTCAGGGCACGTGACAGGTCCTACTTCTGGCCCAGGAGACTCAGCAATTACTGAAGCCAGTCCGGGACCCAGTGCAGAGCAGGGAGCAGGGAGCTAAATCAGAGAGAGGTTTTTTCCTAAGGGGGGTGTTTGTGATCCGCGTGGTAGGTCGGATGCAAGTACTAAGCTCGCCGATCGAGGGCTGCTTCTCACTGGTTCTGGATGGCCAAGTAGACTGTCTGCCTCTGGGTCTCTCCTGGTGCGGAAAACGCCTCCCAAGCACCACTGCTTGCCTGCCTCACTGCTCACCCCTGAGCTGATTCAGGCTGAAGGGCTCAGGCTTTCGCTGGGTCAGGTCTGGCAACTCCTTGCTGCTTCCAAACCATCTCTCCCTCCCCCTGCCACTCAGTCTGGTTCCTCAACTTTGCCTTTGATGTTCAGGGCTCCTAGATTGTAATATATAATCGATTCATGTGTTTTTTGGGTCTTTGTTGTAAGAGGGAACACGGGAAAGGTCTGACTACTCTGCCATCTTGGCCCCGCCTCCACCTAAGGCTATTTGATTGTCAAGAACAATTTTACCAAGAGATTCTAAAGATTTTTTCTTGGGAAGCCATTGCATTGGCAACATTAGCAGCAGCCTGGGCCATAGTACTAAATAAGTTGTGAATAAATTTTTCTAGTTGAATTTAAGAAGGGCTTCATAATGAAGAAAAGCTATCTGAAAATCCATTGCTGTCAAGTTGATTCCGACCCATAGTGATCATAAAGGACAGAGTAGAACTGCCCCACAGAGTTTCTAGGGAGCACCTGGTGGATATGAATTGCCAGCCTTTTGGTTAGCAGCCAAGCTCTTAACCACTATGCCATCAGGGCTCCAATCTAAATAACATAAAAATAACAGCTAAAATAAAGTAAGTTCCTTTGATCACCTGCATGAGAAAATAAAACTTCACTAGGGGATAATAACAAAAATGTGTAATAAGGCTATTAAAATAAGAATAGCTACAATTATTAAGCAGAGTCCAAAAATTTCAACAACTTTCATGAGGTCTTGTTCCCTTGAGATTAGCTGTCTACCTCTGAAGTCATTTAAGTGTAATCTTCAGGTCTTCAGATGGCTGGCAAGTCCAAAAAGATGATTTAGCATTCTTTAATTGAGACAAATGGATCCAAGCCTTAACTCAGTGTAATTTAGTAGCACATGGATTAGTAAGGAGGACCAAACACAGCCCTTTCCAATGATGTTCTAGTGAGTCTTTTAATTGATATCTTTTCCAATATACATAGTCTCTTGGGTCAATGTTAAGTAGATTTTGGAATTCTAACCTTTGTCATCAAATGCTTCTTTGATCTGTGGAAAATATTCTTTAGAGTATTAGGTTAAAGATTGATAATATTTAACAATTCAGGTTGAATAATGTTAGAATCAATGTAAGCTACATAAGGGAGGACTATGGGCTTTCTAGTAATTCTAGAAAATATAAGATTAAACATCATCAATATTCTCATATAAACCTTATAGTAATTAGTTTACTAGTTAATTTTTGTTCAATGAAATTCTGGATTAGCAGCAGTCTGAGAAGCCTGTCAACTTCTACGTAAGAGTTCTAGAAATCTTGATTTAGTCTATTTTTGCTGAAATATTTTAGTCAAATGTTTTCAGTGAATCACTAAAGAGCTATCTGCAGATGACAACATAAAATGTCTATGGTTAACTTATAACAATAATAATTCTTAAAAAGGAAAGACCTGATGGGACATAATACTAAATAGTCAGGATATACCAAAAATATATCAAGATTTTCAGGTCTCTAGACATCTGAATAGTGATAAAAACTCCATGGGTAAATAATGTGAATACCCTGGTTAAAACTACTAGCTTTGCTATAAATAGAAATACCATATGATCCAGAAATCCCACTCCTAGGAATATGTCCTAGAGAAATAAGAGCCATCAAATGAATAGAAATACGCACACCCATGTTCATTGCAGCATTGTTCACAATAGCAAAGAGATGGAAACAACCTAGATGCCCATCAACAGATGAATGGATAAACAAACTATGGTACATACACACAATGGAGTACTACACAATGATAAAGAACAATGATGAATCTGTGAAGCATCTCACAAGATTGATAAATCTGAAGGGCATTATGCTAAGTGACATAAATCAATCACGAAAGGACAAATATTGTATGAGACCATCACTATAAAAATTCAGGAAAAGGTTTACACACAAAAAGAAACAATCTTTGATGGTTACAAGGGAGGGGAGGGGTGGGGATGGAAAGACACTAAATAGACAATAGATAAGTGGTAACTTTGGTGAAGGGTCAGACAGTGCACGATATTGGGGAAGCCAGCACAACTTGTGCAAGGAAAGGTCATGGAAGCTCCATAAACACATCCAAACTCCCTGAGGGACTGAATTACTGGGCTGAGGGCTGTGGGGACCATGGTCTCAGGGAACATCTAGCTCAATTGGCATAATATAGTTTATAAAGAAAATGTTCTACATTCTACTTTGGTGAGTAGCGTCTGGGGTCTTAAAAGCCTGTGAGCGGCCATCTAAGATACTCCACTGGTCTCACCCCTTCGGGAGCAGGGAGAATGAAGAAAACGAATGACACAAGAGAAAGATTAGTCCAAAGGACTAATGAAGCACCACTACCACAGCCTCCACCAGACTGAATCCAGTACAACTAGATGGTGCCCAGCTACCACCACTGACTGCTCTGACTGGGAGCACAACAGAGGGGTCTGGATAGAGCTGGAGAAAAATTAACTAACTAAAAAAGGCCAGACTTACTTGCCTGACAGAGACTGGAGAAACCCCAAGAGTATGGTCCCCGGACACACTTTTAGCTCAGTAATGAAGTCACTCCTGAGGTTCACCCTTCAGCCAAGGATTAGACAGTCCCATAAAACAAAACAAGACTAAAGGGGCACACCAGCCCAGGGGCAAGGACTGGAAGGCAGGAGAGTACAGGAAAGCTGGTAATAGGGAACCCAAAGTCAAGAAGTGAGAGTGTTGACATGTCATGAGGTTGTTAACCAATGTCATAAAACAATATGTGTACTAACTGCTTAATGAGAAGCTAGTTTGTTTTGTAAACCTTCTTCTAAAGCACAATAAAAAGAAGACAAAAAAAAAGTAAAAGAACTATTGGCTTTGATGATGCTAGAGTCAAAGGAAACAAAGTTGTAACTAAGTTAGCAATTGAAATAATAATTATGACACTATATTATGCACTTGTCTAACATCAGGCAAATATCGCTGACACATAAATTTTAACCTAAAGAAAATTTGAAACTTCTCCTGGTTTGACAACATGTTTCATATAACTCATAACACATCAAATAACCCTTTTTCTTTTAGCACTTTTTTCTTTATAAAATGAAAGAAATCTTTTGTGGCTTTTCATGAAGTTTCAGAGTTGTCAGGAGTTTATCACAGGTCACTGAGAAACAATTCTTGAGTTATTTCACCAAAGATCTTAAGGTAAATGTGGCTTGGTTTTCGACTCAGGAATTTATTTTAATGAGACTCCTAACCCTTGCCTTCGATTGCACAAAGAATAAAATTAACTCTTTAACCCAGTAATTAAAGAAAATTTTGTTACCTTAACAGCAAAAAAAACCCAATTCTTTGCTTTATATGCTACTTGACACTAAAGATCTTAAAAACCTCAAAAATTAACCATCAAATTTTAACCACAAAGGATAAAAACTTTGAAAATATCAAATAAATTCCTCTTTAATAAACCTTTCAAACATTGTCTTTGTTGCATATCTCTCACAATGTTGTTGTTGTGGGAGTGGGAGATAATAACTGCATGGAGCGTTGTGTTTTCCCTAAATTTATCACTGCCTGGGTGTCTTAGGCTGGGTTCTCTAGAGAAGCAAAACCAGTGAAGCATATAAATATATAGAGAGATTCATATCAAGGAAACAGCTCACGGGACTGTAGACGCTAGAACATCTCAAGTCCCTGGATCAGGGTAGATGTCTCTCCCAACTCATGCAGCTGCAGAAGCTGGCGAGCCCCAGATCTGCAGGTCCGAGAGCAGGGCTCCACTCACAGGCTGTGAAGATCGACAAATCCCAAGTTTGGCAGATAAGCTCACAGCTCAAGTTCCAGAAACAGGAAGTGAGAAGATGGGAGGCAGCCGCAGGATCCTGAGAGAGCAAAAAGCCAGAACGTCTGCTTATATTCAGATGCAAGCCACACTCCTAAGGAAACTCCCTTTCATCTGATTGGCTACTCACAGCATAGTTCAATCATGGGAGTGATCACATATAAACATTGAGAATCATGGCCCAGCCAAGTTGACACACAATCTTAACCATCACACTGGGTATAACCAGTTTTCAAGATGATTACCATTAAATTCTTCTAATCTCAGGAGTGTGGCTCATCTAAAAAGAAAATCTCTTTAAATCAATGCACTTTAATGTGGAAGCATAGTTGGCTACAAAGTCCCCACATTGTCATTTCTTCGGTTGTTTAGCTTATAAAAGGCATTTTTTTGGGGGGGGTTGTGGTGGAGTGGGGAGGAGAGAATAGCACCTTATATTTGCTACACAGTTGCTAACCAAAAGGTCAGCAGTTCGAATCCACCAGGAGCTCCTTGGAAATCCTTTGGGGTAGTTCTACTGTTCTGTAGGGTTGATATGAGTCGGAATCAACTTGAGGGCAACAAGTTTTTTTTTTTCTTTTTTTAACAAAAGAAAAAAATAACATTTATTTGCAACTGGATTTCAAAGAGTGGATTAAAGAGCTCATATTTGTATTTGAAAACCTAGCACTGAAAATCTAATTGTCATGAATACAATGCTTACAAAGGGTTTTTAAAAACAATTTTAGTCAATGTAATTTTCTAATGTCGTCAATATAAATTAAGCATTTTGGAAACTTTTGTATGTTGAATACAAAGTTGTAATGAACCAGAATTTTTCCTCAAAAGGAGTTTCTTCATGACAGCCATGAAGGTTTTCTTGTATCTACCAATAGCTGGGTGGGTGGTACAAATCTTATTACAAACAAAGGAAACCAAAACAATCAAATACCTAAAATAACAAACTACTATTATTAACAGAACAGGGGGATACTTCGTGGTTTAAAGTCAGGAAAGATGTGCATCAGGGTTGTATCCTTTCACCATACTTTATCTGTATGCTGAGCAAATAATCCAAGAAGCTGGACTATATGAACAAGAACATGGCATCAGGATTAGGGGAAGACTCATTAACAACCTGTATTATGCAGATTACACAACCTTCCTTGCTGAAAGTGAAGAAGACTTGAAGCACTTACTGGTGAAGATCAAAGACTACAGCCTACAGTATGGATTACACCTCAACATGAACAAAAATCCTCACAACTGGACCAGTAGGCAACATCATGATAAATGGAGAAAAGATTGAAGTTGTCAAAGATTTCATTTTACTTGGATCCACGATCAACACCCATGGAAGCAGCAGTCAAGAAATTAAAGGATACATTGCATTGGGCAAATCTGCTACAAAAGAACTCTTTAAAGTGTTAAAAAGCAAAGACATCACCTTGCAGACTAAGGTGTACCTGACCCAAGCCATAGTGTTGCATCACCTTGCATGCCATCACCTTGCATGAATGGGAAAGCTGGGCAATGAAAAGGAAGGCTGAAGGAAAATTGACACCTTTGAATTATGGTGTTGGCGAAGAATACTGACTATACCATGGACTGTCAAAAGAATGAACAAATCTGTCTTGGAAGAAGTACAGCCAGAATGCTTCTTAAAAGCAAGAATGGCAATACTTCATCTCACGTACTTTGGACATGTTATCAGGAGGGATAAGTCCCTGGAGAAGGACATCATGCTTCGTAAAGCAGAGGGTCAGTGAAAAAGAAGAAGACCCTCAACAAGATGGATTGACTCAGTGACTGCAACAATGGGCTCAAGCATAACAACGATTGTGAGGATGGCACAGGACCGGGCAGTGTTTCATTCTGTTGTACACAGGGTCACTATGAATAGGAACCAACTATGGTACCTAACAACAAAAACAATTATTAACATGGAGCCCTGGTGGCACAGCGGTTAAGAGCTCGGCTGCCAACCAAAAGGTCAGCAGTTCAAATCCGCCAACTGCTCCTTGGAAACCCTATGCAGGCAGTTCTTCTCTGTCGTATAGGGTTCTTATGAGTCGGAATCGGCTAGACGGCAATGGGTATTAACATAAACAATTATATATCATCATACTCAGAGAAAAATAATATTTTCTTTAAAAGAGTCAAGTCAAAGTGGAATGGAATTCTTTATTGCAGAGTTTCTTTAATGCTCATCAGTGATGTTTCTGAGTGCTGTTTAAACAAAGTCCCTCCGTCATGGCAATTGTTGCCAGGTAGGGTTTAGCTTCCTAAGGAGTTCAATGAGATAAGAGGCTGCTTTTAATCAACAAGCTGGAAGAACCATATGTAGGCTATAGACTGAGCACTTAATGCTTAATCTCACAAGTCAACATCCAGACAAGATAAGCAGGAACCAGAGTGATCACAGTGCAGATCTGTGTACACATTCAAAGCTGCGGGGACACCGGCTTTGAAGTGGGGGGGTGGGGGGGCAGGGCCTGCTGGCACTGTGGAAGTTTCTCATATGGCCCTTGGGGTTTGGTTTCATAATATTCTCCAAATGGCATGAACCCTTACCTTATTTTGGCATAAAATAAGCTAAATAAGACTCCAGAAGAGTGATTTTTAAATAGGAAAGTTCATCTGATTCAACCAGACACTTTTTGAAAATATGTATGAAGAAAAAGTGGGAGACTTCACTCATGGAGGCTTTTACTCAGTATGTGTGCGGTCATGTTCCCAGGCACACATCTGGTTACAAATCACTGCTCTGATGTATCATAAGGCCTGATAAAGAATACCCCGTTAGAGAAGGAGAGTTGGGTGGTGGTCGTTGGGTCTACACCATTGTCCAAGGGAGACCAGGCTCTGGTTCTAGGATTTGTACTGATCCTCTATATTTATATATACACCCTATGTATATATAAACAAAACAAACCAACTTTTTATTGAAGTGTAATATAAATATAGAAACAGTTCATCCCTATTACAAATGTATAGCTCAATAGATTTTCACAAACTGATCCACCTGTGTAATTAGCACCCAGATTAAGAAAGAGAACATCACCAATGTCTTAGTTATCTAGTGCTGCTATAACAGAAATACCACAAGTGGATGGCTTTAACAGACAGAAGAATATTTTCTCACAGTTTAAGAGGCTAGAAGTCCAAATTTAGAACTCTGGCTCTAGGGAGAGTCTGTCTCTGTCAGCTCTGGAGGAAAGTCCTTGTCTCTTCAGCTTCTGCTTCCTGGTTCCTTGGAGATCTCCAAGTGTCTTGGCATCTATCTTATCCCATCTCTGCTTCTGCTCACTTGTTTAATCTCTTTTATATCTCAAATAAGATTGACTCAAAATACATCCTACACTAATCCTGCCTCATTAACATAAAGACAACCCATTCCCAAATGGTATTATAACCACAGGCATAGAGGTTAGGGTTTACAACACATATTTTGGGGGGATATAATTCAATCCATAACAGGCAGCTTTCCAGAGGCCCCCCTTGTGACCCTTTTCCACTGATAACCTCCCACTCCAAGGTAACCACTATCCTGATTTCTAACAGCATTGATTAGCTTTGCTTGTTTTGTACATGTAAAAATGGAATCATACACTATACGCTGTTCAGTGTCTTCTTTCGCTCAACATTATGTTAGTGAAATTCACTCATATTGTTATTTAGTTGTAATTTGTTCATTCCCATTACTGTATAGTATTCCATATGGGTACTCTTGGGTTGCTGTTTTTGTTGTTTTTGATATAGCTATATACCTGAAATGTATAAGAGCAATTTGTCACATCAACAAAAATACGTTGGAAAAGTCCTTTAAAAAAAAAAAAAAAAGCCTCTAGATCTAACTGTGTGTTCACCATGATGCAAATGCCTCAGTCTGTAATTTGAGAATCTAAATGATATAATTCACCAGAAGGGAAAACCCTGAGCTGATGGCATAACCGTTCTGGTGCCTGAGATTCCCTTCTGCAAGTCAATAAATGGAAATCTGTAGTCCTGTCATCTCCAGGTGAACTGATAAAATTGAAGTTTTTGAACCTTAAAAACTGAGGTATGAATTCTCAATGAAGCTAGGTTGGAAGTTACCTGATGGCAATTGACCTGAGCTCTACTGACCTGCACATTATTGATCTGAACTGTAAAGACTGTCTAATCCAAATGTCCCCCTAACTGTGTCTGAAATCTATAATTTCTCAAAGTGTAAATATCCTGGAAAGAATTCCTGTCAGGGGCCCAGCAGAAAATAGAAGGCACACTGAGCTGCAGTATTGCAGCAAATGTCATGAAGAGTCTATTCACAGAGTGTGGGCATGGTTAAGGAAACCAAGGACTGTTGAGGCACTCCGGGACCAGCAACAGCGGGAAGCTGCTGCTGTTCCTAGCTCCAATGGGGCGAGGGAGACAATGATGTTTCTGGAGTCCATTGAGCAGTGGAAGGGGGACTGCCCAACAGGTGCTACAACTCTGGGAGGATGCTGGAACTGCACTGCCAAGTCAGGTGAGAGCAAGGAGAAAACACTCCAACCTCTCTCTCCTCTTACCCTCCAATCTCTTCCTGTGCCAGAGGGCGAGGGAGCCTGCTGTGCAAATCATAAGGTCAGCCTCTCAGAACACGCTTAAAACAGAGCAGGGAAGGGTGGAATATGGATCTCCAGTGGCAGTGGCTTGGCATACAGAGAAAACCAACATAAAAGGATAAGTTTTATGTGGTATAACATGGCCATAGGACACGGCAAAGAATAACACTTAAAAACATCAAAATTAAGCTTCTTATATTTTATACTATTTCTCTAGGACCTAACCATCACTTTTCATGTTAAAATGTATTTTCTATACTTTCTGTCTCACTTTAAGTCTTAGATTAATTGCTGCATCCTGTCACCTCTCTGTGACCTTGAACTAAATCACAACATAAACTTCTTGGCACAGGTTTCGGTAATGATACAGCTTCTGGGAAAGATGTCTTTTCTTCAGCCAAAAGCTATAGCATCACCCACAGTCTTCTCCCCAAACAACATAAGAATTTTGATCCAAGTGGAAATTATAAATTTATTTCACGTATCTGTTCATCAACGAGAAAAATATGCAACTATATTGTATATTTTGGATTATTAAAACAGTTTCTTAGATACATAACCAAAATATTATCCTCTTTGAGGAGTCTCTTTCCATATCTTTTAGTTTATTTTGACTTCTCATCCCAAGAAATTGTGAAGATATATATTCATTCAACAAACAGATTAGGGGCTCTTCCTATATGAGTATCATTGAAAATGCTATGGCATGGTAGAATTAAGAAAGATACTGAAAAGATGAAAACAATAAGAAAGTAAGAACCATGTAGAAGAAACTATTTAAACAAGTGCAGAAGGAATCTGAGCAGGTAAGTGATCTGACTACGAGTGGAATTAATTTTAGATGTCTTAAAGAAATAAAACTTTAAAAATTAATCTAAAAGTTATCATATTTTAACCAAAGAGACAATATGCTATGGTGGAAATAGCACTAGACTATGAGTCAGAGACCTGGTGCTAGTCTTTGTGGACGACTTAGCTTTTCATTGCTTCAATTTCCTCACCTATTAAGTTTGCACGATCGTGAGGATGGCGCAGGACCTGGCAATGTTTCTTTCTGTTGTACATGGGGTTGCTATGAGTCAGAACTAACTCAATGGCACCTAACAACAACAACATTAAGTTTGCATAATAGTGGAACTAATGGATTGTTTTACAGCTCAAATGAGAAGTTATATGTTAAGGTTACTTGAAAAGCACCACTTTCTTTGTTAATAATGCAAGTGTAATCTTTTTTTTCTTTCTTTCTTTCTTTTTTTTTTTTTTTACTGTGCTTTAGATGAAGGTTTACAAAACAAACTAGCTTCTCATTAAACAGCACACATATTGTTTTATGACACTGGTTAACAACATCGCGACATGTCAACACTCTCCCTTCTCGACCTTGGGTTCCCTATTACCAGCTTTCCTGTCCCCTCTGCCTTCTAGTCCTTGCCCCTGGGCTATTGTGTCCTTTTAGTCTCGTTTTGTTTTATAGGCCTGTCTAATCTTTGGCTGAAGGGTGAACCTCAGGAGTGACTTCATTACTGAGCTAAAAGGGAGTCCGGGGGAAAGTGTAATCTTTTAAAAAATGCCCCCTGATTTAATTTTCCTTATTAGTAAGCAGACCTCTTTCCTCCATCCTGGCCTCCATTAAGAATTAACAGTGATGCTGGATTTGGGAAGAAGCACATACTGCAAAGGAATTGGAGAACCCAGAGGCCATGTTTCTAGCCAAGGGAAGCTCCAGGTAGACAGAAAGGGGAAGTAAAAGGAAAGGCATCTCCTCTAGTTCCAGTGCATTAAGGGAGAAAGCAAATAGATCTGCAGTGTGATAGACGTGTCCCCAAAAATATATGTCTCTTTCAGGTTTTGACCCAGAGGGAGTGGATATGTTAGGGTAGGGACTTTTGCCTCAGTTTATATTTAAGGCTTAGTAAAAAGATTGCCTTACGGTTTCCCCTGGCACCAATCTCAGGGCAGCTGCTTTAAAGTAATTTCAGGGTATAATGTAGTTTTTGTTGTTAGTTGCTGTTGAGTTGATTCTGACTCATGATGACTCCATGCGTGCAGAGCGTAACTGTTCTATAGGGTTTTCAAGGCTGTGACCTTTCAGAATCAGACTGCCAGGCCTGTCTTCTGAGGAGCCTCTGGGTGGGTTTAAACTTCTAACCTTTTGGCTAGTAGTCAAGTGCTTAACTGTTTGTGCCACCCAGGGACCTACAGTGTAGTTAAAACCTGTTGCTATCAAGTCGATTCCAACTCATAGTGACCCTATAGGGCAGAATAGAACTGCCCCATAGGGTTTCCTAGGCTGTAATCTTTACGGAAGAAGACTGCCACAACTTTCTCCCAAAGAACAACTGGTGGGTTCAAAGTGCCAACTTTTCAGTTAGCAGCTGAAGCACTTTAACCACTGTACCATCAAGGCTCCTTATCCACAGGTATAGGAATTAGGATTCACAACACAATTCAATCCGTGACAGATGCCCACCATAGATACTCCAATTCAGAAAAAACAAAAAAAAAGACAGGAGGCACACAGCTATCTCTTGTCCAGAGTAATTCTGAAAACTCCTATGGTAGGCACTGTGATGCATCCCTGCCTGGAAGTTAGGAAAGTTCCATGATTAAACTCTGGTTCTGCCTTTAGGGAGGATCAGCCTTATCCACTGTTTTCCCTTTCACCCTCTTGGAGGTTCTTTCCTTCCGATTATCCTTCCTGGACACATGAAATAAACAATAAGAGAAACCTCCTTGCGGGTTGTACAGCACTCAAAGCCTCCTTCCTGCACATGGAAAATTCTTCTAAGTCTTGAACTGACAAAGGATCTTTTAGTCTGGGATCACAATTTCTTTGGTAATACAATTTTCTCCAAAGCCCCTTGTTTTGGATTGAATTGTGGCCCCCCAAATAGTTTAGAATCCTAACCCCTATACCATGGATGTAATTGTTTGGGAACAAGGCTTTTTTGTTATGATAATAAGGCTATGTCAGTGTAGGGTATTCTTAAACTTAATCACTTCTGTGTTATAAAACCAGCAGGTTAGGCACAGGAACAAGCACAAAAGGGGGAAGATAGATGCCATGTGAAGATGGACCAGGAACTGAGGAACACTGGGGCTACAGGAGCTGAAAGAGACCAGAATCTTCCCTTAGAGCTGAGTTCAGACTTCTATCCTCCCAAACCGTGAGTAAATACATTTCTCTTGTTTAAAGCCATCCACTTGCGGTGTTTGTTACAGCAGCATTAGGAAACTAAGACACTGCTAAACAGACTTCTATTTACTTCTAGTCAGTTTCATGTGCCAGTAACTACACTAAAGTTTTTTTTGTTTTTTTTTTCTAAACATAATTCTTAAACTCCCAGCTTAATGGTCACTTTGAAGCTATATAATCATACCCTTAAATCTGATCCTTTCCATTGCTGAGTTTTCCTGGGCCTTTTTCTCTCAAAGCCTTTTAAAATCCCATCTCTTACTGTTTGAGATCTAAAGCAATCAGCCTTGCCACCGTTGCAAAGTCCTAAATTTCTAACATCTCTATTCTCTCATTTATTTGTGAAAACTGGCCACTCTTTCCTGAGCTCATCTTTTTTTTTTTTTTTTTTTTTGGGATACCTTGCCTTATGCAACCAATAGTAGCCATTATTGACTAATTGATTCCTTTCAATCACTTGCTTTAGAGCTGCTGACTCAGTAAGAATAAGGTGAGCTATAAGTTATCACAGCAACATTCTACTAATTGCTTTGCCACTGCATATCATTATTGCCATCTTTCTAGCTTCCAATACTAGTTGCCTTGCTGCCTGCTGTTGAACTCCTAAGCAAATGCCACATATCTTAGGTTTTTATTATAGCAATACTCTTCTTCAAGGTACCAACTTCCATTGTAGTCAGGATCATTAATACTAGCTTCTGTAATAACCCCCAAATCGAAGTAGCTTAACAGTTTAGTTCTCGCTCATCTCACAGTTTCATATCAGCCAGATAGCTCTCCTCCATGTGAGGGCTCAAGGATCTAGTGTCCTTCCATCTTGAGATGACACCAACTCAACACATGGCCCCCATGGTCTCCAGCAAAATAAGTCCACTGAATTCTTAACCTCCTCAGTCAGAAGTCTCATACATTGCTTGTGCTTATATCAAACTTGCCAGAAGTAGTCGTATGACTAGCCTAAATGCAAGGGAGACTGGCAAATGTGGAGGATCATATGGATATTCTGAACATTAACACTCTTTGCCACATCTTCCTTATTATTTTCTCCTTCCTTCCCTACTCCACTAGAATATAAGCTTCATGAGGCAGGGATTTTGTCTGTTCTATTCACTTTTGTATCCTCAGAACTTAGAAGAGTACCTGGTTCATAGTAACCCATTGCTGTTGAGTCGATTCCAACTCTTAATGACCCCACAAGAGAGACTAGAACTGCCTCATGTGGTTTCTAAGGAGTGGCTGGTGAATTCAAACTGCCGACCCTTTGGTTAGCAGCCAAGCTCTTAACCACTGTACCACCAGGGCTCCAGTTCACAGTAGGTGGTTATTAAATATTTGCTTAAAGAATATATGGAAGGGAGAATCCAGAGATTCTTTCCATTGGTAATGGGTGAGAAATTGGAAGAAAACAAGAAAGGATTTGAGCAACCAAAATTCATGTAGTTATTCACCAAATCTCCTTCCTCCCAGAAACCATTTTAGGCAAAATTCCAGTAAGAATATTCATGTAGTCTACCAATTCCATACCAGACCAAAAGCAGGAATTTAGAAAGAGATAAGAAAGATTATCAAAAAAAGAAAAAGTGATAGGCGATAGCTAGGAAAGATGTAGGGTTCTAAAGAAAAAGTTACTCTAAAAGAGTGTCAAAACCACTGCAAAAACAACAACAACAACAACAAAAAAACTATAGTAGCCTGAGGACATTGAATGTAGGGTCAATGTCATGGATTGAACTGTGTCCCCCCAAAGTATCTGTCAACTTGGCTAGGTCATGATTCCCAGTGTTGTATGATTGTCTACCATTTTATCATCTGGATGTGATTTCCCTATGTGTTATAAATTCTATCACTCTGATGTTAATGAGATGGATTAGCAGCCGTTATATTGATGAGATCTATGAGATTAGATAGTGTCTTAAGTCAATCTCTTTTGAGATATAAAAGAGAGAAGCGAGCAGAGAGACATGGGTACCTCATACCACCAAGAAAGCAGTGCCGGGAACAGAGCATGTCCTTTGGACCTCAGGTTCCTGTGCTGAGATGCTCCCAGACTAAGGGAAGATTGCTCAAGGACCAAGACAAAGACCTTCCTCCAGAGCTGACAGAGAGAGGTAAAGCCTTCCTCTGGAGCAGGCGTCCGAGTTTGGACTTCTAGCCTACTGGACTGTTGAGAGAATAAACTTCTCTTTGTTAAAGCCATCCATTTGTGGTATTTCTGTTATAGCAGCACTAGATGACCAAGACAGTCAAGAACACTTATACCTACATAGCTCTTAAGGGCATCACTGAATCATAGCCTAGTAAATAAATGATGTGCATTATGAAAATAGTGGGTTAGTTATGTTTGGTATACTTTGTTTAAAAAGGCAGAAAAGTTGTAATGCATTTAAGAATATATTTGGCACTCAAATGAGTATCATCAGTCATGCCCCACATTCCCTAGTTGTAACTAGTCATTTATTCCTGTATGATGATTGATAGATGAAACACTACAGGAATGAACATCTCGAGGCAATATTGTGCGTAATTAGTATTTCTGCAATTGGAAGATCCCACTCCCTGAATGCTGCGCTGATTAGGCCACATTCAGATTATCACATTCAATGGGGGGCAGTCCAGGTGCTGTGGAGTCTGAAGCTTATACAACTGAGAGCCCTCCTTAAGAAAAGAATACACATAGCAAATACAAGAGGTACAAAAAATAATATTTATTTGGAATAAAAAATTACAACTAATTATACCTTTTAAAGAGCTGACAGATACCAGACATCACCAAATTCAGAAAAATAACATAATTAAAAAAATTGCTTGCTACCTCTCTATAATACTTTTTCCCTACATATTTTGGCTACATACTCTGATTTCTGCTTTATATGAAAATGATTTTGTCACAGTTTTCATAGTTAATAGAGATATTTCAGTCTTTCTGCTGGCATAATTGCTCAAAATTTGTTTTTGTTATTGATGGTTCAGAAGAGTTTCTTTCCAGTCCACAACTCATTATTGAGAAAGACACATACATTTTAAGGATTCTTGTAAAATTTGAGAAAATCTATTAAATTTCTTTCACATATAATGAATAAGATTTGGGAGCATTTTCCATGTTCTAGTTTCTGGATCCACACATTTCAAACACTGTCTACTGTATTACCCATGTTTACTTACCTGCTGGGTTCTTAAGTATGCATTCATCTGGTGTTATGATCTCTGGCCCTCCATCTTCCTGTCACAACACTGAGTGATCCAGTTGACCTAGGCCCTCGAGTAGTGAGAATAGATGTCAGTGTCACAGTGGGCTGAAATGACTACGAATCACATAAACTTATCCCCTTTAACCAAACTAACTATCTCCAGCTCAACTTCCCTTTAGCCAGATCCCCAAAATGCCTGCAGCTACTCCAATGCCTCCGGA
The DNA here is from genome assembly GCF_000243295.1 of Trichechus manatus latirostris. Lineage (NCBI taxonomy): Eukaryota > Metazoa > Chordata > Mammalia > Sirenia > Trichechidae > Trichechus > Trichechus manatus. Next base: position 3,810,606 of record NW_004443992.1, on the reverse strand, counting down.
TACAAGGGAAATTATGATAGAGGGGAAGTTAAGGGTGAAAAGAGATGTCAGTCCTTAAGATTAAAATATATTAGTTTTGACACTTTTACAAACACATAAGACCATGTGAACACATTTCTAGGGCCCCTCTTGTGGTGTTGGAAGGGGCCTACAGCTTAAGGTTCTTGGATTCTGTCTTTGGGTTTGGCTTTGGACATCATGTTTCAGGAAGACTGTTTCCAGACTGAGTACATCCATAGAAAGGCGGTAACTAGGATGGTGAAGGGCTAGGACACTGTCATATGACCGATGAGCAGTTAAAGGCCACACAGGGATCTTGGAAATGAGACTACTCGAGTGGTTCACAAGTCTGTCTTTAGGACTTCGAGTCCTGTCAGGTGGAAGAAGAACTATTTTGACTCAAATTAAGGAATACCAGTTCCAAAGCAGAATTCACCAGCTTGTGAAGTACTGAGTTCTTACAGAAATGGTTCAAAAGGAGGCTAGGTGAGAACCAGCCAGGGATCCTGTGAAGAGACCTATATAGGGTAGTGGTGGTGATGGAGGATGAGAAGTCAGATATGAAAGAACTTAACCTTTACATACTTGAGAGTCAGATTTTAGGATGACTTTGGTTTTAATCTTCTTTGATACATTAACCTCAGTTTTAATGGTTGGATATGTAGGAAGCCATAAAGATAGATGGAGCTGCTTTTAAGGGGAGAGAAAGTTTTTTTTTTTTTTAACCTAAGGGCAGCAATAGTGATATTATTAGCTCTATATTTATGCTTTTTATTTAAAGATAGATTGTAAGATAGTGGTTAATCAACAGAGGAGGTTAAGGGTTGCAGGTGTGGGGTTGCTGGGTCTAGGAAAAAAAAACTCATTGCCCTATAGTTTCCAAGGAGCATCTGGTGGATTGGACCTGTTGACCTTTTGGTTAGCAGCCGTAGCTCTTAACCACTATGCCACCAGGGTTTCCACCAGGTCTAGAGCAAGTTGTAAAAAGAGAATATCATGTGGGATGCCCATTCTTCCAGTAGGAACTAGACTAGGATGGGGCAGCAGAGAGAGGGGCATGGAGGAATATACATCAGTTCTGTGGAGTAGCCTAGCCATGAAGCCTGGGATGGATAGACTCGGGAATAATGAGTCAGGGCTCTGTCGTGGCAGGTGACAGAACACAATTGAAACTGACTTGAGGAAATAAAAATGGGGAGGATTTATTTGTTCTAGGGGTAGAGTTCACTTCAGACCTTTGCGCCTCAACAGGCTCAAAAGACGTCTCTAGGATGCCCTGTTTCCCTCAGCTTTCCTTTCCTTGATGTTGGCTTCATTCCCATGCATTGGTGGCCCTTGTTACCACTGGCTCATAGCCTTCCAATTTAGTTATACTAGTTTAAAGGTTTTTTTTTTTTTTTTTTTTGTCCCCCTGAACTGATCCAGCAAAGCCCCAGATTGAGTGCTTGGATCAACATAACCATCCCTGAACCAATCACTGTGGTCTGAAATGTGAAGACTGGCCAGTTCTGGGGGGTGGTGGTGGGGTTGTCAGTGTCCTGGAACCACAAAGACTCATTGTAGATGACAGGGAGGGATGGTTCCTAAAGGAAAAACTAATCGCCATTACCAGAAAAAGGGTATATTCAACACTATACTCACAGAACCTCAAATAATGGCTATCCATTATTTGGGGGAAAGCGTGTTTTGGGACTTCATCTAGAAGGACATAGTTAAACTGTAAAACCAAGTAAATCCTTCCTATATCTTTCCATTTCACAGCTATTTTTTCCTCTAAGTATGACAAGGTAAGTTCGTGAAGATGCTACTGACGAAGTAAATAGAAGGCTGAGAATATTAATAGGATAATTCTTATTTTTAGTGTCCGCTTTAGGCAACGAAACCCAGAGGACTTTGAACAATTTTTTAATCGTGACCACGCCCCATATAGGTGACATAGAGTAGTAATACTCTGATGTCTTGCCCTTGAGGTTGGGGAAACCGAGGCATGACACTCCCCATTCAGTTTTCTGGGGGGATTTAGGAACACTCCTGCCTGCATGACCTCAGAGGGTCTCCTCCATCCTCCGCGGCCCTCCCAGAACCCTCACGTCCTTCAGCTTCGCAGGAGGAGAGCAGCTCAGGGTCCGCCGCAGCCTCAGACTCGTCCTCCGCGCAGCTACCCGCGCCCTGCCCTCCCACACCTTCCTCTGGGAGGTCCAGCTGGCCAGGTCTGGCTGCCCCTCTCGTCCGGTAAAGCTTCTCCTCGGCCAAACCGCCCCCTCGGCCCCAACGTGCAGGAAGCCCCCAGGCCAGCGCCCCGCAGGGCGGAGCTGGCAGATGCCACCGAGGCGTCTAGCGGAAGGAGCGCCGGCGTGTCTGGGGGTGAGGAGGCCGGACCCTTGGCCCTCCGAGGGCCAGGGCTGGGGAGGGCGGCTGGACACGCTGGGCAGGAGGAAGGTAGCGGCGGGAGGGAAGCAGGGCGAGCCGGCGAGGAGCGGCGAGAGGGGGAGCGGCAGGCGGGCCGGCGCGCTGCTGGCGGGCGGCGCCTGGAGAGCGAGCGGCGTGGAGCCGAACACCGCAGAGCCGCTCGGGGCCGCGGCTCTCGGCCGCACGCCTCCTCACAGCTCGCGGACCCCCAGCGCCCTCCCGAGCGCGTGCGAGAGACATGGCTTCGCGCGCCTCCGCTGCTGACTCGACACAATCGGCGGGTCTCGCGGGGGGCGCGGCGTAACCTCGGGAGTGGGCGGTGGCTCGGAGCCGCCTCGGGAGTCCCGAGTGTCGTTGGGAGCCAAGGAAAATGCCAGCAGCACAAAGGCGAGCCGAGACCCATCCCGCTGCGGAGAGCGGCGGGAAGAGCCGTTGACGGGGCGCGTCGGCGCGTTCTGCTTTTGGGCCGCGTCTCGCTCTTTGCCGCTCCGGGTGCAGGGTAGGCGGGACGGCAGCGCAGTCTTTCCGCTCCGTGGGAGCGGCCGCCGCAGCCGGGAGCTGCGTGCGACGCGCGGCGGCGCCCCTGGCCTCCTTCTTCCCGGTGGCGCGCGCAGAAGGGGTAGGAGGGCGCCGAGGCCGCTGGCCCAGGCGACTGCGGGGGCGCCCTCCCGCCCCGCGAGCGTGTTCGTACCCGCAGCCAGCATCCGCGGGCGCCGAGCCCCAGGTGAGTGCGCGGCCCGCGCCTGGCCCTGGCGCCGCAGGTACCGGACAGCTGGAGGTGGCTTTGTTTTCCTCCTTCGCGCCCCGGCGCGGCCATTCATTTGACATTTCGGCTTCCGCTGCCCTGAAACGCGGGTGAGAGGCACTGGGACGTGTTTGATGGTTTAGTTATCCCAGGGAGCTGGGACTTTTGGGTCCTTCTGAGCATCACTGGAGGGAGAGGCGATTTCACTTCCTTTTTCATTTCGAGTGTGTTGTGAACATTCTCTGCAGGGCTTGGGGCCTGGAGAAAACGGGCTGCAGATTTAGACGTAGGTGTTTTTCGAGGAAGTGCAACTGCAGAGGTCTGCTCTTCATGCCTTATCTTCTCTATTAGCCGTGCGTTTATTGTTGTTGCTGTTTTTTTTTTTTTTTTTTTTTAAAGAAAATCTGTCCAGGCACATTTTTTTTTAGCGTTGGAAGTCTTTGGAGTCAATGCAGAGAGCTCACAGTTTGAGTTACAAGGGTTCAATTGATGTTAAACTTCGAGGAGGACGGCATCGGCGATCATTATAAATAGAGGTGGACTGCAGGCAAACTTCACGGGAGCCTTTAGCCTTCCCGGGTACTGTATCTGCTCACTGTCCTAGAGTCAAGGGACCTCTGGTTTCTTATTGTCAGAGTGTGAAACTTGCCTTTTCTTGAATAGTTTTCTATAATTTGTCATTTAGAAGAAACCATATTTTAGCATAATTAACGGAGTCCTCAGACCAGATGAAATGTCATGTGTTCATTTGTCCATTTTATGATTTCCTTTTTACTATTTCTGTTATTCCCGCAAAGACTCATTTCTTCTGCCTAGAGAGGGTTTTTTTTCCCCCTCCAGTTTTTCTCTTCCCAATAGATGGCTTTATGTACTGAGAGGTTATCTTTAAAATGACACTGGCATTCCCTATAAACAAAGATCAGTTATTAGGCTTAATTTTGGAGTTGTTAAAGAGGCCTGATCTGGATGAGGATATTGTCAGTAGCGTGAAAATCTGGCATTTGTTAATCTGTTTGGTCATCAGAAGATTCCTGCAGGGATTGTTTATATAGAGTGGGAGACAGATGGCATCCCTAGCAGACAGGAGAAGCCAGGCATAAAGGGTCATTGTATTCCTCAGAAATTATCCACTTCACTGTTGGGAGGTGGGGCAGGGTGGGGTTGAGGGCGGGGAAGACATAATTTTGACCTCCCAAAGGAGACATTGTAACCTTACCATTCAAGCACTGTAATTAATTAATTTCTTCTTTTGACCATTTAAGACGTCATTCAGCCGTTTGTCTTGATTATGAGTTTGGCACAGTTTAGCCTCAATCGTGGTTATGTGAGGCATTTTAAACAGGCATATAACAAAAATGTCTTTGAACTTAAAATTGTCCTAACATTTTAAGAGGGGAAAAACATTATGTTTCTTAGCTCTTGTATGGCCAAGGTGTCATACAAATGACTCCTTAGAATCATAGATGGAAGGACTTATTTGATCTTGTATGTAATGAGGTTTCTTCTACTATCTCTCTGACAGGTATTTCCTTAACCCCCAGCATTTGTCGTCAGATTCTCAGTTATAAACAGTGCTCTACTTCTATAGTGATTTAACAGCCAAAGACATTTGCTTTATCATTCCCCTCCATCACAGCTTTGGGTAGCCTTTGGCAATGAATCTTTATGAATGACTGTGGATCAGTGAAGAAATCAAAGTCATTCTAAACACTTGAAATAAGCCAGCTGGAGCTTTCCTTCTACCAACATTGTAGATACTCAGTGTGGTGTAGATTGCAGTTAGATGACAAAGTTGGTCATCCCTCTTTACAGTGTGTCTTTGGTGATAACCTCTTTATTAATTTGAGGGAAAATATTCCTATAAATTAATACTCAACAAGACACAGGACTAAGTTTAATGAAAAACATGTTTAATGTTTGGCCCCTCTGAACAGGAGGCATGAAATAAAAAGTAAGCATTGACTCTTTAATTTGGGCAGTATGATCTTGGGAGAGACGCATATCTTACATTTTTCAAAGCGTTTTGCGCTGATCTTAGCAAAAGGCAAAGAAACTAAGTTGTTACTGTACCTGCGGACAGATGCTATGGACATTTGTTCTGGATGGATGTGCTTTGCAGGAGAGGTGGCTTTTGGGTTCTGTCCAGTTTCAGTCTTTGCCCTGGCACTAATGAGAGGCTCTAACATTCAAAATACTTGTTAACTCTGTGACTGGTATATATGTATCCTCTCTCCAGGTTTCTGTCTGTATGTGAAATAAGCCTTGTAGAGGAACTAGAGGCTCCTTGTCTCGTGCTTGCTGTGGCCTGGATCCACATTCTAGTGCTTTGCCACCTGCTTTCCTGGGAAAAAATGGAATTACTTTTGTGTGATGTGTTGGATAGGGAATGTCAGTGTTGAGTGAAAATCTTTCAGCGCTGTTGTCAAATACCAGGTCTGGGGCTGAAAGAGAGAGGACTAGGCATATTTGAAGTTGGTTGACCTAACAGGCAGCAGCCAGAGATTGCTTCATTGTACCAAGGATTCCTCTTGAATAAGGATGTGAGCAAGGGATTAGAAGGGTGACCAGACCTCCTGGTTTGCCTGCAGCAGTTCCAGTTTCTTTCTATTGACCTATCTTAATTATCAAAAGTGCCTCCTTTCAACATTTAAACATGCCCTGGTTTGGATGATAAAGTATATGGTCACCCTAGGTATTAAGAAATCTTTACTATTTTCTTCATCACCCTTCTCCTGACGTTATATTTTGTGTCTTGTTTTATTTCAGTTTTTCGTTTGTTAAATGCAAAGATAAAAAGAATAAGAAAAATTTAAATAGGAAACAAGGAAAATAGAAATAGTAACGAAGATGGAAGAATAATGTAATTGATTGCTTGTCATCTATTTCCACATACAGGAAATAATATAGTTTTATCCTAAAGTGTGTCTATTATGGCTCTAAGCTGTGTCTTCAGGCGCAATATGCACAGTAAAAATCAGCATTTACCCTGGTGGCACAACGGTTAAACACTTGGCTGCTAACTGCAAGGTTGGCGGTTAGAACCCCCCAAGTGGCTCCTCGGGGGAAAGTCCTGGCGATCTACTTCTGTAAAGATTACAGCCTAGGGAACTCTGTGGGGCAGTTCTGCTCTGTCACATGGGGTCACTATGAGTCAGATTGGCCCAACAGCACCCAACAACATTAACCTAAGACTGACACAGATTGGGACAACTCTTGTGATTTGGGAGAGCAGCTTCCACAAAACGTGTCTGCAGGCCTGACTGATGTGTGGCTCTTGCAGATGTGAATGCAAGTTTCATAATGTATTATTTGATCTAGGTTTTGAATACTCTGCGAGTCCAGAATGCAAGCACTGTTGTGAAGACCTGGCTCCACATTCTTCTAGTTTCCCAGCTCTCTGGGCCACAAGGATAAAAGAAGGGCCTTTGTTTCCTGTGGTCTCTTCTGACTTCCGTCTTGGATTTGGGCCTCAGCATTTCATACAGAGGGCTTACAGAGAAGGAGAACTTGGTGTGTTTGTTTATTACGTGAAAAATCCCACCAGGATTTGAGATTGTGTAGTTGACCTGGTGAGTACTTGGTTTCTGTACCAAAGCTCAATATATGAAAACTGTGGCACTTACTTCTGCAGTAGTTGTACTCTTTTGCTAAAGAATCATCAGTTTGAAATAGTGCACTTACAGCGCTGACCAGTAGGTGTTACAATTGATTATGGCTCCACTGAAGTTCTCAAAAATTTGGGCAGCATGCCTGAATAAGAAGAAACTTATGTAACTCCTATGTAAGTAGGGTGATCATATAATATTTCTTTCCAAACCTGGATACTTTGAACAAAATATTATTATTTTTTGGTGAAAATATACACAGCAAAACATACACAAATTCAACAATTTCTACATATACAATTCAGTGACATTGGTTACATTCTTCAAGTGGTGCAACCATTCTTACTATCCTTTTCCAAGTTACTCCGCCACCATTAACATAAACTCACTGGCCCCTAAACTTCTCATTTAACCTTTTGAGTTGCTGTTCAGTTTGATCCTATATAGATAATTCTTTAAAAGAGCACAGTGCTCAAGGCAGACATTTTTTTCTAATTAAGCTAAACCATTGTTTGATTTAAAGATGATCTCGGGATAGTTTTGATTTAAGGTTTAAAGATTATCTCAGAAAAATAGTTTTTTTTTGGGGGGGTGGGTGGGGCAGGGATCATCCAGCCTCAGTGGCTCCCCAAAGTCTGGATACCATGAGAACCTGAAATTCTGTCTAACCTGGATACTTTTGAGAGTAAAAGGGGGTAATAACTGGAAGGGATGCCCAATCAACAAGTATATACTAGGCCTTAATTCTGACCCAAGTCATTAGCTTTTGTATGAAGAATACACATCTGTTGGAAAACTGTACTTTGTTTTTTCTAGATTTGTTCAACATATATATTCGTAAGTGTGCATGCATATATGTATACGTGTGAATATGTATACACTAACATTGATCATATATGTCTGTAGATATGTGTATTATGGGATGAAATAAATAAACCACTTAAGATGGCCTAGTCATATGGAAAATTGTGGCCTTTATCATCTCTTTCATGGACTGATTTCTTAACTAAGCCTTCTGCCTCCATCCTTTTCAAACTTCAAATCATCTTCTGATCTCCCTATTTTATCTAGTTCTAATACTAATTTGTTGGCGTCATTTTCTTTTTTAAAAACTTTTAGTGGCTCACTAATTTCTATTTAATTCTCAAAGTAAGATCCATAGACAGTTTGGCAGTTAGAGAAAAATGTAAAAAAAAATCATTCATTCATGTAATATTTATTGACCATCTTCTGTGAATCAGTCTCAGATCTAGCTGTTGGGGATATAATAATTAACAAAACAAAGACCCCTGTCCTTGCAGAGTTTTCCTTCTATTGGGAGCCGGGGGTGGGAGGCAGATAATAAACCAAATAAATCAGTAAATTATATAGCATGTTAGAAGGAGATGAGTACTTTGGAAGAAAGAGTAGAACAAGATAAGCAGGATAACTAGAAAAAGTAGAACAGGATAAATGTGATTAGAGTAGGCCTCATGGAGAAAGAGACATTAAACAAAGACATAAAAGGAGGTGAGAGAAGATATTCATGCAGATATCTGAGGGACTGTTCCAGGAAGCGGGAACAGCCAGTGCAAAGGACCAAAGACGGCAATTTGTTGGGCTGTGTTCGAAGATTCTCAAGAAGACCATCATGATAGAGTGGAATGATCAGGGGTGAGGAGGAAATGAGACCAGAGAGTTGGTGTGGCAGAACATGTAGGGCCTTGAGATATGAGAGTAATGATGATTTCAACAGAAATCCCATTATGTTCTTTAGATTCACTATAGTATTAAATATATGTTTGTATTGCAAGGACTGCACTGATCAGTGTATAAAGCTTACATTTTGTGAATGATGCACTTCATCAAGATTAATATAATTTTTATGCCATTTGCTTATTTATGTGTTAAAATAGCATATTTTGTTGTGGCCATTTTTAAGTCATATCCCCATTCACAAAAATAGATCAGTGGCTCAAAAATGGTTCATTGAAGTAAAAAAATAGTGATAAAGATAGTAATGTAAATGCTGCAGTTCAGAATGTCATAAACATACATGAATTGGATCTCACTGAAAATATGAAACGTGAGTCTGTATGTGTACAGACAAGGGAATCTGTAGGAACGAAGGTTTCAAATAATAGTTGAAATTGAAAAGTGCAAATGAAGTATGACAATGACTATCTCAAAAGTTTTTTATTGGACTTGCCATCCATTTGCTCCCAATCTCCAGTTGTTGCCTGTTGTGAAACTTTGTCCAATAGTGGCATGAAGCCATGGATGTTTTTGTGTCATTTTCAAACAAAGCACAGTGGCTTCTCTGTTACACTATTGAAGTTATCCAGAACAAGCACACAATAGTGCTTTCCTTTACAAAATTAATGTATTATATTGCTAAAGGTAAGTGAGAGACCAAAACTCTAGTAGTGTCATTAAAAGATCCTTGTAGCAAAAATAAGTATGAGTCATATTATTGAAGAGACACTTTGAAAATCAACTGGAAAGACAAACATTGTCCTTAGAGAGAAACCAGAAGTTATTGACAAAATTCCTTTGTCAAATGACACTGTTGGCTGTTGCATAGTATCAGTGGAGTAGAGTGTGGAAGAGCAAAGCAGGTATTTCACTTTATGGTTGGATGAAACCACTGGTGTCATGCAGAGAATGAGTAAGCTTTTGGCATATGTTCAGGGAGAAGTTCTTGGTGATGCTTTGTTCATTTATCACTGAAAACCGGTGCTGTAAAGGAAGAGATTTTTCTTTTGGTTAACCATTGTTTATGAAACTGGAAAAGTTGCTCAGGACAGACAGCATCAGTTTCATGTACCTGTAAAAAGGTAATGGCTTTGTGAAGAATACAAGTTGCACCTAGAAGCCAATCCACATGTTACTCAATTCACAGAGAGAGATGTAGTGCCTTCTGATCTGAGGAAATACTAAAGAAAATAGTGAAAACTGTGAATACAGCCAAATTGTGGTCCCTGAGTATATGAGTCTACTGTGCAAAGTGACGGGCAAAGTATAAGACTGCTTCTCTACGCTGACGTATGCTAGCTGTTTGGGGGAAAGGTGCTTATATAATATTTTATCTGTGGAGTAAGGTTAAAAATGTTTCTTCATGACACTGGTTAGAAACTAATTCTGTTAAATTAAGTGGCATATGTCAGTAATGTACTCTGCCCACAGTAAACCATGGCAAGGACAGGGTGGGGAGGAAGAATTGTTAACAAATAGAACAGTCTACCACAATCTTAGACTATGACTTTTTTTTTATTAGAGAGTGGAAGTCCGCATGGACAATAAAGGATTAATGATGTAATATTCTCAGTAATGGACAGTCCTTTAAATAATAAGCATATTATCTTTCATTGACCCATTGGGAGAACAAAAGCTCAAAGTAGTAAAACTTAGATCCAGTGAATTTTGGTGAGGAGAGGGTGCAGGTGTACACTTGGCATTTGAGAGCATGTAGGTAAACATAGTGGAAGAAACCCAGGCTTTTAGGGTTCTGCATTAGGACTCTAGGTGACAGTGGGTACAGGGAGAAGGAGGTGGAGGAGTATGAAAATCGGAGACAGTGCTTCTTATACTTTTGCCTTAGGCTTGGCTTTGTTTCAGACAAATGGAATTGGTACTCAAAGGCTTTCAGGCCATAATCTAGATCTCCTTTGGTCGAACCTAGAAAAAAATAAATGATCTCCAGTGGTCTTTGGAGTCCCTGGTGATGCAAATGGTTAATGCGCTTGGCTGTTAACTGAAGGAGTCCTGGTGGTGAAGTGGTTAAGACCTATGGCCCCTAACCAAAAGGTCAGCAGTTCGAATCCACCAGCTGCTCCTTGGAAACCCTATGGGGGCAGTTCTACTCTGTGGTGGTTTGAATCCACCCAGAGGTGCCTTGGAAGAAAGCCCTGGTGATCTACTTCTGAAAAATTAACCATTGAAAATCCTATGGAGCACAGTTTTACTCTGACACACATGGGGCCGCCATGAGTCAGAATCGACTTGATGGCAACTATTTGGTTGGTTGGTTGCTAGTGTCTTAGATTCTCCCTGCAGAGGCTCTCCCTCTCTTCCTCCCTTTCTCCTTCCTTCCTCCCCTCCCCTCCCTTTATTCTTTCTAGCTTCAAGCCATTGAGTTGGCACCTTCAAGCAAGAAGAGAGCTTGAGAGCTTATCTCCTGTATCTCCATGTATTTAGACAGATATCTGCACTATCTAGGTTAAGAGGAAAAGGACTTCTAGAGAAGGGGAAGTTAAGTATCATGCTCATCTAACACATGCTAATGTGCAGTATCTGGTAACAGCACACATTTAAATTGAAACATCCATTCTTCAATAAAGACTTGTTTCCTCATTTTTGGACTTTAATAAGATGGAGACTATCTGATCATTGTCTTTTATCTAATAACCCTTCTACACTCATGGCCATTATTCAGTTTTAAGAAAGAAGTCATTCATGCATTATTCATTGACAAACATATATTGAGAGCCTCATGTGTGCCAGGCTCTACACTAAGTACTGGATATAAAAGAGGTTAATAATCAGATATCACCCTGCCCAGAAAAAAGCAGAGACTAGTGGGAGAGACAGGCCGCAAAGGTATAAATAAATATATAACTGCAAAGCAAATGTGGTGAAAATAATAGCATTTGTTAAATCTGGGTGGTGGTATATGGACAACTGTTATATTAACTTCTGAGCTTTTCTATATATTTGAATTATTTCCTAAGTAAAAAATGAAAAACAAAAACAAAAAACACCGTAGTTGAAAAATATGATAATTGCTGTTAGTGTAGAGAGGAGAATAGAGTGTGACAGACTTCCTTCGGGTGAAGTGGTCAGGGAAGACCTGCCGTGTAATTCACCACTTGCCTACATGAGAGGGATGAGGATGATTTGGACTGGGCTCATGGAGGAGTCACAGAGATGATCGATGACAGAGTTGAAAAGAAGACGTATGACAATAGTCTCAAAAAATGAGGGTGCTGAGTAGCAGCAGAATGCTTAACCTGATGTGGTGTTTTCGGGATCTTTTCCTTAAATTTATAGTAATTTTTACACAGACACATTCTCTTCACTTCTCCCTTGTGGTCAACAGCAGGAAAGGCAAATGATTCAGGTTAGAGTGTCAGAGGAAAACTGAATTTTTTTGTTCAGCAGTTGAAAAACAATTAGGAAGAATCTGAGAGGCAAACCAGTTCAGCCTTCTTTTATAGAAATAAAAACCAAACCTGTTGCTATCGATTCCGACTCGTAGCGACCCTATAGGACAGAGTAGAACTAACTGCCCTATGGGGTCTCCAAGGAGTGGCTGGTGGATTCGACTGCTGACCTTTTTTGGTTAGCAGCGAAGCTCTTAACCACTCTTCAGTATTCTTAACAGGTGGTCATTAAGTTCTTAGGAGACAGTTTCCATGCTTCTTCCACTCAGAGTAGGGAAGGGGGGCTGAGTGGGACACTCTGGTTTCCTTTAATTAGGCAGGTGTTCCATAAATAGCCCAGACTCATCTCTGCTTTAGTGCTTTCACCACAGGAAGGACCTCCCATCTGGAATGCCCACCAATTCTACTTACTCTTCCTGCCTTCTTCTCTGTTGCCCTTCTGTATAAAAGTTGAAAATAGACATTTTCATTTTTTTTTGTTCCCCTCAGCCTACCCTTCTGCAGAATATAACATTCCTATTAGTGAATGTGGAAACCCTGGTAGCATAGTGTTTAAGTGCTACAGTTGCTAACCAAAAGGTCACAGTTTACATCCACCAGGCACTCCTTGGAAACTCTATGGGGCAGTTCTACTCTGTCCTGTGGGGTCGCTATGAGTTGGAATCGACTTGACGGCAGTGGGTTTGGTTTTTGGTTTTGGTTATTAGTAAATGTAGCTTCCCTTGACACTGATTGACAGTAAGGGTAGGGGTAGAGTGAGTATCATAGTCTTCTGGAAAGCATTGGAGAAAAGCGTGTTTAGTTTGACATCTTCTCCGCAGATGCTGATATGCCACCCCCTTGAGAATCACTATTTTATAGCAATTAAGATCTTAATCATCTGCTGTTTTAAGTGGTTCACTAGTTATTTTCTTTCAAATTAGTCTTCTTGCCAGCTCTATTTTAAGCTTGGCTGATGCCACTGTCTAATGCTCAGTATTGATCATGTAGTGAATATACAATAGCCAGTGCATAATGACTGGAGTAACCATCTGTTTCTTCCTCATGGACCACTATGAAATGTTATTATTTATAAAATCAGATATTAAGCTGGCACAGGATGCCAAAAGACTAACTAATGGCAGAGAGTCAAGTTCTAGAGGTCTGATTCATTCAGATAATTCTATCTCAGAAACGTCCTTTTTCTCTTGTAACTCTTCTGTGTCGTGTGCCGTCGAGTTGATTACAACTCATAGTGACCCTATAGGACAGATAGAACTGCCTCATAGGGTTTCCTAGGTTGTAAATATTTATAGGAGCAGATTGCCAGTCTTTTCTCCCATGGAGTGGCTGGTAGATTCGAACCTCTGGCCTTTCAGTTAGCAGCTGAGCGTTTAACCATTGTGTCACCAGGGTTCCTTGTAACTCTTCTAGCTCCTTGCTATTCAGAGTTTGGCCCACAGACTGGCAGCATCAGCATCACCTGAGAACTTGTTAGAAATGCAGAATTGCCAGCCTCATGCCAGACCTACTGAATCAGAGTCTGTATTTTAACAAGATCCCCAGATGTGTTGTATGCACAGTAAAGTTTGAGAAACATTGTTCTAGCTTATCTAAATTCAGGAATGTAGAAGAGTATTTATCTTCAAAGAGAAGTGAGTCTGGAAATGAAGACTTCATCAGTCCTTGGATGAGTCGTCTGTGCTTTGTGGCCTGAAATTATGCTGTTTCATGTAGGAGCTTGCCAGGCCAGAAGATGCCTTTGCGGAAGTATCCTGGAGTAATTCAGGTAATAGATGATACTTAGATGTTAATCATGATGATGTACAGGAAGCTGAATTACTTGTTGGAGTGAGAAATGAGAAGATGTTGGCAGAGTTAGAGAAACATGGCCATGCAGCCTAAAATTAAGGGATAGGAGGAAAAGTCTTCTCTTTATGATTAGGAAAAAACTTCTAAGTCCCTGGATTTGAAGTTTAAAGACTTCAGGGCCAGCAGGTAACAGATGAAACCAGTGAGTGTGCTTTGGATGGAAACCTTGTGGAATGATGAGATCATGGTGTCCGGGGGAAGCAAACTTCACCAAAGGAGAAAGGAGATGTCCCTTCCCAGTTCAGCAGATAGTTGCCACATGGAAATTTGTGCTCAGCATGGCCAAATCTTATGATTTTTAAACAAAGCTAAAAATGTAATTTTATGTAAAATCGTTTGATTATAATGTTGGCAAGTAATTAAAATGTTTAAAAAAAAGCAGAGTTCAGGCTAAATAAGATTTGTGTGCTGCCTGTATCAGTCTTGCAGCCCCTGCTCTGGACCAGTAGAACAGTGAGGTGGTTTTTTGAGTGCAAAGCGCTAAGAAGAGGCAGGGTGTTTTGGTCGTCTCAGGGACCAGATAGACCTTTACTAAGTAAGAGAAATAAAGAGACATAAAATAAGGGAGCTGCATGTGCTTTTTTTCAATTTTTTTTTATTGTACTTTAGATGAAGGTTTACAGAACAAACAAGTTTCTCATTAAACAGTCAGTACCCCTATTGTTTTATGACATTGGTTAACAATCCCACAACATGTCAACACTCTCCCTTCTCAACCTTGGAGGACTTTTTTTTTTTTTGGTGAAAATATACATAGCCAAAGGTACACCATTTCAAAAATTTCTACATGTACAATTCAGTGACATTGATTACATTCTTCCAGTTGTGCTGCTCTTCTCACTATCCTTTTCCAGATTATTCCATCACCATTATCTTCAACTCACTGTCCCCTAGGCTTTCCATCAAACCTTTTGAGTTGCTGTTGTCAATTTGATCTCACAGAGATAATTCTTTTTTTTCTTTTTGTACTTTAGATAAAGGTTTACAGAATAAATAGTTTCTCATTAAACAGTTAGTACACATATTGCCGTATGAAAATGGTTAACAACCCCACAGCATGTCAACACTATCCTTTCTCAACCTTGAGTTCCCTATCGCCAGCTTTCCTGTACCTTCCTGCCTTCCAGTCCTTGTCCCTGGACTGCTGTGCCTCATTAGTACTGTTTTATTTTATGGGGCTGTCCAATCCTTGGCTGAACGGTGAGCCTCAGGAGTGACTTCACCACTGGGCTAAAAGGGTGTCTGGGGGTCATACTCTCGGGGTTTCTCCAGTCTCTTTCAGGCCAGTAAATCTGGTCTTTTTTTTTTGTGTTAGAATTTTATTCTACATCCTTCTCCAGGTCTGTCCAGAACTCTCTGTTGTGATCCCGGTCAGAGCAGTCAATGGTGGTAGCCGGGCACCATCTAGCTGTACTGAACTCAGTCTGGTGGAGGCCTTGGTAGCTGTGGTCCATTAGTCCTTTTGGACTCATCTTTTCCTTGTATCCTGTTCTCTTCATTCTCCCTTGCTCCCGAAGGGGTGAGACCAGTGGAGTATCTTGGATGTCAGCTCACAGACTTTTAAGACCCCAGGTGCTACTACCAAGGTAGAAGCTGCATGTGCTTGATGACCTAATTTAAGATACATGATTCTGAAGAATCTTAGTAACTAAACTGGTGATTGAAGAGAAGAGTTAGGTACCTAAATGAATAAAATTTAGGTTCTATAAATTTTTTTTGTAGATTATTGCCCTAAGATGCTAGATATGCCAGTTTTTCAAGAAAAGTCAGAAATAGAAATTTTTATGTGAAATTTTCTTATTTTAAAAAGTGGGAAAATAATTAACAAGTTTTAATCAACTATGTGCTGTCCCAACCAAGTAAGATTTTAAGTTAGATTTGTGAATGTGATTGAGGTCAAGAAAATTGTGAATTCAGAGTGTAGCCAGTTTGATAGATGCCGCATAAATGGTATGTCTAGGATATTTTAAGGGAATGGACTAAAGTGATTATGATCATAACATTCCTAATCTTGGAAAGGACGCTATGGATCATCTAGTATATCCATTTTATTTTATAGATAAGGAAATGGGACACTACAAAATTAAGTGACTTTCTACATTTACAGTCACTTCTTTTAGTATATAGTGCACTACCTTTGGTACTATGCAAAGCAAGCTAAAGAGGAACAGTGCCAACCCCTCCTTCTTAGAATGCATTTGGGTTCCTCTTGTGTTTTTATTAATAATAACTTAGGTTTATGTAGAACTTGTCTAAGCTTTCGACACATTATTAGGGTGGACCAATCACTAGAAAAGGACATCTGGTTTTGTAAAGAAGAGGGTCAGCAGAAACAAGGGAAACCCTAAATGAGATGGATTGACATAATAGCCACAACAGTGGACTCAAACATACCAACAGTCATGAAGATGACAATGGGACTGGACAACTTTTCATTCTGTTATACATAAAGTCACCATGCCCACTCAACAGCACTAACAGCAATATAGAACTTCTCCTTTTCCGTGTTCTTTCACACGTGTTATCCTCTATGGTTATCACAGTGGCAAATTATAGTGTAGGTTATTCACATTTGGCAAAGAAGAAACTGAGTCCCGTAGAAATTTGGTGACTGATGCAAGTTCACACATCTAGTTAGTAATAGTCCATTATAATTTATCCTCCAATTTGGGACACTTTTGAGAGTGATACTTACACTGGGACAGCAGGTACACTTGGTAGTGTGGGACATAGGGTTACTGTCTTAGTTGTCTAGTGCTGCTGTAACAGAAATACCACAAGTGGATGGCTTTAACAAAGAGAAATTTATTTCCTCACAGTAACATATACTAAAAGCTCAAATTCAGGGCATCAGCTCCAGGGGAAGGCTTTCTCTCTCTGTCAGCTCTGGAGGAAGGTCCTTCTCATTAATCTTTCCTTGGACTAGGAGCTTCTCCACGCAGGAACCCCAAGTCTGAAGGACGTGCTCAGCTCCTGCCACTGCTTTCTTGGCGGTATGAGGTCTCACTGTCTTTCTGCTCACTTGTCTCTTTTATATCCCAAAAGAAACCAGCTCAAGACATAATCCAATTCAGTAGATTGAGTCCTGCCTCATCAACACAACTGCCACCCATCCCCCCTCATTAACATCATAGAGGCAGAACTTACAACACATAGGAAAATCACATCACATGACAAAATGGTGGAAAATCACATAATAGCGGGAATCATGGCCTAGACATATTAATACACACATTTTTGGGGGACACAATTCAATCCATGACAGTTACCTTAGTGGTAAAGCTGATATTAGGATATGATCTCCTTATTTGTCATGTGAACTTTTTTTTTTTTTTTATCATAGCAGGAAAATAAAGAATATGATGACATAAGGATTTTCTAAGAGAAAAATACATACGTTCCTAATACACCAGAAGGATACAAAAGTATCCGGTGAAAAAGTAGACAGAAGGCATATCTTGGATAGTTTTTGGTGTTTGTATATCAAGGAGAAGTTGACATTTGAGATAAAGTTTTCATTTCTATTTTATTTCTTAGGTTTTTGCCTAGTGCTTTTTTAGGCTCTTTGTTTTCTCCCATTTAATTTTATAATTTTATTCATGCTTCTAGTCTCCATTTTGCAGTAGGTAGGAGTGGGTGAAATTAAGTACTGTGAGTTTTTAAGTTGGCAGCACGATTTGAGATGTTTTTAGGACTCAAGGGAATACAAAAATAACTACCACATCATAGAGAATTTATGTATTTATATATATTTATATATACATATATATAGCGCCTAATGACTTCTTTCCCAATGTTTTAAGAAACACATACTTGACTTTGAATGCAGTTATAAAAGTTCTAACAGATCCTTAGATAAATTTGGAAATAAAAGATAGTGAGAGAGAACAAGTGAAGCAAAATATGAAAAATCTCCAATTGAAGCAGTTCAGTGGTTCTCAAGGAAATAAATTTGAATGATTGCTTTTATTAATTATTTTTAGATATGCATAACATTAAAGTGAAACAGTAAAAGATTTACTGGACAACTGAGATATATAAGATTGAAAAATTGTTTTCTTCCAAGCTTTAAGACATAAAATATTCTATTTCTGAGTTTCTAAAATGTGAGATTTTCTTTAGTGCTTCTAATTATCATCGAGAGAGGAGTGAAATTAATCTGGAGCAGATTTATTAAGGTACTCTGTTACTGACATCTTTATTGTATGAGGTAAGGAAGCCTATGATTTTTGCCAAAGAATATAATTAGTTTCAAAGTTTCTTTGTGACAGTAACCCATATCGTTGTTAAACCAATAAACTAAACCTGTTCCTATTGAGTTGATTCCGATTCATAGTCACCCTATAGGACAGAGTAGAACTGCCCCATAGGGTTTCCAAGGAGTGGCTTGTGGATTCAAACTGCCAATTTTTAGATAGTAGCTGAGCTCTTAACCACTGTGCCACCAGGGGTCCATATCAATGTTAGGTACCAAGTAAGTCTGGTTGAACACCCTGAAATTATGGAAATATCCCATTCTGGCACTTGCCATTTACTTCTCTTAGAGCACTAGGTTCTGTAGGTGTATGTCCTGGTCTGCCTTCCAGGTTATTCAGATGACAGATTTGTTAAATGTTTTACTGTGACAAGCAAGGGTCACCAGTTTATAACTCTTTTCAGTTAGCAGCATCTGCTTTCTTATTACCTACCAGATATCTGCTAAGCTGATGCCTCATATTTTGATATGAAACAAATAGCACCCCACTTCTGGTACCAATTTCTGCAACAATTTGGGTATGAACTAAGATGCTGTAATAGTTGTTGTGTGCCATTGAGTTGATTCTGACTCATAACACTCTATAGGACAGAGTAGAGCTGCCCCACAGGATTTCCTAGGCTGTAGTCTTTATGGGAGCCGATCTCCAGGCCTTTTCTCTCACAGAGCTGTTGGTGGGTTGAAACCTCTGACCTTTTGTTTAGCAATTGAGCACTTGACCATTGTACCACCAGGACTCCTTTGCTGCAATGGACAGTACCCCAAAAGTGGCCCAATAAAGGGAGAAGCTTATTTCTCTCTAATATTTCTGTCATATTTCTTCCTGAGGTAGACAGGTAGTCCAGGATGGATAAGGTCTTTCAATGCTGCTCAAAGAGATAGTTCAGGGTATCCTGGGTTTTTTTTGTTTTTTTTTTTTAACTTTGTTGTTCTGCCATCACTTAGGGTGTGGTCTTATCTGCGTAACTGAAGCTGCCCCAGTTCCACATTTGTGTTCCAGCCTGTGAAGAGGGAGAGAAGCAAGTGACATGGAAGTTGCACATATCACTTTTGCTCATGTTCTGTTGGTTAGAACTTAGTCTCATGACCATGCCTATACTGAAAGGGGACTGGCAGATGTATTCTCCAGCTGGCTGGCCAGTAACTGTTATTAAGAAAGAAGGAGAGATTAGATTTTGGGGAACACAAAGCAATCTGCCACAGTTCTCTGAATTTTCCTTCCTTCATCTCTAAAGTAGTGGTGATAATAATATCTACCTCAGACTGTTATCTTGAGGGTTAGGTGGGGAAATACATATAAATTACTTACACAGTCTTTGGCATATAAAATATGCACAATAAATGTTAGCTTTTAACTATTAAAATATTTTTCTAACGACAAGGGTAACTTGTTTTTTTGTTATTTAATGCTTAAAGAACTCTCAAGCAATGTTTATTTTGGTTCAAGAAAATTGTACTGTTTAAAGTAGTATCAGACACTGAACTGGAGCCCTGGTGGTGCAGTGGTTAAGTGATAAACTGCTAAGCAAAAGATCAGCAGTTCAAATCCACCAGTCGCTCCTTGGAAACCCTATGGGGCAGTTCTGCTCTGTTCTCTAGGGTCGCTATGGCACTGAACTAAATATGTAGAGACCACAGATATTATAGAAGCATAGCATCTAGGTTTTTTGTTTTAGCTTTTTTTTTTTCTTAAATATATTATTAATGGCACAGCCTTTCATGCTATCTCTTTGAATGGTTTTATGTAGATAAACAAAGTAGGTTTTGAGGTAAGTAGCCCATTAGAGTAATTTAATTTCACTTGCAAAAATTTTAGTTTTTTTTTTTTTCTTTTAAAATGGGTCGTTGCTAGAAGCAATTCATTTATTTGGCAAGATAATCTAAGCATATGGATTTGCTGCAGAAGTGAGAATTCTGAAAGGCCTCTGTAATTTTAAAGGTTGTTTTCCTGATATTTGGCTGGGGACAGGAATAAACAAATAAAACCTCTTACTAACTTAAAAAGAAAACTTTTTGATTGAAATTTTTAAACATATACTGAAGTAGAGAGAATTTGCTAATATTTTAAACTTCCTGAGTTTGAAAGTAGGGAAAGTAATCTAATATCGTGTTTCTTTGAGTATAGTATGTATTATTGCCATTAGTAGATACAGTGGAACCTATGAGAGCTGGAACTCAACCGGACTGCCTTGTTTTTCTGGGTATCGCTAGTTTTCTGCCTTTGACAGACCACTTTTTATTGCTCTGTTAGTGGAAAATATTTGAGTCTTCCTTTTCTGACAGGTTTCCATTTCATACAAGCTCAAGGTCTTGCAGATTTTATTGTGTAATGAAACATTTGAATCCGTTACAAATGATTGTCTTTAATCTTTCATAACTAATTATTATTTTATAAAGAAAGATAACTTTATGTTAATTAATTAATTTCAGCCTGTTAATTGCCAAAGATCACTCATGACAGTTTTTTAAAGCAGTTCTTAACAGAACGCAGTTTTTGGTAAGGAAATGAAGATGAAAAGTGACCAGGAAGTTACTGAGGGATTTTCATTAGTTTTGTAAAATGGTACGTTAATTTAGCTAAAGCAGAGTCTACGAAGTGAGGTTTATGAAGGCTGTAAACACTGGAGTATTTTCCTTGGAAATGTGTTTTAAAGATGAGGAAGCTGACCTTTATATCTGTCTGTGCATGAGTCCCCTACTTTCTTTGATGATCAGGACATAAGAAAAAAGCAAGTGAAGAACATGTTAAATGTTATTTTTTGAGCATTTCTGAAGTATGTTCATATGTTGCAAAATAATCCTTCCTTGGTTTGCGGTTTCTTGGGCAAAATGCCAAAAGAGAATATGTGTGCCATGTGCTTTGTCATCATCAATTTTAGATTAAATCCCCCAAATTTAGCTTGAGTCCTTATTGATTTAACTTGCAACTTTCGATTCTTGATTTCTGGACTAGCTGCTGTCTTATTTTGTGAGTGAACTTAAGACCACCTTTAGATAGAATGAGAAAGTTATGGGGCTCCTGTGGTCACTGGCCTTGTAACAGCTAGGTTGGACTTGGTTGTTAATGTTTTAGGCTTTTGTTAACTATCTCTGTGAAGAAATAGTTAAAGTGCTTGCCTCGGGAAAAAAATCAAACGCAGAAATAGAAATTAGCATTCAACCTGCAATGTATTGTCTACTAGTCTAGTCTCCTCATTAAACTTTTATTTGATGCTCTATTTTATTTTTTAAATATACTTTTTGACTTGATTTATATAAATTTGGAATATTGAATGCATAGTTTAGAGATTACTGTCATCTCCACCAAACTCCAAGGGTAAGTTATTAGAGGAAACTTCTGTAGTAGGAGGCATGAGGTTGAGGAATATAAACTTTATTGGAAAAAATGAGGTTAAGAGGGAATGAGAAAAAACATTAATAAATGTTAAAAAAAACTTCTCTTTCTCCCACCTTTTAATTTTGATTAAGTTTTCAAATTGCAGAAGAGTTGAAATAAAAAAAAAAAGCACTCATGATCTTCATCTAGGTCAATCAATTTTTAGCATTCTGTCATTGTATACATACATACATATATTTTCTCAGCTATTTAAAAGTGAGTTGTAGAGGTCTCCGGCAAGATGGCGGTCTAGGCAGAAGCACCACGCCGTCCCTCCACAACAAAGATCCGAAAAACTAAGCCAAACAGAGAATCAACAATCCTGAAACCCTAGATTATCAAATG
>NW_004443992.1:3732089-3784063 GCF_000243295.1 Trichechus manatus latirostris | reverse complement strand
CAAAAAAAAAAAAAAAGTTGAGTATTTAGAGGGTTAAAATGTTGTGGGGTTGTTAACCAATGTCATAAAACAGCATGTGTACTGTTACATGAGAAACTATCTGTTCTGTAAGCCTTCACCTGAAGTACAATAAAATATTAAAAAAAAAAAAAAAAGTGAGTTGTAGATACCACGACATATCACCTGTCTTGGTTATCTAGTTCTGCTATAACAGAAATACCACAAGTCGATGGTTTTAACAAAGAGAAATTTATTCTCTCAAATCTAGTAGCCTAGAAGTCCAAATTCAGGGCATCAGCTCCAGGAGAAAACTTTCTCTGTCTGTTGGCCCTGGAGGAAGGTCCTTATCATCAGTCTTCTCCTGGACTAGGAGCTTCTCTGTGCAGGAACCTTGGGTCCAGAGGATGTGTGCTCCTACCACTGCTTTCTTGGTGATATGAAGTCCCCATGTCTCTGCTCACTTCTCTCTTTTGTATCTCAATCTAAAACACAATCTAATCTTGTAGATTGAGTCCCACCTCATTAACATAACTACCCCTAATCCCATCTCATTAACATCATAGAGATAGGATTTACAACGCATAGGAAAATCACATCAGAGGACAAAAGGGTGGGCAGTCACACAATACTGGGAATCATGGCCTAGCCAAGTTGACAGATATTTTGTGGGGGGCACAATTCAATCCATGACATCACCCCTGAATACTTCCATATTTCTTAAGAATAAGGATATTCTTCTACCACTCCCAATATTATTGTTGTTATTGCTGTTGAACCTAAGAAAATTAATCATAATTCCATAATATCATCTCATGTACATTCAGATTATCCCACAATCTTTGTTTTTTTAATGATCCAAAACACAGTACTGTTTCATGCATTGCATTTGATTGTTATATCTTTTTAGTTTCTTTTAATCTAGAATAATCCCCTCCACCTTTAGTTTTGTTTTGTTTTATGACATTGACTGGAAGAGTTCAGACAAGTTGTAGAATGTTCCACATTCTGGATTTGTCTGCTGTTTCCTGGTTTTTAGATTCAGGTTAAGCAGTTTTGGCAAGAAAAAAGACATTAGAGGTGATACCACTTACTGCATCACATCAGGAGGCATATGCCTGATTATCCCGCTATTGGTGATGGTGGAGTGGGGTTACTTGGATAAGTGGTGACCACCGTATCTCTCCCATATAAAAGTACATTTTTCCTTTTGTAATTAGTAGGTAATCTGTGGATAGTGCTTGAGATCATGTGAATATCTTGTTCCCTAATAATCTTTTCTCATGTTCTTTTGGCACTCATTAGTGATTCTTGCCTGAATCTGTTATTACTTTGGAGATTGCAAAGGGATTATTTTCTAATTCTATCATATCTTCTTCATTATAGTCTTAGGCTGGGTTTTCTAGAGAAGCGAAACCAGTGAAGCGTATGTGTTTGTGTGTGTGTGTGTACAGAGAGAGAGAGATTTATCTCAAGAAAATGGCTCGCATGGTTGTAGAGGCTGGCAAGTACCAAGTCTGTGGGTCAGGCATCAGGCTGGAGGCTTTTTCTGACTCATGTAGATGCAGGGGCTGACAAACCAAAGATTGGCAGATCAGACAACAGGCTGCTGGCTCACTGGCTGCAGAGTCCAACGAATCCCAATATTGGCAGGCAGTACGGCAGGCCGCTGGCTCAGGACCCAAGACCTGGAGGTCAGATGGTGACAAGCTGGATGCAGGATCCAGAGCAAGCAAAAGCCAGTGAGCTTTGCCAGAACATCCATATATATTGGATGCAGGCCACACCCCTGAGGAAACTCCCGTTGCAGCTGATTGGCTGATCATATCGTGGAGGTGATTATATCATATCACAAAATGGAGGATAGCTACATCATTACATAATTGCCAAACTACATTATGATATAACTGCCAAACTATATCATTACATAACTGCCAAATACATCATCATATAACTACCAAACCACTGAGAATCATGGCCCAGCCAAGTTGACACATAACCTTAACCATCATAGTTATCCAAGAAGAACTTCCCTCCCCTCTTCATTACTGTGAATTCATATTTTATTCATTGTTTTTTCATTATCAATATTATACTTTTGGATGCACAAATGGGCCTAAATCTGGCCAGTGAGTTCCCTTTTAAGCTAGCTTCTATGTCCTTTGGACATGATGCCTGTAGTCTTTGAGTATTTCCTTGCTTTCAGGAATGAATATATATTATGTGACTAAGGGGCAGTTGTACTCTGTCCTATAAGGTCACTATGGGTCAGAATCGACTTGCTGTCAGAGGATTTTTTTTTTTTTTTAAGGCATATTTATTTTATAATAAAGTAAGTAAAGATACCTTAGAAAGCTTTCAGAATTAAATTAATCTGCTTCTGTCATCAATTTTTTGACAGTAGTTTCTCCCTTTCCTGTAGCTTCAGTGACATGTGCATAACTTGACCTATTGAAGATGATGAGCATATCAAGAGGCCAGTTTTTGGTGAGTTTCTCAAAGTTGGTCCTATTCTGATTTATGATTCAGAATAAAAAACACTCCTGACTGCGGCCCCCTGGGACCTCTGTGGTCCTAGAAATGCAGAATATTATCGATTCTTAAGATGGAAGAAAAGCTTTGGAATAGTTCTTCTTACATTTATCTCTTCTCTGTCCCTCTCTTCTCTCATTCACTTTGGAAATACAGTGGGTAGGCCTGTGTGTACTGGTGCTAATTTTCCATTATCTTCCTGAAATTTTAATTGGAAAAACCTCTATTTCTTCTCTGCTGCCCACTTTACCTCCTTTTTCTATTCCCAGCCTCTCTTTAGGCATTTAAGTACCAAAATTGCTAACGAAAACAGTTTAAGTAAATAAATAACCCATGCAGGGAAAATGCTGTTAAGTTTTAGCTACTGGGACCTTATTAAGGGCACTTGCTACAAAGTATACTGAATTGAACCCCTGTTTTATAAACTTCCAATATAACTGATTTTACTTCTGTATAGCTTTAAAGTACCTGCAAGAATTTCAGTAAACATCAGTTACGTTGTTTTTTAATTTGCTTGGAGGTTGGGAGAATAGGAAAGAGGAGTTGTGAAAGTTTTTCTTACTAAACTGACATTCTTCCATTAATTAGTAGGCTTTGGATATTGTGTGTAACCACTTGTGAATCTAACCTGTTGTCATCCAGTCGATTCCAACTCATAGTGACCCTATAGGACAGAGTAGAACTGCCCCATATGGCTTCCAAGTCTGTAAATCTTTATAGAAGCAGACTGCCACATCTTCCTCCTGGTTAGCAGCCGAGAGCTTAACCAAGTACCACCAGAGCTCTTTACTTGTGAATCTACTCAGCATATTATTATTTAGGTTGAATTTCTTCATTCTTGGCCACAGCAGTGTTATAAGAGACTCAAATACCTTGCTGAAATCTAGATGTGGTGTCTAAAGCATTGTCATAATCCACCATTCTCATATCCCTGTCAAAAGGGGAATAAAGTGTTTGGCATAGCTTATTCTTAGTGAAACCATGCTGTTTTGTAGTGAATGCCTTTTTAAAATTTTCCCTAAGTTCTCACAAACCACTTATTCAGTGATCCATTTCAGAGTTTTATAGGGCAGGTAATCAAGCTCTGATTTTCAGAATCTACCCTTCCTCCTAACCTTTTCTATCATCTGTCCTTTTTCTGCAGCTATATCTTAGCTATGCTTCTGGGTAAGGCAAAACTCTGATCAAGAGGTCATTGTATGGACCACTTTTATGGGAAAAGTATTCATGAGGATCCCTCCAAGAAAATGTCTGTATACTCCATTTTGAGAAAAACTGACTTAGGGAACTAATTTTCTGGAAGTGCCTGGCCTGTTAGCGATTTTTGCAAAAAGAAAGTCTTGTCATTGACTTGGTAAAATATAATTTTTTTTAATTAAAAAAAATGAACACAATAAAAATTACTGTACAACTGTTTCCAAAGGCCCCTGGGTGGTGCAAACGTATTGCTCTGGGCTGGTAACCAAAAGGTTGGTCGTTAGAACCTATATAGCGTCACCATGGAAGAAACAGGCCTGGCGATCTGCTTCCGTGTAGTAGATTACAGCCAAGAAAACTGTGGAGCAGTTCTACTCTGTAACACATGGGTCTCCGAAGGCACAAATCAAAAACAAAATCAATAACAAAACTCAGGTTTCCTGGGGTAGGGGGCACAGGCATCTGAGGATCTCAATTAAGGAACAGTGGCTTTGCTACTAAGGGATGTTTCCTGTAGCATCAGCAATACCTGGGTGCTTGTTAGTGATGCAGATCTTAGGCCTCTCTGCAGCTCAGCTGAGTCAGGATCTGCAGTTTAACCCTATCTCCAGGTGATTCGTATATACATTAAGATTTGAGAGCTCTGGAAATCATTTTTGTGAGACTGTCCCTCACTGCTGGTTGGGTGGTAAAACCTCATCTTATGAAGATACTAAATGGCATACATCTTAGTTATCTAGTGCTGCTGTATCAGAAATACCGCAAGTGGATGGCTTTAATGAAGAGAAATTTATTCTCTTACAGCCTAGTAGGCTGCAAGTCCAAATTCAGGGCGTCATCTCCAGGGGAAGGCTTTCTCTCTCTCTTGGCTCTGGAGGAAGGTCCTTGTCATCAGTTTTCCCCTGGACTAGGAGCTTCTCCATGCAGGAATCCCAAGTCCAAAGGACGCGCTCTGCTCCCGCCACTGCCTTCTTGGTGTTATGAGGTCCCCATGTCTCTCTGCTCGCTTTTCTCTTTTATATCTCCAAAGAATTTGGCTTAAGACACAATCTAATTTTGTAGATTGAATACTACCTCATTAACATAACTTCCACCATTCCCATCTCATTAACATCATAGAGATAGAGTTTATAACACCTAGGAAAATCACATCAGATAACAAAATGGTGGACAATCACACAGTACTGGGAATCATGGCCTAGCCAAATTGATATGCATATTTTTGGGGGACACAATTCAATCCATAACAGCACATTTAGGAAAATCCTAGGAAACCCTGGTGGCATTTTGGTTAAGTGCTACGGCTGCTAACCAAAGGATCCGCAGTTTGAATCCCGCAGGTGCTCCTTGGAAACTCTATGGGGCAGCTGTACTCTGTCCTATAGGGTCAGTATGAGTTGGAATTGACTCGACGGCAACGGGTTTTGGTTTTCTCAGAGTGGAAGGATTTTCAGATGTTTATTGTAAACTGTTGGCTCAATATAGTTGTTAGATATTGACCCTCCCGTATTGATCCTCCTGGAAAATTTAAGTAGATGTTTCCCAAAATACCAAGATTACTGTTTAAAAAAGTGAGACATTTTACTAGTCGTAGGCAATGTGTTCAAAACCTTTCCTCCCTTTTCAACTATATATTCTTTGCATTGTAATACCAGATGGTTAAATTTTTGAGGTTATGCTTCAACGTGAAAGGAAAAACTGTATGAACAAAGGCTTCAGTGGTGGCTGTGCCTCTGTTGTTTGCATCCTAACTTTGTTGGGGCTCCCTAAGCACAGGGAGCCCTGGTGGCACAGTGGCTAAAGCACTCAGCTGCTAACCGAAAGGTTGGCAGTTTGAACCCACCAGTTGCTTTGGAGACAAAGATGTAGCAGTCAGCTTCCGTAAAGATTACAGCCTAGGAAACCCTAGTGGGCAGTTCTGCTCTGTCACATGGGGTCACTATGAGTCAGAATCGACTTGATGGCAATATTTTTTTCTTTAAGCACGGTAGGATGGCTTCTTTTGATCCATGACACAGTAGGGTTGAGACTGAGGTGCTGATTTACTGTGTAACCCTGTGAGTAAATGTGCTAAATAATTTTTTTCCAGGTTTTTTCATGCCTGCCCAGCTAAACTCTAGATGCTAATAACTTACTTTAGCCCAGCATTGGCTTCAATAATGTTAATGCAACTTGATACAGATCAGATTTTCCTAACTTTCTAGATGTTTCACTTGTATCTGGGGTGATGATAAAGGAGTTTAATCCTCTTTCCCCATCTGAGACTCCCTGACATTCCCAGATATTTCTCAGGGTGGGACAGATGTGGCACTGATAGGCTAATGGATATGCACCAGTTGAAGGAAATACCAGACTGCAGATATATCATACTGGCTCACTCAGTTGTGTGGATCCAGTGGGAACTATTGGTGTGATGAGCTGACAGAGGTCAGCAGTATTGTGTAGCAAAAAGAGCACTAGATTTGGAATTAGCTAGATGTGGGTTTGAATCTCAACCTCTCCTGCTTATTAGTTTTGTGATCTTGTAGTTAGTGGTTCATTGGTAGAATTCTTGCCTTCCATGCGGGAGACCTGGGTTCAGTTCCTGGCCAATGCACCTCATATGCAGCCATCACCTGTCAGTGGAGGCTTGTGTGTTGCTGTGATACTGAACAGGTTTCAGAGGAGCTTCCAGACTAAGATGGACTAGGAAGAAAGGCCTGGTGATCTGCTTCTGAAAATCAGCCAGCGAAAACCCTGTGAATCGCATCGGTCCGATCTGCAACCCATCATGGGGGTGATGCAGGACTGCGCAGCGTTCGTTTTGTGCGTGGGATCACCATGAGTTGATGGGGTGGGAGAAGCGACTTGACGGCAGCTAACAACAACAGCAGTTATTTAATCTTTGATTTTCAAATTCCATAATTGTAAAAGTAGGGATAATTAATACTGCCTAGGGTTGTTGTGAGGTTTTAATGTGAAGTTATTAAGAGCCTAGTACAATGCCTGGTGTAGAGTAGGTGCCCAGTGAATGATAATTGCTATCCTCCCTCTTCCCCACATAAGCAGTCCAGAAACTACACACTACTATATAAATTTGCTATATTAAATAATTTTTTACTGTTTTTTTGCATGCCTGCCAACTAAACTGAGTGGGAATTTAAATAACTTCTGATGGTTTTGCGCATTAAATATATTTCCAGGTGATTCTTTGCCAGGCAAGCAGCCTCACTGTTACTGCCACTATGGACTGTGGCAGACATTGGCCTTCAAAGGCACAGTGCTTTCAACCTGGCAGATTCATCAGCTGGATTATAGCCAGCAGGGACTACATGTCCAGAAAGCTGAGATTATTCCATCCTACACAGTGGATATGCCAACATGTCAGCCACACTCAGGAAAAAGCGAGTGTATGTGTAAAGCAATAACATTAACGTGGTGAGAAGGGTTTTGGTGAATTAATCATGTAAAATGGTTGCAGTATGTGGAATTCTTTTTTTTTTTAGAGGAAGGCTGTGAAACACAATCTTTTAGTTTCAAAAAAGTATGCTTGTATAGTACTTAAAGAAAAGCATCGCCTGGAAAGACAGTTTCTCTTTACAAATTGGGAAGGGTATAGCTTTTGATGCAAGGATCTGTAGCCAAATTTAGAACTTTGCTTACTATGGGAAACTGGGAGGTATGACACCAAAACCAAACCAAAGCAAACCTGTTGCCGTCGAGTTGATTCTGACTCATAGCAACCCTATAGGACAGAGTAGAACTGCCCCATAGAGTTTCCAAGGAACAGCTGGTGGATTCAAACTGCCGACCTTTTGGTTAGCAACCAAGCTCTTAATCACTGAGCCACCAGGGCTTAATTTATCAGTGTTTTAACTGCAAATATTTGATTATAGTTCCCGTCCTTTCTTTTCCTGCCTGAAAATAAACCCGTGGCCCAGAGCTTAGAAGCTCAGACTTTAGGAATAGATGCAGTGCCTGGATTGTTTTTAACTTTAAGGGCTTGCTGTTTGGAAAATGTTAGAAAAATAACTTTAATTAAATTTAAGAAATTTACTGGTGAAGAATATTTTCTTGTTTAAATAACATTTATTCTTCTGTAAAATGGGGATAATATTAGTACCTATTATACCTACTACACAGAATTAGTACCTACCTCATTAGATTAAATGAGGTAATATATATAAAGTGCTTAGGCTAGTGCTTGGCACAGAGTAAGCACAGTTTATAGTAATAGTGTTAGTTATAATTAGCTTTTTGTTATTAGTGTATCTGTGATTACAAAAGTAAAAATGTTCGTTGTGGAAAATGTAAAATAATAAGGTAAAGAAAATAAAAATCACCATAGACTCTCCACCTAATGATAACTGATGTTAATGTGAACTGATGTTAATAATACTTTAATATTTTAACTGATGTTAATAAAGTTAGTGTATTAACTTCCCAGTCTTCTTTTTATGTCTCCATATACCTGTACGTTTTATATGCCCAAGCCCATTGCCATTGAGTTGATTCCGACTCAGAGAGACCCTATAGAGCAGAGTAGAACTACCCCATAGGGTTTCTAAAGCTGTATTTTTTATGGAAGCAGACTGCCACATCTTTCTCCTGCGTTCTGGCTGGTGGGTTCGAACTGCCAACCTATTGGTTAGCAGCCAAGTGCTTAACCATTGTGCCACCAGGGCTTCTTATGTTTTATATAAGAACATCAAAATTATACTGTTTTGAAACCTTTTATCATTTAATATATTAGTAGTATTTTCCCATTTCATTGAATATTCTTCTTTCACGCTATCTTAATGGTATTTTATCTTATGAATCTCCTAAAATTTGTTTCCTCTATTGTTAGATATTTATATTGTTTTCAGCCTTTCATTATTTATAAATAATTCTCCAGTGACTATCTATTTTTCTTTGGGCTGAGTTCCTAGAAGAGAAATTGCTGGGTTAAAGGGTATATATACTTTTGTACATATTGCAAAACTGCCCTCCAGGTAAGTTCTGCAAATTTATATTCCCACCTGGAATATAGGAAATTTTGTACTCACTTCTTCTAATACTGGGTATTATAATTTTAAAAAATAGTTAACTTGAAAGGTAAATATATATTATTTTTATACAAAAATTTTCTTTGTTTTATAATGATACTAGTTTTTTTCATGTTTAGAATCAATTATTCTTTTGGGACTGCTTATCTATGTCTTTTGCACATTTTGTTGGGATTATTTATCTTTTTCTTACTGATTTATAAAAAGTTATTTTTTAAGGCTATCAACTCTTGGTCAGAGGTATTGAAAATATTTGCTCCAGTTTTCAATTTGTCTTTTGAGTTTCTTCATAATATTCTTCAGAGAATATTTTCATTCTTCAATAGCCAAATAGATCAATTTTTCTTTTTGGTTTCTGACTGTGCATTATGCTTAGGATATCTGTCTCCTTTCCAGGATATACAGTCATCTGTGTTTTAGTTTACTTCTTCATTCACATACTTTAATTGCGCAGATATTTATTTAGTGTCTTTTATTTGGGGGCCATTGTGCTAAATCAGTTGTGAAACAAAAAGGAACAATTCTTACCTTTTTGGCGTTTCAGTCTAATAGAAAAGGTAGACCTAAATCAGCCACCTCTCTGCCAGTGAAGGCTTGCTTGTTGCTGTGATGCTTAATAGGTTTCAGCAGAGCTTCCAGACTGAGACAGACTAGCAAGAAAGGTCTGGTGATCTACCTCCGAAAATCAGCCAATGAAAACTCTGTGGATCACAATGAGCATTGTTTTACCCCATTGTACGTGGGGTCGCTATGAAATGGGGACCAACTCGATGGCAGCCAACAACAACAACAAATTTTTTCTAAATTTGCACAAATAAATTAAAACTGGGGTGTTATGAAAGAGAGGTACACAGATATATACAAATGCTTAATGAGGGTAACTGACTGATCAGGGAGGTCCAGGAAGGCTTCTCTGAGGAAGTGACCTTGAATTAAACCCCGAAGGAAGATTGTACTTAAGTCAGATAAAGAGGCTGTGGAGGGATGGTGTTTCAGGCCGTGGCAGAGGACCTGTTGCTGAAGCATAGGGATCTAGATGATGGATGATTACAGCCAGGTGAGGCTGAAGAGGAGTTTAAAGCCAGACTATGTAGGGACTTGTAGGTCCTGCTGTGGATTTTGATCTTTTATTGTAAGAGCAATGGAAAGCCACTAATGGAATTTAAGCAGGATGTTTAAAGGAGTGACATGATGATTTTTTTTGTTTGTTTAAATTTAACTGTTTAATTATTGTGGAATTTATTTTGATGGGGCCTATCAGTTTTCTTTCCAAATAGTTGATCACCGTCCTTGCACTTTTTATTGAGTAACCTTTCCTTTTCCCATTGATCTGAAGTGCATGCTTATCAAATAGTGAATTTTTATATATAACTTGTGTCTTTTATGCAGTAAGATGTTGTGATAGGACCCATGCTTGTTTTTTTCTTCTTTAGTCTTAAATGAGGGTAAATCTGTTCATTCTTGATGTATACCACACTTATTCTTGGTGACCTTGTAGGATTTTACAACACCTCTTAGGCCTTTTAAGCTGGAGGGCTGAGTGCTGTGCACAGCCCCGAGCCAGCTCTGTGTTACTGTGGTGTTTACTGACTGTGAATCTGATCTGTTGTCCAAAACAGGACTTTTCTTGTTCCTCGGCGTGGTTATCTATTTATGAGGATGATCTGAACACGTTACAAGTAATTTCCAAGCCAGCAATTTTGCAAACCACAGAACCCACTGCTAACATTGTTCCTCTAAGCTAAACTTCTCCCACAGTTAACTTCATATTTTTTGCATTGAGGTGCCTCCAGTCATACTGCATGCTGCAATGTATAATTGGTGCAAATTACAGTGGAATTGCTGCAAGAAGAAAGGTATATGTGACGTAAGAGGACAATTTCCCAGCAGCCCTAGAAAGCAGCCTGAGGCAGTAGTTTGCTTTCCTTTGTATGCAAAGCCTAGATATTGGGAGGTGAGACGCGTGTTATTACTGTTGAGTCAGCTCCAACTCGTAGCATCCCCATGTACAACAGAAGAAAACTTTGCCCAGTTCTGCACCATCTTCATAATCGTTGGTATGCTTTAGTCCATTGTTGTGACCTCTTAGCTGACTTCCCCCTCCCTCTTTTATTTAGGTCTTGGGGTTTCAAATCAACTTCAACTGGCAGATGTTTCTCCAGGTTCTTGATAGATCATTGAGTCATTTGTCCAAAACTGTGAAGAGTCACTGAGAAGGGACAAACTAGTAAGCATAAATCAGGAGTTGCTTGTTTTCTGCCACTGTAGTTAAGAAATCCTTTTTAAATGCTGCTTTCCCCCACCTTCTCACCTCCAATTCTTAAATGTCTGGGAGACACCCTCCTTGATGAACAACTCCTTGGCTTTCTAGATAGTTGAGACTGGATTGTTTTGTTTGAGTGAGATGTCAAGGTTACAGACTGAAGAATTTTTTATTGCTTACATGGAAATGATACTTTATCATATACATGTATTCTCTGGGGCTTTTTATGGATTGGATGTTATTAATGGCTCAAGTTAAGGGTGTCTTTGATTAAAAGCTCGTATAGTATGTGGGACATCAATTTGATTAAACATAAAGCTCTATAAGAAGCAGCCTTTTGGTCTAGTGAATCATCCGCCTGAAGGTTTCTCCAGACAGTTGTTTTTCAAATCAGAGTTTAAATGCGTATGTCTCCTAGACCAACAATTTGCTGTGATTTTCAAGTGTGTTTCCTTGGTCACTGCTTCATCCTGCTAAGGAGCCTGATGGCAGTCAGGCAGTGCCTGGAGGTATAATTTTATTGACAGGGATAGTGCAAGTATGTATTACCGTTTATAATGCTGTATTTACTTGTTTACTTGTTTGTTGTCTGTCTCCTCCATAGTCTCTAAGCAATGGCCATCTCCACTGTGTACCCAGAGCCTAGTGCAGTATCTAGCGTGTGATAGGTGCTTTATATATATTTGCTGAATAAACTCAAAAGAGTCCCAGTACCTGCAGGTAATAGGGAAGTGGGAAGTTATAGCTTTTTTTTTACTTTTGTTACTAACCTGAAACTTAGATTAGCTGAGTTCCAAAACCTCTTCCAGGTGTCGTAGAATTATGTAGGTAATCCATACTCTTGGGCAGAATTTGAGTAAAATGGTGTTTCTGGAAAAGGACCATTGTTTGTATGTGAACTATATTATCTCATGACTGGCAACAGTTGTTAGCTTGCACCTCAATTGAATTTGATCCCTAGAAAGCAGTTATAGTGAAAACATAAAAGCATGTGAGAAAGGATGGGATTTTCTTCCCTTTGGTCCTGTCACACTCAGCCTTTCTGGGGCTTTGGGGTACAACCATCTCTCTCCGGGGCCTTAAACAGGCTAGTTAATGTAAACAGTTCTGGGTTGGTAGAATGGAGATTTGCGGACTTCTTTGCATTCTAGGGTTATGCTAGGAGGGTCCTAGAGACTTCAGTCTGAGACTGGATCTGAAAGTTCGTTTCTCTTGCTTCTCTGGAGAGGAAGGCTTCATCTCCTCACTAAGTCCTGACCTGCTCCACTGAAGGAAAATTCAGTCAAAACAAATTATGGAGACTCTGGGTCAGAAGATAGAGAGGGAGTCAGGGACGCTAACAGAGGAGTTGAGACACTTAAGGGACCATAAGGAAGAGGGAGAGAAGAAAGATTTCCTTGCATCTCTAAAAATGATCTTGATAGGAACTGAGCTGGGGATTTAGGGAACACTAAGAGAATTCTTTGGTAATGTCCTCTGCCCTGTGTGCTTCATGTCTTAATAACTTCTCTGCTAATGGACTGTGCCTTCTATTTTCTGAAGTTGGAGGCTAGGTCATCTACTGTAATTGAGACTGATAGAGGCTGTCTGGAAATTTTGAGGAGAGTGGAGAAGCAAGAAATGTTGTCATGGAAGTGGACCAGAGAATTGCATAGGAAAAATGTAGTAGGATTTCCAGGCAGCTGAGGGCCTAAGGGTTACTTTGTTTGGAGAATGTAAATGTGTTCTAGTACAAGTCTTGTTGGTCAGCATCGCATCCTCCTTGTTGCCTCTGACCACTGCTCCAGTCTGTTTTATGCTTTAAATATCTCTCCCTGGTACTCTCAGGTCAAGTTGGTCATACCTTTATCATAATCCTTATCACTTTGGACTGAAATACTAGTTTCTCACATAACTCTCCTCAAGGACAGAGCAAGCCTCGCTCCCTTTTTATCTGTAGGACCTACTGCTGTGCCATCTCATATTAGGCTCTGAGAATGTTTGAATTAACCGAGATAGGGAAGAGAAGGGTGAGGTGTAATTCAGGATGGTGTATTGTCGAGGAGTGTTAAGAAAGAGTGATGGTCAATGATAAGGAATTCTAGGAAAAGAAAATTAAGAGTGAAAACTGAGATTTATTGAATATGGCATGAAGGAAGTCACTGATGACCCTGAAGAAGACAGTTTCAGGCAAGATTTGGATTTTCAAGTAAGATTGCAGAGGTTTATGGAATGAATGCATGACTGAAATTCTGTTTCCTCAAAATTTAGTATAATTTTCAATTCACATTGATTCTCTTCCAAAGCAGGGAGTTTTCATTGTACTTCTGAGTTTAAAAGAAATTTACACTCATATTCGACCATTTAAACAAAGTTACCAAATACCATATTTAGATGATTTGTTATGTTGTTGTTGTTAGGTGCTGTGGAGTTGATTCTAACTCATGACAACCCTATGTACAACAGAAGGAAACACTGCCTGGTCCTGCACCACCCTCACAATCAGTGTTATGCTTAAGCCCGTTGTTGAAGCCACCGTGTCAATCCATCTCGTTGAGGCTCTTCCTCTTTTTTGCTGACCCTCTACTTTGCCAAGCATGATGTTCTTCTCCAGGGACTGGTCCCTCCTGATAACATGTCCAAACTACCTGAGACAAAGTCTTGCCATCCTTGCCTCTAAGGACCATTATGGCTGTGCTTCTTCCCAGACAGACTTGTTTGTTCTTTTGGCAGTCCATTGAATATTCTTCGCCAACACCGTAATTCAAAGGCGTCAGTTCTTCGGTTTTCCTTATTCATTGTACAGCTTTTGCATGCATATGGGGCGGTTGAAAACACCATGGCTTGGGTCAGGCGCACCTTAGTCCTCAAAGTGGCATCTTTGCTTTTGGACACTTTAAAGAAGTCTTTTGCAGCAGATTTAACCAATGCAATATGTCATTTGATTTCCCGACTGCTGCTTCCATCGGTGTTGATTGTGGATCCAAGTAAAATGAAATCCTTGACAGCTTCAGTCTTGTCCATTTATCATGGTGTTGCTTATTGGTCCAGCTGGATCAATTTAAATGACTAGAAACTGTATAGTACTGCAGAGATGTGAATTTTACTTTATCTAATATATGTGGGGAAAAATTACACATATATAAAGAAGCATATTAAATCCAAGCATTTGTGTGTTTTGAGTTATCATCTGGAATAGAGTTTTAGCAGTAAACAGAAGCCATCTTTTGCGAGATAGTATCTATAAATATTAGTCTTTCCACTTCCTAGAGTTTGGAGTTATTCAAAATAGTTGTGTTTTCTATAAAGTGTCACTTTTCAACAGTAGCTTGATATTTTGGTCTTTTAAGGTCTCATACAAATGTTTGTAAAAAATAGTAGAGTCTATTTACTGTATTTTTCCCCTTTAGCTTCCCTTCCACCTCTGTCCTTGGCTATAAGAGTTATTGTGTTTGTTCCTAATAAAACGAGGTGGGTGTGTCTCTTAGCTGTTTTCATTGTGAGACTTTTTTTTTTTTGGTTCCTGAGGTATTGCATTTTTTGGTTCCTTCTTAACTTATTCAGCCGATGCAGCTGTTTACGTGGTCTGTTGTGATGGAGATGAGAACATTTGGACTTCATTTAATTTCCTAGTTGTACTTGGAGACAATGAATGGAATTTTTATTAGGCAAAAAGACAAACACTTAGATATCATCCTAATTTGATGTTTGAATGTGTAGCACAGTCTTGCCTCCGTGGCACAAAAAAGCATAAATTAAAGACCTTTATTGATGTTATTAGAAATTCTTTTTAGTCATTAATCTTCTTGGGTGTGTAACTAAGGTTCTTTTAGCATCTTGTTAAAGTTGACTGTATTTGGTCTTAGGCTGTGACAAATTGCCAAGGCAGAAGATAAGAACTGAATGTTTTCATTGATTAAGCATACATTTTCCCAAAAAAGTTTGTTTAAATAGATGCCTAACAAATTATACCATATTCTTACAATGGAATTCTATTTTGCTATTAAAAATGATTCTGTAGAGAAAACTTTATTGCCACGAGATGGTCTCTACAATATGTTTTTAAGGCAATAAAGCTAGTCACAAAATGTTATTTATATCATGATCTCTTTTTTCTACCTATTTTTGTATCTATTTACCTGCGTATATGTACATATGAGTAAAAAAGAAAGATTTGGAAGGACATATGCCAAAATGTTGCCAGTGGTTATCTCTGGATGTTAGAAATAGGGGTGATTTTCTTTTTTTCCTAGTAACATTTATAGAGACTAAAAATTAATAATAATGCTGAAAAGAAATGCTATTTTCTTAAAGACTTTCAATTAAAATTGATAATTTTTTAATCCCTTCTTTGCTTAGCCCCTTTCTGCTTCATAGGGATGCCATATTTTTATATAAATAATGTGCACCTTCTACGTTTGTTTGCCAACTGTGCCCTCCCCCAGAAAAGTCCTAAGTGCTGCTATGCCAATTTTTTTTACATGTTGCTGTAAAAAAAATTAGCATAGCATGCTTATGAAAGTACCTGGGGGTGGGGAGGTGGCATGGTTGGCAAACAAACGTAGAAGCTGTGCGTTATTTGTGTAAAAATATGGTACACCCGGAGGGATAAACACCTTCCCAACTGGGATTCATTTTGTAGGGAAGTCACATCCCTGTTAGAACTCGCACTTTAGTTGGATCAGAGAATAAAACTAAGCGTCAGGACCAAGAAGTGAAATTAGGATGGAGGATTAGGATCCAAGATACGGGCTAAAATCAGAATCAAAGCTTCGAATACTGAGCCAAAGATAAAAGTCAGTCTACCTCAGTACATTCAGTGCGTTAATCAGTAAATGAGTTAACCAAACTAGTGCCTGAGATTGCAAACTGAAATACAATTCAGAAAGGTAAGCAAGAAGGCAGTTTCAGAATACTGAGACTGTTCGGCTAAGCAAATCTCATATTAAATTGACAAAGGAGCAAAACCCAACAAGAATTAGGCAAGTCTCCAAAGTCAGCATAGCTCATCCATTTACATTGTTGTCTTACCTTTAACGTCCTCTGCTCATCAGTGAAGCCTGTCAAGCAACCAAAAAAGCAAACTAGTTGCTATCGAGTCGCTTCCAACCCCCCGAATGTGTCCGAGTAGAACTGTGCTCTATAGGGTTTTCAGTGGCTTTGACCTTTTGGAAGTAGATTGCCAGAACTCTTCCAAGGTGCTTCTCGGTGGACTCAAACCACCAACCTTTCAGTGAGTAGCCAAGCATTTAACCTTTACCTTGTGATTCACATACCTCTTGAGAAGTGGCCCATGGATCAGATCAACCTATAGTATTATAGCACTGCCTGAAACATACCAGGTGATAGTCTATTGGTAAATACGCTTTGACTATCATTTCTTTTTCAGATTTTCCAGGGAAAATGTCTGTGAAGGAAACATGAAGAAAATTGCTCATATTGTAATCTGTCTACATAGATAGAAGCTTTCAACCAAAGAATGATTTTTGGAAGGGGGAAAAGCTACTAAAAGTAAGTTTTAGAGTAGTTTCAGTGTATAGATACAACTTTGATGTAGACATTGAAGGATGTGTGGGCGGGTGAGACTGGTAAGTATCTGAGGAAATGTAGTTTTGACCAGCTAAATTGGATTTAGGTTAAGGGAATATTCTTTGAAAACCATTTAAAAATGCAAACATGTGGATGAATCTTACAGACATGCTGAGCGAAAAAAGACCCTCCAATGATATATTACAGTGTAATTCCACTCACGTGGAGTCGGAATCTACTTGACGGCAATGAATTTGGTTTGGTTTTGGCAGTTCAAAAACGTGCAAAACCAGACTATATTGTTTAGGGATGCAGTCAGAAGTGGTATAACTATGAAGCAGGAGAAAGATGTGGTAGTCTGCTCCCATAAAGATTACAGCTTTGGAAACCCTATAAGGCAGGTCTGTTCTGTCCTACAGGGTCACTATGAGTTGGGTATAACTACGAAGGACAGCAAGGAAGTGATTTTCCTGAAAGTCAAGCTAGTGATACCTCCTTGGGAAGGGAAGGATTTGTGATCACAGAGGGGCATGCAGTGGCATGCAGGGCTCATTTTAACTGTATATTTATATCTTATGCTTTTTCTCTGTGTGTTATGTTTTTCAATAAAAGGAATTTTTAAAGGATGTAATGGCTACAGTAGTGAGTATGCGTTCTTTGATCTGAGATTTAAAGGGCAGCTTCTAAGTTTGGAAGACTGATAATAATTTTACTTTATCTTTTAATCAGTGGCTTTACTTATTACATTGACCTCTTCTGGGGTATTTCAAAGTAGAGCAGGGACAGCTATGTTTCCCATGCAACTCAGGAATCTCTAATTAAGGTGACTGAAGAAGGCTAGGAGCAAGAATGTGGTTTATTCTCAGGTCATCCAGCTTTTGTTTAATAGTTATGTAATTATCTTTCAGAGCCTTGGCTATTTTTTTCTTGCCTTTTTTCTTTTTGTAAACATCCATTTTATGTAATGACTTCATAGTGGATTTCTTATGTGTGTTACTTAAGTGGTGAGCTGCATTCCTATATTAAACTCACCCATGCTGTGAAGAAGAGACAACACACACTCAAGTTTCCTCAGGTGATGGGAGCTACACAGGGAAGAAGGCTCCAATAATGTATTATAGTGTAATTCCACTCAATTGTGCCTCGATTGCTGTTGTAGAGATGAGTTTCTTTGCTACATGCAAGATCATGTGACTACAGTCTAGTCAATGGGGGCAGGATACATGCCCTTCATTTCTCTTTCCTCTTCCTGCTGACCAGGAGATGGTGAAACTGGAAATAGCCACCTTGGAGCTAGAAGTAGAAGCCCTACCAGCCTGAGCTGATTACCTCTGGACTGTTAAATGTAATATTAAAGAGAAATATTGCTCTTGTTTAAGCCATTTTTTTTTGGGGGGGGGTTTCTGTGTAATAGCAGCTGAGCCTGTGTCCCCAACTAATTTACCTCCAATAGTTAGAGGTAGGTAAGGGTTATAGGTCTCTCCCCACTTCCAGATGTGAAATCAAATATTTATTTGTAAGAGGGCACAAAAATACACATGCAACCAATTTTATAAGTTTGATAAAGTCTAGCTCTCTGTCCTTTTAGGTATTCTTCACTTTGCTTAAGAGGTTCACTGGGGGCACATATGACAATATTGTAGAGGCAGGATTCAGTTAAACTTATAGTTAGCATTGGATAACCAGAATCTGCCAAATAAGTGGCTGAGTGCAGAATCCATATTGGGGTCCTATTCTTGGGTCCAGCCTTGTGAACTTGCTAGATTGTACTCCTTCGTGCAATGGTGAAGTGCCCCCGAAGTGTTTCTAGCCAAGTCATATGTCTTGAACATCTCAAATTTCAACAATAAAAAACCCATTTTTAATGTTCATTTCGATAATTGACCACCTTTGCTCTTTATTAGAGGTAAAGATAGCTAAAAAGCTTATAATGGCTGCCTCTTGAGTGTGGCCTTTTGATTAATTGACTCTTTCTACTGCTGTGCTGAAGTGTTATAAAGGAAATTTCAGAGCACATAATAGTAGCTGTAGTACTTTCCTGATATTTAGCTTCTTGCTGTGTCTTTTCCCCCTACTTGCTCCAGTCTTATACACTTCCTTCTCCCTAGAATCCTCAGAGCTTTTGCTTATTCTTGGCTTATCCTACTTCAGGGTTTCTGGTTTTACTTTTTCTTTGTATGTTCCTTGATTTTTTTTTTTTTTTCCCTGTCCTTCTGCTATATAACAACTCTGTATGAATTGCATTCAAATACCCTGGGAAAGGATTTCATAGAGTTACTTACTCACCATCCAGTGTATTTTATCCCTACTTGGATCAAACTCTCATGGCTGGCCACCTTGAAAGCCAGTGGTCTTTCTCATGTTTGTCTAGAGCTGATAGCTTAAGATCAGGCACCAATCCCTGATGCAAATAGTTTTACCCAGGGTTGCAGGACACCTTTCACAAAGGTTGAAAACTTGTGCACAAGAGACTGTTTCTGGGCCCTTTGTTTTTGAAGGGATGATGGACACCAAGTTGCGTAGACTCCTCTCCAATACTTCCCTTGATGCTTGAAGCCAAATGGTGACAAAGATCACAAACCAGATATTCTGGTAAAATTCTGATAAGTGTAGTTAATTAAATCCACTCAAGTAATGTTTATAGGAGTGTCTGCCAGACACTGTGCTAGACTAGTCGACAAGTCATCCAAAGAGATGAGTCTAGTGGGGGAGATATGTAAACAAATGATGATAACAGTTTGAGTAGAACCAACTGTTTGCTTCTCTCTGTGGCATGGGTTAATTAGGACAAAGAGCTGGGAAGTGGCCCTGGGGGGAGGTTCTCAAAGAATCTAACATAGCCAGGATTTACACCTAAAAGGAAGAAGATAAGTAATACACTGCAGCCTTTATTTGCATAAGATTTTAAAATTTTTATTAAAAAATTTTAGCTGCAGTAGGAGCTAAGCTTACAAAGATGTCCATTTTTGCCTTGTCCCATGAATTCCTTATAGTAGTCAGCCTAAACAATTCCTGTATTTAAAATAATGTGGATTTAAAGACCCGTTTTAGTCAAAGTATAAGAACTGTGTGTTTACCTTAATCAAAAATATTATCGATATATCCTAATACTTGGGAACTGTTGAGTGTGTCATTTTGCTGTTAGGTAAGTGATATTTTTGATGCTAGAATTTACTGGAAGGAAGTAGATTTCATTGAATTTGATTTGGAGGATTTATGAGTTCGTTTGGACGCCATGGAATTTAATAATCTATTAAGTGTTTTTTGATTACTCTCCATACTTGGGATCCAGTGATGCATTCCCTTAAGAACTTGAGAACAAGGGAAATACGATTGCCTTCTGAGAGTTAAATTTTAAAGTGGCTGTGTAATGGAGCAGAGACGAATGACCTGGCACACTAATTGAATGTTTGAGTGTGGTTTAAGAGAGAATGTGCCTGTGGTCAGTGGGATTGGTCAGGTGTTGAAGCACAGAAAGATGCCCAGAGATGAGCGCTGACCTGCTCTGGTGTAGATACAAATGCACTAAACTACTTTAGACTAATGCTGACTCCGCATTCAAATCATATTACAAATTCTCCCTGGTCCAATAACATTTTACCTACAAAAACTTTCTTGTATTAATCAGGACTTCTTTTTGTTTGCAGGAGATAGAAACCCACTCAAAGTGGCTTACACAAGAAAGGAAATTTATTGGTTCTCCTAATTGAAAAGTTCCGGGGATATACTGGCCTCAAGCATGGTTTGATCCAGATGTTGAATGATGTTGCCAGGCAGCCTCTCTCTGTCTCTCAGTTCTGTTTACCTCTTTTGGCTTCATTTTCACTCCTGCTCTATCATTGAGGTGTCCTCTGCATCTCTCAGCTCACATCCTCACAATTTAGCAAAAGTTCCATGATTGTGTCTCACCTGAGTCAGGAGTATAGTGAGTTCCAGAGAATTTGAGGCTGATCACGGAAACAGAACCATGAGATAGCAGCATTGTACAACAAGCTGTTTATTGGGACCAGTGCATTGACAGCTGCATGCAGGGGCCGATCCCCCACAGCAGGTGGTCTTCCAGAGGCGGGTGGCATTGGGAGCTACCAGAAGGGGAAAAGGGCCTAGAAACCACTGGGAAAGAGGAGAAGGGAGGGGGAAGGTTATGCACCCCTATGTGATGTCCTCCTGAAGCAAGGTGGAGAGTCTCTAAGTTAGAGAGCTCTGAAGGACAACAGCATCCAAAGGTTCTTGTAACTGTAGGATTTTATCTTTTCTAGGTCTAGCAGAAGGTTCCTAGGTGGCGCAAATGATTTGCGCTTGACTGCTAACCTAAGGGTAGGTAGTTCGAACCCACCCAGTGCTAACACAGAAGAAAAGCGCTAGCGATCTGCTTCTGTTAAGATTATAGCCAAGGAAACCTTATG
This sequence comes from Trichechus manatus latirostris, assembly GCF_000243295.1. Classification (NCBI taxonomy): domain Eukaryota; kingdom Metazoa; phylum Chordata; class Mammalia; order Sirenia; family Trichechidae; genus Trichechus; species Trichechus manatus. The sequence goes on along the minus strand of NW_004443992.1, from coordinate 3,763,133 downwards.
GAGCTGTTGTATTCTGTAACACCTGGGGTTGCCATGAGTCGGGATCAACTTGATGGCAGCTAACAACAACAACGGGGCTAGCAGATGTTGGGTGCAGTTTTGTAGGATATGTAAAGCAAACAGGCTCTAAGTGTCTAAAAATCTGCGATGTGGTATATTTTTAAAACAATTGGATGTGTAAAAATTTGAGTTTGGCACTGGTGGCCTTTTTTTGGGCTAATGGGCCTTAGCTTGTTACGAAGAAGTAAACAATTTTGGGCCATCTTTGGCTCATTGACATAACAGTGGGATTATCTCCAAACCGTACAACGTATCTGTCAGTTTGTTGAACTGTGGTGGCTTGGGTGTTGGCTATGATGCTGGAAGTTATGCCAGCAGTATTTCAAATACTAGCAGGGTCACCCATGGTGGACAGCTTTCAGTGGAAGAAAGACCTGGCAATCTACTTCCTAAAATTGTTGTGTTGTTAGGTGTCATCAAGTCGGTTCCCTATGCACAACAGAACAAAACACTGCCTGGTCCTGTGCCATCCTCACAATCATTGCTATGTTTGAGCCTGTTGTTGTAGCCACTGTGTCAGTCCATCTCGTTAAGGGTCTTCCTCTGTTTTGCTGACTCTCTACTTTACCCAGCATGATGTCATTCTCTGGTGACTGGTCCCTCCTGATAACATGTCCAAAGCATCTGAGGCAAAATCTTGCCATCCTTGCCTCTAAGGAGAATTCTGATTGTACTTCTTCCAAGACAGATTTGTTCCTTCTTTTGGCAGTCCATGGTATATTCAATATTCTTCACCAGCACCATAATTCAAAGGCATCAATTCTTCTTTGGTCTTCCTTATTCATTGTCCAGCAGTGAGACAAGTGAAAATACCATGGCTTGAGTCAGGCGCATCTTAGTCCTCAAAGTGACATCTTTGCTTTTGGACACTTTAAAGAGGTCTTTTGCAACAGATTTTGCCCAGTGCAATACGTCCTAAAATTAGTCTATGAAAACTCTGTGGGTCACAACAGAATATTGTTTGATTAGTACTGGAAGATGAGTCCCCCTAGGTTGGAAGTCACTCAGAATTCACAGTGATCTCAACAATGGACTCTAGCATACCAGTGATCGTGAAAATAGCGTAGGACTGGGCAGCATTTTGTTGTGCTGTGAGTGAAGCAGACTCAAAGACAGTTAATAACAACAACAACAACAATCTCTGAACCATTTACTGTAGGAATTTCAGTCTTGGGACCAGCTTGTCCTCAGACACGTGCCCACCTAGCCATCTAAACCACAGATTCTTGTAATGGGGAAAGGGTAGTTCCCAAAAGTAAAATTTTGTTATCAGAATAAAGGGGAGTGGATTTGGACTGGTGGAAACAACAGATTTCCTCTGTTGTTCTGTTATTTGCTTTCCATTTGATGTGCCTACCGAAAGAAAATGCACTTGACCCCCTGTTAAGTGTGTCTAGACTGTTTGACAGACTTTTCCCATTAAATTATTACATTGGAGTTCTGTGTATATAGGTTTCAAATAGATCTTATGATTGCTCTAAAGTGAGTTTGTCTCCTAGAGAGGGGTCCTACTTGACTGTGGCAACTAATCAGGTTTCAGAGCCTCCAAAGATAAGATGCCAAGTCTGGACTTGGGCAAAACGAGGTATGCAGTGTGAGGCCCCATGGAGTATCTTTCTGTTGCTGTTCCCCTTTGCTTTTTCTTTTTGAGTTCCCACAGAGATTACCACATTGTTTGTGGCATACCAGTTTTTAAAAAGAACGTGGCAACAGGAAAATGTGAATTGCCACAACAGATCAGACCTGTCATTTAGCCAGCTTTCTATTTCATATAATTGAAGTTCTGATTTGACTTACTGTTTGAAAAGTAGCGCTATTATTTTTCCCATTCCTACTTCATGATGTGCAAATATGACTTTGGATGAAATTCATTTCTCATAAATGGTACTTGTGGAATCGTGAGGTAGTTTTGCAACAGTGGACAAAGACTTTCTGGGGGTCTTGTTAGCTGGGGTGATTTGAACAGAGGGTAGGAACCATACTGGAGGTGGAGTTGTGTGGGTGAGTCATGGGAGGAGGTGTGGCCGTTCAGTCCTGGCATCTTCCTGTTTCTCCCTTCCCTCTCTCTCTAACAGCGAAGGACTCCTGTTTTTTAACTCTAGGACCAGTGGAACCTCACTGTTTCTGCCTGCTCCAGATGACAAACATTTTCCCCTGGTCTTTAAAGCGCCTGTGGAGCTCAGGGAGGGAAGGCCAAGTCAAGTTGGGCAGTTGGTCCTTCTGGGGACTCAGCTAGAGGCCTGTCATTAGATGAGTCCCGTGCGGTAGGGGTGAGGAGCAAGGTTACACTTCCGATTTTGTTACACTTCCGATCTCGCTCCAGATGGAGCTGTGCCAATTCTCTTGAGGAGAAATGGTCTCTTTGCTTTAATGCTGGTCATAGTTGTAGTAGTGCCTACTGTGGGAGCTGCTTGAGGCAGTCACTTTGCCTCCTTCATCTTTGTATCCCCCTTTGCCTAGCAAAGTCCTGAAAGAGGAGAGCACAGGCTGCCTGCTTGTTGGATGAATTGAATACCATGCAAAGGTCTGCCTAAGGCTCTCTAGATATTTTATTACCAATTTACCTGTTTTTGCTGAATAACAACCATTAATCCATGTTTTAGAATATGAAGAGTAGTACACAAAGCTTGATTAACTACAGTCAAGGAAACAACATGTAAGTTAAATTTTTGCAGTTACAGCTGCATGTCAGCAGTGATGTTAATAGTTTACATTTGTGTAACACATTTTATATTGAGTAAATAACTTGTTTTGTATGCACATTTATACATACAGTAAAAATGCATTATAGCATTTCCAGGTTTATCCTTTTGGGGAGACCTTTCGAATATATCTTGAGTGTTCTATATAGGAAATGCTTTTTATTCTAAGAAGTTATATGCATCTAAATACACTCTTCACCTGTAAATTTGTGTTTACCTTAGCTATTAATGTCTAAGTGTTTTCTAACTATAGCAATATTTGATTACTACATAGAATCTAGGAAATATAGAAAGGCAAAAAGAAAAAATAAGAAATCACTGGTAATGCCGTCTCCCTAGCAACTGATAATATTTAATAAATTTTCTGTGGTCATTTTTTTTTATTGTGTATGTACAATAACTTTAAATATTGAGGCCCTATTTTATTTATATATATTGTGTGTGTGTGTATATATATCTTTGCACCTTAAATTTTGTATTTGAAATTATATCAAACCAAACCTGTTTCCGTCAAGTCGATTCCGACTCATACCAACTCTATAGGACAGAGTAGAACTGCTTTATAGAGTTTCCAAGGAGTGCCTGGTAGATTCTAACTGCCAACCTTTTGGTTAGCAGTTGAACTCTTAACCACTGCGCCACCAGGGTTTCCTGAAATTATATTTTGATGCTTATATATAAACATACTTGTATGTGTAGACTGTCCCTGGAAGGATATAGAAGAAGCTATTCATAGTGGTTGCCTCTGGGGTGGAGAATGGGTGACTGAGGGAAAACGGGTGTGAGGGAGACTGACTTTTAAATATTTACCCATTTGTTGCCTTTGGATATATTACCTTTTCTAAAAATATGAGTAAAATAAACTCCCTAGAAAATCACATTATGACCATATGATTAAGTATTATTTCAAAACACAAGTTTTAATTCCTGCTTAATTTTCTCATGTTTGTTTTTCAGGTCACTGAGTTGGCTTTTTAGCTTGTGAGTTTTGCCTTTCTCTGTATCCAGTGTGGTTTTAATCCTTGTGCATTTCTCCTGTCCGTTCTTATTGGCCATACATTCCTTTAATTTGTCTTTGTCTTTCTCATTATCATTAAATTTCTTTTCATTTTGGCCTGCTATCTTCTTATGTTTTATTTTTCCTGGCTGTTATTCCTTTAGACGGTTCTTGCATATTATTGAAGATGTCAAACATTTTTCTAAAAACGTCTTCAGGTTTTTAAAGAAGTTTATTTTTAAGAGATACAGTCTTTACCTGGTTTCTGGGAGTTCTAGTTTTGAGAAGTAGAAAAACATTAAATGTTTTATTATCGGGATCTTTAAACGTAAAGAGCAGGTAAAGCAGGGATTTATAAAAAGATGATTAAAGGATTTTGCACTTAGAGAAGAGTTCACTCGCCAGTCTTTTGATCTAAGCCTAGGATCTTCCAAGGAGTCTGCAACTGCTGATTGGAGTTCCTCATGAGCTTTTTGCATAAACCACACCCATAATGCATTCTCCTTGCTTCCCAGCTCCAATTTATTCATTTGAGAAAGTACTTAAAGACGCTTGTGAAGCCATTCCAGTGAAGACTTCTAGAATTTTAAGATTCTCCCTAATTTTTTACCCATTCTTAACTTGACAGGAATATTTTTAGTCACTTGTCTTTACCAAACTTTTCTTAAGCACTTAACTTGGTTTCCATAGATACGATCACTTTTTCTGTTGGCTCACAAATTTCTGTAATTTACATAATATTTAATTAAATTATGTAATTTCAATAGCAAGCACCGCTGGCATAAATAGGTTTGGGAACCGGGGCACCCAACTCAGCTGGTGGGAATGGAGGTGCACAGGTAGCCTGGAGGGCAGCCTCCCGGGAGCCTCCCTTGGGGGCGTCACTCAGTATGTTTTGTGGAGGGGATGAAAAGCATTGGCTGTTGGAGTAGTTGGTTAAGTGAAGGTTGGGTTAGAGAAGGTTGGTAAGAGAGTTTTTACTATAAAGATACTGATGGATGGAAGGCACAGATGAGCTGAGGATGGTTTCATGTATGTAGTCACTTGCCACAATGCTTAATTTCCAAGTTTTTTTTTTTTTTTTTTGCTTTCCAGTTCCTGATACTCACATTCTGTGTCATGTAAATAAGATGGCCAGTCATTTCTTCTTCTTTTTCTTTTTTTAATTGTTTCTGTGTTTTAGGTGAAAGTTTACAGCTGAAGTTAATTTCTCATTCAAAAATTTATACACGTATTGTTTTGTGACATTAGTTGCAATCCCCACAATGTGACAGCACACTCCCTCTTTCCACCCCTGGTTCCCCATGTCCATTTGACAGGTTCCTGTCCCTTCCTGTCTTTTTATTTGCTTTTGGACAGGAGTTGCCCATTTGGTCTCATATATTTTATTGAACTAAGAAGCACGTTCCTCACGTGTGTTTTTTGTTTTATAGGCCTGTCTAATCTTTGTTTGAAAAGTTGGCTTCAGGAATGGTTTCAGTTTTGGGTTAGCAGAGTGTCCAGGGACCATAGTCTTGGGAGTTCCTCCAGTCTCTATAGACCAGTAAGTCTGGTCTTTTTTCATGAATTTGAATTCTGTTCTACATTTTTTTCCTGCTATGTCTGGGACTCTCTGTTGCGATCCCTGTCAGAGTGGTCATTGGTAGTAGCCAGGCACCATCTAGTTCTTCTGGTCTCAGGCTGGTGGAGTTTCTGGTTCATCTGATCCCTTAGTCCTTTGCCCTAATATTTTCCTTGTGTCTTTGATATTCTTCATTCTCTTGTGCTCCAGATGAGATGGGACCAATAGATGTATCTTAGATGGTGGCTTGCAAGCTTTTAAGACCCCAGACACCACTTACCAAAGTGGAATGTAGAACCTTTTCTTTATAAACTATATCATGTCAGTTGACCTAGACGTCCCCTGAAACTGTGGTTCCCAAGATGATCATTCAGTGGAGAAAGTGTAGTGATTAAAAATATTGTACCTCCTCATAGTGATTTCTGTTCTTTGTTTCAGAAAAATATATGATAAAAGAAGATGATATTGGAAATTTAGATTTCTTAGGCACAAATACACCTGCTGTCTTATACTTGATCACTAAGTACTGATTAATTTTATGGAGCCCTGGAGGTGCAGTGGTTAAGAGCTCGGCTGCTAACCAAAAAGTTGGCAGTTCGAATCCACCAACCTCTCCTTGGAAAGCCTATGGGGCAATTCTGCTCTGTCCTGTAGGGTCACTATGAGTTGGAAATTGACTCGATGGCAGTGAGTTAGGTTTTTTTGGGTTGATCAATTTTATTGACATAAAGAGATTTCTTTAAGGTAGCAACTTAAAGATTAATGAGTACATCATTTATAGGTAGAGCATCTACTTGCTCTTTCAATTTTCAAAAGTGTTAAAGGAATAACAGTCACGGTGATAAAAATACTTATTGACCGACATTTTGCAGCAAGCTTTCACGTGTTTTGTGTGGCTCAAGCACTCAACGGGAGTATGACCCCCATTTTACACATTTGTAAAATGAGCCTCAGAGATTAAGTGATTGCTCTAAGATCCTACAGTAGTTGAGCTCCTTGGACAACAACTTAGAACTGTTCAGAGTTTCTCTGCCAATCCATCTCTAGTCTCAATTTAAGACTCTTACTTCTAGACTTCTGCCACTGTTAATGCCATTTTGACAATACTTTCTTGCTTTTAGGTCTAAAAGAATTGACTATCACTTCTCATAGTCTGAAGGACTTAGTTTCTTTGTTCAGGGGTATTTAGAAAATCCTTTGTTTTCCACAACTTCAAAGGGTACTTCAGCTCCAAGGAAACTGCCATGTCAGTGGGCCACTTTGGTACAGAGGCTGTGGCTAGCTTCTAGGTGAGTACTAAGCTTTTTTATTTCTGGTTGTAAGTTTTGGTGAGCAGCCAGCAAACTCATGTCTTTTCCCTCTTGTATCATAAGGGCTGTCTTTCATATAAAAATGAAGGTACCTGAGAGGAAAACTTTTACAATCAAAAACAAAAGTATTAGGATATGGTGACCAATGAGACCTTCGTGCAGCTTTGAAAAAATTTTTAGCAAGACAAGTCATTTTTCCCTAAATACTCAGGGCTGGGTGTGGAGGGGCACTGGCTAAGTTGATAACTAACCAAGCTCCAAGAGGCTGCCCTGATACAAGTGTAATCCAAACTGGAGCCGTAAGTCTCCCTCAAGTGTAATGTTGGGCACTCCTGTAGAACTCTTGCAGTAACCTCACTGAGTCTTGCTGAATGCATGGGGCAGCTTTCAGGTCACCAGAATGAATCTGAGGCCGCTGTGCTCGCTAATTACCCTTTTATTTACTCTCACAGTCATCCAATGTCTGCCAAAGGGTGGTCCAGAAACGCCTGTATCAGAATCTCTTTGAGTGGGACCTGGGAGTCTTAATTTTAAACAAAATCTCCAAGTTTTCATAGATACTGTAAAATTTGACAGCCACTAGCTCCTTTATCATCTCCCTTGTCTGTCTTTATTACATGCAGTTGGGGCACACTCAGCCCAAATCACTTGGTGGAAGAAAGGGTGAGGAGGATACAGGGGAATGATCACTACAAGGTAGAGAAACAATCCATAGTCTCTGTCTGTTGGACTCTTTACTCTTTCAACCACACCTCAGCCTGGGCTGTTCTCTACCCTGGCTCATGCTGTGCCTGGTTTTCTGAGAAATGTTATCATAATTGCAATCATTTGTGCCTTGTCTGGTCTGCTTGGCAGACCAAGAGCTGTGCCCCATTGGCAGTTTTTTTTATATCTGGGATCACGTTTTCTTAGAAACCATATTGTAGTGTTCAGGCTCTCTCACAAAAGCCAATTCACCTTGATGTAACTGAATTATGGTTTCCTAGGAGTAGGGGGCCTGTGATATGGAGGGAGGGGTTTTCTTTCTATTTCCTAGGATGGAAATGACATAAGGAGAAATTGAACAAAAAGGAGTTGGTTTTTGCCTCTCCGTCCTTTTTACTGGGGCCCTGGTGACGCAGTGATTAAGAGCTGCAGTTGCTAACCAAAAGGTCGGCAGTTCGAATCCACCAGCCTCTCCTTGGAAACCTTAGGGGGCAGTTTTTCTGTGTCCTGTAGGGTCGCTGTGAGTCAGAATCGACTCGATGGCAACAGGTTTGGTTTTGGTTTTTTTGGTCCCTTCCACTAGTTCCTCCTTTTCTTGCCTCTCTGTTTGAGGTTAGGTGATCACACTGTGAGATGTGGGGGACATGTGTCTCTAGTAGATTTGGGAGCTCTGACCTTGTTCAGTTATAACTGCTACTGTCTTCCACCCTACACCACCACTGACACAGCTATCCAAGACCAAATGAGTTGCAGTGGCCTTCTAACTTGGAGGATTGATACTCAGTTTATTTATGTAGCACAGTGGCTATTTGGTGGATTAATGTGAGGGTGCAGGTAGCTGACTCTGTGACCCTCACCCCTAGTTCACAAAGCTGGATTATGTGGCTCTTGAGGTCATTTAGCATGTGGCTTTTTGAGATATGTAATCTCCTTTTCCTCTTCAAGCTGGAGGTGAGTCCTCGCAGGGGGTCTAGGCACCAAATGGCAGACTCAAATGGTCATCCACAAATTCTGTGTTTATTACTCCTCTTTCTGCTTATCAGTGGAGGGATTCTGGACGTTACTACATAGGCAGCAGGGGTTTTGTGAGGCTGAGCATGCCATATTTTAAGATTTATGGGCTTTACACATATACTCTGGAAAGCTAGTGTCAGCTGACATTTTTCATTTTTCTGGTCTAGCACTGTCCTGTGATCCTCTGGCCCCCACAGTAGTTCCTTATGCAAAGTGCTGCCATAGGATGTCAGAACTGAAAGGGGCAAACCACGTACCTAGGTATACCAAGAAAACTAATGCTCAGAATTGGACAAAGCCAGAAGGTGACACAGATTTCATAGGAGCATAAAGTGTTCTCAGATCAGATTACCTTTCCATGAGATCTCTTCTCACCGACTTACTCAGTACCTTGGCAGTTTAGAAAAACAGGTATTTATTTTCCAATACCTTGAGTTTTTAGAATGCCATACAGGTCCTATGGGGCCACTTTACCTTTCCAGATTGTTTTAAAGTATTCCCAAGTTATTAAGCCTCAACCATCCTTTCTTTTTTCCCTGCCTCTGTAGCTATTCTCTGATAGGTGTTAGAATGGAAAGCGATCTGATTAAATTCTTCATAGTGATTCCCCTGGAGGTAGTTGGACTTCTTAAAAAGTGTTGCTTGTTAACTCAAATCTGTAACTGATGGCATCTGAGGCAACGTATCATAATGAAAGGAGGAATTTCTGACACTTTGGACAGAAGTGAAGGGAGAACATACAAGAATTTATGGCTGTTTGTCCTGGAGGTCTGATCCAAGCTGTCTTTGCTTTCTCTAACTTTTCTTCTACTTTTGAACTCACAGCATCTCTGAATTTCCAAAGTGACTACAGTGATTAGGGGTCAGTCAAGTAGGGGTGAGGAAGAATAGCCAGGGGCTGTTATCTATATACCTGGGATTGTCCAGGTCACAGACATTAGACTCAAAAGGTTACATGGCAAGAGGATAAGGGATTTTGATGCAGTGTTTTCACATACGGGCTTTAGGTGTAGTGCACTTAAGTCTGTCATACGCCTTATAATTTGCCCGTAGACAATATCTTTCAATAGTTCATGCAAGACGTCACACCGAACTCACCAAAACTCTCCTGGCAGCATGTAAATTAGTTGTGGTATAGTATTATGTTTCTAACATTGATGTAATTTGGAATCCTGTCCTTTCCTGTGTATTACGTTTAAAAGCAGCACTTAAGAAATAATAACAAAACTACATGGTAAACAGTCTTTATTACAGTCTGTATTTCTTACAGTGGTGGCAAGGACCAAACCATGTCTATTTTAGTACTAATCTTCATTTTGTGTTTCATCAGTTGGAGTCTTTGCCAACTTTCTGGAAGCTGCAGTGATATTTGCAAACTGGGAAATCTATTTTCCCTTTTATGGCAGCAGTATGAGAAAGGAAACTGATGAAGCTTTAAATATGAGTGTTTAGGGACTACCTTTTTTTATCAGTTAAAGGAGAGTGTGTGTGTGTGTGTGTGTGTGTATGTATATATATTATATTGACAGTTTGTTTTCTTCCCAGTCATTTTGTTGTTCAAATTGGTATAGATTGAAGGGGGTGTACATTAACTGGGGAATTAGCAACTTTGTTAATTTAGTGTTTGCCATTCAGAAATTTCTCCATTGATATTTGGGGAACTGTGTGGCAATTGAGATACAGTTTGAAGCAGGAAAAACACAAAACGTGCCCAGTTCCTTCTAGTCAACCCTGTCCCTGCCAGGTAGAGCCAAAATGAGCGACATTTTGTTTCCAAGTAGAGAACAACAATGGGAATGCTGTCTGAGGCTATGGCACGTGGTTGTGCTAAGCAGGTCCTTGGGAGCTACTTTTAGCTTCTTGAAAAAATTACATCTCAAAGCCCCAAATCTCCGTCCTGCGTCACAGCAGCTGGCCTACATTCACCAGAATATGCAGCCTCTCTTCTGGTATTTATGGGAGATGGAGTGGGGCATAAGAGAATAGAAGAGGATTCAGCTGTTATTTCAACCCCCGTTCTCATTTCTGAGGCTGAAAGGATTCTTCCGTGTTCTTAGGCATGTATTATTTAAAGAGGAGAAAATTAACAAATCTTCCCCTGGTGTTTCACACTCACTGAGTTGAGATCTCGGAGCATGTTGCTACTAATAATTTATTCCTGTTTATTAATGCTAACGTGAGTGGCATAGTGCTTGTGGCAGGGAAGAACTGCACAATTTAAGAAAAAAAAGCATAGTAAGGATTTTTTGCTGCACAAGGACAGGAGGCTTCAGCCCGTACAGAAGACTCAATTACAGACAGACTGCACCTTTCCTGTGGTCAGAAGATAAATCTGCGAAATAGGACTATAAATAGCTGATTGTAAAGGATCTTAAAGGTTATACACACTGCTTCCAAACTGTATGATCAAATTTAGTTTAGGATACAAAGTTGGGACTTCTTGGCAATTAGGTAGAAAGCCTTCTAAACCCACAGACACAAATATTAGTTTCCTTTTGGTTTTGTTGAAGAGTCATATTATCAGTGAAAGCAAAAGAAATGAGGATTCTGGGAATAGTGCACAACAGTAAATTAGGGAGCAGTAATAAAAAATAAATGAAATCCCAAGCCCACCTGATAGCTCATGAACAATGTTAAAAAAGATGCACTAGGCCGGATAGTTCATGGCATTGAGGATATATATTATATATAAAATCATTTTGCACAAGGCTAGTGTTATATTTTAGCCCCAAAGCTAAATTTGGTTTCTTGTTCTTGATGCAAAGCACGTCATTTTATGCACTTAATTAAATTCTGGAATCTAGCATTGACCTCATAACTGTTTTATAGTGAGGTAAGTTGAGCCAGAAAAAAGTCAGCCTAGTTTAGAGTCACAGTGACAGAGCTAGTTGTCTAATTAAACACATTGCTAATGGAAAATCAAGAATGAAATTACATCTAGATACTCCTTTTCCAGGGCCAAGGACAAATATATAATTTTGCTGAGATTAAGGAATAGGAGCTTTTCCATACTACAGCCTGCAAATTGAAGGGAAAGGCAGGAGGGTAGAACCAGAAGTGAAAGATACAAGACTTTTTTTTTTTAAAAAAAGGCAAGTAGTTTCTTGGCTGCTGTGATTCAAAATAATTTAAAGGGTGAGGTTCATCTGTGGTTGTTGAAGCTGCTTTATATTATGGCAGGGACTCTAGAATGCCTATGTCAATGATAGGCATTTTTAGTTTATTAGGAACATAGTATTGGAAGTAGATAGAGGCCATTGGTTGCTAACTTCTACAGCAGATGAGGTAATCTCAGCTTACATATTTTCACAGCATTATACTTTATTAGTTCGCCAAAAGATCGACTGGCCAATCCCTGGTTGCCAGGAAGAATTGAATCATAGTAGCTAAGCATCTGTCTTGTTCTTAAAACATGGTCAAGATGCAATTGAATTCCTAGCTAAGGTAAAGAGATTAGTGAGAGGGCATCCAGTTGGTCACCACACTACATGAAGTACATGCTATGGACCTGAAAAAATTATAGCTAAAGAAACTACATATTAACTTACTATTCTAAACTTCCTCCTGCTAAATATATTGAATGTATTTTCTTCATAAGATGTTTTGGGAAGCAACCTGGACAGGAGGGTTTACTAAGCCATGCCAAATTATGTAGAACTAATCTTGCCCTTCTTTTCCCTTTCCTCCTTTTTTACCCCCTCTTTGTCCTTTTCCCTTTCTTCCCTCCCCTTCTCTTTATTTGTGTTATTGTAAGTAAAATAAAACAAAACCTGGAGAGATGTCTAAATTACAACAAGGCAGCTGACATTGCCTTGTTATATAAGGCAGTCTTCAGATGACATTGTTGTCAAGATGGATGTACCATTCATCTGCCAGGCCCTGTGCTAGGTGTTGGCAATACAGCAGTAAACATATGAGATGTGGTCTCTGTCCTCAAGGATCATGTAGTATTTCTAAGGAAAGAGACTATTAAAAAACTAAGGGCAGTAAAATATATTGAAGTAATGATGAGAGGTACAGATGGTTAAGCACTTAACTACTAACAGTTTGAACCCACCCAGAGGCACCTTGGAAGATAGTCCTGGCCATCTGCTTCCGACGGTCACAGCCTTGAAAACCCTATGGCGCAGTTCTACTCTGCACACAGAGGGTCGCCATGAGTGGGAATTAACTCGATGGCAGCTAACGATGATGAGAAGAGTGCTGCGGGGTTTTTTATTGGAGTACGTGTTGGAGGATCTAATGGACACTCAAGGTTATGGAGGATCTCTCAGAGAATATGAGCTTTGGGCTGGGATGTGGAGAATAATAGTTAGATAGATTAATATTAAAAGGTGGTAGAGTATCCCAGGCATAGGGAACAGCATATACAAAGACTCAGGTAAGAGAGAATGTGGTCTAGTCACAGACCTGAAAAACATTTTATATGGCTAGTGCATTTGTTGGAGCCCTGGTGACGTGGTGGTTAAGAGCTTGGCTGCTAACCAAAAGGTCAGCAGTTTGAATCTACCAGCCGCTGGTTGGAAACCCTGTGGGGCAGTCCTACCCTGTCCCAAAGGGGTGCTATGAGTCAGAATCGACTCTATGACAACAGGTTTGTTTTTTTTGCTAGTGCATTTATTAATGTAGAGACTAAGCTGCTGTAACAAAGGTACTCAAAATTACAGTAACTCAAACAAGACAGAAACTTATTTCCTCTCATGAAGTAGACCGGAATTGGTCAACAACCCAGGGTGGATAAGTGGCTCTGCTCTAAGATGTCAGTCTTGGAATCAAGTTCTTTTTATCTTGATGAGCCATTTCGCCAATGAAAAATGATTTCTAACATCCCTTATACTAATTAATGAACTGCTGGTTTGTAAAGTAATAGCTGAAAGTCAGAAATTCTGCTATTGGAATACACCTCAAGGGTAATGGAACCTAGTCATAAGGTTAGGGATAATTTCTCAGAAAAAAGTGCAAACAAGTAGAAATTGGCCAGATGAAGGTGATGAGGTGGGGGAGTGGGTTCCAGGCAGAGGAAAGAACATGTGCAGAGACCTCATGGTAGGAGGGAACATGGTGTATTTCAGGAACTGGAGAACACCAGGAATCATTAGTGTGTTGGTTGCTGTTGATTGTGACTCATGGTGACCCGATATGTGCAGATTAGAACTGCTTCATAGGGTTTTCAAGGCTGTGGCCTTTCGGAAGCAGATTGCCAGGCCTGACTTCCAAGGTGCCTCTGGGTGGGTTTGAACTGCCAACCTTTTAGCTCTTAGTGGAGCACTTAACCATTTGCACCACCCAGCAACTCCTAGTGCGTTCAATACGATACAGCTAAGGTGCTGCAACAAAGAGACGGCAAATTACAGTTATACAAACAAGATAGAAATTTATTTCCTTCCCATAGAGCCGGCAGGATTTGGTATAGCAGATTCTGGAGGTTGGACACCTGAATAGGGCCTTTGAAATGCTCATGGGAGTGAATTCCTCCTTAGGGAGTTTCAGCTGTTAACTAACTCACCCTTGTTTATAAATTAACCTATCTATATCTCACTGTCTATGCTATAGTATTTTAAAGTAAATTACAAGATAGCTCAACAAACCATGATAAGGAGTTTAGGATTTATCCAAAGGCAAATGTGAAACCACTGGAAAAGAGGGAATTATGTTTGCAGTTTAGAAATATGGCTCTGGTTTTAACGCCATGAATGAATAGGTGGGCAAGAGGAGAGGCTGGAAGGCCAGTTAGGCTATGCTGTAATCCACGTGAGAAAGGATAGTAGTCTGGACTTCATAGGAATGGTTGTCTATTAGACATAATGTAGTTAATAGGCAGAACTTCATGGAGAGGGGTTTAGCAGGAAGGAACTATTTTAATCTATTGCTATTCAGGCCTGAAATTCATAACATTATATGAATCACATGAATTGTAAATAGGGTTGCAAAGTCAAATATTTACTAGCACTTGAGAACAGGAAAACTAAGTAAAGCAGACCTGTTGTAATGGTAGAGGGTGTGGGAAACTAGAGAGCACATGTCCTTTCTAGTCACTTCCAACCAGTTGTTGCCATTTGGAAATGAGAGTTCATTGTTGCCAGATCTTCTGATTTTTAAAAAAATTTTCAAAGGATATTGGATTTTATACTTTTAATATGAAATCTTCTGATATTTATTGATATCTAAGTAAAAATTAAACATAAAAATAAAGCATTGTGTAGGCCAATATTGTAAGGGCAAAGCAAAACAGGTCTGTGAGTGGGATCTGGTTTGTACAGCTCCATTTGTGACCTCTGCTTTAGGTCTTAATAGCTGTATTAGGGTAAGGTACTATAACAAAGAAATCCAATAGTACAGTGGCCAAAAGAACACAGATATTGGCTTCTCATATGACAGTCCCACTGTGAATGGGATGGGTGGCCAGACATCTTTGCTCTTCATGGTCAGTCAGGTATTGTCCAAATTGTTGTCCTACAGTTCCCTAGTGTAGTATTGTCCATCTGCAGGATCGTAGTTGGGTCATCACCAATTCTGGATTCCAAAGAAGGAAAGAACGTGGATGAGGCATGCCCCATGCCTTAAGGCCCTGACCACATAATCCTGGAAACTGTTAATATTTATTTGTTTTTTGTTTTTTTTTACCATACTTCCCCAGTTAATTTTCTTTTATCCTTTATAGCCTTTTGACTCTGGCATGATGAGTATCGTTCCTATTTGACAGATAAATTAGGTTCAGATGGGTTGTAACTTGCTGAAGATCATAAAGAAAATTAGTAGTAGAAGGATTAGAATCCAAATACTTGGATTCTCTATTATAATAAAATGACTTTTAAATGTACTTATAACAATATTATTTGCATTTCTGTTACCAAAAAAAAATTTAGCGTTACAGGGTTGCTATGAGTTAGAACTGACTCGATGGCAGGAGTTTGGATTTTTTGGTTAAAAGTGTGAGGTAACACTTTAAAAGTCATTTTATTATAATTAATAGAGAATCCAAGTATGTGGATTCTAATCCTTCTGCCACTAAAGTGTGAAGGGAACCCTGGTGGTGTAGTGGTTAAGAGCTCGGCTGCTAACCCAAAGGTTGGCAGTTTGAATCCACCAGCCGCTCCTTGGAAACCTTACAGGACAGTTTTACTCTGTCCTATAGTGTCACTATGAATCGGAATCGACTCAGCGGCAACGGGGTTTTAAAGTGTGAAGGGAAGTGATAACATATGTTTTTCCTCCTGGATAAATCATCATATCTCCCTTCCAAAGTGTCATTCTTAATTGCTGCTGCCCTCACATGGGGGAATCCACAGAAGCCAATAGCCCTTTGAGTACTTAGTAGGATAGTCTTGTTCTGGCAGTACCAGAACATTCTTTTGTCTTAAATGTTTCAATTTAATTACATGCAGGAACATCGATTCCTTCTGGTGTGGTTTCTACATGTGGTTGTAACTCTCAACCTCAGTCAGTGGCTGTTTCTGAGAAAACTACTAGAAAGGATCATGGCCAGAATTGCTCTCATTAGTCAAATCTCTCTCCTAGTTCTGGGTAACCGCAACTCCCTGAACAAATAAATGAAATTTCAGTTGACAGTTTTGGGGACATTTCACTGACACAGAGCAGACAAAGCCACAGAATTTGCTGTTTGCTATCATTGTTTTTTTTTTTAAAACCAAGCCTTTGAATGAAACGTTTAAATAGTGAATTTGGAGTTCTGGAGATGAAAAGTTGTAGGAATGTGGAATTCTCCCTCCTCTTGCTTTTATTAGAATTAGGAAAAGAACCAGGCATGACCACATAATTGTGACTGCTCTGATGAAGAATGGGCAGAACAATGAGATAGTGATGTGTTGACAATGCCTTGGATGTGCACAATAGAAAAGCCTTTTTTGTTTTGTTTTGCTTTTTGAAGGGGCATCATGTTCTGGTTGGCAGATTCCGGGATTGTAATGCCAGGATACCAAGGTTCTAGTCCTGGTGCTTTTGCCACTGAGTCTCAGCATGACTTTGAAAATCTATTAGCTTGTTGCTTCAGGCAACAAATAATTTTTAAATTGGAAAGGCTGAGTGTGTTCTACCTCTCATGTGGAGATAGGATGGTGATGGTGTTACTTCTATATAATTTATAGAATTAGAAAATGAATTTGACTTTGTTTCCATTAATCAGTGTCCAATAATGTAGGCATCAGTGTTAACCTGATCTTTAATTAATCTCTTGGGAATGCACCACACATTTATGGAATTGATCATTTGATCATTTAAAGAAATATATTTAAAAATCTGTACCTTTTATTGTGGTGAAAATATACACAACAAAACAAGCACCAGTTCAACAATTTCTACATGTATAATTCAGTGACACTGATTACATTCTTCAAGTTGTGCAACCATTCTTGTTATCCCTTTGCAAATTATTCCACCACCATTAACATAAACATTGTTAACATGTCCCTTAAGCAGAAACTCCTCTCTTCCCCCTCCTTCTCACCCCCGTAACCGCTAATAATTTTTGGTTTCTATATATTTGCTTATTTCATATTAATGAGATCATATAGTATTTTTGAGATTGACTAATTTCGCTCAGCATTATGTTTTAAAGGTTCATCCACGCTGTGGCATGTATAAGGACTTCGTTTGTCTTTATGGCTGAATAATGTTCCATTGTATGTATATACCATATTTTGTTTATCCGTTCATCTGTTGATGAACATTTTGATTGTTTCCATCTTTTGGCTATTTTAAAAAGTGCTGCAGTGAACATTCGTGTACATATGTCTGTTCATGTTGCTGCTTTCAAGTTTCTTGGGTATATACATAGAAATGGAATAATTGGGTCATATGGTAGTTTTGTGTTCAACTTGGAAACCCTGGTGGCGTAGTGGTTAAGAACTACAGCTGCTAACCAAAAGGTCGGCAGTTCGAATCCACCAGGCACCCCTTGGAAACTATGGGGCAGTTCTACTCTGTCTTGTAGGATCACTGTGAGTCAGAATTGATTCGACTTTTTTTGTTCAACTTTTTGAGGAACTGCCAGATTATTTTCCACAGTGGCTGTACCATCTTATATTCCCACCAGCAATGGCTGAGAGTTCCTGTTTCTCCACAACCTCACCAACACCTGTTGTTTTTGGGTTTTTTTTTTTTTTTTTTTTTTGATCATTGCCATTCTGATGCTAGTGAGATGGTATGTCATTGTGGTTTTGATTTGCATCTCCCTAACGGCTAATGACGTAGAGCATCTTTTGATGTACTTATTGATTATGCTGTTTGGTGAAATGTCTTTTCAAGTCCTTTGCCCATTTTTTGATTGGGTTGTTTGTCTTTTTGTCATTTGTATCATTTTTACTGAGTGAAGAATTTTACATATTAGGTAATGGCCCAAATGATCTCCCAGTAAATGTAGATGAACATTAATCAAAGACACCACCACCATTACAATCAGCAACATCCTTGCTCTGGAACTCATTTTCTAGAAGAGGAAAATGAAGCTTTGAGAGGAAAGTAACTCACTCAGTTTTTAGTCATCTCTTTAAACAAAGAGTTAAACAATCCCTACTATTATATTTTAATAACATTGAAAGTCTCAAAAATAGGAACCTGATAATACCCTTCATATCCATGAGCTTTCTTTAAACATTAATTTACACGATTGCTTATAAAAATTTAACCAGGACATAAAAATATTGTTTCTCAAAGATTTTCACTGAAATACTTCTCAGAGAGGAAGTATGATTCAGAGTATTATGATGCAAGTTTGAAGTTTCTCTCAAATATATTTTTAAAATCCATGCAGATATAGATTCTGTTTTATAAAATATCATTTTGTTTTAACATAAAAATACTGTTTTAAATTATTCAACATTAGGTAAAATTTGACACTCCAGGAAGGTTTTCTTGTGATTTGCATTGCCTCAAACCCTGAGTATAAGCTCCCAAGTTTATCAAGTATAGCTTTATGTGGTATACAGTGGCGGGATTAAAACAATTTATTAATATTCATATATATGTTTCTAAAACATTGAGAATAATTTTTTAAAAATTTGTCTCATTTTATATAAGGTCATTTATGAATTGGCAGCTAATAGTAGGTTTTTCTTTTAGGTACTCACTTTTCATAGTAATGATGAAGTAAAAGAGAGACTGTACAGGATAGAGAAGAATGCTTTGAAGTGACAGGCTTGGGTCTGGTTCAGGTTCTAACACTTTCTCGTTGTGTGAGCTTGGGTCAATTTCTAATACTTTGCCTACAAGAGAGCTTTAGTTCTTCATTTGTAAAATGGGATGATAATGTCTACTATGTTAGATTGTTGTGAAGATGAAATAAAATATGCTTTTCTCCCTGTCTTAACCCTCCCCGGAGTATTCATGTGTCACAAGGCCATTGGGTTTGGGTAGGGATATGGCCAACATTAAGGAATGGATGGGAAGGCTATCCCCTGGCTTTAAATACATTCTTTTGCCTATATATCCTAAAACTACACAGTTTTGTGTAGCTTTTTGCTGTTTACAGTGTATTTTTTTCTGACCATGCAAATACTTCCGTGTTTTATTACTCTTGAATTTCCTTGTATAAGGGCTCTGCACTACTCTTAACTCGATTGAACCAGATTCCCTTTTGACCTATCTCCATGTGAATTATCCTGCTTAACTGTGGAAATTGATGACTGTACTTCATTAAAAGTTACAGTTGAAAAATTTTAAGTATTGTACTAAAGAGTTACCTAAGCCATTTT
The DNA here is from genome assembly GCF_000243295.1 of Trichechus manatus latirostris. Lineage (NCBI taxonomy): Eukaryota > Metazoa > Chordata > Mammalia > Sirenia > Trichechidae > Trichechus > Trichechus manatus. The sequence continues at coordinate 3,744,075 of NW_004443992.1, read as the reverse complement.
GTTTATACATGACTATTAGGTTCGTTTGTTTTGGTAAACATCTCTAACCTCTAATAGTTGGAGATAACTTTTTTACCAGGCTCTAACAAAAGCACATTTCAGACTTCATTCCATTGCACCTACAGATATTTATTAGCAAGAAGGTACAAAACAATCATACAGCCTGTTCTGTAAGCTCTATAAATTCCCAGTTCTCTGTTCTTTTAGTTGCTCTTTAAGTGCACATTACATGATAGGTTTACTAGGGGCAGTTTTAACAGTATTCTAGCAGGAAGACTTTGTTAAACGGTCTAGCATCAGGTGGTGAGGAATGGCTGTTAAGAATTAAATGTAAGGTGCCAGTCTTAATGGCACAGACTGCTGGGCTCACTATTTTTTTTTTCCGGTAATAATTTGAGATTCACAGAAAAGTTGCAAAGATATTACAGTTCCTGTATACCTCTTACCCAGTTCCCCATTGATAACATCTTACATTACCATAGTATATTTGTCAAAAATAAGAACTAATATTGGCATGTTAGTGTTAACTAAACCTCAGACTTTTCCCCACAAATATCCTTTTTCTGTCCTAGGATCCAATCCAGGATGCACATTGCATTTAGTCACTAGATTTGTTTACCATGTTCTTGGAAGAGGGCAGTCCACACATCTTGAAGACCACTAATTTCACCAATGCAAACCTATGTCTAACTTCTTTAACACCTATTACCAAAACCACTAGAGTTGCCTTGGAGTGTGATTCTTTGGAGGCAATGTCAGTTGACCACCCCTAGAGTATGTAGTCCCAGTGAGGGTGGAGATTGAAACGAACACACATACACTTCATACCATCTCTGCTGTGGTATTTTAACGTAAATTCCAGGTAGCATAGCATTTGGCTGATTTTCGAGTTCAGTGTAGGTTAAGTATGTACTAAAGATTATTGACAAACGGAATTCTTTAGTTTTCTTTTTTACATTTATAACATTTTCCATCCTGATTCAAAAAGTAGTACTTTTGTTCACTTGTAGAAAATATGGAAAATACAGGAAAGCATAAAAAAGGAAATATGCTAAATAATGTAATTCCCATCACATTATTTTCTTGGCCTGAACATTAACTTTTCCCTTAAGTCTGTTGCTCCTATCACCCGTAGCAACAAGGGGAAATGCCAGAAAAACTTGCAGTCCATTAGTCTACATTTATCTTGCTCTGAGTGTTTCAGGGGTGGACTGGACTGATCTCAAGAACTGAGGAACAAGGACACAAAACAAAATGCTTTCCAGCCTAAAGCATGACGGTTGTTTATGCAGAATCTGTTATGGAATTTTACACTTCTGTGTTTTCAAGAAATAAAGTGTGCACATGTTCTTCAGGACAAACCGATTAACATGCTGATGTCACAGCTGAAGCAAGCTGCCAAGGCTGTTTTCTGTTTATTTTTATTGATTGATTGATTTTTTTTTTGGTTGTTGTTGGTATAGTTGTTGAATTACTGATGCGTAATTGTGGGAGAAATTGATGACAGTGACTTTTCCTATCTGCTCTACTCCTGAACCTGTGAAAATGGAGCTGGGCAGCAGAGTTTCACCCACGGTGAGAGTTTCTAACCTGACTCCACCACCTTCTAGGGATTTGAGATTGGATATGCTACTTAACCTCTCTATACCTTGTTTTCTCACTTGTAGCATGGGGATAGTGGTAGATACCTCAGAGGGTTGAAGGTAACATTAACTGAGATAATGTATATAAAGTACTTAAACAATGGTAAAAACCAACCAGTTACCATGGAGTCGACTCTGACTTATGGTGACCCCATGTGTGTCAGAGCAGAACTGTGCTCCGTAGGGTTTTCAGTGGCTGACTTCAGAAGTAATCACCAGATTTTTCTTCCAAGAGCCTTTGGGTGGACTGGAACCTCTAGTCTTTTGGTTAGCAGCCAGGTGCATTAACTGTTTGCATCCCCAAGTTAGCATAGTGGATTTTAGTCTTTTTTTTATGTCGTCCTAGATGTGTATAAAAGCCCTCTTCCTCCCTTTCGTACTTTATACTGCTACAATTTGATTAAAATAAACATTAATGGAAGACTGAATTTTAACCACGTGCTCTCTGAGGGGTGTTAAAAGGGAAAAAGGTTGCAGTGAGGAGGAATTATCACATGAGGTTTGTCTGGGTGATGCTTTGAGGTAGATTTATGGGAGGTTTTGAGCCCGAGGCCTTTTTAGCAGTAACTGCCCTCTCCAGTCACTGGAAGGAGTCCCTGGGTGGCACAAATGGTTAGTTGCTCAACAATTAACAGAAAGGTTGAGGGTTAGAACCCTCCTAGAGATGTCTCAGAAGAAAGGCCTGGTGATCTGCTTCTGAAAGATCACAGCCTTGAAAACCCTATGGAGCAGTTCTACTCGGCACACATGTAGTCACCATGAATCAGAGTAGACTCGTTGGCAACTGGTTTGGTTTTTGGTTTCATGCAGTCCTTGACGAGCTGCTGTATTCTGAAATTGGGGGTGGAGGATGGGAGGGAGTTGACAATTACTACATTTTTTCATATCTGAGGACAGAACAATTTTTTTTTAAGTTTTCCATACCATATACCCCCACTCTTAATTGCCTAATATTTTCTTTCCATTTACTCATTTTTTTATCTAACTTTGAGGAAATTTATTTTAAAATGTAGCTTTATATTATTGTAACACTATTGAAAGAAGGTAACAATGAAACAATTCCAATGAAAACAAAACAATGTAGTTAACTTTTAGTTGGATACTGATGCTTGCCAAAGGCTCTAAACCGAACTTTTGTTCTTTGTTAAAATGGGAGATTAGCAAATGTTGAAGGTTTATTAAAAACATTATTTTACCAGACAGATTTTATTTCAGTAGAATTCCTGGAATACGGTTCTTACATTGTATGTGTAGTAATTTACTTCGAAAGTGCTTCAGTGTAAACAGTGTGATTGTTGCCTAATTTTCTTCTTAGAGGAAGTTAGTTATTATTTCAAGTACCCTAATAAGGAATCAGTACCTTCAGTTCTGGATATTTAGAACATCAAACATTGTTACAGAAATCTATACCAGAGGATTTAATTAGCCCAAGGGATGATAGGAATAATTTTTCATCCATGAAATGAGTGCCACCTTGTGTGAATGAGCTGTGGAAAGCTGGGGGGAAGCCTGGGGGTCCGACATCACTGGCACAGAATCTTCAGTAAATGACAGACTGGCTGGACCACATAGAGAACTTGTCCTGCCATCAGGACACTCTGGTGTCTCTCTCTGAGTCTTTCAGGCATCAAAGTAGTAAGAGTCTTTCAGGCACTTTCTGCCTGAGGAAGAAAGTGAGAGCTCCTTGAGCTACAAAACAGATTTTGTGCCTGCTCACTAATAAATATATTTTGGCTGAATTTAGCCCATGACTTCATTTCATTGTGGCGTCCCTGGGTGGCACAAAAGGTTAAGCACTCAGCTGCTAACCAAAAGGTTAGCAGTTCAGGTCCACCCAGGGGCACCTTGGAAGAAAGGCCTGGTGGTCTACTTCTAAAAAATCAGCCATTGAAAACTCTACAGAGCACAATTGCACTCTGACACACATGGGGTTACCATGAGTCAGAATCAACTTTATGGCAACCGGTTTGGGTTGTTTGGTTTGATTTTATTACAACATATCCTTAGGTAGCAAGGCTGTGAGGAATGGGACATATCACCTGTACTTATCTTAACTGATATTTACTAAAAGAATCTTACTTTTCATGAACAGGTCAGCTTGCACAATGACTTTTTTAAAACTATTTCAAGTGATTTAATGCTGACTCTGTTACCAAGCAACCCATCCTGAATTTTGGAAAATATGGCCCTAGGGAAAGCTATATTTACATAACTCTGGCTGGTTTTCTCACAATCTAGGTAGATTAGTATGGTATATCAGTATTTCTCAAATTATTTATGGAGAAGGACGAGTTTTCAGTTTTTCTTTAAAGTTTTTAAATTTCCAGTACATTGTGGGCTGATAATATGAATTATTAGAGAAATAAAATGAAAAACCAGACAAACAGAATATAAACCCATACTTTTTATTATTAGATTCAACAGACAAAATTACATTTCAGTAAGTATAAGAACGAACAATACAGAAAAAAAATCATAAAAATTATAACACTGTATATGCTGTTCCTTAAAAGTGTGTGTATAGGCAGTTAATACAGAGAATTGTTACCACAACCATAACTTTGTTGACCTGCAGTTGTAACTAAATAGTTGTAAGTGAAATAGTGATTCCCCATATTATATGTATAAGCACATTTTGAACAGATATAGTGTATATCAATGTTTAAATTTGTTACTGTGACAGATGAGCTTATTCCTGCCTGTTAGCGTATCTAATCTAGTTTGGACTGATGACAGCACTTACTCACCAGCATAATGTCTACCTAACATATTTTAGAGTTTGTTTTAATAACACTCATAGAGAACCCAGCCTCACAGAGAATATGGTGATGGGAATGGAAGACAAGATTTTTAAAGCAATTTCAGCAAGCTCAGGATATTCATTTTAAACTTTTATCTAAAGCGAAGCAAATGATGCTATTATTTTAAAAGATTAACCAATTTCAGTAGTTTTATAGCAAACAACTTGCTTTTGAAGAAAAAAATGATTTTTGGATTTTATACACTTTTGGATTATACCAGTTGATGTCAGGTTGATTCTGACTCCTGATGACCCCATGTGTTTCAGAGCTGTACTCCAGAGGGCTTTCAATGACTTTGACTTTTTAGAAGCAGATCTTCGGGCCTTTCTTTCGAGGTGCCTCTGGGTGGACTTGAACTTTTAATTAGTAGCCAAACACTTAACTGTTTATACCACTCAGGAACTCCTCTTAAGTTATAGTTGACAAATAACAAAGTATTATATGTTGTAATGTGATCCTGCTGCACATTTACTAGCGTGCTGTTTATGTCATACGTCTCCCACTCCATGAGTTGGACACTAACCTAACTGGTCTGTGACCTGTTCAGCCAGACAAGTCCACCGAACATGTGCTTGGATATCAGGGCACTGTCAAATTCTATAAAAGGTCTGACTTTATTTCTGTACTGTCTCATCACAGACTAGCAGCAAACCATTTGCCAGCAGGCACTGGTCTGCTGATCATTGTTTGAGTAGCACTGGTGAAGATGATACCTTCCGCCCACCCTGTCTCTCCACATATGATTTTTTTAAATTTTTTTCTCTTATGCCTATTCAAATCTTTCCCAGTTATACCAGTACCCTCAGGACTTGACTTTTGTGAGGCTTCTTGCTATGTTCATTTTCTCTGCACAGTTTAGTGTTTAATTGTATACTGTTTCACATTGTCTTCTAAATGTTTTCTGAATTTAGTGTTCTTTTACTAATAAGATTGCAAGCTTCTTTAGGGCAGGGCCTTAGCTTCATGCTGAACATACAATAAATTCTTATTGAATACCATTTAGGTGGAATGCTATAAAAGGTGAAACAAACAAACAAACAAAAAACAACAAGAGCAACCACTATTGTGGTAGATATATGTTTAAATGTAGCAAATTTTACATATAAAAACCTGTTACCCTTGAGTCAATTCTGACTCATAGTGGCCCTATAGGACAAAGTAGAACTGCCCCATAGGGTTTCCAAGGAGTAGCTGGTAGATTTGAACTGCCGCCTTTGGTTAGCAGCTGAGCTCTTAACCACTGCATTTTATATAAAATATAGAATACTATAAAATATACTATTTCAATGCCTAACATACATATTAACTTTTTAGGCTTAATAAAGGGCAGTATTAGTAGAATGGAGTGGCATGTAGTTTTTCTTATTTTTTTGGGGAACCTGAAATATTTTATTAGTAGTAAAATAAAAAATAAAACCAGTTCAAGAGTTAGGAAGTGAAGTCTTTTATATTTAGATAACTAGTGGAAGCCCTGGTGGCATAGTGGTTAAGAGCTATGGCTGCTAACCAAAAGATCGGCAGTTTGAATCCACCAGGCACTCCTTGGAAACCCTATGGGGCAGTTCTGCTCTGCCCTGTAGGATTGCTATGAGTAGGAATGAACTCGTTGACAACGGGTTTGGTTTTTTTTTTCTTTTTGGTTTGGTGATAAAATATTGTAGGAAGGTTGCAAAGCAGTGACCGTCAAACTTGCTTACTTGCCCTATATAATATTTAAAAAACTGCAATATTTTACATAAATAAAAAAAATTCAGATTTCTAGCTTCTCTTTAAAAAATTAGCATGTTTGGCCCTATTGTGCTTGCATTCCCACGTGGTCACGATCAGTGTAAATAGAGTGACAGTTGCTGCTTGCCTCTTTCTAGGTCTCCACAGTCCCCATCTTTAACACAGGACATACATACAGCTGGCTTTACTAATTTCTGTTTCCTGCCCGACCCCTGTGGGCATTGGAGGTTATGACTTCTGGTACAGAGTAATGAGTTAATACCTTTCTTGTGCTACACAATGTCCAGTAAGCAGCCCTTGGTGAGGGACACAGTCCTAAAGAGAATCAGTCAAGTTGCCCTACTAGTACTGGCATAACCCCTGCGATCCTGGGTGCCAAATTCCAGATTCTCAGGGCCCGCTCCAAACGGATGCTTCTGACACTTCTGTTCCTGCCCTCCCCTGGCCCCTACTCCTCCTGTCTTTCCAGACACCTCCCCACATCAGCCTGGTCTGTCCACCTGCTTCTTACAGCTTTGCCCGTTGGATTTCACAGTTTTGTCATGTAATACAAATCTCGCAGTACCCCTAGTTTTTCTTTTGTCTGTCTTCCATATTCTGGAGTATTCTTTCATAACACTGTATCTTCAGTTGTATGTGTCATAATTTGTAATTATGTACTTATGTATGTGCTTGCTTATGTAATGCCAGATTGTAAACTCCATAAGGAGCAGTGGTTAAGCTCTCGGCTGCTAAATCAAAAGGTCAACGGTTTGAATCCACCAGCTGCTCCTAGGGAGAAAGATGTGACAGCCTTTTTCCATAAAGATTTATAGCCTTGGAAACCCTATGGGGCAGTTCTACTCGGTCCTGTAGAGTCACTGTGAGTCGGAATTGGCTCAGCGGTCATGGGTTTGGCTTTCCATGATGGCCCATCTCTGCCTTGTTCACCACTGAATCCCCAACCCCTCCCGCAGTGTCTGGCATACATTAAGCACTCACATATTTGTCGAATGAATGACATGAAAGAATTGGTGCAGCAGGCTTGAGAGTAGGTTGTGGAATTAATTTGTACCTCTGTAGTGTGCAGTCAGTTTTAATTTAAAGTCCATTTTTATTTTAATGATTCTAGAAAATGATTGGAAATGTTAATTGGTTTTGATAAGTTTAATTATATTTTGGTGCCTGTGAGTTCACATTTAGGAACTTAATATTTTGTAATTCCAACAATAATTTATTTACTATATCATCATCAGTCAGATTAAAGTGTAATCTTCAGAGATTTTTAAGAGAGTGGGGAGAAGTCCCACTGCTAATTGCTTGTGGTTATAATTCTGAGGGGAAAAATAAGTCACCATTAAATTAGTTTCATACCACTAATTAAAACCACAGTGCTACACAATAATTAAACCACTTGTCTATAAGCTTTTCTGGGCTTTTGATCACACCATAAAAAAACATACATGGCAGCGTTAAAGAATGAGTTAATAATCTCCATATCTATGGAAAATAACTACTAAAACTGCTTTTTTTCTTTACATCAGTGCTTTTAGGGTGTGAGGGCTGGAAGGATTTTTTTTTTTTTTTAATTAAGAAATGTAACAATTAAGGGCAAACTTCTGAAAGAAAATCCCACAATCCTGTTAGACTGTTTCTATTTTTATTTTATTTTGAGTCAGAAGTTTATTTACACATATTTAATTTAAAACTTTAATTTTGTCCTGAGTTTGGTACAAGTATTTTCTACAGAGTAATGTTTGTGATGATTTGAAAGCTCAAGATGAAAATATTTACAAAAAGAAATCCTGAAAGAATTAATGGCCTTGTCTTCAGGAAAGGGGAAAATGGAGGAGGAATGAAAGACACAAGAGTGCTCACCTCTTACTACACCTTTGTGGGAGGAACAGATGGAGGGGAAAGAGGGAAAAGGAGGAAGGCTGGCGTAGTTTTCATATTCTCAGTAATATTAGTGGGAGACTAGGATTAAGGAGTTAAATGTGCTAAAGAACCAAAATACTGTTCTTTCTTATTATACCCCCACCTACTCATCCTACATACAGCCTTTCACACACACTGATGCTTTTTATAATCTGTGAGTTTTGAAAGTCATAACACTTCATGTGTGCATCAGCTGCAGTCAGAATCCAGAGGCTTTCTTTTGCAGGCTCTTAAATTGTGATCTTGAATAAAATGTTTAGTGGTTTAAGTTTTTTTTTTTTAATACCTTTTTTAAAATTGTTGTGAACATATATACAATAAAACATTCATTAATTCAACAATTTCTACATGTACATGTACAATTCAGTAACATTGATTATATGCTTCACGTTACACAACCCTTATTCCTATGTTTTTCCTAATTATTCCACCCCCATTAACATAAACTCAGCCCCCCCGCCCCGGCCCCCACCAAGCAAAAACTCACCCTTTACCTCTCCCTCCCAGCCCTGGTAACCACTAATAGTCTTTGGTTTGTATATGTTTGCCTATTTCATATAAGTGAGGTCATACTGTATTTGTCCTTCTGTGGCTGACTTATTTTGCTCAGCATAATGTTTTCAAGGCTCGTCCATGTTATGTCATGTATCAGGACTTTGTTTCTCTTTATGGCTGAAGTTTTTTCTTTTTTTTTTTTTAATCATTTACTTTATTTTTGTTGTTGAAAATACGCATAGCACAACATACACCAGTTCAGCAATTTGTACATGTACAATTCGGTGACATTGTTTATATTCTTTGAGTTGTGTAACTATTCTCACCCTTCTTTTCTGAGTTGTTCCTTCTCCATTAACATAAACTCACTGCCCCCTAAGGTTCCTGTCTGATCTCTTAAATTGCTGTTGTTAATTTGATCTTACACAGGCAGATCTTAAAAAAGCATAATGCTCAAGCCAGACATTGTTTTCTGGTTAACTATTGTTTGGTTTTAAGGAGACTTCAGGGGATATTTTTGGTTTAAGGTTTAAAGATTATTTTAGGGCAATAGTTTTGGGGGCTCATCCAGCCTCCATGGCCCCAGAAAATCTGGATTCCATGAGAATTTGAAATTCTGTTTTGCGTTTTTCCCCTTTTGATCAGGTTTCTTCTATAGAATCTTTGATCAAAATTTTCAGTAATGATAGCTGGGTACCATCCAGTTCTTCTGGTCTCATGACAAAGGAGGCAATTGTTTATGGAGGCAATTAGCTGCACATTCCGTTTCTTCCTCCTGTTCCTGACTCTCCTTCTTCCTCTGTTACTCCAGGCAAATAGAGACAAATTGTTATGCCTTGGATGGCCACTTGCAAGCTTTTAAGGCCCCTGGTACTATGCAGTAAACTAGGAGGTAGAACAGAAGCACTAAATTATTAGGCCAGTTAACTGAGATGTCCCATGAAACCATGACCCTAAATCTCCAAACCAAGGAACCAAATCCCATGAAGTGTTTGGCTGCACAAAAGCAACCTCAGTAGCTACTCTTTTTTTTTTAAAATTATGGTAAATATATCTACACACAACTTTTGCCAATTCAACTTTTTACAGGTGTACAACTTATTGACAGCAATTATATTAATCAGCTGTGCAATCCCAACCCTTAATCAATGTGATTTTTCTATCATCATAAACCAAAACTGAGTACTCCGTAAACAATAACTTCCCCTATCCCCTCCTCTCTTGCCCCTGGTAACCACAATAAATTTTGATCTCTGTACATTTGCCTATTCTTACTATATTTGTCCTTTTGTGATTGACTTATTTTATTCAGCATAATGTCTTCAAGCTCCATCCATATTGTAGCATGTAGCAAGACTTCATTTCTCTTACTGGCTGAGTAGTATTCCGTTGTATGTATGTACCACATTTTGCTTATCCATTCACTTATTGATAAGCTTTTAAGTTGTTTCTACCTTTTTGCTATTGCAAAGAGTGCTGCAGTGAACATTGGTGTACAAGTATCTGTTTGAGTCTCTGCTTTCAAGTCATTTGGATATATGCCTAGGAATGGAATTGCTGGGTCATATGGTAGTCCTTAGGGGCCCTGGTGGTGCAGTGATTAAAGCAATTGACTACTAACCGAAAGGTCAACAGTTCGAAAACACCATCAGCCACGTGGGAGAAAGATGCGGTAGTCTACTTCCTTAGAGATTTACAGCCTTGGAAACCTTATGGGGTCACTGTGAGTCGGAATCAACTTGATGGCAGTGGGTTTGGGGTTTGGGTATGGTAGTTCAATTTTTAGTGTTTTGAGGAACCACCACACTGTTTTCCACAATGGCTGTACCATTTTGCATTCCCATCAGCAATAGATAAGGGTTCAAATTTCCCTACACCCTTGCCACCATTTGTTATTTTCTGTTTTTTTTTTTTTTTTATCTTAGCCATCCTGTTGTTGTTAGGTGCTGTTGAATCAGTTCTGACTCATAGCGACCCCCTGTACAACAGAATGAAACACTGCCTGGTCCTGCACCATCTTTGCAGTCATTGTTATATTTGAGCCCATTGTTGCAACCACTATGTCAATCCATCTCGTTGAGGATCTTCCTCTTTTTCATTGACCCTCTACCATACCCAGCATGATGTCCTTCTCCGGGGACTGATCCCTCCTGATAACATGTCCAAAGTATGTGAGACGTAGTCTTAACATCCTTGCTTCTAAGGAGCATTCTGGTTGTACTTCTTCCAAGATAGATTTGTTTGTTCTTTTGGCAGTCCATGGTATATTCAGTATTCTTCACCAGCACCACAATTCAGAGGTGTCAGTTCTTCTTCAGTCTTCCTTATTCATGGTCTAGCTTTCATATGCATTAGCCATCCTAGTGGGTGTGAAATGGTATCTCATTGTGGTTTTGATTTGCGTCTCTCAAATGGCTAATGATGCTGAGCATCTTTTCATGTGTTTGCTGGCCATTTGAATGTCTTCTCTGGTGAAATGCCTATTCAAATCATTTTCCCATTTTATAATAGTTTTATTTGTCTTTTTGTTGTTAAGTTGGCGAAGTTTTATATGTACATTTTGGTTTTTAGATTCTTATTGGATACATGGTTTCTGAAGATTCTCCCAGTCATAGTGGTTTAATTTTATAATTTGTATTTAAGCTGCAACCCAGGGATAGTTGGGAATATTTTACTTGTCTTAAACATACCCGGATATCGTTGGACACAGGCTTCTATTTTTGACACTAGATGGCTTATTAAGTGTTCTTTTCTCCTTTGCAGTTGTAGTTAAAGTAGTAGAAAACAGGTTAGAAAATGTAGGTCAAGGGATTTGACTGAAGAATAGTAAAGTAACATATTTAAGTCTCCTTCCATTTTTGAGAAAGCAGTACTCTTTAGAGATCATTGCAGAGGGATTAAAATACCTACTTGTTCAAAGTAGTCCAGTTTTCCCCTAATACATAAATTACATAAACAACGTAAGCAAGCAGTATTTGAAATACACTAGCTTATCACAAAATTTCCCAGGACAGTTTAAAACAATAAACCCAGGTTTCCAGAGCATATTGTGGTCAAAGAGGAATATTAATACCAAAGGAGAAAATTAGCTGAACAGACATTTTGTTTTTTGTTTTTTTTAATTTTTTCCCATACAAAAGTTTATGCATACATTGTTATGTGACTCTAATTGCTCTCCCCATACTGTGTCAGCACACTTCTCCTTTCCACCCGATTCCCCATGTCCGTTCAACCAGCTCCTAACCCTCTCTGCCTTCCCATCTCACCTCTGGACAGAAGCTGCCTGTTTAGTCTCTTGTATCTACTTAAGCTAAGAGGCACACTCCTCACGAGTATCACTTTATGTCCCACAGTCCAGTCCAATCCCTGTCTGAAGAGTTGGCCTCGGAAATTGTTTTATTT
>NW_004443992.1:3718128-3731463 GCF_000243295.1 Trichechus manatus latirostris | reverse complement strand
GTTTGATTGTATTCAGGAAACTTCTTAGCTTTGGTTTAGTCCAGTTGTGCTGATTTCCCCTGTAGTGTGTGCTGTCCTTCCCTTCACCTAAGATTATTCTTATCTACTATCTAGTTAGTAAATAACCCTCATCCTCCCTCCCCACCCTCATAACCATCAAAGAATGTTTTCTTCTGTGTTTAAACCTTTCCTTGATGAACAGACATTTTGGATGACTGGTCTTAAACCATCTAATCTGACCACTGCCTGGTGCTGGAAAGACTATGTTGACTTTTCTTACTGCCGTAATAAAAGTAGTTGTTGTTTTGGGGAAGAAGACTCCTAGTAGAGTGAGCTGTCCTCTCTCCTAATCTTGACTGTTTAGTTAAGTATAATGCCCAGGTGAGTTTTAGAGGCAGTTGTTTGAACAGGACAAGGGGGATATTATGTGGTTTAAAATCAAGAAAGGTGTGCGTCAGGGTTGTATCCTTTCACCATACTTATTCAGTCTGTATGCTGAGCAGATAATCTGAGAAACTGGACTATATGAAGAGGAATGCGGCATCAGGATTGGAGGAAGACTCATTAACAACTTGCAATATGCAGTTGACACACCTTGCTTGCTGGAAGGAAAGAGGACTTGAAGCACTTACTGATGAGGATCAAAGACTACAGCCTTCAGTATGGATTACACTGTAACATAAAGAAAACAAAAATCCTCATAACTGGACCAATAAACAACATCGTGATAAACAGAGAAAATATTGAAGTTGTCAAGGATCTCATTTTACTTGGATCCACAATCAACACCCATGGAAGCAGCATTCAGGAAATCTAACAACATATTGCATTGGGCAAATCTGCTGCAAAAACCTCTTTAAAGTGTTAAAAAGCAAAGATGTCACCTTGAGGACTAAGGTGCGCTTGACCCAATCCATAGTGTTTTCTTTCTTTTCGTTACTGGGCTTTAGGTGAAACTTTACAGAGCAAATTAGTTTCTCATTCAACAATTTATACACAAATGTCTTTTAACATTGGTTACAATCCCTGCGATGTGTCAGCACTCTCCCCTTCCACACCAAGATTCCTGGTTTCTATCCGTCCAATTTTTCTGTCCCTTACTGCCTTCTTGTCATTGTTTCGGGCAAGTGTTGTCCGTTTGGTCTTGTATACATGATTGAACTAAGAAGCACGTTCTGCAAGTGTGTTAAATTGTTTTTTTGTATAGACCTGTCTAATCTTTGGCTGAAGGGTGAACTTCGGGAGTGACTTCAGTTCTGAGTTAAAAGAGTGTCTGGGGGCCATAATCCTGGGGGTTCTTCCAGTGTGTGTCAGTCTAGTCTAGTAAGTCTAGTCTTTTTTTTTTTTGGTGTGTGTGTGTGTGAATTTGAATTTTGTTCTATATTTTTTTCCTGCTCTGTCTGGGATATTCTGTTGTGATGGTAGCCAGGCACCATGTAGTTCTTCTGAGCTCTGGCTATTGGGGGATGTGGTAGTTGTGATCCATTAGTCCTTTGGACTAATATTTCTTTTGTGTCTTCAGTTGTCTTCATTCTCCTTTGCTCTGGATGGGAGGAGAGTAACAGATGTATCTTAGATGGCCACTTGCAAGCTTTTTTTTTAAATTTTATTTATTTTGCTGTTGTTGTTGAGAATATACACAGCAAAACCGTTTTTGTGCACCAGTTCAGCAGTTTCTACATGTACAATTCAATGGCATTGATTACATTCTTCAAGTTGTGCAACCATTCTCACCCTCCTTTTCTGGGTTGTTCTCCCGCTTTAACATAAATTCACTGCCTCCTAAGGTTCTTATCTAATCTGTTGAGTTGCTGTTGTCAATTTGATCTTATATAAATAGTTCTTAAAAGAGCAAATGCTCAAGGCAGACATTTTTTACTGGTTAAGCTGAACTATTGTTTGGTTTTAAGAAGACTTCAGGAGATATTTTTAGTTTAAGGTTTAAAGATTATCTCATGGCAACAGTCTTGGGTTCATTTAGCCTTCATTAGTCTGGATTCCATGAGAGCTTGAAATTCTATTCTGCATTTTCCCCCTTTTAATCAGAATTCCTCTATAGAATCCTTGATGAAAATGTTCAGTAATGGTAGCTGAGCACCATCTGGTCTCATGGTAAATGTGGCAGTTGTCCGTGGAGGCAATCAGTGAGACATTTCACATCCTCCTCCTATTTCTAACTCTCCTTCTTCCTCTGTTGCTACAGGTGAAAAGAAACCAATTGTTGTTTGGCTACTTTCTTGCAAGCTTTTAAGATCCCTGACACTACTTACCAAAGTTGGATGTAGAGCATTTTCTTTAGGAAATTTGTTATGCCAGTTGACCTAGATATTCTCTGAGACCATGGTCCCCAGCCCTCAGCCCCAGTAACTCAGTCCCTCAAGGTGTTTGTATGTGTCTATGAAAGCTTCTGTGACTTTGCCTTGGTCAAGTTGTGGGGACTTCCCTTATATTGTGCACCATCTTTCCATTCATCAAAGGTAACAGTTACCTACTCACTAGTTAGTGATTTCCCTTCCCCAACCCCACCCTTCCTTGTAACCATTAAAGATTATTTCCTTCTTTGTGTAAACCTTTTCTTGAGTTTTTATAATAGTGGCCTCATACAGTATCTGTCCTTTTGTGATTGACTTATTTCACTCAGTGTAATTCCCTCCAGATTCATCCATACTGTGAAATATTTCATGGATTCTTTATTGTTGCATAGTATTCCATTGTTTGTATGTACCACAATTTGTTTATTCATTCATCTGTTGATGAGCACTTAGGTTGTTTCCGTCTTTTTGCTATTGTGAATAATACTGCAGTGAACATGGGTGTGCATATGTCTATTCATGTGACAGCTTTTATTTCTCTAGGATATATTCCTGGGAGTGGGATTGCTGAATCGTATATATTTCTATTTCTGGCTTTTTAAGGAAGTGCTATATTGTTTTCCATAGTTGTTGGACCATTTTACATACCCACCAGAAGTGTATAAGAGTTCCAGTCTCCTTGCAACCTTTCCAACACTTGTTATTTTCTGTTTTTTTCATTAGTGCCAGTAATGTTTTGGTGAGATGGTATCTAAGTGTAGCTTTGATTTGCATTTTTCTAATGGCTAATAATCACGAGCATTTCCTCATGTGTCTGTTAGCCGCCTGAATGTCTTCTTTGGTGAAGTGTCTGTTCATATGCTTTGCCCATTTTTTAATTGGATTATTTGTCTTTTTGTTGTTGAAGTGTTGCAGTATCTTGTAGATTTTAGAGATTAGGCCTTTGTCAAATACATAGTAGTGATATTTTTTTTCCCAGTTTGTAGGCTCTCTTTTTACTCTTTTGATGAAGTCTTTTGATGGCAAGCCATGGTATTTTCAGTTGCCTCATATGCATGCGAAAGCTGAACAATGAATAAGGAAGACCGAAGAAAAACTGATACCTTTGAATTATGATGTTGGTAAAGAATATTGAATATAGCATGGATTGCCAGAAGGATGAACAAATCTGTCTTGGAAAAAGTACAGCGAGAATGCTCCTTAGAAACGAGGATGGCAAGATTTCGTCTCATGTACTTTGGACATGTTATCAGGAGAGACCAATCCCTGGAGAAGGTATGGTAAAGTAGAGGGTCAGCGAAAAAGAGGAAGACCCACAATGAGATTGGTTGACATAGTGGCTGCAACAGCAGGCTCAAATACAGCAGTGGTTGTGAGGATGGCACAGGACTGGGCAGTGTTTCCTTCTGTTGTACATAGTGTCGCCGTGAGTCAGAACCATCTCTATGGCACTTAACACAATAACTGGGGAAGGGAAGAGAGGTAAATTTAGTGACTCCACTGGAGTGCTATTATGTGTAATAGATTAAAGAGTCAGCTGTTCCAGGATGCTCTCCAGTATCCATTTTCTTCTTAGATCATATGAAGTTTCAAAATTTTTGTATTGTTTAGGGGACCTCAGCCATGTGGATTTGATAATATGATTTTGTTTGACCTTGTGCATGTTCTTTATAAGGGAAGGGGATTCTGTAATAATTTCCTGATTCATATATATATGAATGCCAAAGATGAGGAAATTGAAGATTTTTGCCAACTTCTGCAGGCTGAAATTGATCAAACATGCATCAAGATGCATTGATAATTACTGGTAATTGGAATGCAGAAGTTGGAAACAAAGAAGAGGGATTTGTAGTTGGAAAATAGAGCCTTGGTGATGGAAATGATGCCAGAGATCGTATGATAGAATTTTGCAAGACAGACGAGTTATTCACTGCAGATACCATTTTTCTACAACATATGCAGTGACTATGAAGGTGGACCTCACGAGATGGAAAACGCAGGAATCAAATGGACTACATCTGTGGAAAGAGACAATGGAAAAGCTCAGTATCATCAGTTGGAACAAGGCCAGGGGCCAACTGTGGAAGAGACCATCAGTTGCTCACATGCAAGTTCAAGTTGAGACTGGAAAAATTAAAACAAGTCCACGAGGGCCAAAATATGACCTTCAGTATATCCCACTTGACTTTGGAGACTATCTCAAGAATAGATTTGATGCAGGGAACACTAATGACCAAAGACCAGACGAGTTGTGGGATGATCTCAAACATGAAGAAAGCAAAAGGTCTTTAAAAGACAGGAAAGAAAGAAAAGACCAAAATGGATGTTAGAAGAGACTCTGAAACTTGCTCTAAAGAGCAGTTAAAGCAGCTAAAGCAAAGGGAAGAAATGATGAAGTAAAAGAGCTGAATAGAAGATTTCAAAGGGTGGCTCGAGAAGGCAAAGTATTATAATGACATATGCAAAGACCTGGAGTTAGAAAACCAAAGGGAAGAACACACTAAGTATTTCTCAAGCTGAAAGAACTGAAGAAAAACGTTCATGCTTTGATTTGCAATACTGAAGGATTCTATGGGTGAAATATTGAACGATGCATGAAGCATCAAAAGAAGATGGAAGGAGTACACAGAGTCACTGTACCAAAAAGAATTGGCCGACGTTCAGCCATTTCTGGAGGTAGTATATGATCAAGAACAGATGGTGTTGAAGGAAGAAGTCCAAGGTGCACTGAAGACATTGACTAAAACCAAAGCTTCAGGAATTGATGGAATACCAGTTGAGATGTTTCAGCAAATGCAAGCAGCACTGGATGTGCTCACTTGTTTATGCCAAGAAATCTGGAAGAGAGCTACCTGGCCAACTGACTGGAAGAGATCCATATCTGTACCCATTGCAAAGAAAGGTAATCCAACAGAATGTGGAAATTATCAAACAATATCATTACTATCACACACAAGTAAAATTTTACTGAAGATGCTTCAAAAGCAGTTGCAGCAATTCATTGACAGGGAACTGCCAGAAATTCAAGTCAGATTGCGAAGAGGATGTGGAATGAGGGATATCATTTCTGATGTCAGATGATCTTGGCTGGAAACAGAGAATACCAGAAAGATGTTTACCTGTGTTTTATTGACTACGCAAAGCCATTCGACTATGTGGACCATAACAAATTATGGATAACATTGGGAAGAATGGGAATTCCAGAACACTTAATTTTACTCATAATGGAACCTGTGTATAGACCAAGAAGCAGTTATTCAAACAGAACAAGAGGATACTGCATAGTTTAAAATCAGGACGGGTGTGTCTCACTGTTGTATCCTTTCACCATACTTATTCAGTTTGTATGCTGAGCATATAAGCCGAGAAGCTGGACTACGTGAAGAAGAATGTGGCATCAGGATTGGAGGAAGCTGCATTAATAACCTGCGACATGGAGATGACACAACCTTGCTTGCTGAAAGTGAGGAGGACTTGAAGCACTTACTGATGAAGATCAAAGACTACAGCCTTCAGTATGGATTACACCTCAACATAAAGAGAACAAAAATCCTCACAACTCGACCAATAACATCATGATAAACAGAGAAAATATTGACATTGTGCAGGATTTCATTTTACTAGGTCCACAATCAATGCCCACGAAAGGAGCAGTCAAGAAATCAAACAGTCATTGCACTGGGCGAATCTGCTGCAAAAGACCTCTTTAGAGTGTTAAAAAGGAGGGAAGTCTGTTTGAGGACTAAGGTGTGCCTGACCAAAGCCATGGTATTTTCAATGCTCATATGATGCAAAAGCTGGACAATGAATATGGAAGACTGAAGAAGAATTGATGCCTTTGAATTATGAATTATGGTTTTGGGGAAGAATATTGAACATACCGTGGACTCCAGAAGAATGACAGGTCTGTCTTGGAAGAAATATAGCCAGAGTGCTCTTGGATGTGAGGATGGGAAGACTTTGTCTCACGTACTTTGGACATGTTATCAGAAGGGAACAGTCCCTGGAGAAGAACCTCATGCTTGGTAACATAGAGGGCCAGTGAAAAAGAGGAAGACCCTTGATGAGATGGGTTGACACAGTGGCTGCAACGATGGGCGCAAACATAGCAATAATTGTGAGGATGGCATGGGACTGGGCACTGGTTAGTTCTGTTATACATAGGGTCACTATGTGTCAGAATCAACTCGACGGCACCTAGCAATGACAACAAATATATGTGTGTGTGTGTATAAAATTCAGTGGGTGACATTTATAATTGAGTATGGTGATTATATCATAAAAGAAGAATTACTGTCGTGGTAAAATTCTTTTTTTTTCTAATTTATTATTATTTTTGTGTTGATGGTATTTCTAAGAATATACACAGCAGAATATACCCAATTCCGGTCTTAATAGCCTGTGAGCAGCCATCTAAGATACTCCACTGGTCTCACCCCTTCGGGAGCAGGGAGAATGAAGAAGATGGGAGACACAAGGGAAAGATTAGTCCAAAGGACTAATGGACCAGAACTACCACAGCCTCCACCAGACTAGATGGTGCCCAGCTACCACCACCGACTGCTCTGACAGGGATCACAATAGAGGATCTTAGACAGAGCTGGAGAAAAACGTAGAACAAAATTCTGACTCACAAAAAAAGACCAGCCTTACTGGCCTGACAGAGACTGGAGAAACTCCAAGAGTATGGCTCCTGGATACCCTTGTAGCTCAGTAATGAAGTCACTTCTGAGATTCACCCTTCAGCCAAAGATAAGACAGGCCCATAAGACAAAACTAGACTAAAGGGGCGCACCAGCCCAGGGGCAATGACTAGAAGGCAAGAGAGGACAGGAAAACTGGTAATGGGGAACCCGAGGTTGAGACGGGAGAGTGTTGACATGTTGTGGGGTTGTTAACATAAAACAATACGTGTACTAACTATTTAATGAGAAGCTAGTTTGTTCTGTAAACCTTCATGTAAAGTACAATTAAAAAAGAAAAAGAATGTACCTAATTCAACAATTTATATATGTATAATTCAGTGACAGCAACCATTCTCACCCTCCTTTTCTGACGTGTTCCTCCCCTATGAACATAAATTCATTGCCCCCTAAGTTTTCTGTCTAATCTTCCTAGTTGCTGTTGTCAGTTGGATCCCTTATAGATAGTACTTAAAAGAGCATACATAGTTCTCAAGGCAGACATTTTTCAATAGTTTGTTTTCCTAGTTTGTTGCGTAGTGCCTAGAGTCTTAAAAACTTGCAAGCAGCCATCCAAGTCTCAACAATTGATCTCTATTTGTTTGGAGCAACAGAGGTAGCAGGAAAGTCCAGAAAAGGAGGAAGAAATGGAATGTCTGGCTAATTGCCTCCATGAACAACTGCCTCCTTTGCCATGCAACCAGAAGAATTTGATGGTGCCCTGCTACCACTGTTATCCCTTTGATCAAAGATTCCGTAGAAGAAACCTGATCAAAAGGGAGAAAATGGAGAACACAATTTCAAATTCTTATGGAATCCAGATTTTTTGAAGCTATAGGGTCTATATGAACCCTAGCAACTAATTGCCTTAACAAGATAATCTTTAAACCTTAAACTAAAATATCTCTTGAAGTCTTCTTAGAAGCCGATTCATATTTTTCCTATAAATATTCATTATAGGATGATATACATTGTAGGGTGGAAGAAACAGACACACAAAACCCCAGACTATCAGTTGTCTAAATGAAGACAAATAAGTAGGAAATACGTTATAAAAACCATTGTGATTGTTATTGTTTGTTGAGACTGAATGTTTTAAACAAAATGGGAATATTATATATTTTTTTTTTGGTAAACTTTTTTTTTTTAATTGTACTTCAGGCGAAGGCTTACAGAACAAATAGTTTCTCATGAAACAGTAGTACACATATTGTTTTATGACATTGGTTAACAACCCCACAACATGTCAACCCTCTAACTTCTCAACCTTTTTTTGGTGAAAATACACATAGCCAAAGATACACCATTTCAAAAATTTCTACATGCACAGTTCAGTGACATTGACTACGCTCTTCCAATTGTGCTGTTATTCTCACTTAAGATGAAGGCTTACAAAACAAAATAGTTTCTCATTTAACAGTTACTACACATGTTGCCCTATAACAATGGTTAACAAGAATATTTTTTGACAAATTTTTCATATCAGTACCAGCACTGTTTTGATGGCATTTTCAAAATAAGCAAAACTATGGGAACTAGTCAAGGAAAGTCAAGTTTTTCATAGTGAATAACGCCTAAGTCAAGGTAACGTGAATAATGAAGTTTCGTTGTAATCTAAATCATTTTTGAGGAGATATAATATGCTAGAAGGATGTGAAGTGGGAGTCATGCTGTGCCATGCTTCCTTTATTGGGAATGTACAATAACTCAAGCTTTGTAAAATGTCATTATGCTGAGTTTCTGTTAAGATCATTGAAAAATTTGGAAACCGATAATGGTGATGGTTGCACAACCTGATACACACAATGGGATGATAAATGTTTTGTTACATATATATATCTACCACAAAAAAGTGTTATATACTTTCTCTGGCCTTGGAAAATGATACAACTCTTTTAATCTAATGCTCAAGAGAAATGTGAACATTTGTATTTCCAAACTAGAAGATATCATTTTCTTCTTATATTTAGTTAGAGGTAAGCCTAAATCAGTTTTGATAGTACTTGTGTGTTCTGATGTTAAAAGAATCTTCTACATTTTAGAAGAGTATTTTAAAAATTCAAAAACAGAAGAAAGTCTGTGTGCTCATAAATATAAATACAAAACACATGGAGAACTTGGCTTTCAGCGATAATTTGAGAATTGGTAGTTTGTTCCTTAAAAAAAATTCCTTTTTTTTTTTTTGTCATTTTCTTAAAGTGTAGCACCTCTACCAACTGTCTCTTTAATGCCATGGAAAACTTGAAAGGAGCACTTCATAGTAAAAAAACACAGTTTAAAAAAAAAAAAATTAATCACCTTTTATAACTTATAATTTGAAAGTTATCCTGATATTTTAGGGTTTGCATAAAAGAGATAAACAAAATGTGTCCTTACCTCTACTTGCAGATTACTTTTTATTGCATACAAATTCTGCACATTATTTAATTTCTGAAAGGAGCCCCCTTCTAAACAAGGTTAAGTAGGTAGTTCCATTACATTATTTACACTCATTTTATCTTTCTCTTTCTCCTTTCCTACCTTTTACATTACAAGAGAATAGTCTTTACTTTGGGAAATGGTTTAGCTTAAATTTTAGTGTCTATTAAGTACTATGTTTATTTTTTCCTTTTTAAAAAAATGCATGCCTTTTAATATGTTTTTGAGTCTAAGAGTGAGAAGCAAGCCCCAGAATTAAACTTAATATGAAAATTTACAGAATGAAGAGCTCTAAGTTTACCTTTGAGAAGGTTATCTGTAAGGATGAAAAAATATTTGAAGCTGTCTGTAGATTCTAAAAATGAACCCGGCATTATTTTCCAAGTTTTAAGGCCTGATCTAAATGGCTAATTTACTTCATTATACATTCTCAAGCTTTTTAGGGTCCCCTTGCTTTGAAACTGTTAGATGCAAAGGGCCATTATTTACATGTATTTGTCAAGATGTGTTTAAGTTAGCAAACTAGCATTTTTTGATAATTAAATCAGCAAAGATTAAAACACGTTAAGAATACTTAATTCTAGCAAACACCTAGTGAAACTAGTACTTTTAAACATTGTAGTCAGAATGCATTTCAACTTTTTTTTTTTTTAAAGTGATTTGATAGTGTATAGTAAGAACTTTATATATGTGAGCTTTTAATTCTACTTCTGGTTTCCTATTCTAAGAACTAGTCAGAAATATACACAAAGCTTTATGCAACAAAATGTTCACCATAAATATTATTCATACAAATGAAAAAAGTATGGACTTGTGGGCAATTTTCAATAAATTGAAATGGTTGGAAAAATTATGAAAAATGACACATACTAAGAATTTTTAAATGAGAAAACACATATACTAGAACGTTGAGTGAAAAACAAACAACACAGGTTCTAAGGTTTATGCAGCTTTCAGTTATTAGGAGTGACAGTAGTGCTTGAGCTTCCAAGATGCCTTTACCTTCCTGGTGAGTTAAGTGTGTCATCATTACCTTGTAATCTTTTCATTTAAGTCAGCAGTCATTCGTTTCCCATCTCTTCTGCAGAGTATTGAGCCTGACCTTGAGATACAAAGAAGAGAGGCCTTAAGAACCCAGTATTTGAATGAAAACTTGTTATTTACTCATAAATGTTTACTAGGAAGACAGGGAGTTCTAGTTAAATGTCACATCTTGAATTTCTTCCCTGGGTGAAAGTCTTGGTTTGCTTTGGGAATCAAGGTGGTACAAAACAAAGCATAGCAGAAAAGACCAGGAAATTCAAGTTACCTTAGAAAATCTTACGTGGACATTTGGTCTGAATGTTTTTAGTATGCATATTTTGGGAGATCCTAGAATAGGGATTTAGGAGTAAGATTTGATATACTTTTTAACGTGTGTCCACATTTCCTACTCCTTTGGGCTCCTAAAAACCTTCATCCCCTCTGGTTTGTATTAGTGTGTACTGTGAACTAGGAATGGGTCTGTCTTCCCCCACTTAACTGAGAATTCCTTAAAGGCAGGTACCAAGACTTACTCATCTACTACTACCTTCCCCTCAGCCTTTCATAGTGCTTGGCAAATAGTAGGCCCTCAATAAATGCTTGGAAAACTGAGTTACTGATACAGTTATTGTTAACAACTGCCATGATATATAATAGATGGATGGAGAAAAACCAGGGTAACGTTTGACTAACATGCAAAAAACATGACCTCTTCAGTGCCATCACTCTCCTGGGTGAACTTTTAGAATGCATATTTACCTCTGTTTTACAGGCCAATAAGGGTATATAGTATTTGCTACTTACTACCTCACAAGCACTAAAACAACCTGAGACTAATTATAAAGCAACATAAGCTCCTTGGAAGACAGTGCTATACATATCTAAATTGGAAATTTGGTTATTTTTAACTCCAGTGGGAGTTCATTGGCAAATGAAGAGTGAAAAAGGGTTTAAGCTTTGGATGAAAACATGCTGTAAAAAGAATGTGAGCTATATGTGTGATAATTACAAAAAGAAAATGCTTGAAATTAGTCATACTGATAGAATATAAATGTAAGAGATTGCTATATATGCATGTGTACATGTACATTTGTATTATACACACACACACAGAAAAAGTGTTTCTCATATCAGCACCAATATACTAAGATTGTGACTGATAAGAAAAAAATCATCAAAAGTATCAACAAATATTCTTTTTTTTAGTAATAATGGTAGCAATAAAAACCAGTTGCTGTCAACTCTGACCCATGGTGACCCCATGTGTGTCAGAGTAGAACTGTGCTCCACAGAGTTTTCTTTTCTTTTCTTTTTTTTAAATTGTGTCTAGGTGAAAGTTTAAAGCTCAAGTTAGTTTCTCATCCAAAAAATTATACACATATTATTTTGTGACATTGCAGTTCTCACAATGAAACAGCACACTCCCTCTTTCCAACCCAGGTTCCCTGTGTCCATTCGTCCAGTTCCTGTTCTTTCCTGCCTTCTCTTCCTGATGCCCGTTTAGTCTCGTATATTTGATTGAACTAAGAAGCACGATCCTCATGTGTGTTATTTTTTGTTTTATAGGCCTGTCTAATCTTTGTCTGAAAAGTGGGCTTTGGGAATGGTTTCTTTCTGGTTTAGCAGAGCGTATGGGGGCCACAGTTTTGGGGGCTCCTCCAGCCTCTGTCAGACCATTGGTCTTTTTATGTGAATTAGAATTCTGTTCTACATTTTTCTACTGCTCTGTCTGGGACTCTGTTGTGATCCCTGTCAGGGCGGTTGTTCGTGGTAACCAGGCACCATCTAGTTCTTCTGGTCTCAGGCTGGTGGAGTCTCTGGTTCATGTGATCCTTTAGTCCTTTGGGCTAATGTCTTCCTTGTATCTTTGGTTTTCTTTGTTATCCTTTGCTTCAGGTAGACAACACATATTCTGAGTCTTACCAGGTTTCAGATTTTAGACTAGGCTTTGAGGCCCAAGAGTTTTATATTTTATTAGTTATATAGGACACACACATATATATAAAATTATAGCTAAAAAATGTGCAAGCCTATGCTATGGGAATTTCAGCCAATTTTTTTTTTTTTTAAAGTCAGTCTACAATTAGTATTTTCATCCTCTGTATGAAGCTGTTGAAAACTGGTATACAGGCAAGTGTAATTAGATTTCCTTTAATTAGAAATAAAAAGTCTGAAATTTGGAAAGGTAAAGGACATGCATCTTCCTTTCCTG
Source organism: Trichechus manatus latirostris (assembly GCF_000243295.1). Lineage (NCBI taxonomy): Eukaryota > Metazoa > Chordata > Mammalia > Sirenia > Trichechidae > Trichechus > Trichechus manatus. Next base: position 3,718,816 of record NW_004443992.1, on the reverse strand, counting down.
CTCTAGAACTTTAGTGGTATCTCTTGCCGGCGGAATAAAGTCCAAAATCCTCCTTTTTAAAAAAATTCTGTACAATCTGTTTTCCACTTTCTGTTCACTTCTCAACATTGTGAACTGTATACTCTAGCCAGATTGCTGCTGTTGTTAGGTGCTGTCAAGTCGGTTCTGACTGGTAGTGACCCTGTGTACAACAGAAGGAAGCACTGCTCAGTCCTGCGCCATCCTCACAATAGTTGTTATGCTTGAGCCCATTGTTGCAGCCACTGCGTCAATCCATCTCGTTGAGGCTCTTGCTCTTTTTCGCTGACCCTCTACTTTACCATGCATGATATCCTTCTTCAGGGACTGATCCCTCCTGATAACATGTCCAAAGTATGTGAGTCATAGTCTTACCATCCTTGCTTCTAAGGAACATTCTGGTTGTACTTCTTCCAAGACAGATTTGTTCATTCTTTTAGCAGTCCATAGTATATTCAATATTCTTCGCCAACACCATAATTCAAAGTCGTCAGTTCTTCTTTGGTCTTCCTTACTCATCGTCCGACTTTCGCATGCATATGAGGCAATTGAAAACACCATGGCTTGGGTCAGGCGCACCTTAGTCTTCAAGATGACATCTTTGCTTTTCAACACTTTAAAAAGGTCTTTTGCAGCAGATTTGCCCAGTGCGATGTGTCTTGATTTCTTG
>NW_004443992.1:3639759-3718028 GCF_000243295.1 Trichechus manatus latirostris | reverse complement strand
TAAAATGAAATCCCTGACAACTTCATTCTTTTCTCCATTTATCATGATGTTGCTTATTGGTCCAGTTGTGAGGATTTTTGTTTTCTTTATGTTGAGGTATAATCCATACTGAAGGCTGTGGTCTTTGAATGTTCATCAGTAAGTGCTTCAAGTCCTCTTCACTTTCAGCAAGCAAGGTTGTGTCATCTGCATAACGCAGGTTGTTAATGAGTCTTCCTCCATTCTTGATGCCCTATTCTTCTTCATAGAGTCCAGCTTCTCGGATTATTTGCTCAGTTTACAGATTGAATAGATATGGTGAAAGGATACAACCCTGACGCACACCTTTCCTGTCTTTAAACCACGAAGTATCCCCTTGTTCTTTGGAACGACTGCCTCTTGATCTACGTATAGGTTCCTCATGAGCACAATTAAGTGTTCTGGAATTCCAGTTCTTTGCAGTGTTATCCATAATTTGTTAATGATCCACACTGTCAAATCCCTTTGCATAGTCAATAAAACACAGGTAAATATCTTTCTGGTATTCTCTGCTTTCAGCCAGGATCCATCTGACATCTGCAATGATATACCTGGTTCAACGTCCTCTTCTGAATCCAACTTGAATTTCTGGCAGTTCCCTGTCAATGTACTGCTGCAGCCACTTTTGAATGATCTTCAGCAAAATTTTACTTGTGTGTGATATTAATGATATTGTTGGATAATGTCCGCATTCGGTTGGATCACCTTTCTTGGGAGTAGGCACAAATATGGATCTCTTCCAGTCAGTTGGCCAGGTAGCTGTCTTCCAAATTTCTTGGCATAGATGAGTGAGCACTTCAGCGCTGCATCCATTTGTTGAAACATCTCAATTGACCTTCTGTCAATTCCTTGAGCCTCCTTTTTCTCCAGTGCCTTCAGTGCAGCTTGGACTTCTTCAGTCAGTACCATCGGTTCCTGATCATAGGCTACCTCCTGAAATTGTTGAACATCAACCAGTTCTTCTTGGTATAGTGACTGTATGTATTCCTTCCATCTTCTTTTGATGCTTCCAGTGTGTCATTTAATATTTTCCCTGTAGAATCCTTCACTATTACAACTCGAGGCTTGAATTTTTTCTTCAGTTATTTCAGCTTGAGAAGTGCTATGTGTGTTCTTCTCTTTTGGTTTTCTATCTCCAGCTTTTTGCACATGTCATTATAATACTTTACTTTGTCTTCTTGAGCCGCCCTTTGAAATTTTTCACTGCTGTTCCTAAGGTTTTCACTGGCTAATTCTTTTCAGAAGTAAACTGCCGGGTCCTCCTTTCTAGTCTGTTTTAGTCTGGTAGCTCAGCTGAAACCTGTCCACCATGGGTGACCCTGCTGATATTTGAATACCGGTGGCACAGCTTCCAGCATCACAGCAACACGCAAGCCCCCACAGTACAGCAAACTGACAGACGCATGGGGGTAGTGAAATTGGCGTTTCCTCAATTTCCTGCCTCTACTTTTCTGCTAAAGATGATGGCAGCTGCCAGGTGCCCTGTGCTAAGAAACATACATTATCTCATAAAATCCTAATGGTGACTGAAAGATCGTTGTTGTCATTCTCATTTGGGTTCAACATTTTGCCCAGGGTCACACAACTAGTGTGTGTCAGAACTTTAATGCAAACCCAGGCTCTCTGACCTGAAGCTTGTGCTCGTGCTGTCCTGCTTTTCCCATCCTAGAATGCTCTTTCGTCTCTATCTTTGCATGTCTAAATCATTCCCATTCTGCAGGTCCAGCTTATATGAAAATCCTTCGCTAAGTCCTTTATATGTGTGGTCTGTCCCTCCTTTGGCTACCCAATCACTAAATCTCTTTAGAGGCATTCATCACTTTTCAGTGTATTGCAGTATTTTTATGCACATATCTCATCTTCCTCACCGACTCACAAGTCGATGTATAAAGAATTCTGAGTATAAAGAACGTTAAATACTACATTGTTTCAACTTTTATGTGCCTGGTATTGTGCTATACCTTTTCATGTAATTATCTTATTCAACCCTTCCAAGAGTGCTGGGTGGAAGAAACCGTCTGCATTTTACTGAGGATCAGATAGGGTAACTGATTGCTGAGATCTCAGAGCAGGTACAAAGCCAAGATTGTAATCCTAGGGTCTTGACTCCACATCTGGAGCTCTTTCCACTGCACAGAAGCCTCACAGAATCCTTATAACATTTGGTGGAGTGCCTTGTACCTAGGAGGCACATAATAAATGTCTGTCAAGTGAATAAACATAAATCGCCATAATTGTCACTTAAAGAGAGTTCTGCATATAGAAAGTGTACTGGGAGTTTGCAGTGGTCTCGGACTTTTGGATTTCGTATACTCAGTTGTGTACTAGACATCTTGAGCTTCCAGAAGTATCTTGAACTCAACCACTCACCCTTATTTAGCATACTATTTAGCATGCTATTGTAAAGGGAATAGAGCTCACTGTAATTCAGACAGTCAATTCAGAAAGATAAAAAATAGAGAGAACCACTGTTTTGTGTTTATGCTTTCAGATTTTTTCCCTGTATTCTCAGTCTCCTTTAAAATAACTATTTACATGTGGGTGGAAATATTTGTCAAGATTATAATCTGACATGCCTTAACTGATACTGCTTTTTATTTTAAGAGAATAATTGCGTATTTTGTTGTTTTGGATCTAAGAAGGGATTTGATCATACTTCTTATAACACACCCTTGAGAAATGGGATCATAAGAGACTCTTTGGAGAATATGAGCACACTGACTTACGTGCATGTAAATCTATTGTTCAGTGTGGTAATACTTCCCAATAACCCTCAGTCTTAGAATGTGCATATGCACTTTCCTGTTTAAAAACAGAATGTAGTAATTGGGGTTTTAAAACATCATGGTTTTGGAAGCTATTTCAATTTGTTCTAGAGTTACACCTTTTTTTTTTTTTGTTGTTGTTCATATTCCCTAGCTAGGTAAATTAAGAATAGAAGGGTCTTGAAAGATCTGAGGTCTCTTGTTAAAGCTGGTGCATTTTGGACAGCTGCCATTGATACCGTACTCTTGGAAATACAGCCTAGTAAACGTATTGATCTAATAGAACTGCTGTTTTTATGTGAAAATTTTATAACAGCATCAAATGCTAGAGCCATGCATTTGTGGTCAGTTACTACAGTTTGATTAAAATTTACCTAATCTTTGGCCCCCTGTCTTAGAAGACCATCTGTGTCAAAGTCAAATCTTCTGACAAAGCATTGCCTGGTGTGGGATGTAATTTAAGGCAGTTATCCAGACACCTCTTCTGCAAGTGTTGAGACTGAATGGACCATCTTATCTCCCTGGAGAGTGGAGTGTGGTTGCATTCCAAGGCTGATGTCTCAGTATTTGTGTATTATAACATTAGTAAAGCAAGGTCTGGATAGGGTTAAACTTTTCCTGGAATGAACAGGGAGGCTTTCTTTATGAGTTAGCCTGAGCCTTGTCACTCAGAGATTGACGATATAATGATAATTACCCATTTTTCCTGGCATCTCTTGGGCAGTAATAGTAGAGAATTCTGTTTGAGGATTTAATGTTAGCCTTACTTTCCTAATATTAGTGACTACAGGTGAAGCTGCTCATATTTCTCTGAACTTATATTTGGAAGCACATAGATAAGAGGTGGACTCTGAGGATTTCGATTCTCGTGTAATAGTCCCCTTGGATGCTGGGCCACCAGTCTTCGTTACCAGTTTAAAGTATCATTCCATTCATTAAGACTCTCCAAAAATAGACCAGAGTATGCAGTAATAATTAAGGGTGCTTTATCCCACATGTCTTTTTCCCATTTCTGTCCTTTCCAGGGGAGGGCTGCCACCCACACCTTAGTCCCTGCGAGCGTGCTCAGTGTTGCCGCTTATTTTATTTTTTCTGTTAGGAACACCCATGTGCATACTCCTGGCAGAATGCATTGGCTTGAAGGTTTTCCAAAATCATAGTTTTTCTCTGAGTACGAGGGGGTTGCATCTGCAGCAGTGAAAGTGTGAGACTTGGCAGCCCTTGCTGCCCTCTGACGTAATGAGAAGCTCTAATTGCTCAGTCCCACCGGCCAATAACTAAAGTAGGGAAACATGCAGGCAGCTCAGCCGGGAGGCTCTGGAGAGCTATGGAAACACCGTTTGATTTGCATACAGAAATGTTATCATCCCATGGACTGTCTGGTGGTAGAATGTCCAGAACATTTTCTCATTTTTTCTATTGCTCTTTGTCCTTCATTATGTATATATAACAAAAGGCTTCACAAACTGAGGCCTGGGCTGGACTCTGCCCGCAAAAGAGGTGAGCCATCATAGGAATGGCAGAAGTACCCTAGAGCCAAGAATCTGAGTCTAGAACACCACCATGTCATTTACAAAATACACAAGAATTGCTGGGTTTCTGACATTATTTCTGTGATACAGTTGGGGAAATTATAGGTGCTAAATTTGGTATTGGTAAGGGATTGGAACAGTGTGATATGATGAAAGATAGCTAGTTTTGAATTGATTCAGGGATTTATTTTCCCATGTTTTGGGAGTTTCTACTTTTTACCCCCTTTGCTGGTTTTCTAAATACCTGTTGTCCTTCACATCGTTGATCACTTTTTCCTTCTTAAAACTCTTTATCATTCATTAATTTGTTCATTTACTCATTCATTCATTCGTATGCACATATCTACCTACCTGTCTAGGCTTTTATGGAGATAAAATGTCTCCTTGTTATCCTTGTCATCTCTCTAACCAGGTCCTTCCCAGTCTTCTTCTGAGATACATCTTCTTCAATCCCCGTGCTATGTGCTGATGTTCTCCCTCATTTTGCCCTTGAGCTGATCTTCTTCTCTCCCTGATTTCAACTCTGTGCTGATGCTCCCAACGCGGTTCCTCTAAGCCATACCTTTCTGGAGACCTCCATTTCATAGTACCTCATACTCAACATGTCCAGAATGGAACTCATCATTTTCTCACATTTTCTATTCTTCAGCTGCTCTTTTGCTTGTGATCTTCCTCTTCAGAAAACTGGGAGCCTTCCTGGACTCTTCCTTCTCCTCAGTACCTACATCGAATCACTTGCCAAACCTTGTTGGCTCTTTGTTGTTGTTAGGTGCCGACAAGTTGGTTCCAACTCATGGCAACCTTATGTACAACAGAACAAAACACTGACTGGTCCAGAGCCAAATCTGTCCTCATCCATCCTCACCACTGTGCTAGCTTGAGTTAAACCTGCATCATTTTTGGCTTTGAATCCTGCAGTAGAACCTCTAATGACATCCAGTCTTGTCACCCATGCAAAGTATAGCCATAGGATTGTTTACCACATTTGAATATGTAACTTTCATGCTTAGAATCCTGCAGTCACTTCCCATAGTTTCCAAGATGAAGTTAAAACTCTTGAGTATATATTCACAGCTCTCTATGATTTGGCTTCTTCAAGGTTTTTCAGCCTTGTGGATTGCTGTCTTGTCACACACCTACCCCGAACCATACACACATGAGCATATACACACATACACACATGCACACACATACTCTCACTCTCTTACCTTCCCATGCAGGTGAACCTATGCAGTTTCCTGAACATGCCATATTCTCTTATTCTTTTGTTTTTGTTTGTTGGTTTGTTTTGGGCAACACATTGCTCCTTCTGGTTGCTCTTCCTTTGCTTCTTTACCTGGGTGTATCTTGTAGTCTTCCATGAAGACGCAGAGTAGGCTCCATCTTTTCTTCTGGGAGGAAATTACCTAACATTCTGCGCTTCCCCAGCACCCCATCTCAGTCAATGTTAGGTGCTTTATTCTGTGCATTGGTATTCCCATCAATGTTGGCACAGCCTGTTGTTTGTCCTTGATCATTTTGACTTGTAGTGATTTTTGTTCTTATTTGCTCCATAACTGGACTGAACATAATTTCATTGAGGTTACAGACCTTCTGTTCATTCATTTATTCAACAAATATTTGAGTACCTTCTGTGTGCTAGGCACTAGTCTGGATGCTGTCTTATTTGTAGCTCTAGGCCTAGCACCTAAAGTGTAGTGACTAGCACATAGTAGGATATCAGTAAATATTTGTCAGATTACAATTTGGAAACAGATTTTCATCCTCAGAAAAGAAAATATTCTGGACTAATACATCAAACTGTTAGCAGTGACTGTCTTTGTTGGAGGAATTGCTGTTTGTTTACATTTTCTTCCTTAGCATTCTCATTTACATTGTGCTTATGTTACTTTCATAATCAGGGTGAAAAGCCTTTAAAATGATAAAAAGAAGAATTTTAATTACCAGGGAAAATGCTCATTCATTATATATTGTTAAAGGAAAGAAACTATATACAGGAAGGACACAGTTTTGTTTTATGTATATTAAAAAAGGGGGCCTTAGGTACTGTGCTTCAAAATTAGAATAATAATCCACCAGAAATAGTCTTAAGAATGTCCCATCTCCTCTCCTGTAGTCTAGATATACTCCCACCCCCAGGACCCACATGTTCAGGGCTCTCTTGTGATCTCACAAGCATCCCTTAACACACATACCTTCACCAATACAAAGAGGAATCACAAGAAACTGAAGGACCAACCTGCCCTGGTGAGGAACAAAAAGAGGTAAGGTGCTGGGGTGTGCAAGTGCCCATTGGAGGAGAGGAACCACTCCTAACCCTCACTTTCCTGTGGACTGTGTATGGGCTTGAAAAAGTAACTCAAACCTGAGTTAAAGGGCTATTTCATTATAGTCTTCTGCATATTGTGGTGACTGTCAATAAGGTTGCAACTAATGGGCTGCACCACTCCTGCCTTCCACTACGAAGTGCTTAGAACTGGGGTTTCAAATAGTGATTGATAGTTGCAGTTGAAGAGATTGTATATCATTGCACTCTCTGCTCATACATCCCTTGAACCAAAGCAACCATTTCTCTGACTCCCACTTACCACACTGGCTACCTGCTCCTGTTTTTTACCAGAATATGCCATATACCACTATCCATCTTCTAGGAAGTCTTGACATACTGTGATGACGCGAACATGGCTTTGATGCACAGAGAGTGTCTTTGTTTTCTGTCCTTTTTCTGGCTTTCTCCTGCAGCATAAACATGACTTAGGGATGACCTGGGTACAGCTATAAAGAAAGTGAATGTGACATCTGTGGTAGGTTTAGTTCTTGCCTTGTCCCACCAAAAAAGACTACTACAATTCCTTTATGAATCTTTAGTTTGTTCTGAAGTCTAGGTTACTCCAAAACAAACATCTGACACCACACGGACTTCCATTAACATGAATAATAGAGTTTGATCATATCTGGTTTTCATTAGTTTGGGGCTTAGTGTTTAATCGTGTTGGGTATAATTGTCTTACTGTTTTCAGAATTCTCAGTAACACTCTAAATCTGTAATTGCACAATTGCAGCTTTCCATGAACTGGGTTGGTCTCTCCTTCCAGGATTTTCTTCTGTTTCCCTTATTTCCCTTACACCTCTGGTTTTCAATCCCCACTATGCAATAGAATGCCTGGGGAACTTCAAGACCAAAGAAAACACTAAAGACACCCAGGCTTCATCCCAGAGACTCAGTTTTAATTGGTCTGAGGAGGGCCTGGGATTATCTGTTTATAAAGCTCCCCAGATGATTCTTATATGCAACCAGGGTGAGAACCATTGCATCATACATGTCCTGTGCTTCATACACACAAAAGTAATGTCTTACACTTCTTTGGACTCAAACATGGAACCTAGCACAGAACCTAACAAATAGAAAATGTTCACCACTTAGAAATTTGTGGATTACTGAATAATAATGTCTATTAGGGAAGTGTAGAGGCTCCAGATGCCACTTCCAAATATATAATGTTTGGGGTCGTAAAAGCTAGCGAGCAGCCATCTAAGATGCATCAATTGGTCCCAACCCACCTGGAGCAGAGGATAATGAAGAACACCAAAGACACAAGGAAAGTATTAGCCCAAGAGACAGAAAGGGCCACATAAACCAGAGACTCCATCAGCCTTAGACCAGAAGAACTAGATGGTGCCTGGCTACCATCAGTGACCGCCCTGACAGGGAATATAACAGAGAGTACCTGATGGAGCAGGAGAAAAGTGGGGTACAAAACTCAAATTCTAGTAGAAAGATCAGACTTAATGGTCTGACTGAGACTGAAGGGATGCCAGAAGACATGGCCCCCAGACTCTCTGTTAGCCTAGAACTATTCCCAAAGCCAACTCTTCAGACGTAGATTAGACTGGACTATAAGATATAAAATGATACTTGTGAAGAGAGTGCTTCTTAGCTCAAATAGATACATGAGACTAAATGAGCAGCTCCTGTCTGGAGGCGAGATGAGAAGGCAGAAAGGGACAAGAGCTGGTTGAATGGACATGGGAAATCCGGGGTGGAAAGGAGGAGTGTGCTGTCACCTTATAGGGGGAGCAACTAGGGTCACATAACAATATGTGTATAAATTTTTGTATGAAAAACTAACTTGAATTGTAAACTTTCACTTAAAGCACAATAAAAAAAATTACAATGTGCTTGGCATTCTTGCTGGAACCCCTGTGATATTTTGTCCAGAATGTGTGCAGGTTTGCTACTTAGACACAACTAGCTTAACAGTAAGAGGCATGAGTCTTCACCATCCTTACCCAGTTCAGGAACTGTGCTTTCCACAACTACGTAACTGTTAGATGTAAAGCAATCAAGTAATTTTAGTCTCTGCAGTTGAATTTGTAAAGAAAGATTTGAATAATTAATGATACTAATAATAATAGCTGCATGTATTGAGTGCTTCCTGGTACACTGTTTAAAAGCATTTGGTGAAGCACTTTTCACTCATTATCTCATTTAATCCCCATAAAAACCCTGAGTTAGATGCTGTTACCCTCATTTTACAGATGACAGTTCCAGTCCCTCATAAAGTATGTATATATATACATACATTATATATTTATATATATTTGCTGTTTCTCTCTCTCTCCTTCCTGGGTATAGTTATTTAATATGAATGTAAAAGAAGTTTTTCAATTCTACATGATATTAATATATTCAAAAGACCATGAGGTAAATGAAAACATTCTTTTCCTGTAATCTAGAGTTAAATGGAGTCTCTGGGTGGTACAAACGGTTAATGCACTTGGCTAGTAACCAAAAGACCGGAGGTTTGAGCCTACCCAGAGGCACCTTGTAAGAAAGACCTTGTGACCTACTTCCAAAAAATCAGTTATTGAAAACCCTATGGGTCAAAGATCTACTGTGACATACATGGGGTTGTCATGAGTCAGAGTCAACTCAGTGGCCACTGGTACTGGTACTAGAATTAGGTGCTTAGGTCCATGTCCTGACTCTACTACTTACCAGCTGTGTAAACTTTGGCAAGTTGCTTAACCTCTCTATGCCTTGGTTTCCTTATCAGTAAAACAGAAGTGATAATATCTACCTCAGAGGGTTGTTGAGAGCATATAATGCAATTATGCTGGTAAAACACTTTAAACAATAAATGGAACATAATAATAATAGCCCATTTACTGAGTTCTTGCTATAATTATTATTAAATACTGTAGTCTCATCCCCAGATGCTTATTTATTTTTAGTAATTAACACGTTATTTTAATTTATAGTTTTTCTTCCAATAAACTCTGTTACCTTTGACACCCAGGCCCCTACAGCACTGAGTGTTGAGCTGTTGATGGATGGCAGCTTGTTTTGCTTGAGTAATGCATGGAGAAACATGGCTGGATGGGGAAGGTGCAATCTTGTGTCAGACGATGGCTGCAGGAAACTGTATGGTGAAAAACAGAGTGGTAGGGTTTTTTAAAGTTGGATTTTGAATATATTCTTTGGAAAACAAACCAGGTTGTCAAGAATAACAGGCCTAATATCTCATTTTCATTTCAGAGAAAACTATGTTTTGAGGCTAAAATTTTCTTAGCTTTTTTCATCATCTTCTACTTAATTACTTACTGATTTCAGAAGAGTAATTAGTAGCATTTTGCCGTTTTGCTTCGCGATAGGTGATTACGAAGAGGGTTGTAACTGAAGAGTTTTTTGTAATGAACTCTTGATTTGCATGCCAGGCCTTTTCATGAAACTGAGCATCTGGCTGAATGCTGAATTGACAAGAAACTTTTTAAATTCATGAATGTAATGAACATTTATTGAGTGTTTCCTAAGTGGCTAGTACTATGCCTCAGTACTTCACAGGTGTTATTTCATTTAATCCTTACAAAGACCCAACTGTGTGGGTACAGTAACCACCATTTGGCAAATGAAAGCCAAGGCTCATACAGGGTAAGGACTTTTACCAGAGCTGCACAGCTCTGAAGTAGCAGAGCTGAGACTCAAGCCAGAGCTGCCTATCTTCAAAGCCAATCCTTTTAACCACTGTATTAGACTTCAATCTAACATATATTGGATGCAAATGCAGATTCTGAGTCAGTGAGTTTGGGACGGTCTGAGAGGCTGCAGCTCTAACAGGCTCCCAGGTGTTAGACATTGTCTTAGTCATCTAGTGCTGCTGTAACAGAAATACCACAAGTGGATGGCTTTAACAAAGAGAAATTTATTATCTCACGGTCTAGGAGGCTAGAAGTCTGAATTCAGGGTACCAGCTCCAGGAAAAGGCTTTCTCTTTTTGTCAGCTCTAGGGGAAGTTCCTTGTCATCAATCTTCCCCTGGTCAAGGAGCTTCTTGGCACAGGGACCCCGGATCCGAAGGACGCGCTGTTCTCCTTGCTCTTGTTTCTTGGTGTGTGGTCTCCACGCTCACTTCTTTCTTTTACATCTCAAAAGTAATTGGTTTAAAACACAATCTAATCTTGTAGATTGAGGCCTCTTCATTAACATAACTACCACTAACCCCATCTCCTCACGTCACAGAGATAGGATTTGCAACACGTAGAAAAATCACATCAGATGACAAAATGGTGGACAGTTCACACAATACTGGGAATCATGGCCTAGCCAAGTTGACACATATATTTTTGGGGGACAAAATTCAATCCATAACACACATACTGTGTCTGATGACTACATTTTGAGTAGGATGGCTCTGGAATGTTAACTTGGGAAATGCTGATAAATGAGGAATTGTTTTGTCTGATTTCCTTGTAACATGGTTAGGTGTATAGGAAAATTAGAGGAAAAAAAAGTATCTGCTATCTCATTTTAAAAGATAACATTTTCTTCTGATTGCAAGATGATTGTTAGTTGTTGAAAAGCACAAGAAGATAGTAAGTAAGCCTAGAATTCCACTCTTCTGGTATATATTCAGCCAGTCTTTTTTAAGGGCTGTTACAGCCTGGGAAACTCTTTGGGGCAATTCTGCTCTGTCATATAGGGTCACTATCAGTCAGAATCAAGTCGATGGCATATAGCAACCACATAGATAAATATATACATACATTGTAGCTGCTCACATTTTAGTAAATCAAAGCAGCACCAAAAATCCCTTGAATCAGTCATAAAAGAGGGTATAAAAGAATTTATGTGTGTAACATGGGATAGAATGTTATATGCACTTTAAAGTTGGAGTACCACTGAGCCAGACTAAACCAAAAAACACTAATCCTCTTGCCATCAAGTCAATTCTGCCCCATAGGGTTTCCAAGGAGCAGTTGGTGTATTTGAACTGCCAACCTTTTGGTTAGCAGCTGTAGCTCTTAACTACTGCGCCACCAGGGCTCCACTAAAGGCTCCACTAAAGGAGGGAGCAACAGGAAAGTTTATATGCAGCTGCCTGGGTATTCAGACATTCTGCTTTTAACGTAATTCCAAATCAAGGTGGAGAATTCTAAAATTTACTCATTTTTGTTTTAATATCAAACCTCTATTACTTTAATATATTTTAATAGATTCATTGTATGTAATTTCATTATAAGCAAGGGTTATGTTCTAAAATCAGGGCATGTGTAAAAGACACATTTGAAAGAAATGTAATATAGTTAAAAACCGTGAGGTCATATTAAAGTAGTTTTGGACACTTTAAATATTAAATTTAACTATATTTTAACATTTCCCATATTGTTAAACATTTTTTAGTGGGTACTTACTTAGTGTTCTTCCTTTTGAATGTGTCATAATGTCTTTAACCAAGTACCTTAGGGGTTAAGGTCATTTCCAGATTTTGTTGTTATAAGTCATGTGATGAAAATAAATGTATTCGTTTCCATGGGCTGCCATAACGAATCACTACAAACTGGTTGGCTGAAGACAAAACACATTTATTTTCTCATAGTCCAGGAAGCCAGAAATCTAAGATCAAGCATTGGCAGAATTGATCCTTTCTGGAGGCACTGAGGGAAAACTGTCCTATGTCTAGTTTCTGGCGGTTGCCCGCAATCCTTGGCATTCCTTGGCTTGTAGATGCATCATTCCAGTCTCTGCCTCCATCTTCACAGGGCCTTCTTCTCTGTGTCCCTGTGTCTCCTCCTTATAGGAGTGTGTTTTAAGGACACTCTCTTTGGATTTAGAGTTCATCCTGTTCCAATATGATCTCATTTCAAATCTTACCTTCATTCCAAATAAGATCACATTCTGAGGTTCCAGGTAGACACAAATTCTGAGGGGGACACTATTCAGCCCACTACAAGTGTACTCAAATTTTTATGGCTTCTTCGATTGTTTCCTTCGGGAAAAATTCCTAGAAGTGGAATTATAGGTCAAAAAGTATGTAATTTTTTTAAGGCAAACATTTTAACACATAATGCTATATCACCTCCTACCAGAAATGTACTGTTTTCCTTTCATTCACTCCTAATGTTATTGATATTTTAAAAGTAATTGAATCATTGTTCTCATGGAGTTAATTTAAATTCTGGCATGATTGTTAAATAATGAATGGTTTATTTTTTCCCTTCTGATTCCATAATTAATACAATTCATGGCCAAAAGCAGAGGAACAAAAGGAATAAAGAAAAGACTGTGGAGTTGCAGAACTGGAGGGTGATAATAAGGTCCCTAACATGATTTTTATGACCTGGGTACTCTGGTAATGTGGTGTTTACTAACGTGACTCTCCTTGAATACTAGAAATGTATGTTTGGTACAAGAAAGTTGTAGGTCTAAGTGGTTAAGCCTACTTCCTGAGGTGAGGGAAGTAGCACAATTTATAGTAGAGTTAAAGTGTGAAAAACCAACCTGAGCTTTTTTCAGGCAGCGCTCAGATTGATTAAAATCGTATGTGTTCAGTGATATTTAATGGCATTACTGCCATTGGAAGCAAGTGAGCTTCTAGGCAGGGAGACTGAGAACCTGCGGGCAGTGATGCCGAAGACTGCCCATTCTGTATGCAGTACAGAAACTCTAGGGTAGCCGTGGAGAGCGAGGTTAGCTGATTCCTTCCCTGTACTTCTTTTCTTTCCTGTTTTCCATTCTTCTTCCCAAAGTGATTACATGAATTATCAGTGTAGTCCATGGTTCATTAAGTTTGATGTCTATTAATTTTTGATTCTTTAATTTCTACATACGTGTGACCAACATGTGGAAGATGATGAAAAATTAAGTACTAGGGAGATGGATGGAACAATGAAGGTCTTTTGGTCTTGTTTGTATTCCTAATTTCCATCAAAGGAACTGGCACACAGTAGCTATGCAGTAAACATTTGTTGAATTAATAATCGTCTTTTGAATTCCCCTGCTGACTTAAAAAAATATAAGTACTGCTGAATGACTGTTATGGGTTGTGACATTTTCATATTAAAACTTTTTGATGTGGTGAGGTAGTCACCTTGCTTATTCTAGAAAGGTATAAATAAGCCTTGCAAATGGAAATCTAATTAGAAAGCTGTCAGATAAACAGATGGTATCTTACTGAAGGCTCCTTACATAAGACTTAAGTTCCTGAACTTTGTGCTTAAAAGACCCTCCCCTCCATTCAAGTCCTGTATACATTTCATTGATTTTTTTTTTTTTTCTTTTGTTCTCCTTGAATTTCTTCTGGCACTGGCCTACCTTTATTTAAGAACTGGCTCTCCCCAAGATTAGTACTATCAACTTAGAGGCCTTAAACTGAAGCGTAATGAGAATTAAATTTATTCTTAAAGGCACTGACCCTGATTTAAATATGTTGGTACATCGGGGACATTGGTGGTTCAGTGTTAGAATTCTGACCTTCCATGCGGGAGACCTGTGTTTGATTCCCGACCAATGCACCTCATATGCAGCCATGACCCATCTGTCAGTGAAGGCTTACATATTGCTGTGATGCTAGACAGGTTTTAGTGGATCTTCCATACTAAGAAGGACTAGGCAGAAAGGCCTGGTGATCTACTTCCAAAAATCAGCCAAATAAAACCTTATTGTTTTTGGAGAAAAGGTCGGGATTACAACAGAGGATGGAAATGTTCTGGCTTGGAATGTGCTTCTGTAGCCTGAAGGCCACGAGCAGCAGCAAACAGTGAACTTTCTTTCGTTTGTTGAATCCCAGGACATACAGCACAAACCTGGAGTGAAAGAGGAAGCGTGAGCTGGCCACAGTCAGGGTTGTGGAAGGCGGTGCCTGGGTCCTGCTGGGTGAAGGAGGGAGTGACTGTATGAATTTAGAGAGGTTTTACCTGAATAAACTTAGCCTAGGAGATGAACCAGAACTGCTTCCTGGAAGATCCTTGATTTTTGGGAAGATACTCTTCAAATCCTTTGGACAATAAAGGTAAGAAACAAGAATTTGTGAATTTGGCAGCTGGGAAGGCCAGAGTAGACTAGGGTACCTGCAGGAGGGAGGACTGAGGATGTGAATGGTGAGCTCCCCAGTAAGTGATGTCTTGTGGGCATCAGAGGCAGGTGAGGTAGCTTCAAGGAACCAGGCTGATGGAAGCAACCTGAGAAAGATTGTGATTCAAGTAATTTTTAATACAAATTCTAAAGGAAAACACACATTTTGATCAATTAACAAGTGAATATGTTATGTGTGAAAGATGCCAAGACGAATAACCTGGTTCACATCTCAGAGCAACTGAGCTGAGTGAAATTACAAATACATAACAAGAAAAATAATAAAATTGTCGACAAAGTCCTGAGTTCTTCAATCAGTAATATACATTGAATGGTTGCTTACTGTGAACCAGGCACTGTACCAAGTATTCCTTCATGTTAAATCTCGTTTACTCCTCTAACAACTTAATGAAGTGGTTACTATTATTATTTCCCATTTCAGAGACAAGGACGCACAGCCACTGGAACTTGTGTAAAGTTTTCTTGCCCATTCTCAGAAGAGATATTTGAAATCAGCAATTATGACCTGAGAACTTGGACCTTTTACCGTTAAGTTCTCTTGCCTCTTTATTGAAGAGCTATTTTACAACATGCTCTAAGAAGCAACGTGTCTCTGATGACTTTAAAAAAAGAAATAATGTGACTGTCTCATTATAGGTTTCCTTTCAGATTCCTCTATGATTTTGAGTCACTGGGCATATGAACCTTTTATTTTTTCCACCTCTGTAAGAGGCTATATAGTAGGCTGGAAACCCTGGTGGAATAGTGGTTTAGTACTACAGCTGCTAACCAAGAGGTCAGCAGTTCAAATCCACCAGGTGCTTCTTAGAAACTCCATGGGGCAGTTCTACCCTGTCCTATAGGGTCACTATGAGTCGGAATTGACTAGACGCCAACAGTTTTTTTTTTTTTTTTTTTTTTAATAGTAGGCTATTAAATTTTCTTGGGAGTTAAAGGAGCCCTGGTGGCATAGTGGTTGAGAGCTCGGCTGCTAACCAAAAGGTTGGCAGTTCAAATCCACCAGCTGCTTCTTGGAAACCTTATGGGCCAGTTCTGTTCTGGCCTTTTGGGTTGCTATGAGTCGGAACCAACTAGACGGCACCTAACAACAACAGGGAGTTAAAAGCAGAAGACCTGACATGACCTTGTCACTTTTTACCAACTGTTACCTTGATCAAGGAACTTTACTTTTCTGAGCCATGAGTCCTTCATTCTGAGAATGAGGAGGTAATTATATCCAGCCTACCTACCTCGTAAGAACTGCAGAAAGGATTCCATGAGATCATATATGGTGAAGCTCTTTGTCAGGTGATATACAAATTCCACTTATAAAAATTCAGTGCCCTTTGCTTGCTTGCCCCCCACTCTCAGTTTATAAGCTTCAGCTCCCACAAAGCCTGGATCTTCTACTGAATGCCATTAATTTTTTTTTTGTTCATGAGACGTTTCTACTTGTTCTTCTTTTCCTTCTGTATCATCTTGGTTTTTGTTTTAGTGATTTTCCTCGGTTGATGTATCATGTCCTTCAAATGCTTTCTCTTTGCCAAGGTCCCTGATGTACTGTGTGAGAATGCCAGCTTTCAGAGGAAAGAGCCAGAGCCTTCACAGTGTTGTTGTTGGATGCCGTTGCGTTGATTCCGATCCATAGCGACCCTGTGTGATAGAGGAGAACTGCCCTATAGGGTTTTCTTGGCTGTAATCTTTGTAGGAGAAGATCACCAGGTCTTTTTTTCCCATGGTGCCACTTTGTGGGTTTGAACTGCCAACCTCTTGGTTAGCAGCCAAGTTCTTAACTGTTGCGCCACCAGGGCTTGTTCTTCAAAGTGTTGTTGTTAGGTGCCGCTGAGTTGGTTCCAGCTCGTAGTGAACCTGTGTACAACAGAATGCAACACAGCCCGGTCCTATGCCATCCTCAGAACTGTTGCTATATTTGAGCCCGTTGTTGAAGCCACTGTGTCAGTCCATCATATTGAAGGTCTTCCTCCTTTCCGTTGACCCCTTACTGTACCAGCATTATGTCCTCCAGAGACTGGTCGCTCCTGATAGCATGTCCAAAGTACGTGAGACGAGGTCTCACCATCCTCATTTCTAAGGAGCATTCTGGTTGTACTTCTTCCAAGACAGATTTGTTTGTTCTTCTGGCAGTCCATAGTATATTCAGTGTTCTTCGCCAACACCGTAGCTCAAATGCCTCAATTCATCTTTGGTCTTCTTTATTCATTGTCCAGCTTTCACATGCATGTAAGGCAACTTCAAAGTGTAGACCCACTGTATCACAGCCGAAGCTCTGCAGTTACTTCCAAAGTACATAGATGCTTTTCTGCTCTCTTGAAATAGGATATTTTAGTGATTTAGTAAATTCCCCCTGGGTTATTCATGGTGTGCACTTTTCACAGGTTTTCTTAGACCAGTCATGTGTATCAGTATGTAAGTGTGCCAGGTAGAGCTTGGACATATTACACTTAGGCCTCGGGTGGCCTTGCCTCAGCCACCTCAGATCTCATCTTCAAAATTATGAGCACAGCGTTTACTCAGAAAGAGTTTGGTTTCAGTTTAGTGGGTAAAGTTTTTGCCTTTTTGGTAATGATGATAACTAATATTTCTTTGAGGGCTTGTTCTAAAAGCACTTTACATTTAATCCTCATGCAACTGTGTGAGGTAGGTACTTTTTTCTGCACACAAATTAGTTTACCAAGGTTTTCTTTGACTTTAAAAATAACCATATGCACCCCCTTTTAGGCTTTGGTATAGTGCCTGGCACACAGGTTCTAGTCACACTGTCTCTGTACCTCAGTTTGCTCGTCTCTGAAGTGGTGATAATATTAGTATCAAATTCATGGTGTTGTTGTGATGGCTAGATGAGTTACTCTATGTAAAGTGCCCAGTACATAGTAAGTACTTCAGAAATATTGGTTATGATTATCCTTATTATTACTACATTTTAGTTAGCAGATCTTCTTCTGTTTGTAAATCTAGCAATTTTTTACACTTATTTTTAAGAGGCCTCAGCATGTTTGCCTGTTTACAAATTTCATTAAACTCAAATATCTTAAATCGTAATACTTATTTCCTCTTTAGTCACTGTAGTGATCTGACTGACAAACCTTCCAAGTACTTAAATTGTTCTAAAAAATCTAGTAAATTAAACATAAATATGGCTATGGTGAAGTTCTCTTTTGAGTGTTTTAATACTGAATATAAATGTAGTAAGACGTCTCTTTAAAATCCCAAGTTTAAAGAATTACTCAGTTATTTTAAATGGAAGTTACAAGACTGTCATTCTAATAGGCCAAATTCTCTTACACATTACAGGCACATGAAATACATAATTTTCAGACATGACATAGATGTCATAATGTTTTCTTTTTCCTACAATTTTCAGAGAACTTCTACACAAGGTCCCCACATTGCAGTTGGTTGATATGTCTTCTAAATCTCTTAATCTAACAAGTGCTTCTCCACTCTTTTCTCTTTCATTTTAATTTTTGAAGAAAATGAGTATTTGTTGTTCCATTAGAATTTCCACAGTCGGAATTTTGCTTATTGTATCCTTGTACTGAGTTTAATATGTTCTCTTGCCAATTGTATTTTTTGCGAATTGGTAGTTGGAGCTAGAGGCTTGAACAGATTTGGCCTTGATTTTTTTTCCAAGACTACTTCTTACTTTATAAGTGTGCTCTCAAATACTTGGTGCTGAACGTTTGTAGTGAAAAGGAATATGTAACTCAAAGGTGCTTTCAATTTACTAGGGAGAAGCATTCCCACTACTTAGTGGAAAGGATCTGGAAAACCTTCACTCCACCATACCCAGCTGGGTTAGATGCCCTTTTGTGCTTCCATAACAGACTATTCCATAGCACTTTTCAAACTAAATTTTCCACTTTCTTATATGCTTTCTCCATTTGAATGTGCGTTCTTCAGGGGACTGTGTAATTCTTGATTTTTCTAACATAGAGCTTGGCATAATGCATGGTATTTAGGTACATAGGGCTTATTAAATATCATTTGACTACTTAATGGAGATAAATATATTCTCCTCTAGTCACCTGTAAGTTTGTTGTAATGTGGTGGCTTGTGTGTTGCTGTGATGCTAGAAGCCATGCTACCAGTATTGCAAATACCAGCAGGGTCACCCATGATGGACAGGTTTCAGCGGAGCTTGCAAACTAAGACAGACTAGGAAGAAGAACTTAGTGGTCTACTTCTGAAAAAATTAGTCAGTGAAAACCTTATGAATAGCAGCAGAACATTGTCTGATAGAGTCCCAGAAGCTGACCCCTTCACGTTGGAAGGCACTCAAAATACTACTGGGGAAGAGTTGCCTCCTCAGAATAGAGTCTCCCTTGATGTGAGTGGAGTAAAGTTTTCAGGACCTTCATTTGCTGATGTGGCATGACTCAAAATGAGAAGAAACAGCTGCAAACATCCATCAGTAATTGGAACGTGAATGTACAAAGTATGAATCTAGGAGATTGGAAATCATCAAAAATGAAATGGAACACATAAAGATCAATACCCTAGGCATTAGTGAGCTGAAATGGACCAGTATTGGCCATTTCGAATAGGACAATCTTATGGTCTGCTACATCGAGAATGACAAATTGAAGCAGAATGACATCGCATTCATCGTCAAAAGAACATTTCAAGATCTATCCTGAAGTACGTGATAGGATAATATCTGTATGCCTACACTGAAGACCAGTTAATACAACTGTTATTCAAATTTACACAGTGACTACTAATGCCAAAGATGAAGAAATTGAAGATTTTTGCCAACTTCTGCAGTCTGAAATTGATCAGACATGCAACCAAGGTGCGTTAATAATTACTGGTGATTGAAATATGGAATGGAAACAAAAAGAAGAATCAGCAGTTGGAAAATACGGCCTTGGTAATAGAAGTGATACCATGTTAGAATTTTTCAATACCAAGGACTTATTCATTGCAAATACCTCTTTTCAACAACGTAAACAGCAACTATACACTTGGACCTCACTGGATGAATACACAGGAATCAAATCTACTACATTTGTGAAAGAGAGATGATGTAGAAGCTCAATATCATCAGTCAGAACAAGGCCAGGGGCTGACGGTAGAACGTACCATGAATTGCACATATGCAAGTTCAGGTTGAAGCTGAAGAAAATTAAAGTCCATGAGAACCTAAATACGACCTTGAGCATACTCCAGCTGAGTTTAGAGACCATCTCAAGAGTAGATTTGACGCACTGAACACTAATGACCAGACGAGTTGTGGAAGGACATCATATAAGAAGAAAGCAAGAGGTGGTTAAAAAGACAGGAAAGAAAGAAAAGACCAAAACGGATGTCAGAAGAGACTCTAAAGCTTACTTTGAATGTAGAATTGGTCAAGTGAGTGGAAGAAATGATAAAGTAAAAGAGTTGAACAGAAGATTTCCAAGGGCGGCTCAAGAAGACAAAGTAAAGTGTTATATTATAATAAAATGTTCAAAGATCTGGAGGTAGAAAACCAAAAGGGGAGAACATATTCGGCGTTTCTCAAGCTGAAAGACCTGAAGAAAAAATTCAAGCCTCAAGTTGCAGCATGGAAGGATTCTATGGGCAAAATATTGAATGGTGTAGGAAGCATCAAAGGAAGATGGAAAGAATATACAGAGTCTTTTTACCAAAAAATAGTTGGTCAAAGTTCAGACATTTCAGGAGGTAACATATGATCAAGAACCGATGGTATTGAAGGAAGAAGTCCAAACTGCACTGAAGGCATTGGCAAAAAACAAGTCTCCAGGAATTGACAATACCAGCTGAGGTGTTTATTGGCAAACAGATGCAGTGCTGGAAGTGCTCATTCATCTATGCCAAGAACTTTGGAAGAAAGCTACCTGGCCAACCAGCTGGAATTGATCCTTATTTGTGCCCATTCCAAAGAAAGGTGAGCGAACAGAATGGAGAAATTATCGAGCAATATCATTAATATCACACGCAAGTGAAATTTTGCTGAAGATAACCCAAAGATGGTTCAGCAGTACATGGACAGGGAACTGCCAGAAATTCAAGCTGGGTTCAGAAGAGGATGTGGAACGAGGAATATCATTGGTACTGTCAGATGGATTTTGGCTGAAAGTGGAGAATATCAGAAAATGTTTACCTGTGTTTTATTGACTATGCAAAGACATTCAAATGTGTGGGTCATGACAAATTATGGATTATATTGCAAAAGATGGGAATTCCAGAACACTTAATTCCTTTAGCAGCACTTTTGCCCCATTTGATAAGCAAGGAGCCTAGTATTTTAATTTTGCACAGGTTCCTCAAATTATGTAGCCATCCCTAAAGAGAGGTGCTTAGAAGGCATGTTAAAAAACTGGAAACTTGGTCACTATGCCACTAGCTCTCCCCTAGGAGAAGGAGTTTACTTGATTCTTATAGGAACAAAGTCTCTTAAGCCGTATCATCTGAGATACACTTAAAAAAATTTTTTTTATTGTGCTTCAGGTGAAGGTTTACAGTGCAAATCAGCATCTCATTCAAAAACTAATACAAAAATTGTTTTGTGACATTGGTTGCAATTCTCGCTCTCTCCCCTTTTCCACCCTGGGTTCCCTGTGTCCATTCGTCCAGTTGTCCTCTCCTGCCTTCTCATCTTTGCTTTTGGGCAGGTGTTGCCCATTTGGTCTCATATACTTGATTGAACTAAGAAGCACATTCCTCAAGTGTGTTATTTTTTGTTTTATAGACCTGTCTAATCTTTGGCTGAAAGGTAGACTTTGGGAATGGCTTCAGTTCGAGTTAGCAGAGTGTCCGGGGGCTGTAGTTTCAGGAGTTCCTCCTGTCTCTCTCAGACCAGTAAGTCTGGTCTTTTTTTGTGAACCTGAATTTTGTTCTGCATTTTTCTCACACTCTGTCCAGGATCCTCTATTGTGATCCCTGTCAGAGCAGTTGTTGGTGATAGCCGGGCACCATATAGTTCTGGGCTCAGGCTGGTGGAGGCTGTGTCCCTTAGTCCTTGTGTCTTTGGTTTTTTCATTCTCCTTTGCTCCGGTCGGGATGTGAGGATGGGACCAGTAGATGTATCTTAGATGGCCACTCAAGATACACTTTGTTAAGGGCATCTAAATCTCTTCTCTTTAATTTAGAAAGCAATTTAATGATTACGACTTGTCTTCCATGTAGCTTAGCTAAGGGAGAGAATGTAGTTGATCAGGTGAACTTCAGGTTTTCTAATTCTTATGATAGTTATTTTTTATGGTAAAGTAAAATATCTGGTATTTTGATTTTCTGTACTGGTCTGTAAGCTTGTTTTATGAAAGTCCACCTTTGAAGATGCATCCAGTTTGATGGGATGCCACAAATAAGTGTTTGATCTTGCAAGCCTGAGGGCAGGACTGTGACCCAGGGTGGGTTTGTCCTGGTAATGAATGACACTCTGGGAGGTCTCTCAGGAGGTGGCCCCACCACTGGTTTCCAATGTGAGTGAGTCCACAACATCCCAGTGTGGCAGGACACATACGTGCTTATTTTTCCAAAGCATATTTTCTCTGGGCAGAAACAGAAACTGTAAAGCTTAGTTTGGCCTAGAACAGAACAAACATAATTACACCTCTTTTGGCAGCACCTAATAAGCCTGTGGCTTCTGAGTAGGATGAAATTTTATATGTAATTGAAAGGGCCAGGGAAACCAAGCTGAAACTGTGATATTCTTCCTAATTTTAGAATGAAAAGAAAGTGTGTGGTCTTCAAAAGATGTTTAAAAAAACAGTTGCTGCCAAACACCTGTTTTTTCCATATGCCACTAGTACATAAGTAATCCTGAAAGCAAGGACGAGTTTTCACAGAAGAGTTTAATTATGAATGCAAAACCTTTTGAAACTTGCTAATAAAAGCTCTTCAGTGTCTACTGACTACAAGTGATAAAGTGATGACAGAGAGACTGCGAACGGCTAAAATTAAATCTTTTATTTTCTTCCAATTAAAATATTTATTCTCAAATTCATGCCTAAAGTATTTCTCGAGTACAGATACCTAATATGTACAATATATTGAGCTGAGCATGGAGGGGGAACATGACTAAGACCAGGTGTTGTGCTTAAGTAGCCAACAGACGAGAGAAAGGATGTTGGACTCTTACGGTTGTGAGGGACCTCAAACTTGCTTAAGCAAGAAAAGAATATTTTTTTATTCACATAACTGAAAACTCCATGGGTGGGGCTAAGTTTTTACATAGCATGATAAGGCGTCAAACAGTGTGGCCAGGCCTGGGGTCTTTCATCTTTCAGCTGTGTGTCCTGCAGGGGGTCCAGTTTTACCTCCTCCCAATTCAGTGGCCTTTACTGGTCCCTGAAGAAAAGCTGGGGGCAATATTCTGACTGAGCATTGTTGTCTTGACTTGTGTGATGTGCACATCCCAGAACCCACCACTGTGGCTGGGGGATGGATACACTGACGGCTGAGGCTGGGGTCCTTTGCTCCACCCTTGGAACCTTGGGAGAGGCCTCACCCTCTTCCAATGGATTGAGAAGGCTGAGGAGTGGATCCCCAAACAAAAATAAGTTCTGTGTGGGGGGGAGGATCAAAGGAGAAAGAAATCTTACGTTGGGGGAGTTGGAAAAGCTTTGTGAGAGGGGCCTCCAAAACTGATGGAAATTGGCTAGAAATGTAGAAAGATATTTCAGGCAGAGACAGGTTAAGTGGGAGCCAGGCTGGGGAAGAATACAAAGATTGGAGAATAGATGTTTGGTGGGGAGTAATGGTCAGTGAGGAGTCCCTAGGTGGTACACATGGTTGAGTACTTGACTATTAACCAGAAGATTGGTGGTTCGAACCCACTCAGAGGTGCTTCGGAAGAAAGGCCTAATGATCTGCTTCCAAAAGGTTACAGCCTTGAAAATCCTATAGAGCAGTTCTATTCTGCACACTTGGGGTCGCCATGTGCTGGAATCAACTTGATGACTTTTTTTTTTTCTGGTTTAATGGTTGTTGTGGTGGGAAAGGCATTTTGGGTCATGTTGTGAAAGATCTCAAACGCTAGGGTAAAGTATTTAATTTAGTAGGCAGTATGGAGTCATTAAGAGCCCTGGTGGTGCAGTGGTTAAAGTGCTCAGCTGCTAACTGAAAGGTTGGCAGTTTGAACCCACTAGCTGCTGCGTAGGAAAAGATGTGGCAGTCTGCTTCCATAAAGATTTACAGCCTTGGAAACCCTATGGGGCGCTTCTACTCTGCTGTACAGGTTTGCTGCGAATTGGAATCGACTCGATGACGGTGGATTTGGTTTTGATTTGGTTTATGAAGTCATCGAAATGCTTCTAAGCCTGAGTACGAACTGAGCTGTGATTAAGCATGACTAGAGGGAGTTTCAGGATGCATGAATGTAGGGAGACAAATTAAGAAACTATCATAGTCCTCTAGGCAGGAGGATGGTAGCAGGAATGGAAAGGCAGAGCAAGATGGAAAAGAAAATATGGGACAGGTAGAAGGAATCAAAGATAACTCAAAGTTCTTGAGGCAGGGTTCTATTCTTAGAAATAATGAAATGTGGAGAAGGAGCTGCTGGAGGGAGAGGAGAGAGATCCTGAGCTTCTCCTCGTAAACATTGAGTAGTGAGTTAGTGTAGTGTAATGTGCTTGGTTAGCGATTGGAGACTCGGGCAGTGGCACAGAGTGAATAACTTATGGCTCAGTTACCCAGTGACTCTTGGTCAGAGGCAGTCTGGGGAATGCATTGGAGTAATTTTGATTGTGACTGAGGGGCTACTGGAATTTAGTGGCAGGGGCCTGGAATGTATATGCCCTGCAATACTCAAGACATTCCTGCACAAATACCAGTAGCACTTCCTGTTGAGAAGATGCAAGCGCTTTACCGATGATGGCCTCAAGGACCATGGCATCAAAGAGCATGTGATCTTGTTGGGAAGCGTAAGCTCTTACTCCCTTGTTGTTTTCATGTCTATAATGAAGTGATGACTATTATGCCAAGGACTGCAGGTACTTTAGGAATTTATAGATAGGAAATTTTCTTTTGGGAGAGATGGAGAAGACATGACTGAGATGGAGCTAGAAGTGATGTGAAAGGCCATGGGTTTGCTTTCTTCTTCTGCCACTGACTTGTATGTGCTCATGATGGTCAGTTTTCTGCAGTGTTGCTTATTTAGAAATTACATAGGAAAAGTAGTTACACAGGAAAATCCATCCGAGTAAGATGGATTGAAACAATAGCTGCAACATTGGACTCAAACATACCTATGATCGTGAAAATGGTACAGGGCCAGGCATTGTTTCCTTCTGTTATACGTGAGGTTGTCGTGAAGCAACTAACAACAGCAACAACAAGAGCAGTAATTTCCTAGTGGTGTGAATTGAGGCTCTTCTATATTGTGACCAATTCTCAATTATTTCGGGCTGAATTTTATACCCCTTTCTTTATCCCTGGATACCTCGTGGCAAAGTGGTTAAGAGCTCAGGCTACTGACCAAAAGGTTGGCAGTTCAAATCCGCCAGCTTCTCTTTGGAAACCCTATAGGGCAGTTCTACTCGTTCTGTAGGGTCGCTGTGAGATGGAATTGACTTGACGGCACACCACAACAACGACATGGCTGTGACTTCTCACTCGGTGGGGCTCTAACTGGTGCCCAAATGGGTACTGCTTGACCTTTCCTTCTCTTGGGATGAAGTCAAATCATCAAGTTTGTTATAAGATGGCCCCTCTTTACATACCACAGTTTAGAAGTTGTCTTTATCCTAGCTTTGACTGCTGCCTGTTCCTACAGTTGCTGTCAGTGAGTTTCTGTATAGGGATACAAATCAGTATAGCATTTCCCATCAGTTGAGAAAGTGGAAATGAAGGCAGCTTTCTAGAGTCCTGGACTACCCTGTTCACAATTGCAGGGCTGAGTTGCTTCTCCTGGTGTGAGTTGGGGTCTTCTGTGGTTCTTTTGACATGTTTTTCTGATACCTTCCTTTCTGAAAATGTTTATGGGGATTGGGTAAACAAAAACTGTAGAGTATCGTTGAAATAAATAATGCTGACGACAACAACAGAGTCTCTGGGTGATGTAAATGGTTAACACGCCTGGCTGCTAACCAAAAGGTTGGAGGTTTGAGTCTATCCAGAAGTGCTTGGAAGAAAGGCCTGGTGATCTACTTTTGAAAAATCAACCATTGAAAACACTGACGAGCATAGTTCTACTCTGAACACGTGGGGTTGCTATGACTTGGAGTTGACTCTATGGCAACTGGTTTAATAACAACACTAATTATTACCCCTCATTATACCTCTTTTACCCATTCTGGTTATTGTATATAAACAGCTGAATGATCAAACTTACCTTCAAGGACTATACAGTCAAACAACAGTAACTGCAAAGTTAAAGCTACTGAGATAATATAAAATCTTCTTTTTACATCACTGAAAAGTAGACAAAGGAATGACGCTACATACCAGCAGCCAAGAGACATTACTGTGGAAATGTGTTCATTTTCATAAGAACCATTGTAAGTTGCACGGGGACTATAATGGAATTTTTTTCCCCTCTTCACTCTGCCCTTCTGAATCCTAGTTCTTCTCAGAGCCTAGGTTAAGTCTGCTTTTTGCCACGAAGCTACTCTTGACAGCAGGGACACTGATTTCTCCTTATTAATTTGCTGCTGTTTCTGTGCCTCCCAATCTAGCATGTAAGTCTCACTGGAGACTTTGTTTCATGAGTGTGACTTACGTCCTCTCTGAGGTGGTCAGCTCCTGGAAGACAGATGTGGTCCTCAACGGCCCTTCCTTCCAAGATATTAGGCATGCAGTGGGAGCTTAGCATGTTCTTGTCATTTATTCAGATTTCATTTTGGAGATGTATGAAACACTTACTCAAGTTTTTTGATGACACACATTTGTAAAGAAAGGGAAAGCATCAAAGAAAAATCAATTAACAGCACAGACTTATATTAAATTATGGCATTATTGAAAATGAAACCCCCTGGGACATTTGAAGGGATATTGAGGGTAAACACATTCTGCATCCTAGAGTTTTTCTCATGATACACTTGAAAGTTAAGAACTTTTCAGAGAAAAACATTTTTATTTAAAAAAACATGCAATATTTAATACTAATGGTCTATTAATTTTTAACTGCAATAAGGACATTAGATTGGGTTTGATTTATTTTTTATGGCAGAAATTTGATGAAATTGGATCGACTAAAATTTTTATTAGACAGCTGCTGGGAAAGATATTCATTACAGATTTCTTCCACACATTAAATAATGGCTAATTTCTCCTTTGCATGTATTCATTTAGCTTTTGCTTTTAATGAATTGAGAACATGATATTATTTCTATCTAGGTTTTTTGCTTTTGTTTCAGAGGAAAAAACTCAATATTTTATAGTTCAGAAATCCACTTTCCTGTGTACCTCAAATCGTAAGCCCTACCCCCTTCTGTTCTGGATTTATCAGTATCCAACTTAGATAATATACACGGTACAAAATCGGTGAGAGCTTTGGGTAAAATGCAAATCAACCAGTGTATTTTAAGATATTTAAGTGTTTAGTGTCTTGTGGATTAAAAAAAGATCTACTTGATAGTTGCTAGCTGAATTTTTTCATAACGGCTCTGTGGGAAAGATTAAAAAATAGTATCTACTTTGGCAAGGATGCAGTGAAACAGGCACCTTTATACAGTGGTGGTGAGAATTTAAATTAGTATGGCCTGTTTGGAAATACGATCTTAGATATATTTGTCCTAATTTTATGTTTTATGTGTTCTAAAGTAATATCTTTTTATAAATTGCTTTTATAAAAGTATCAGATACGAGTAGAAATGAGTGAGCGTTAGTGAAATGTTAACCAATCATTGAATATTAATATCTAACATTTATAGAGATGCTACTTTATGCCAGGCACTAAGCATTTTGCATGTATCCCCTTATTTAATTCTCCACAGACCTAATGATTAAAAAAAAAAAAAAAGTTACCATCTAGTCGATTCTGATTCGTAATAACCCTATGGGACAGAGTAGAACTGCCCCATAGGGATTCCAGGGAGTGGCTGGTGGATTCGAACTGCTGACCTTTTGGTTAGCAGCCAAGCGCATAACCATTGCACCACCAGATGTACTAATGTCAATTGATACTCCCCCTCCTTCTTTTTGAAGAGGAAACCTAGGCACAGAGAGGTTATGCAACTTGGTGAAGTGATAGAGAAATGATAGCTACTTTAACTCTGGGGTCACAAACCACACCGGTTTGTCCTTGTCAAGGAACTCTGTCCAGAGGTCTTATGCTAGACAGACATGGTAAGGGACAAAAGGTCCTATTGTTGTTGGGTGCCATCAAGTTGATTGCGACTCATAGCGACACTGTGTGACAGAGTAGAACTGTCCCATAGGATTTTCTTGGTTGTAATCTTTACAGAAGCAGATCGCTAGGTCTTTCTCCCACAGAGTCCCTGGGTGGATTTGAACCACCAACCTTTCAGTTACCAGCAAAGCACTTAACTGTTTTGCTACCAGGTGTCCTACGAAGGGTCCTATGTTGGGATAATGTGTGAGGGGATTTGAAGACAAAGAGCAACAGAGTCCTGAGATCAGCTGTGGGTTTGCCTAAGTGCCATTTTTCTGTGGCAGTCCCCCAGTTTCTGTTTGGAAACCACCCTTTCTCCTAACGCCAGGGGTGTGCATATGACCCAGGCTGGGCCAATCAGAGAAGTCCTTGCACTTCTCTGGCCACAGTGATTGGATCATGGATGGGCAGGTAACCCATACAAAGCCAGTTAGGGCTGATACATTTTCATTCTGGAAATTTCATTGGAACTCTTTGGAAAGAGATATTTTCTTTTCACTGGACTTAAAGCTGGGAAGATGTAAGCCTGTAGCTAGTGACAGATCTCTTGCCACTACTTAGGTGAGACCTTACCAGAAAACGGAAATAAGACAGAGAAAAGCAGAGGGGAGAAATGGAGAAAAACAGATCAAGTTCTAATGCTGTCTCCTAGATGTAGCCACGTCTGAAGATATAAGAAGTTCACACCTGGATTTTTCAGTTATGTGAGACAGCCAGCCTGCTTGTCTGCCTTCTTCCTTTCCTCCTTCCTTTCTTTTCTCTTTCTGTTCCCCTTCCCTACCTTTCCTCTTTCTTTCCTTCGCTCCTTTCTATCATTTGCAACTGAGAGTTCTAGCGCAAAAGGTGAGAAGATTTAGGAACTATTCAACCTGAACAGCTCCTCATTTCTGCCCCTCGCCTGAAGGAGGAGTTGTTAAACTGCATCAAGAGTGTCAAACCAGGTAGGTGGGGACCGTGTTGTCCTGGGGTTTTCTGAGCATCTCAGAGAAAACCAATTTTCTGACTAACGAACTTTCATTGCTTCTTCGTGGAAGGTAGAGCCATGGGGCCACAGACCAAGCCACTGTTATGCATCAGAGAAATCTGTAAGCTGTGGAGACTCATCTATGATATGGCCCCTCTTCTTAGGCCCAAAGGGTTAAGGATAAGGGGTGGGAGGATGATATACACCACGTTTTATATATCGTTCATGTTCTGATAAAAGGGTCTTTGCTTTAAGAGCCTGGGTGTTAGAGTGATTAATTTGCTTAGTCTCATTCACTTGAGGGAAAAAATTAGAAATCCTAGCAAATGCTTTTTTTAGAAAAAACGTATCTTTCCTGGATGACCCATTACATCCTATAATTTACCTTGTAAGGAGCAAACCAAAAAAGTAAGAAGTAATGGAGACAGCTATGAAATGACACATATTTTTGTACCTGTTTTAGAGATATGTAGCTCCCTTACTTGTTGTTAGTTGCCCTGGAGTTGGCTCTAACTCATGGCGACCCCGTGTGTAACAGAATGAAACATTGCCCATTCCTGCTCTATCTTCATGATTGTTGGTATGTTTGAGTTCATTGTTATGGCTATTGTACCAGTCTATCTTACTGAGGGTTTTCCTCACCTTCACTGGCTCTCTACTTTACTGAACATGATGTCCTTCTCTAGTGATTGGCCCCTCCTGATGACATTGACCCCTCCTGATGACGTGTCCAAAGTTAGTGAGTTGAAGTCTGGGACAATACTCTGTGATCCATAGGGTTTTCATTGACTAATTTTTGGAAGTAGATCACCAGGCCCGTCTTCCTAGTCTATCTTAATCTGGAAGCTCGACTGAAACCTATCCACTAGGAGTCCTTGGTTGGTGCAAATGGTTAAGTGCTCGACTACTAGCCAAAATGTTGGCCAGTTGAACCCACCCAGAAGCACCTTGGAAGACAGGGCTGGCAGTTTGCTTCCAAAAGATCACGGCCTTGAAAACCCTAGGGAGCAGTTCTACTCTGCACACATGCAGTTGCCATGAATCTGAATTGACTTGATGGCAACAAACAACAGCAACAATGGATGACGTTGCTGGTATTTGAAATACCAGTGGCATAGCTTACAGCATCACAGCAACATGCAAGCCACCATAGTACAACAAGGTGGAGCTCCTTCACAACAACCCACAAACTAGACATCTTTATAAGCTGGTACTACTAAAGAAAGACGTATAACCTTTCGTGAAATTTTCTGAGCTGGTATCCAAATGAATGTTAATGAAGAATTCCTTGAGAAAGCTTTCTTTTGCTTGGTATGAGAATATTCTTTATTATTGTTAGAGTAAACGTACAGTAGTAAATATACTCATTTCCCTCAATTTATAGCGAATAAAATTTGTAATATCTATCCAGCCACCCCTATTTTTACTTCTGCTAAAATATAAGCCTTTACGGTAGCTGACTGATGATGTACATTTTCTTACATTGCTCATTGTTAAATTGATAAAAGGTATGTGTGAATAGTTGTGGATTGAATTGTATCCCCTAAAAATGTGTATCAACTTGTCTAGACCATGATTTCCCAATATTGTGTGGTTGTCCAACATTTTGTGATCTGATGTGATTATCCTATGTGTTGTAAATCCTAACTTCTGTGATGTCAATGGGAGCCCTTGTGGTGCAGTCGTTAAGAGCTTGGCTGCTAACCAAAAGGTTGGCAGTTCAAATCTACCAGCTGCTCCTTGGAAACCCTATGGGGCAGTTCTGCTCTCTCCTTTGGGGTCGCTGTGAGTCTGGATCGACTCAATGGCATCCCACTGAGTTTCTTTTTTTTTTTTTTTATGATGTTAATGAGGCAGGACACAATCTACAGAATTAGGTTGTATCTTGAGTCAATCTCTTGAGATGCAAAAGAGAGAATCAAGCAGAGAGGAGAGGGACCTCATACCATCAAGAAGTGCCAGGAGTGGAGCATGTCTTTTGGACCTGGGGTACCTGTGCAGAGAAGCTCCTAGATCAGGGGAAGATTGATGACAAGCACCTTCCCCCAGAGCCAACAGAGAGAGAAAGCCTTCCCCTGGAGCTGGCGCCCTGAATTCGGATATCTAGCCTCCTAGACTTTGAGAGAATAAATTTCTCTTTGTTAAAGCATCCACTTGTGATATTTCTGTTATAGCAGCGCTAGATGACTAAGACAATAGTCATCTCATTTTACCAGAAAGTATATGTATGGGTATATATACATGCATATATATATTTTATCTATTATAGATTTAGTGAAATTATATCTTTTTTATTATTAATTCATTTGGCAGTAACCAGGGTCACTAGTTTAACAGCCAAGAGATTTATTTTAAAATGCAGCTCCTTTGAACAGTTATATATAGTAAGATGATACTACTCTATTTTATATAGCTTTTTATTTTTTTAAATTGGAGAGTTACATTCTAATCTAAAGGATTTGTGAAACAAATTTTTTTTCTGGCTTCTAAGTTGGTCTTGGAATAATTCTAGCTGCATTGTATTAGGCAAAACCCCACACCCTTACCCACATTTTCTTGGTGATGTGCCATTTTCTAAATATGTCCTACCTGTTCCAAAATGAGTATCAATATCTGGAAGCAGTTGGAGAATGTTAAATTTAGCACTTGTGTTAAAGAGTGGCACTCTGTTTCCTAAATTGTGTCCTGTTTCCATGTGGGTTTTCTAAATAATTTATTCTCTGTTCCTTTTTCCTTCCTTTTAAAACACAACACTCAATTGTGTCCTGTTTGGACGTGGGTTTTCCCAATGATTTATTTTCTTTCTTTTTCTTCTTTTTAACACACAGCATTCAACACTAATAAATCTAGACCTGGTGCTGCACTGGTTGGCATTTATATGGGCCTTTGTCCTAAAGCCCAGCATAAAATCTGTTCTGTGGAAATTAGCAGACATAGGCTGTTCTGAGACTTCAGATTTAGTCATTTGGTTCAAGATATTGTTTATTCATAAATTCAATCTTTAAAAAATCCAGTGCTTTTCTATGATTTTAATTTTTAACCTCCAGGGTCTGGGTGTAGTTTAATTGGATGGGGAATGGTAATCTTGAACAATAGTTTAATTTTTTTAATCTCATACCCTGATCAGTAAAAATATATTTATAAACAACATATATGTAACACTGTACAGCTATGTATTACATAATTTACTTTGTATTTGTGTAGATTATAAATATTATACAACAGACAAAACCTAGAAATTAAAACAGATTTTCTGGGGGAAAAAAAAAAGTTCTAATATTTTCTTCCTGTTGTCCAATGTACCGCACTTTGGAGACCACTAATTTAGGAAGCAAATGGTTACTCAGTGCACCCATATGGTTACTTTTGAGTTTATAGCACTAATTCCAGTTTGATATATTTGAAAGATATGGTTTTCTTGAAATTTCAGTAAATTTCAGAATGAATGTAACGTGAATACAACTTCTGACCACAATCAGTTGCTATCACTTCTCTTTAAGGAAATTCAGCTTTCAGTTCAAATTAGGAAAAGGTCTTAAAATTTTATTATGAAACATTTAAGACATATTTTAAGTATAGAATATAGCAGAACAAACACCCATGTTTTTATCTACCACGTTAAAAAATAAAACATTACCTTCTAATTCTGTGAAGAGATCCACTGTTCTCAATTTGCTTTTTTTTTATTCCCACGCACCTATAGACCTATGTTTGGGTCCTGGACCGTTATTGTTTGCATGTTTTAAACTTTATATAATACTTACATACAATATACTGTATTTACTCATCTACAACTTTTTCTCCATGTTGTAGGGTCCATGTTTCTATGGGTAGTTCATACATTCTACATGTTCTAAAATGTGAAAATACCATAGTTTATCCATTCTGCTATGAATGACTTTTAGGTTGTTCCCTCCCCTCCTTGTTTGTTATTACAAATAATACTTCTAGAGATTTTTTAAAAATGAAAATCTGTTAGGATTTTCGTAGGCTATAACTAGGAGTGAACTTGATGAATTGCAGGGTGTACACATCTTCACATTTATGATTCTCTCTTACCAGTCATATACTGTATATGTGTGTGTGTGTGTGTGTGTATAAATTCCTGTCTTCCTCTTCCCCATGTTTCTCCTCCTGTCTTTTCTAACCCTATCCCAGGCCAGTGTCTGTAGAAACTAGTAATAGTAGTAAGAATACTAGTAGTGGTAGAAGTATTTATAAGGAGAAAGTGATTTTTATGGGAAGAGACATTTGGAGTTCCAAGTGAATGGCTTAAAGAATACATATAGATTGTTTTTCTGAATGTTGAAGATGAGGAACACCTTCATTTAAATTCTAATAATTAACAATTTACAGCAGGTAAAGGCTAGGCAGCAAGTTATCTTAAACCATTTGTCTGGGAACACCTAAACAAGAGCTTTATGAGGCAAAGTTGGCACAGTTACTTGTTATGTCTTAGCAAGAGGGTAGGGATTACCAGGTGGCATGCCTGCACGCTGGGTACTAGTATGGGCTCTAGTCTAGCAAGTCTGAAAACTAAGGGGCTTGGGGTTATCAGAGGTCAGAAGAAAGTTAAACAAGGAGTTGAGCAAAAATTTGAAAGAATATTCCTCAAGTATTTATCACTCTCTTCACAGAACTTCAGTAGCTCCGTCTGCCTATCTAGCTTTTTGGTATCCCCATACTGGCCCAAGGTACATTTCTGGTTCACCTTGAACTTCTACCTCTGTCCTCTGCCCGTTTGGTAATCCCACTAGGGATGACTGTTTCCACTGTTTTCTGCTTACAAAATCACTAACCATCAATTAAGACCTAGTTCAGATCCCATCTCCCCTTCTTCTCTGAGCTCTTCCTGACAGTTTGAAATGTTATGAATTCCTGTTGTATACTTCCACCAACTTCAGTAGTATTCTATGCACCTATTCCTCACTGCGTTGTCTATGTCTTCTCTCTCTGAATTCTTTGAAAGTTCCTTGAGGGTTGAGAATCTTGTATTATACTTTTCTGTTCCTTGAACTGTTTCTTACAAGTAGTAGTTTCTTAATGTAAAAGGTAACCCTTGCTAGCAAAACTCCTACTATTCGAGTCCAGAAACTGAATAGTTTTTTGAGAGGGGAGTATTTGGAGGAAACCCACAGTGGTGTAAATACTTCTAACATGGCTTATTTCAGGCTGCCAACTTGAGGCCTCTAAAGGTTGGGAAGACATGCACACAGTTGACTTAAGACCCATAGGAGCCAACTCCAGCATGCCACTTAAGGGGATCCCTCACTTTGCAACTCATGCTACTCTTTATCAAGTCTCAAGAATCAAATGTTAATAGATTGGGATAACACACTTTCCCTCAATATCAAAGTCATGGATGTGGGGATTTCATTTATACTTGATCATTGGATTCTTCTAGTATATGAATGTAGCAAAGAGAATGCTTAGCCATTGGGCTAATTTTCTACTTGATGGAAGAAATATTCTTCCAGGCTAAGTTAGAGAGCCAATTAAGAGGTTGTGGGATTGAGTCTTAACAAAGATTTATAGGTGTATATGTGGACAGTCTATGAAAGTAATCTTTTGAAGGATCATGTACGTAGCAGATGCTCAATAAATATTGGCCAGATGATTGATTGAAGGAAAGGGTAAAAGAAAGAGTGATTCCTTTGGGTGTCCAGTGGGATTACATAAGGCTAAAGTAGTATCAGCAAGAAATTGGAAAGCTTCATTTTTATTTAATGTCCTTTGGATCAGTGGTCAACCAGAATGGCCAAGGATTTGCCTGGCACAGGAAACAAGTTTTGTTTTGAGATTAGTAGAGATACAGGTATTTGTAGAGAAAGTTTATTAGCCTGTATCATTGAGAAGGTAACATACAAGATAGGTTCCCTAAAGGAAGATTAGGTTTAAATGTTGCAGAGGAAATTGTGAATTTACTTCAAGAAAACCCTAAAAACCATGGTGTAGCTTAGGCCCATTGTGTTCTGGGCCCATGTTATTTTTTTATCTGTTCTTATTTGGAGGAAGAAGGACACTGAATCTAGCATTATTTTAATTTTTTGAATTTGAATTCTTAATTAAAGCTAACTACTGCTTTACTGACTAGTCTAGGTAAGAAAGTTAAAGCAATGTCTGTTGTCTTTAATCAACACCACTGAATTTAGAAGAAGACTAGATTAGCCAAAATTTTATTTTATAAAAATTGAGGTTCTAAAAAGCAATAGCAGATCAGTCCCTTAGCACTTCTGAAAATATTCCAGTCCATCTGCTTAAAAGTATTACTGCCAGATAGTTTAATTTGTTAGTAAGAAATAAAGCATGTTTACTCTTAAAGCTGTGCTTTGGGTTGTTAATGCTGCATTGAGGTGTATGTATAACCATCTCTTCAGGAGGGTATTAGCATTACAGGCAAGTGTATTACTATCCCCTCCTTCAAGCAAATGTTCTACAGACATGTAATCTTACCCTTCTTGGAGGTTTATCATCCTCTTTCTTAATGTGTGAAAAAAAAATTTGTCATGGCGCTAGCCTCTTTCCCACCCCCCTGAATTCTTATGGGTTTGAGCATAGCCAATGGGATAATTATAGGCTGAGTTTTTGCCTCGTGTTTGTAAGATTCTGGGAATTATACTTCAGGTTTTCCTATGACTTCTTCCCTTTCTTGATTGTTTGGTAGTTTTGTAAAAAGGATTGACTGTCTGAGCTTAGTCACCTAAACCTGTAATTTGATATTTTGAAAAGAAATAAAGTCTGTGTTAGTCTTGGTGGAGTCTTCACAGTTAAACAAAACAAAAATACTTGTGATACTTAGGTTATAATTCTAAGTCCTTGCGTTACTATGTGCCCTGGTTCTACACTAATTTTTTCACCTCCTGTATAAAGTGTACAGTTTTTCAGATGAGAATTCTGGGGTATGTTTAAAGGCCCTAAAATGGGAGATGGGATGAGATGCTAAGAACTGGTGATAAAGTGGCAGCGTATGTTTTCTTAGGTGCCCTTTTCTTAGTGTTTCGTGTTGAAAAATCTAACATGAAATTGGAAGCAGTGGAAATGATAATGGCCCTAAAAGTGGGTGGCAATTTTAACGTATCCTCCTTCAGAAATACTGGTAAAATAGTTTCCTCCTCCCCACCCTCAGAAAAGCTTCGAGATGGATTAAGAAGTAAAATAAAAGGATCTGACTCTTTATAATGCAATTTTATCCTACTTGGAGGTTTATCATCCTCCAAGATGGAAGAGGGAGAATGGGAAGGTAGTTTAAAATAGTAATTAACCCTCAGTTCCTTTGTATGAAGCTCCCAGCACAGTGTGGTTTTATTTCCTGGGTCAAGATGAAGCCCAGATAATGAGCGTTGCTAATTAGTTTCAGTTGCCACTGTGGATTTCCAAGGTGAGTGGCGTACTGGACAGGTACTGCCGCCTTGTAGCAGTGTAAAATGTAGAGTCTCAGAGTGAGGAGGACTATAGCAGAGAACCATTTGTCTAATAAAACTCAGAGAACAAAGAGATCAGATAATTTAGTTAAAATAACCTTGGAAATGGTTTCATTTTATAATACAAAATAGGATATTATATAAGCAAATTTAAAACAAGGTGAAAAATTTTACCTGTCTTCTACAATTACTATTATAATCATAATGAAAACTGATACCAGTCTACATTAGTATTCAAGTAATATTCAAAGCCCCATAGCTTTGAACATGCATTTCTGTTACAATTCCCACTTTGCAGTTGCAATCGTTTTTTTTTTTTTTTTTTCTTTTTTTGCAGAGGCGGCGGTGTGCAGCCTGACTTGTACAATTAATCTGCTTTGGATCTGCTTCAGTCTGTTCCCAAGCACTCCAGGCACTAAGGCATCTCTCTTATTTTTTAGAGAACTCATTCCTCACTGAGTAGCCATGCTAACAATTACAATTGATAGAACAAACACCTGTTAAAATACTTGCAGCTCCTTTTCTTTCATTCTGATCTCATGAAAGAGGAGAGACACCCTTTTTACACCCGTAGAGCTATTGGTGCTATCACTAGTGATCCCTAGGGAAGACAGAATTGAGTTATTATCGCATATCCCCATGACTACTTAGCAACTACAAAACGTTGAAGTTAAACTTCTATCTGGACTCAAAAGCCCTACCACAGCCAGTACAACCAAGGAACGGAAGAATTGGCGGTTTTTTTTTTTTTACTGCTAGTGCAAGTGGGGCCATTTCTCTCTGGGGTTGGAGGTCTCCCTAGAACAGAGAACAGTGAGCAGGTTAGAGCTGGTTTCCCTTATCTGGAGCTCTGACCCATTTGTTTTGTCTCTTAGGCCACTTCCTTAAGGCTTTCTCTTACGTTTTATCCTCTAGTCCTTCCATTTCTTCACCACTGGGTCTCCTTAGATCTGCATCTCTCTCTCTAATATTATTGACATGAAAGTACTTTTATTTTGGTCTGATTTATATCCAGTAATACTCAGAATTGTTAGGCATGATGAAAAATCATTTTATTTTGTTCTGTGTTTTTTTTTTTGTGGGGGGGACGTAGCTTCAGAGATTTGCAAGTTTGTCATTTAATAAAAAATTTGAAACGGTCTGCTTTAGAACTAAATAATCTTAAGAGAAGATCTAGTAATAAAAACAAAACAAGCAAAACAAAAAAACCCAAAGCTTGTTTTGGTTATGTTTCTGGGAGGTAGTGATTATACTGAGTTTTAAAATCAAGATTTCTTTTTGGCTAACACCTGATTAAAGCATAACCAGGAATTGGCCATCTGGAAGGCACTACTAAATGGATCCAGAAATGTCATTGTCATCTTGAATCATATAATAGAATTTGCACTAAAGAAAATTATGGTGGATTGAGTAGAATCCAAACTCTATGAAAAAGTTTGGTCTCTAATTCTATTCTTCCTTTGGGCCACTTTATTTTGAATTTCATTGCCAATTAATACTTCCTTAGTCCCTGCTCCCCATGTTTCCTAATTTTGTTTTTTTACAGACTGTGTTTCAATATGGTTGTTGTTGTTAGGTGCTGTCGAGTTGGTTCTGACTCATAGCCACTCTGTGCACCACAGAACGAGACACTGCCTGATCCTGCGCCATCCTCACAATCATTGTTATGCTTGAGCCCATTGTTGTAGCCACTGTGTCAGTCCATCTCATTGAGGGTCTTCCTCTTTTTTGCTGACCCTCTACTTTACCAAGCACAATGTCTTTCTCCAGGGACTGAGCCCTCCTGACAGTGTGTTCAAAGTATGTAAGATGTGTCTTGCCATCCTTGCTTTTAAGGAGCATAATGGTTGTACTTCTTCCAAGACAGATTTGTTTGTTCTTTTGGTAGTCCGTGGTATATTCAATATTCTTCGCCAACACCACAATTCAAAGGCGTCAGTTCTTTTTGGTCTTTCTTATTCATTGTCCAGCTTTCACATGCATATGATGGGATTGAAAATACCATGGCTTGGGTCTAGCTCACCTTAGTCCTCAAGATGACATCTTTGCTTTTCAACACTTTAAAGAGGTCTTTTGCAGCAGATTTGCTCAGTGCAGTGCGTCTTTTGATTTCTTGACTGCTGCTTCCATGGGTGTTGATTGTGGCTCCAAGTAAAGTTCTTTTCAATATGGTTGTTAACTATAAATACAACCATTTTATTGAGAATAACAATCCATGTTTGTTATTATATATATTTTTACCTTTCTTTAACTAGTATGGTCCAATTTATGTTAAAAATAAGGGAGGGTGGGGAAGGAGAAACAAAAAACTCCTGCCTGTTTCTAAATGTCCACATAGATATATGTAAAAGTACAGAAAAAAGTCTAGTAGGATATTCACATAGTGATGGACATTTGAGTTATTTACAGTTTGGATCTATTACAAATAAAGCTCCTAATGAACATTTGTGTATAAGTTTTTCTGTGGATATTCATTTCTCTTGAGCAAATAATTAGGATTGGAATATAAAAATGACATGGTATATGTTTGCTTAACTTCTTGAGAAAACTATTTCCAAAGTGTTTGTGCCATTTTGTATTTTGATCCACCATGTGTGAGAGTTCCGGGTGCTCCACGTCTTCACCAACACTTGGTTTTTGTCTGTCTTTTTAATTTTGCTGTCCTAATTGATGTGTAGTTGTGTATCTCATTGTAGTTTTGCTTTGAATTTCTCTGATGGGTGATGATGCTGAGCATCTTTTCGTGTGCTTACTTGTAATATATATCTCTTGGCAAGTGCCTTTTCAAATCTTTTATTCTTATTTTTTGGGATCATTTTTCTCCTTATTATTGAGTTGTTGAGGTTCTTTATAGACTCTGGATTTAAGTCCTTTGAAACACGTTTTGCAAATTTTTCCTCCCAGTCTGTGGCTTATCTTTTCATTTTCTTAAAAATGTTTGTTAAAGAGTAGACATTTTAAATTTTGATAAAATCTGTTTTACATTTTTTTAATTTTATAGTTTGTATATTTTTGTGGTCTAAGGAATCTTTGCCTATTCCAGGGTTGCAAAGATTTTTTTTCTCTTTGGTTCTACTTTTACACTTCTAAAATTTACATTTAGGTTTATGGCCGACTTGAGTTAATTTTTTAATATTGTGGGAGGTCAAGGTTAATATATATATTAATATAATATGTATGTATTTTTTTC
The DNA here is from genome assembly GCF_000243295.1 of Trichechus manatus latirostris. Taxonomy (NCBI): domain Eukaryota; kingdom Metazoa; phylum Chordata; class Mammalia; order Sirenia; family Trichechidae; genus Trichechus; species Trichechus manatus. Next base: position 3,678,488 of record NW_004443992.1, on the reverse strand, counting down.
ATATAGATATCAAGTTGTTCTAGTCCCATTTGATGTAACAAAAAGACATTCTTTTCCTTATGGAATAGCCTTGGCACCTTTGTGGAAACCAGTTGACCATCTATATGTGGACCTAGTCTGGACTGTGTATTCTGTTCCATTGTTATATATGTCCACTTTTTCATTAACACCAAACTGGTTTGATTACTGTAGCTTTACAGGAAATCTTGAAATCGGGTTGGGTAAGTCTTCCAACTTTATTATTCTTCTAAAAAATTGCTTTTGTTATTCTAGGTGCTTTGCATTTCCAGGAGCCCTGGTGTCACAGTGGTTAAGAGCTTGGCTGCTAACCAAAAGGTCAGCATTTGGAATCCACCAGCTGCTCCTTAGAAACCCTATGGGGCAGTTCTACTCTGTCCTGTAGGGTAACTATAAGTCAGAATAGACTCCATGGCAATGAGTTTTGGGGTTTGCATTTCCATATACATTTTAAGATTAGCTTGTCTATTCATATAAAAATGATAGCTGAAATTCTGATTGGAATTGTGTTATATCTATAGATCAATTTGGGGATAATTGCCATCTGAATAATGTTGAGTCTTCCAATCCATAAAAATGATGTATTTCTCCATTTATTGTGGTCTTCTATAACTTCTTTCTGTAATGTTTTGTAGAGTTGTTGATTTGTTTTGGTAGATTTATTTGTTATTTTATGTTTTTAATTTTTTTGAAAATGGAATTTCTATTTTCTTTCATCTTCCAGTTTTGTCTGCTAATATATAATAATATAATTTATTTTATACATTAATCTTGCACCTGTTACATTGCTGCATTAGTTTGCCATGGTTGTGGAACAGATTACCACAAAATAGTGGTTTAAAACAACAGAAATTTATTTTGTCACCGTTCTGGAGGTGAGAAGTCTAAAATGAAGGTGTCAGCAAGACTGCACTCCCTGTGGAGGCTCTAGGGGAGATTCCTTCCTTACCTCTTCGAGCTTCTAGTGGCTGTTGAAATTCCTTGGGTGGTTTATGTCCCATCACTTCAATTTCTGCCCCCGTAAACACATTGTTTCCCTCTCTTCTATCTATGTCTTCTCCTCTTCTGCTCTCGGAAACCCTGGTGGTGTAGTGGTTAAGAGCTACGTCTACTAACCAAAAGGTCAGCAGTTTGAATCCACCAGGCACTCCTTGGGAGCGCTATGGGGCAGTTCTACACTGTCGTATAGGGCTGTTATGAGTTGGAATTGACTCGATGGCAACAGGTTTGGTTTTTAGTTTGGCTTTGGATTTACTCCCCTCCCCCTGAGGTAATGATTTCATCTCAAAATCTTTAATTTATTTACATCTGCAGAGACCATTTTTTCCAAATAAGGTAACATTCACAGGCCCCAGAGATTAGGACATGGATACTACACTTGCTAAATTCACTTACTAGTTGTAGTAGTTGTGCTGTAGAGTCCCTCGGATTTTCTGTTTAGGCCATCTTACCATTTTGTAAATAGGGAAAGTTTTACTTCTTTCTTTCTGATCCTTATGCCTTTTGTTTCTTTTTCTTGCCTCATCGCAATAGCTAGGACCTCCAATACAATGTTGAATACAAGTGGTGAAAGTGGGCATCCTTGCTTTGTTCCTGATCTTAGGAGGAAACAATTCAGTCTTTCATCAAGTACAGTGTTAACCGTAGATTTTTTTATATGTGCCATTTGTCAGATTTCGGATATTTCCTGCTATTTATAGTTTGCTGAGTGATTTTATCATGAATGGGTGTTGAATTTTGCCGAATGCTTTTTTCTGAATACAGGTGGTCCCCAGCTTGCAACAGAGTTCTGTTCCAATGACTTCATTGTAAGTCGGTTCTGACGTAAGTCAAACATCTGCCTATTTTCCTTTGAATCTTCAGTAAACTCTTAGGAATCCTCTTCTAGATTTGGTTTTCTATCCAAGTTATCAACAGCTTCTCCATCTCATGTATTGGCCCTTGCCTCTTTTTGGTAAGATTGTTGATTTTAACTGTCTCCAGAATCCTATTATTATCCTTGATGATTGCCGAAATGGTTGAATGAGGACAGTTCTTCCTCACGTGCTATTTTGCTTTCTTTCTATTATCATAGGCCTTAATGATTTTCATCTTTATATCTATGTCTAGAGCCTTCCTCACCTTCTTTTTTGGATTAGAACTTTCAGTGGCATAACTTATTTTTCTAGGCGTGTTTTTGGGGATATAAGCAGTACAGATGTTACAGCTAGAGAAACTTGAACAACTTGGCTTCAAATTAACAACTGATGCTTCTTGTGGTGGGAAATTCTGAACAAGATCATGCTATAGTCGTGGTCTATAGTGAAGTTGGCATCAGTGTCGTAGCAATGAAGTCAGAGTTGTAGTGGCTGTCGGGTGTGTGTGCAGTTGAATTGTCATATGTCATTAGAGTTGAACATTGCCCAATGTTTACCATTATGACTCCCGACACTGACACTCACTTCATTGTAGACCAGGCCATAGCCTGCTATACGGCAGTGTTTTGAACAGTAATTCATAAAATTGAACATTCGTAAGTAAATATCTGAGAATAATAGCATCAGCAGATTACATGCTGCAACATTGTATGTACTACATATTACTAACAATAGGATGTACAAAAAAAAAGGACAGTCGTGTGTTTCATTGTAACTTGAACTCATTATAAGTCTGGGACTACCTGTATACTGAGTAGATATATTTCTTTCCTTTATTTTGTTAATATATTGAATTACATTGTTTGATTTATGGGTATTACACCTTCCTTGTGGTCCTGGGATAACCTTTTTTGTCATAATGTATGATCCTTTTAATATACTGTTAGATTAAAATTGGTAATACTTTGTTAAGGATTTTTATGTCCATATTCATAAGGGATATTGGCGTGCAATTTTGTTTTTAAAAATGGTTTTGTCAGGTTTAGTATATTGACCTCATAAAGTGAGATGGTCAGTGTTCCTTCCTCTTCTGCTTTCTGGAAAAGTTTATGCAATATTGGTGTTATTTTTAACTTGAATGTTTGATTGACTTAGTAGTGAAACCATCTGGACCTGGAGTTTTCTTTTCAGGAATGTTTGATAATAAATTCTATTTCTGTAATAGATGTAAGGTTTTCAGATTTTCTGTTTCTTCTTGTGTCAAGTTTGGTCAGTTGTATTTTTCAAGAAATGTGTCTATTCCAAAGGGGCGGCTTCTGTCCAGAGGTGAGATGGGAAGGCAGAGAGAGTTAGGAGCTGGTTGAATGTTCATGGGGAATTGGGTGGAGGGGAGGAGTGTGCTGTCGCAGAATGGGGTGAGTGGTTGGGGTCTCATAACAATGTATGTAAAAAAAAAAAAATTCTGTGTGGGAGACTAACTTGAAATGTAAACTTCATTTAATTACATCAATTAAAAAAAAAAAGAAATGTGTCTGTTTCATCTGAGTTGTTGAATTTGTTGACATAAACTTGTTCATAATGTTCTTTTATTAAGCTTTTACTATCTGTTAAGACCTATAGTAATAACTCCCTTTTTATTCCTCATATTGATCTTTTGTGTTCTCTCTTTCTTTTTTTTCCTTGATCAGCCCACCTAGGATTTGTAAATTTTGTTGATCTTTTCAAGGAAGCAACTGCTGGCTTTCCTGATTTTCTTGAATATCTCTCTGTTCTCATTTTCATTTATATTGCTCTTACCTTTGTTATTTCATACCTTCTACTTAACCCCACAACAGCAAGTATTTACTTACTTAGGGCTTTCTTTGGTCTTCTTTTTCAAGCTTAATATAGAACATTAGGTCTGACTTTAGGCCTTTCCGTTTTTGTAATATAAGCATTTAAAACTGTGAGCTTCCCTCTAAGCATTGCTATTGCTGCATTTCACAAATTTTGGTGTGTTTTATTTTGTTATCATTCAATTCAAAATGTTTTCTAATTTATTTCTGATTTCTTCTTTGATTCATGGTTTAAGTGTGTTTACTTTCCACATATTTGGAGTTTTCCTATGTATCTTTTGTTTTTGATTTCTGAATTAATTCTGTTATGGTCTCAGAACACACTGTTTGTAATTTCATATTTTTAAATTTATTGGTACATGTTTTATGGCCCAGCAAATGATCTGTCTTGGTGAATGTACCATGCATATCTGAAAATAATATATATTTTACAGTTGTTAGATGTAGTGTTCTACAAGTGCCGATTATATCAAGGTACTTGATAGTGTTGTTCAGATCTCCTATGTTTTTACTGATATTTTGTCTAATTCTATCAATTGTTGAGAGAGTAGTATTAAAATCTTTACAGTAATTGGGGGAACTAGTTATTTGCCCCTTTAATTCTGTGAATTTTTTCTTTATGTACTGTTAGGCTCTTTTATTAGGCAACTGCATCTTTATAATTATTATGTTTTTCTGATGAAGTGTCCCTTTTATCATTATGAAATGTGCCTCTTTATTTCTTGTATTACTGTTTGGTTTAAAGTCTATTTCTGTTTGATGATATTATAGCCATGTAGGCTTCCTATGCCTTGGGTGGTATACTTTTCCCCAGATGGGGAAACCTTACTGTTTCTTTGTATTTAAAGAATGTCTCTTGTAGGAAGCGTATGGTTGGGTTTTGTTTTTTGATCTACTCTCATAATCTCTGCCTTTTAATTGGAGTGTTTTGATCCTTAACACTTAATTTACTTATTTATATGGTTGGCTATAGGTCTACCATTATTTTTTTTCTCTGTCTCCATTTTGTGTTCCTTTTCTCCTTTCCTGCATTATTTTAGATTATTTGAATTTTTAAATTATTCCATTTTACTTTAACTATTGAGTTTTTAGCTATACTTCTTTGTATTTATGTGTGTGTGTATATATATATATATTTAGTCATTTCTCTAGGGATGACAGTATAATAACTAACATTTCGGTCTGCTTAGAATTAATATTGTATTATTTTATGTAAAATGTAATAACCTTGCAATTATATATGTCCCCTTATCTCACCCCCAGCTGGAGCATCCTTTAAGTTATAACTGTTATGTGTATTATATCTTCATATATTGAAAATCCCACCAGACCGAAAACACCACTTCTTCATTTTTATTTGTTGTTGTTGTTAGGTGCTGTTGAGCTGGTTCCAACTCATAGTGACCCTATGTACTACAGAACGAAACACTGCCTGGTCCTGTGCCATCCTCATAATCATTGCTATGTTTGAGCCCATTGTTGCAGCCACTGTGTCAGTCTGTCTTGTTGAGTGTCTTCCTCTTTTTCGCTGACCCTCTACTTTACCAAGTATGATGTCCTTCTCCAGGGACTGGCCCCTCCTGATAACATGTCCAGAGTATGTTAGACAAAATCTCACCATCCTCGCTTCCCAGCAGTACTCTGGCTGTACTTTTTCCAAAACAGACTTGTTCATTCTTCTGGCAGTCCATGGTATATTCAATATTCTTCGCCATCACCATAATTCAAAGGCATCAATTCTTCTTCGGTAGTCCTTATTCATTGTCCAACTTGCGCATGCATATGAGGTGATTGAAAATATCATGGCTTGGGTCAGGCACATCTTAGTCCTCAAAGTGACATCTTTGCTTTTGAACACTTTAAAGAGGTCTTTTGGAGCAGATTTGGTCAATACAGTGCATCATTTGATTGATTGCTTTTTGGCAGCTTCCGTGGACGTTGATTGTGGATCCAAGTAAAATGAAGTCCTTGACAACTTCAATATTTTCTCCATTTATCATGATGTTGCTTATTGGTCCAGTAGTGAGGATTTTTGCTTTCTTTATGTTGAGGTGTAATCTGTACTGAAGATTGTAGTCTTTGATCTTCATTATTAAGTGCTTCAAGTCCTCTTCACTTTCAGCAAGCAAGGTTGTGTCATCTGCATATTGCAGGTTGTTAGTGAGTCTTGCACCAATTCTGATGCCACATTCTTTTCATATAGTCCAGCTTCTCAGATTATTTGCTCAGCATACAGATTAAATAAGTGTGGTGAAAGGATGCAACCCTGACACACCTTTCTTGATTTTAAACCATGCTCTGTTCAAACAACTGCCTCTTGGTCTATGTACAGCTTCCACATGAGCACAGTTAAGTGTTCTAGAATTCCCATTCTTTATGTTATCCATAATTTGTTATGATCCACACAGTCTAATGCCTTTGCATAGTCATTTTTATAGGTGAAAAAATCAAGGTTCAGTGTGGCTAAGTGACTTGCGTAAGGTCACTGTTAGTACAAGTCAGGAATAGGACAGTACTGTGAATAGGTTGAGATAATTGATTTATGTTAATTGTGGATTCTAATATTATTCTGTAGGTAGGTATCTGAGAAATTCATACCTTCTTAAAAAGTGTAGTTTTTTTTAAAAGGAAAATCTTTCAAAAGATCTTTCATATGCTTACATATTGAACAACTCTAAGATGACCTGCCATGGACTATAGTTGAGAGGTGAAAAGACCAAGTAGTAGGACATGTAGTTAAGAAATTTCAGCCTCCTTAATTCTAGGCTGTATGACCTTGGAAAAAAATCCTAAAGCCCTCGGATAGTCAGTCAGTGTTACCATTCCAAAATGAAAGAATTAGACTAGATTCTCTCTGAGAATCTATCTGTACATATTTCATCAGAGGATATATATATATATATAAAGTAAATATTTGGGATTTGACATGATCAAAGCTTTATAACATCAGCATAGAGACTAATGTATCTTGTGCTACCAAAGCATATCAGCAGGCCAGCATTTAAAATTTCATTACTTGATACCATGCCATATCTATTCGTTAGGCACTATTGATACTTTTCCAGGTAATTTCCATTTCATAGTCTTAATTCGAGTATCTACTCTTTGCTTGGAGCTTGTTACGGGAATATGAATACTAGGAACAGATACATGTGAACCAAGTTAATCTTTTGGCTCATCCAAATGAACAGTCCACGCACAGTAAATGTATTGGTGTGTTAAAGAATTAAAAAAAAAAAAAAAACCCAAAAAACAAAAAACTGGGTAGCTTAAATTTGCAACATCTTTTATTGAAAGACACTCTCAACTGCTCTGTGGACTAGTTTTGTTGAATTGGTATGTTTTGCCTGATTAACTTCCCTTATTTGAAATTCTGTAGAAAAGTAAATCCAGAATTTCTTAACCATACTTACTCTTATTCAAGGAAAGTATCCCAGAAGGATAGAAAACAATAAGGCCATCTAGGCATACTTAAGTGTCATTTTACCTTGTTCCCCATCACCTCATGCTGGTATATGGTTACTCCTTGTGGTACAGTGGTTAAAGCGCTCGGCTGCTAACTGAAAGGTTGTTGGTTTGAGCCCACCAGCTGCTCTGCAGGAGAAAGATGTGGCAGTCAGGCTTCCGTAAAGATTTCAGCCTAGGAAACCCTGCGGGGCCATTCTGCTCTGTTCTGTAGGGTTGCTGTGAGTTGGAATCGACTTGATGATTATGGGTATAGGTCTGCTGATTGCAGTGATCACTTAGTAATCAGTCTTTTACCAGCCCAAGCTCAAACATTGTCTGCAGTGCCTGAGGCTCTGAAGCTTCCCTCATGTTTCTTCAGAGCACAGCCAGCCAGTCATGACTCCCTGCAAATGCAGCCCGTTTATAGGAAGTGCTTTTGGAAAACTGTATAGCAAAGGCAATGTGAAGCCTGCTGGTGTGGCAGTATTTTCTTTGTTGGGATAAGGTAAATTGGTGATAGGAAATAGTATATATAAAGCTCATAGGGTAGGGTCTGGCACATTTTAGATGTGAAATAAATATGTAATTATTCTGCTTTGTAACTTTGCCTCTAGGCTTATAGTCCTCAGGCAGTCAGCATCCAGGCCCATGCATTTTGTTGTGATCTGGGAAAGATCCTCCAGAATATTTGACTTAGAGTAAAGGTTTAATACAGTGTTTTGTGTATGATTTAACTTAATTAAAGAAGCTTAAATGTTCTGTGACTTCACTATCCCTCCTTTTGGGGATTAGCACTTAGGGACTTGACTTGTACAGAGGGCTTTTATGTGTAGAAAAAATTCAGGCTCCTTCTCAGAGTGTGGGGTATGGTTGTGTAATTTATGAGAAGTGGAGTCTTTCCTCCAGAATTGTGTGCTATTTTAGGATGAAAACATGAGTCAGAAATACTAGGCCAAGGTGTAGCCCTTTAAAATTAAAGGGCTCAATATTTTTGGTTGCAAATGGTGGTCTGACATTTTTCTAATTATTTATATTATATATTTCTTTAAAAAAATAATTGATTTTGAGTCATTAGATAAACTACATTATTGTCTCTTGAATTTCTTTTTCCACACAAATTATTTTGAGTAATATAATATTTTTTATTTTATCCTTTATATTCTAAAACCCGTTGCTGTCAAGTCAATTCCAACTCCTAGTGACCCTATAGGACAGAGTAGAACTACCCCATAGGGTTTGCAAGGCTGTAATCTTTATGGAAGCAAACTACCACATCTTTCTCCCATAGAGCAGCTGGTGGGTTCGAACCACCGACTTTCTGATTAGCAGCTGAGTGCTTTAACCACTGTGCCACCAGTGCTGTTCTCCTTCATATTAACAGTGTTAAATATTACTATGGTCTTTATTAAAGGTGTATGTAAAGTTGGTTAATAAAGATTATTTTAATTTAAAATATGAAGGACTTTTTTCCAAAAGAGGATGCCACAAAAAAACAGAATTTGTATTTAAAGGATACTTTATAAGAATAATATATATAAAAAGTTGTCTATAACATCACATTTTATGATTTTGAAGTTTGAAATACTTTAAAAATGCTTTGTTATAAGGTCCTGAATGAGACAAGGATATTTGTGACAACTGCTATTATTCAGCTTTGTTTTAGAAGTTCCAACCAGTGCATTTATCCCAGAAAACACTAAACAGGAAGATGCAAAGTCATTATTTTCAAATGTTATGATTAACTGCTTTAAAAATGGGCCAAGGAAATGAAAACAGTTCATACAAATTAGATTAAAAAGACCTGTCAATGTGAGAAAATGCTCAATCCTGGTGAAATCTAATAAATGCAAAATAAAATAAATGCAAAAAAATTTTTTTAAATGAGATGAGTTTTTACTTTTCAGATGGGCACTAGCTAATAAGAGTGAATATTTATTGAATTCTTATTATGTGTTAAGTGTTACATTAACTCATTTTATCCTAATAATAATCCTTTGAGATAGGTACAACGATACAATTTCTGTTTTACAGAAATCTGTAGAAAGGTTGAGTAACTTTCTAAAGGTCATAGAGCTAGACCAGGGCAGTGGTGGGATTTTAACCTAGCTATCGAGTTCTACTTCTAGAACCTATTCCACCAAAGTTCCTCTAACGGTTGATAACATTTGGTGTTGGTGAAGGTGTCAGGAAGGAAATAGATACCTCCCCTGCACTGCGGGTATGAGAAATGTTAATCGTGCCTTCTTTCTAAAAGGCATTCTGGTAACAGTCATCAATATCCTAGTCTCCAGCAATTCTTCTAAGAATTTATCCTGAAGAAATAATCAGGCAGCTGTTCAATAGTGTATATATGAGTATGTGTTTACAACATGGTTTCTAGTAGTAATCAAAGTGACCATCTTGAACGAATTGTTTAGCTTGTGCTATGTGTTGGTATATGCTGGTACGTGCTATGATGGTACATGCTATGTGGCCATTAGAAAAAGATGATGTAGTTCTATGTTTATTAATATGAATGTCCACATTACATTTATGTAGAAAAAAAGCAGGTTACAAAACAGTTTTTGCTCTGTAATATGATCTTATCTATACATCTACATAGCTCTGCATGTATTTATAGACAAAATGTTGTGGGCTGTCATCTCTTTGTGGTGGCATTATGGATGATATTTTTCTTCTTTATCTATTCATATCTTTTTTGAAATTTTCCAGTGAGTATGTGTTATTTTTCTAATCAGAAAAAAAAAACAAACCTCTCCTCCCTGACCATCCCAAATTTTATTATTTTGTGATAAGATTATGTTGGCAGGTTTTACTTTATTTTCATGCTTTCTGAATATAAGGAGATCTTTTATATACAGCTTTTATGAAGCTCACGTCACAATTTTATTTTTGAAGTTTCAGCTTCCTCTATTCCTAGCGCAAAAGTGCTCCAGAAATCTAGGTGTGCTGTCATTAGGTGGGGCTAATGAGCTTTGGATGTGGTCTAAGCTGCAGAGCCCACCCTAGTTTGCAAGGGCTTCCTGATTTAAGCGTGACTTTTCTCTTAACTAACGTATAAAAACAGAACTCTGTAAAAGCAACTAAACATAAGCTATCACTGAATATTAAAGCAGATGATATTTTAAAGCTGCATTTAAAATCAACAAATGTAATAATCAGACGTCTTTCATCAAACAGTAAAAATTCTCCTTTTGTGATCATATATGCAGATTCTGATTAGAATGTTCTTTTCTTCTTACATCTGAGCTTAGGGGGGCAGGGCCAAGATGGCAGACTAGTCAGATGCTTCCTATGGTCCCTCTTACAACAAAGACCTGGAAGAACAAGTGAATCAGTTATATATGACAATCTAGGAGCCCTGAACATCAAAGACAAAGTTGAGGAATCGGATTGAGTGTCAGGGGGAGAGAGAGATGGTTCAGAAGCAGTGAGGAGTTGCCAGACCGACCCCGTGGGAACCGGCACCCTGTAGGCTGGATCAGCTGGCACAAGTGGTGAGGCAGGCAGTGGCGCTCGGGCCATATTTTCTACATCAGGAGAGACCGAGTGGTGGAGAGTCAGCTCAAACCTCCAGGACCAATGAGAAAACAGCACTCGATCAGCAAAAGATAAGTACAAGCATCTAATCTGCTGTGCGGATCAAAACAAAAACAAAAACAAAAAAAAAATAACTCTCCTTTTGGGAAATACCTCTCTCCCATTTACCTGCTCCCTCCCTGCTCTGCTGTGGTCCGGGGGGTGGGGTGGTGGTCCGGTCCAGCTTCAGAGATTGCTGCACTCCCTGGGCCGGAAGTAGGACCCATTGTGCACCCTGAGCATTCTCCCGGCTTTGTAGAGGAAACAAATTAACAAACAGGAAAAAATAATCTGCCAGCTCCCCTAAGCCAGGAACTCAGGGCAGGCACAGCCCCTTTGCCTAGGCACAGGCATAAGGAGTTCACAGACTTTGAATGCTTTTCACTCTCTGCATAGACCTGTATGGACCCATTTCAACAGCGTAGGCCTGCATTAGCACAGTATACCAGGGTATATACCTGAAGCCTATTTTCATCTGTATCTGCTATAAGAGAGAGTGGCAGATCGGTGATATTTGACACTGCCCTGCCCATTAAGCAGGGTCCTCACCTACCCACATCAGGGGCCTGAGGACTGGTGACTCCACCCACACCCATGCCACCTAACCATGTTTGACAGGGGTCCAAGAATAAGTGGTGACTCCCAGTTCTTAAAGCCAACAGCGTTGGGTGCCCATAGTCCGGCTGCAAAACCCACCTACCTACATGTTCTAGGGAACAGGGACACACCTTCCACCCAGACACTCAGGGGCAGCAGCCAGTCCCCAGCCATGATCAGCGCATGACCCCTACTGCAGCCAGATACCTGTGCCTACTCCAATCACCCCTGCCTGTCTAGGACTGTAGGTGAGAGCTTGTACCATATACTCGGTGACTGATGACCTGGTCATCTGAGCTGAATCCACTCAAGAAAAGTAAACAGACTCCTGGGCTTACATACCTAGTAACAGTTCTAGCCACCTGGAGACAGGACGTGAGAGCTTCAAAGACGCCAATAATCAAACTAGCTCACGTGACCAGACTATTTGGGCATATCAAAACAAAACAAGAAGCTAGGACACAGTAAGCAAACATCAAATAAATAAATATAATAACTTATTGATGGCTCGGAGACAACAGTCACTATCAAATCACATAAAGAGGCAGACCATGATGGCTTCAGTGCCACCAAAACAAAGGATAAAAAACCTTCTGGAGGAAGAGAGCTTCTAGGAATTACTGGAGGTGGAATTCAAAAGACTAATATACAGAATTCTTCAAGAAATCAGGAAAGAGATCAGGCAAAACACAGAACAAGCCAAGGAACACACAGAAAAAGCAATAGAGGAACTTGAGAAGGTTATTCAAGAGCATAATGACAAATTTAACAGGCTACAAGAATCCATAGACAGCAAACAGAAATCCAAAAGATTAACAATAAAATTTCAGAATTAGGCAACTCAGTAGAAAGTCATAGGGAACAGAATTGAGGCAATGGAAGTCAGAATTAGTGAGACTGAAAATAAAGCACTTGACACCAACGTATTTGAGGAAAAATCAGATAAAAGAATTTAAAAAATGAAGCAACTCTAAGAATTATGTGGGACTCTGTCAAGAGGAATAACTTACGAGTGATTGGAGTACCAGAACAGGAGGAGATGTCAGAGAATACAGAGAGAATTGTTGAAGATTTGTTGGCAGAAAATTTCCCTGATATCATGAAAGATGAGAAGATATCTATCCAAGAAGCTCATCGAACCCCACACAAAGTAGATCCCAGAAGAAAGTCACCAAGACATAATCAAACTTGCCAAAACCAAAGATAGAGAATTTTAAGAATGGCTGGAGATGAACGAAAAGTCATCTATAAAGGAGAGTCAATAAGACTAAGCTGTGACTACTCAGCAGAAACCATGCAGGCAAGAAGGCAACAGGATGACATATATAAAGCCTCGAAGGAAAAATAATTGCCAGTCAAGAACTATATATCCAGCAAAACTGTCTCTCAAATATAATGGTGAAATTAGGGCATTTCCAGACAGACAGAAGTTTAGGGAATTTGTAAAAACCAAACCAAAATTACAAGAAATACTAAAGGGAGTCCTCCGGTTAGAAAATCAGTAACATCAGATAACAACCCAAGACTAGAACACAGGACAGAGCAACCAGAAATCAACCCAGATAGGAAAGTCACAAAAATAAATCAAAGCTAAAACACTGAAAATAGGGAAACAGAGACATCAACAGATGACAACATTAAAACAAGTGGGACTAAATAATGTAGTCATAGATCTTTCATATGGAGAGGAAGTCAAGTCGATATAAAGACGTAAAAGATTGGTTTAAACTTAGAAAAATAGGGGTAAATATTAAGGTAACCACAAAAGAAACTAACAATCCTACACATCAAAATAAAAAAACAAGAAAAACACAAAGACTCAGCAAATACAAAATCAACAACAAGGAAAAAGACGAAAAGAAAATACATAAAGAAAAATGACTCAGCACAGAAAATTAAGCAGAACAAAGAAACTGTCAACAACACACAAAAAAAGACATCAAAATGACAGTACTAAACTCATACCTATCAATAATTACGCTGAATGTAAATGGACTAAATGCACCAATAAAGAGACAGAGAGTGGCAGAATGGATAAAAAAACATGATCTGTCTATATGTTGCCTACAAGAGACACAGCTTAGACTTAAAGACACAAATAAACTAAAACTCAAAGGATGGGAAAAAAATATATCAAGCATACAACACTCAAAAAAGAGCAGGAGTGGCAGTATTAATCTCTGACAAAGTAGACTTCAAAGCAAAATCCACCACAAAGGATAAGGAAGGACACTACATAATGATTAAATGGTCAGTACACCAGGAAGACATAACCATAATATATATTTACACACCCAATGACAGGGCTCCAAAATAAACTCTAACAGCATTGAAAAGAGAGATAGAGAGCTCCACAATAATAGTAGGAGCCTTCAACACACCACTTTTGGTGAAGGGCAGAACATCCAGAAGGAAGCTCAGTAAAGATACAGAAGGTTTAAACGCCACAGTCAACCAACTTGATCCCATAGACATATACAGAACACTGTACCCAACAGCAGCCAAGTGTTCTTTCTTTTCCAACGCACATGGAACTTTCTTCAGAATAGATTACATATTAGGCCGCAGAGCAAGCCCTACATCTGAGCTTAATGTAGAAACCTCCTAAAGCTTATACTCCGCTCTTCCCCTTTCCCAGGTTTGGGCTCGCCTGGTATTGGAAGCACTTTGGTCTGTTTATTTTCTACTCAGACTTTTTGGTGCGTATGCTTAAAACCAATTAAATTGGCTACATTCATTCAAAGTCTTCTTTAGAAGTAATTAAATTGCCTGATAGATTTTAGCATCACCGAAGTGTCTGAGGCCTTAAACTTCTTTCTCTGAAGTAAAAGAACCATAACTAATTTCTTGCAGGGAGCAACCCCTCAGTGATCATGTTCTGATCAAGTCTGTTTTCTCAACGAGGATTGGAACCCACCCCCAACTTTCTTGTGGGAGCCGTGGATTAATTTGCTTATGTGGCCACTGTTTGCAGAGTCAATAAATATAAAGGTCTTGCTAAGTTCTGTAGGCATATTGCTTAGAAGAGAACTAATTACTTTTAAAAGCAAATTAACCAGGAAAAAACCAACTAGTTTTCATTGGAGGCAGTGAATTCATCACAGATCCTCACTGGTCCCTGGACTCCTTTGGGTGGGACTTAGTCTCCTTTGTTTTCATATTCCCAGCCCTGGAATTGATTTGCTGAAATCAGATGATCATCATTCATTGTGCCGTGGCCCACTGGTAAGCTCTTGCTCTGAAAACATACCAGAATACACTTATTGGGCCCATCTCTTTTCTTTAGAGCTTTGGAGTCTAAGATAAAAAGAACATTATTAATTTTAATAATAAATTTTATTTAATTCACTAAACATTGTAATTTCAACATATAATCAAATATTAAAGACCTACTTTACATCCATTCTCTTTTGTCCTAAGTCTTCAAAATACGATGCGTATTTTACACTTTAACAGCACATCCCAATTTGTACTGCTTACCTTTCAAGTGCTCAATAGCCCCATGTGTTTAGTGGCTACTGTATTGGACAACATGGTGCTAGACATTATAGAGCTATGTATACGTCCCCTTGAATTGGTGCTGTTGGTGTGAAGCCAATGAGATGTCAAAAAAATAATTAATACAGCAGCACTGTTGAATTTTATGTAGGTATAAAAATGTAGACAAATACTTCATACGTTATGAAGACTAATAGGAGAAAGTTCTCTCAGGCTGTCATGTCTCATCACTAGGCAACCATTTGTGCTTATATTGTGGATATGCACTTTGGGCTTATGAGTCTTATAACTTGGTTATGTTTCCTTCTTTGGTTGGAATGCTAGAAAGCTCAAAGACAAATTAATTGCCTGTGAAAGCCTTGGTGATCTACTTCTGAAAAATCAGCCACTGAAAACCCTATGGAGCAAAGTTCTACTCTGACACACATGGGGGTTGCCATGAGTTGGAATAGACTACATAGCAACTGGGTTTTTAGTATCTGAGAATTGCTGAATAGCATGAGTTCTTGGTATAAACTTCAGCGCCCTGGCTTTCTTTTCTTTTTTTTAAATTTTATTGTGCTTTAGGTGAAAGTTTACAGCTCAAGTTAATTTCTCATCCACAAATTTATACACATATTGTTTTGTGACACTGGTTGCAGTTCCCACAATGTGACAGCAGGCTTCCCCTTTCCTCCCTTGGTTACTTGTGTCCATTCATCCAGTTCCTGCCCCTTCCCGTCTTCTCATCTTGCTTTTAGACAGTAGTTGCCCATTTGGTCTCGTGTATTTGATTGATCTAAGAAAGACGTTCCTCATGTGTGTTATTTTTTGTTTTATAGGCCTGTATAATTTTTGTCTGAAAGGTGGGCTTCGAGAACGGTTTCAGTTCCGGGTTAGCAGAGGGTACGGGGGCCACAGTCTCTGGGGTTCCTCCAATTTCTGTCAGACCAGTAAGTCTGGTCTTTTTTTGTGAATTTGAATTCTGTGCTACGTTTTTCTCCCGCTTTGTCAGGGACTCTGTTGTGATCCCTGTCAGAGTGGTTGTTGGTGGTAGCCGGGCACCGTCTAGTTCTTCTGGTCTCAGGCTGGCGGAAACTCTGGTTCATGTGGTCCTTTAGTCCTTTGGGCTAATATTTTCCTTATGTCTTTGATTTTCTTCATTCTCGTTTGCTCTAGATGGGATGGGACCAATGGATGTGTTTTAGATGGCCACTTGCAAGCTTTTAAGACCCCCAGGTGCTACTCATCAAAGTGAGATATAGAACATTTTCTTTATGAATATGTTATACCAGTTGACCTAGATGTCCCCCAAGACAATGGTCCGCAGCCCCAGCCCTTAGTCCCTGCTACTCGGTCTCTCAAAATGTTTGGATGTGTCTAGGAAACTTTGATGCTTTTGCTTTGGTCCAGTTGTACTGACTTTCCCTGTATTGTGTGTTGTCCTTCCCTTCACTGAAGTTGACACTTGTCTAATATCTAGTTAGTGATTTGTCCTCCCTCTCCCTCCCCACTCTTGTAACCATCAAAGAATGTTTTTTCCTGTATATAAACCTTTTTTTGAGCCCTTATAATAGTAGTCTTGTACAATATTTGTCCTTTTGTGACTGATGTGTGTCATTCAGCATAATGTCCTCCAGATTCATCCATGTTGTGAGCTGTTCCGTGGATTCATCATCGTTCTTATCATTGTATAGTATTCCATTGTGTGTATGTACCATAATTTGTTTATCCATTTATCTGTTGATGGGCATTTAGGTTGTTTCTATCGTTTTGCTATTGTCAATAGTGCTGCAGCAAACATGGGTGTGCATATGTCCATTCATGTGTCGACTCTTATTTCTCTAGGATGTATTCCTAGGAGTGGAATAGCTGGATCATATGGTATTTTTATTTCTAGCTTTTTAAGCAAGCGCTGTATCGTTTTCCAAAGTGGTTATACCATTTTACATTCCCATCAGTAGCGCATAAGAGCCCCAGTCTCCCCACAACCTCTCCAACATTTGTTATTTTGTGTTTTTTGGATTAGTACCAGTGTCGTTGGACTGAGATAGTATCTCAGTGTAGTTTTGATTTGCATTTCTCTAACAGTTAAGGATTGCGAGCATTTCCTCATGTGTCTGTTAGCCGCTTGAATGTCTTCTTTGGTGAAGTGTCTGTTCATATCCTTTGCCCACTTCTTAAATGGACTATTTGTTTTTTTGTTGTTGAGGTATTGCAATATCTTGTAGATTTTAGAGATTAGACCCTTGTTGGATATGTCGTTGCTAAAATTTTTTTTCACAGTCTGTGGGTTCTCTTTTTACTCTTTTGGTGAACTCTTTTGATGAACCTTAAGTGTTTAAGTTTTAGGAGTTCCCGGTTACCTAGTTTTTCTTCTGGTGTTTGTCCATTGTTGATTATGGTTTGTATCCCATATATCTCTTGTATTAGGGCCCCTAATGTTGTCCCTGTTTTTTATTCCATGATCTTTATCATTTTGGATTTTATATTTAGGTTCTTGATCCATTTTGAGTTAGATTTTGTGTATGGTATGAGGTGTGGTTCTTGTTTTATTTTTTTACAGATGGACATACAGTTATTCCAGCACCATTTGTTAAAGAGACTACCTTTTTCCCATGTAACAGACTTGGGCCCTTTGCCACATATCAGCTGCTCATGGATGGATTTACGTCTGGGTTGTCAATTCTGTTCCATTGGTCTATGTGTCTGTTGTTTTACCAGTAACAGGCTGTTTTGACTACCATGGCTGTATAATAGGTTCTATAATCAGGTAGTGGGAGGCCTCCTACTTTGTTCTTGTTCTGCTTTTGCTTATCTGGGGTCTCTTCCTTTTCCATATAAAGTTGATTTGTTTTTGTGTCTCATTAAAGAATGCTGTTGGAATTTGGATCAGGATTGCATTGTATTACTTGGCGTAGAATTGATATTTTCACAAGGTTGAGTCTTCCTATCTGTGAGCATGTATGTTTTTCCACTTGTATAGGTCTCTTCTGGTTTCTTGCAGTAGTGTTTTGTAGTTTTCTTTGTATAGGTCTTTTTCCCCTTGGCTTTCTTATCCTTACTTTCTTCGTTGACTTCAGTTTGTTGAATGTAATACAGTAACATGCCGTGGATCTTTTTTTTTTGGTGAAATAAAGATAGGGATAAAATATCTTTAGATTTTTGCTAAATTTAAATAATTATATCGCTCTGTGATATGGGAAATAGAATTGAAAAATTTTTAGAAAGCCTGAAGTCTCTCAGTTGACTTTTGGTTCTTTTTAAATTAGTTTAATAAATTTGTATATACTTGAGGAGATAGTATCTAAGCTATTGTGGTCTAGCTTGAGCTATATATAGATACTATCTGGTGATTTCTTATGTCAGCAGTTCTCAAACTTCAGCTTTCATCAGCATCAGTTTAGGAACATATTAAAAACCTGATATCCGGACCGCACCCCAGGGATGGATTAGGATCAGTAGATTTGGATTGGGATCTGTTGTTGCTGTGTGCCACTGAGTTGATTTTGACTCTAGCCAACCTCTAGGACAGAGTAGAACTGTCCCATAGGTTTTCTAGGCTGTAATCTTTATGGGAGCAGATTGCCAGGTCTTTTCTCCCTCGGAGCGGCTGGTGGGTTCCAACTGCCAACCTTTCAGTTAGCAGCCAAGTGCTTAATCATTGCTCCACTAGGACCCCTGGGTTGGGTCTAAACAATGGTATTTTAACACATTCTTTGGTTATCATATTCCTAGTAGCTACTTCTCCATCTCTCTTCTTCCTAACCCTAATCCCCCAGAAAAAACAAACAAACAAACATGCTCTCCATACTTAATCTCCAGTCTTTTTCTTATCTTTCTTCCCTTGCCCCTCTCTAGCCTACCACCATGTTGTATAGGTCAACTCAGACTCCGGTTTTTCGGTTTTCTCTTCCCTGTTTCACCCATTATCCGGGTTTTGTACATCGGATGATGAGATGAATCCAGTGTATTACTTAGGATTCTTTAAGTCATATTGGGACAGAAACACAACTCACACTCACCTAAGTGAAAAGAGAAACATGTCGAAGAGCCCATGTGTGGACCTTGGTTTCGGCACGCTGCATTGAGGGATATCCATAGCCATCTCTCTGGTTCTCACCATGGCTGGCCATCAAAACCCTCAGACCTCCAGAAGGCAGACAGGCAGGCAGGGAGGGCAGCACTTTCCTTTTAGAGGAGGAGAAAACCAAACCCATTGCCGTCAATTCCAACTCACAGTGACCCTATAGGACAGAGTAGAACTGCCCCATAGGGTTTCCAAGGAGCAGCTGGTGGATTCGAACTGCTGACTGTTTGGTTAGGAAGTGGAGGGTTAATACTCTTGATTCAGAATCTTTTCTTTATCCTTAGCAACCAGTTAAAACTGATTTGTATTTTAATGTGATTCTAATTTTTTTGGAAACTATTATTTAAGGCCATAGTATCTTCCTAATTTAAATGGTGCAGCATTCTAAGCAAAAGATAAACATTTGATTTTATTTATAAACAATGGATTTCTTTGAAGTAGATTTTAATATGTTAATGAAAATACTACTTCTTGAAGTATATTGAATTTAGGAGCAGGATCCAATTTTTGTAACATTAATGAGTTAAAATATTTTGAGTCATTGAATCAGATGAAAAATTTTAAGTATTTTTAGAAAGAAAATAGCATTTTTCCTCATATTCATATAACTTTATATGATGTATAACCTAATTAAAATAGTTCTATTGTTGTTTTGTAAGGATTGTCTATTCTACAGAAATTATTCCATCAAGCCTTGCTTCACCCATGTGTTCTCACTTGTGCCATCTTAGTGCCTTCCAGTCTTGGGGGGGGCTCATCTTCCGGCACTGTATTGGGCAATATTCTGTTGTTATACATAGGGTTTTACAGTAGGTAGACCAAAAATGAGATTGAGAAAGTGGAGAGAAGCAGCAAGGCAAATCAGGCAGCTTTGGAGCTCTGCCTTGGCAGTGGAAGGTTGTTCAACTCCTGTCATTAAGGCACTGAATGTAAAACCTGTAAGTAGGTGACTTCAGCTTCCTCCCCAAATGTTGTGACTAAACCTAGGTACCACATGATGTAGCCTTGGTAACCAAGTCCAACCCTGGGGCTTATAGAAGCCATGGGAGCCATGGTGTATGGGAAGAGAAGCCAGCTTCAGAGATTACACACCCAAGAATGGGGCTCAGCTGTGCTACCCACTAGCTTGGTGCTCTCATCTGGAAAGAAAATCTAGGATTAATAGCTCCATTGCAGGGTACTGAGGAGATAATATAGGTGGTAGGGGTTGGGATAGACAGGAGTTTTCAAAAAAGCAGACCTCTGAAAGTGAATTCATTTATATTGGGAAGCTAAATTTCATAGTAAATAGTGGGAGAGAGGGTTTGATCTTTACCAATAGAAGTTAAAATTATGGGAATAAGTTTATTTTACCTTACAGACCACATAATTTAGGTTACAATCACAAATACAGCCTAATTAGTAGAAGGAACAAAGAACGAATCAAGTGTTGAATTTTTTAGAGGGTTGAGGGGAGATAATTTTTTTCAATAAAACTGTATGATAGCACAATATGATATTTGACTTTCTCACCATGTTCATAAAGAAAGTCATACTGCAAAAATTATGCCAAAGCTCTATCAGTTTTCTAAAGGCTTCTCTTCAATCCTATAATAATCATATTATTCTTATTTTTTTCTCTTTCAGTTGTCAGCTATTCCGACTTTGCCAGATACTTATTAGTTTATGGTTTTACATGGTGATTCAAAATCGCTTTCATCAGCTTTGATAAATTCCTAAATCTTTTGCTAGTTTATACAGTTTCACTTTGTAATCAATTCATCATTGGAATATCTGACATTTAGTGAGGGACTGATTGACAGATAATGCAGTTGGCAGGGATAGACTCATTTTGTGGTACCTTAATAGAGTGGAATTGGATAATGAATACTTAGATAAAAAGGATACCTTCTTTGTCAAAAAATATTTGAAAACTATGTTCTTGTGTGCCGTCGAATCAATTCTGATTCATAGCAACCCTATAGGACAGAGTAGAACTGCATCTTTACGGGAGCAGATCACCAGGTCTTTTCTTCCGTGGAACCGCTGGTGGGTTTGAACTGCCGACCTTTTGGTTAGCAGCTGAGTGCTTAACCGTTGCACCACCAGGGCTCCTTTTGAAAACTAGAGTGCTATGTAAGTGTAAGGTAGTCCAGAAAGTGTATTTTGGGAAAGGCTTCAAACATATTTTTATTCTAATACTTAGATTAAAATTAAACTTGGTATCTATAAACAGAATCATGACATTGAATGGAACTATTTTCTTATTTGCACGCTGCATACTGGTGTTCATTTAAATTTTTGGTTCTTTCATATGATTCTCTGCATCATTGGGAATCCTGGAAATTGAGTGATTATTAATTATTAGTTTTAAATTCACTCATTTTCTAGTCTTAAGACTGTAAGTTCCTTGAGAGTGGAGTCTGTTTCATCTGTCGTATCCCTGGAACTAGAACAGTGCCTAACATGTAGTAGGCATTGAATAACTATTACTTGTATGAACAACCAGGCAGGTTTAGCACTCTGTCTGTGACTTACATGTGGCCCCTCTCCCTAACCAATTATTTCTTATACGTTGATTCCATCTCTTTTCCCTTCTTCTATTTTAACACACCTTTGGTTAACCTCTGTAATTGGCAAGCATCAGTTGGTAATCTCAGACTTTGAAATTTAACTTATGTGTTTGTAACCTCTGTCTACAACCATTGCACTGTACCAGTGAAATTACTTCAATTAGCAGTCTTACATGGTATTAAATCATTTGTAAAGTTAAAAACAATAATCAATCATCTAATTGAATGGGACATTGTTCTAGGTGGTATACCAAGAAAACCTCATAAGCACAATTGCCAGCTTAGAGGTGATTTCTGTCTGTTATTTCCAATTCTTCATAAAGTGTACATTTTAGTGAGGAGAGACACAATAAGCAAAAAACAAATAATTTATATTGTATATTAGAATGTGATAAGTGCTATGGTAGAAAAATAAAGCAGGGGAAAGAGATGGTTATGTTGGGGAAGTTGAAATTTTATATAGTTTGATCAGAGAAGATGACATTTTGATAAAAATGTGAAAGAAGTAACAGTGAGTCATGAGGATATTGAGGAGAGGAACCTCCATGGCAGAAGGACTAACCTATGCAAAGGCCCTGAGGCAGAGTGTGGCTGGTGTGTGCGAGGAGCAGCAGTGGGGCTGGAGTGGTGTGAACAAGGATGGCAGTAGTAGGAGATGATGTCAGAAACCATGGGGACAGATTGTGTGATGTCTTATAGGCCCTTATAAGGATTTTGACTTTCACTCTGAGTGAGATAGGGCCATTGGAGAGTTTTGATTAGAGACTAATATGATCTGACGTATATTTGAACAGGATCACTCTGGTTATTGTATTCAGAGTAGACAGCAGGAGGTCAAGGATACAAGCAGAGAAGGAGGCAATTAATTATTCAGAGGAGAGATGATAGTGGCTTGTACCATAGTAGAGACAGTGAAAGTGCATTCCTATCTTTCTTTACTTTTTAGTTGGATTCTTTCTTTGACCTAGAATGTATGCCATGTTTCCATGGCCTCTTCATATCTTTCAAGTTTCCTTTCAGTTTTTCTCATTAGACGAAGAAGCACTCCAGCCCCTGCTGATCATTAATTCCTACAGTGAACTCATACAGATTTTGGCATTTATACTTTATAGTATAGAGGGCAGTTGTTCTCTATTCTTTTCATGTAGGTTGTTTTTTACTTCATTCAGTATATAGCAAGGATCTTATGCTTTTCAGCACAAAGTAGGCACTTTACTCAGTAAATCCTCTTTGGATGGCTAACGTGGCTAATTCTAAAGAAAAGTCAGCGTTTTTTCATATTGTTCATTTGATCCTTTCACATTTTTATTTTCTCACTGGAAGAACTGAATCCTATCAGTTCATTCATTTGAAAAATATTCACTAAACACTTATTATCTGTGGAGAATAAGGAAGCCGACTGCCGCATCTTTTTCTCATAGAGCTGCTGGTGGGTTCGAACTGCTAACCTTTTGGTTAGCAGCTGAGTGCTTAACCACTGCACCACCAGGGCTCCTTAGAGAAACAATTGTTTTTGTTTGCCGTCTGGTCGATTGCAACTCATACTGACCCTATAAACAGTAGTTACCCTCAAAGAGCTTATAGTCTGGAAAGAGAAGGCATAAATGTTCATAATTAGAATATGAGGCATTGTGAAGTAAAGGTGGTATAAGGTATATATATATATATATATACATACACACACATATATGTATGTATGTATATATGTAAACACTAGAAGTCAGTCTAGAAGTATTGCCTTCTTCCTAGGTGTTCCTCAAGAAGAGAATGGTACTTAGACCTTGATTTCAGTAGGCAGAGAGAATGGAATGGACAGATACTGGGCATGCCAAGCATTTCCAAGGGTAACAGAATAGATGTATTTGCATAGAAAATGTTTTTTTGAAACTTTGGATTTGTTTAAGGAAATGCTTAAAAAAATCCATCCTGTGCTCTCCACCCTGACCCCAGAGCCTCCTGACAAACCTAAGCCATTCTCATTTCTCACCTGGTTTTAGCTTAATCAGCTTAATTGTCACCACCTGTAAAAGGACGTCTTTGCCTACCCTGCATAAACTTGGTCCCACTCCTATCCCTTTATTTGCTTCCATCATGGCCCTTTAATTATGCTGTTTACTAGATTGGGAGTGTTGTAATTGAAAAAGTGCTGTAGGGAGACAGTAGATAGATTGTCTGGGGGGAAATAAAAAGCTCAGAGAGAGAAGTGATGGTCTAGGTGTGAAGTGACACGAACCTGGCTTAGTACTGTTGTGGTAGTGGGAATGGAGAGAAAGAAGCAGTAAGGTTTAAAAAAATCTGTTTCATGGGCTATAGAGTACATGCTACAGTTATTAATGTTTACAGTCATGAATTCTGGTGTTTTGTGGAATAAACAATTATATTTAAATATAGTTGTTCTTTTCTAGCGACTTTTGACAGTCAGTAACTACGGACTTATGTTTTGTGGTTTGCTTCTTAAAGAAGAATTTCTCACATAAATGTGCTCCAGTCACCACAAAGCAATGCAGAATTCTTAAATATCTGAATTCTATTTACAAGCAATTTAGGATTTTAACTGCAGATAATGTTTTGGGATGTGTTCCATGCAAAAGGGAGAGGGGTGGTGAAGACCTTTTTCCTCCTGAGGTATACAGGGAGTAAAAGCCAATCAATTTAATATCTTTCAGAAGAGACGACTCTAAATTGATTCTACTTCCCCTCCACAAACCATCAGTGTTTGTTAATAGACAGGTAAACCACCAAAGTGTTTAATATAAAGGCAAAGAGTTTTTTTTTTCTTTTATTATTATTATTTTAATACTTGGATAGATTAGAGAACTCCATTGGTGCATGTTGAAAAATAGATTGAAATTTTAAAAAAGGATTGAAAATATATGAAATTTTGACCTACATTTTCCTAATCTGGCATAACATATTAAAATGATTCTTGATATTAAGTTTTCCTTTCTTAATTTAATACTCTTCCCCCCAAAAAAACCCCATGCCGTGAGTCGATTCTGACTCATAGTGACCCTGGAGGACCAAGCAGAACTGCCTCATAGGTTTTCCAAGGCTATAATGTTTATGGGAGCAGACTGCCACCACGTTCTGCTCGCGAGTGGCTAGTGGGTTCAGACTGCCGACCTTTCGATTAGCAGCCGAGTGCTTAACCAGTGCACCACCAGGGCTCTCTTAATTTAATAGCATTTAAAAAGCATAGATCAGTGTTTAAAGAAAAAAAAATTGGTACCCATGCCAATAAACATCATCCCATTAAGGATTCATTAAATGTATCTTGAACTATTAAGATAAATGAGTAAGATGTTTCCTTCATTCTTCCCACACTCACTGTCCTACATTCTTCTCTCATTACGTATTTAAGTGTCAACCATTATGTTGCTGATATTTTGTTAGTGGTTTTTCCTTTTTTATTTATTTTTGTCCAGAACTTGTTTCCCCTTCTAGCAAGGAACTTCCTTTTGAGGAATCATTTCTCCCTCACTGCCTTCAGTCTTGGTAAAATTGCCAAATGACTTCTCCTTTCCTCCATCTAAAAAATAGTTGCTATAGAGTCAATTTCAACTCATGGTGACTCCACCTATGTCAGAGTGCAACTGTGCTCCATAGGGTTTCAATGACTGATCTTCCTGAGGTAAATCTCTAGACCTCTCTTCTAGGGCATCTCTGGGTGGACTCGAACCTCCAACCTTTTGGTTAGCAATGGAGAGCATTAACCGTTTATACTCAGAGACTCCCCTTTCCTCCCTGGGGCTGTAGGATTCTCACTTAGTCCTGAGCAACATGCTGTAGAGAGGACAGTGTTTAGGTTGATCTATCCTGGTAGCTGCTGTTACCCAAAAGCTCTTTAATTCCTTCTTTTTCCCATTCTTTTTTTTTTTATTGTTGTAGTTTAAGTGTAAGTTTATAATTCAGGTTAGTTTCTCATACAAAAATTTATACATACATTGTTATGTGACCCTAATTGCTCTCCCTATACTGTGACAGCACACTCCTCCTTTCCACCCCTGATTTCCCATGACCATTCAACCAGCTCCTGACCCTCTCCACCTTCCCATCTCACTTCCGGACAGAAGCTGCCCATTTAGTCTCATGTATCTACTTGAGCTAAGAAGCACACTTTTCACGAGTATCATTTTATGTCCCACAGTCCAGTCTAATCTTTCTCTGAAGAGTTGGCCTCAGGAACTGTTTTAGTTCTGGGTTGACAGAGAGTCCAGGAGCCGTGTTTTCTGGGATTCCTCCAGTCTCAGTCAGACCATTAAGTCTGGTCTTTCTACTAGAATTTGAATTCTGCATCCCACCCTTCCCCTGCTCCATCAGGGACTAGATTTGCCCCATGCAGTATGTCATTTGATTTCCTGACTGCTGTTTCCACGGGCATTGATTGTGGATCCAAGTGAAATGAAATCCTTAACAACTTCAGTCCTTTCTCTGTTTATCATGATGTTGCTTATTAGTCCAGTTCTGAGGATTTTTGTTTTCTTTATGTTGAGGTGCAGTCCATTCTGAAGGCTGTAGTCTTTGATCTTCATCAATAAGTGCTTCAAGTCCTCTTCACTTTCAACAAGCAAGGTTGTGTCATCTGTGTATTTCAGGTTGTTAATGAGTCTTCTCCAATCCTGATGCCTCCTTTTTCTTCATATAGTCCAGCTTCTCAGATCAATTTGCTCAGCATACAGATTGAATGAGTATGTCTACTACTACTGCTATGTAGTAGACAGAGTGGAAATCCCCTGGAGAGGGATCTTTCCTGAGAATTTGGTAATGACTTTCTTCATTTCAGATGCCAATTGTCCTTGCCGGGTTTTGATGGGACTCTGCTTTCCCTTTCTAGATTTCACACATCTCTGCTTATGGCAGGCTAATTATGTTTTCTTTAGTGTCTTTTAACAATATGGCCTTTTCCCTTTGTTTTTCTCAACTTATATAGTGAAAAAAAAAAAAAAACACTTGGAGTTTGAAGCATAGTATAGTTGAACAGGTCTGTGTGTACATGTGTGTTATTTTAAACAAATTTGAAGGATTAAACAAGGATATTACTTGGAATCCTAGGATACATTTCTAAGTCTATAAAAATCTTCTGCCAATCAGTGTTTTCAGAACTTGCCCTTTGGGAGAGGTTTAGTAAGTTGACACTCACCTCCAGATTCTTTAGCAAAAATATTTTTAATAAAAACACTTGCTTAATGTATTTGTAGTTTGGTACGGTCTGTATCTTCTAAACAAAATCTGCTGGTTTTGGAAATGAAGTTGTGTACTGTGGCGTTTTTCAGTTTGCTTAGTTACTAAGTCTCTCTTGACCTCTGGAAGAAAAGTAATTCTGTTTTCGGTTGTTGTTTAAGCAGGTGTATGTTATCTGAGAGAGCAGCATAGTGCAGACCTAATCATAATTAGAAGAGGGAGACTTTTTTCGAGTAGTGCTACATCATGTTAAATTATGTCCATTGGGAATGGGACATATAGCAGCTGCAGAGGCTTACCATGGGAGGGATTATCTAAGGAGCTTTAAAGGATCAGCTTTCTGTTTAAAAAATTTGGTGGGTACAAATCAGTTTTATCTTTTCTATAAATATTTTATTGTGTTTTAGGTGAAAGTGTACACAGCAAATTAGGTTCCCATTTAACAATTGTTATACAAATTGTTCTGTGACATCGGTTACAATTTGCACAATGTGTCAGCATTCTCATTATTTCCATTCTGTTCTGTTTCCCTTCCCCTCCTTGCCTTCTCGTCTTTTCTTTTGGGTAAATGTTGACCATTTACTCTCATATCGTTGATTGTTTAAGGGAGCACCTTACTCATGGGTGATGTTGTTTGTTTGATAAGCCAATCTATTATTTGGCTGAAAGGTGACCTCCAGGCGTAGCTTCAGTGCCAAGTTCAAAGGCTATCTTAGGGCGATAGTCTTGGGGATTCCTCTAGTCTCTGTCCAGTAACTCTGGCCTTTTTGAGGAATTTGAATTTTGTTCTTCTCAGTTTTATCTTTTAAAGCTTTTCATCAGTTTTATCTTTTAAAGCTTTTCAGAAGAGCAGGGATAGTTTTCTAAAGAAAATTTGATTTTCTTATTACAGAAGGCATAGGTATGAAACCGAGAAGCAAACCAGGAATTCTTAGGTTTAAATAGGAGAAAATGTACAGTAGCAATTCCCTATTGTTTGAGTAGCACTAATTTTTCTGTATGAGAACATTGAATTGAATAACAGTTATAAACTAAAATTTTAAATATAAAATTTAGAGTGCTTTGATTTTTTTGCATTTTTATTCAACGTTGTGATTTAATATTTGCATGATGTCTAATCTTATTTACTGTGGAAACATGAACTCTTAAGAAATACATTACTTTTCCTACAAGGGAAAAACATAAGTTTTCCAAAGCAGTTTTGGTGGTAGTTCATTGTAATACAAGAATTCTGACTTTGTTTATTTTCCTGTTGACCTAAAGTAAAACATGTGAATGACGATTTTAAACCCCAAGATGCAACTTTTAGGGATCCATTGGCATGGTCAATTTTAATTAATTCTAAGGGTATCAAGCAGAAACTTGCAACTGAGTATTTGTTTTATGCCTAGTCTCATAATAACTGGCAATTCAGTGTTTTCAAAATATGTTTGCTTGAATATATTGGATTTACTTCAAACTCACCTAAAATGGGATTGATTTTCTCACCCCTGTCAGTGTTTCTGGGATTCCGTAATTACTGAGATTAAAAATCTAGAATTTAGTCTTAATTTCTCCTTCACTTTTATCCAGCGCTTTGAACTCTTGCTGAGAATTTGCATTTCTAACAAGTTCCCAGGCGACGCTAATGCTGCTGGTTAGGGACCAATTCTGATAACCACTAGTAGAGCTGTGGTTCTCAAAATTTATTATACATAAGAATCACCTGGGGATCTTTTTAAACTGTAGATTCTGATTCAGTATATCTGGGGGTGGAAATGCAAATTCTCAGCAGGGGTTTGAACCACAGCAAACCATTTGAAGCCCTGCTCTTATCCGCTATACCCAATCTGTCATCAGTTCTTTGAGTACTCTCTTTGAAATATTCCTGACTGATATTTCCTTTTGGTGTTACTACAGTTCACACTTATGCACTCGGTGCCAGGTGCCGTGACTCACCAGTTAGCGTCAACTGGTTTGCCCGCCTGTGTCTTCTTTCTCTTTCAGTCAGTCCTGCATACACTCTCAGATTAAGTTCTTCTAAACTTGACTTCCACATTTTTGCTTCTCTGCCCGAGCCTGGAGTGCTTCTCCACTCATTACTCATGGTGTGGTTCCAACTGAATTACTCCACATTCTGTGTCCAAGGTTCTTCTAGTCTTCCCTCTCCAGTTTTGCTTCTTATTTTGCCGAGTGACTGGCTTGTGTGTGGGTGTGTTCAAAAAGTTCTTTTACAAGTTGGTTGTTTGGAAGTTAAAATACATTTTTATTTAGAAACAATGCTATAGGAGCTGTGGTTGAGTTCCTAAGCTGTAACTCAGAGGCCAGTATAACCTACATGTAGCCACTTTCTAGACTTTGGAGCTGGGAGCCATGTGAACAGGAGGAAGCAAGGGAAGCATGAGCTGTTTTCTCTTTCTTTCCGAAGTACAGGGTCATTAGGGTCATCTTCATATGGAGGGTTTTACAATTTCAACCATGTTTGTTAGTGATTTTTAATGTGTAAATTGGTCTCTAACATTTTATTTATGTTAACCGTCTTCCAAATGCTAGTGTTCTTCTCTTCAGACACTCAGGCACAGAGAGATACCCCAAACTAAATAAAGCATTAATTAGTTCAGTAATTATGTTGTTTGCCTAGTAAAATAACAATAGCTGCTTTTTCTTTTTCTTAAGGAGCACAGTACTCACGGGTGATATTGCTTATTTTTGAGCCAATCTGTTATTTAGGTGAAAGGTTACCTCCGGGGTGGTTTCAGTTCCAAGTTTAAAGGGCATGTAGGGTGATAGTCTCGGGGGTTCCTCTAGTCTCTACTGGTCCAAGAAGTTTGGCCTTTTTTTAAAAAAGAATTTGAATTTTGTTCTACGATTTTCTCCCCTTCTATCTGGGACCGTGTATTTTGTCCCTGGTCAGAATGTTGGTAGTGGTAGTCAGGCACCATTTAGTTCTTCTGGTCTCAGGATAGATGAGGCTGTGGTTTGTGTGGGCTGTTAGTCCTGTAGATTTGATTCTTGAGTCTTTGCTTTCCTTCTTTTTCTTTCGCCTGGATTAGTAGAGACCAATAATTGTATCTTAGCTGGCTGCTAGCAAGCTTTGAAGACACCAGATGCTACTCACCAAACTAGGCTGTAGAATATAAACTTTATGAAGTATTTTATGCCAACTGACTGAGTTGTCCCATGAGACTATGGTCCTAAGCCTTCAAACCCAGTAAACCAATCCTGAGAGGTATTTGGTTATGTCTAGGAAGTATCCATAACTGTGCCTCCTATGTGCTTTATTACATATATGAATGTATAGTCAGCACACATGATCATGTATATACATATACCTATAGTTATGCCTGTACATTTACATATATGCACATATTCCTTCTCATACACATATTAATCCATTGCCATTGAGTTGATAATGAGTCATAGCAACCCTATAGGACAGAGTAGAACTGCCCCATATGGCTTCCAAGGAGCTGCTTGTGGATTTGAACAGCTGACCTTTGGGTTAGCAGCCAAGCTCTTAACCACTGTGCCACCAGGGCTCCATACACATATACACATACATATCCACCTATGTAACCTCACACATATTTTTTTGGTTATTATTGCTGTTGTTACAAAATTGTATATGTTATAGCATTTACCAAAAACAGAGTAGCTGCTTTTTGTTGAGCACTTTTACCTATGGCTTTTCTAATCCCAACAATCTTGCAAGAGACATTATAGTTACTGCCACTTAATATATGAGTATGTTGAGGCAAGATGAAATTAAGTATATACAGCTTTATTATTATTTTCTAATCAGCTGAAGCTGATGCGGTGTTTAACTCTGGGTTTATAAAGAAAGAATGATCTATTGAAATATACTAAAATGAAAATTGCATAAAACATATTAGAAGTTGTCTTGTATTTTGGTGTTCATGGGGAGGTATTTGAGGTTGTTTAACAGTTGCAGGTTATAGAATGATGTCAGAGTTACCATGTTCCACATAAGGAAAAGAACTACTAAATTTATTAAGAGGGATATGGGACCTAATACCATTAAACTGTATAAATCAGCTTATATGTTCATTTTCTATCCTTTTCACATAGGATATCTTGACCACCAATCCATGTTATTTTAGTTCACAGGATAGTGCTAAGAATTTGAAATAAAACTTGCAGATCACTTGAATAAGTACATTTGCAAGTACTACGATCTCTAGCTATGGCAGCATGTCTCCTTTATCCATAGTGCTTGTGAAATCGATGGTGGGTTGTGGGTGGGAGGAGTTAGGGAAGCCTCTCGTTCCTTCCTGCCTTCCTCTCTCCTCTCATCTCCTCAGACTCAGTGTTCAAGGTTGTCCGTTTTAACGGTTAAGTTTTGTTTGTTTTGTTTTAAATGGAAGCTCCTGCTGACTCCCCAGTACCCAAGTAGAGGTTGGCCTTTAAATGATATATAGGATATCTGGGATGTCAGCATGTACTAGGGTTGCTGAATAAATGTTAAATTCATAAATGCATTAGTAAATTATGTAGTTCTGAGAGAGGGCAGTGTACTGGAGAACCAGATTCATTCTGTGCAAAGCCAGTAAGATCTGGCAGGTAGAATCTTGATTGTGCTCAATTAAAGTACAAAGGTCTTGGCAAGAATCCCTGTCAGAGTCAGGCAGTGGAGGAAAAAAACAGAATTTTAGGACTAGATTCCAAGTTCCAACAGGAAAAGCCCTGTTTTTCTAGATCAAGGCCAAGCAGAAGCCAAAGGTTAGCTTATCATGCATCTAGATGGTAGAAATAGGGTGGACCAGCCAGAAAATCAGAGATGGTGATGGACAGGGCCCAGAAAAGGGGCCTAAGATATAAGTTGTGCCAAGGTGTATCTAGGAGAAAAATGCTCACTGTTTATTCATCCATTTATTTGACAAATTTTTATTGACATCTGCGGTGTTCCAGGTACTTTTTTATACACTGGGGATAAAGTAGCAAACAAAACAGATAAAAATTCCTGCCTCTGTAAAGCTTAGATTCTTGTTGGAGGAGGTGGACAATAATCAAATAAATAAGTAAAATATGTGGTAGATCAGATCATAATAATTGGTATAGTGAGCAACAAAGCAGGTGTGGGGAATGCTAGGGAGACGAGGTTTTAAATATGATTGCCACTGTATTCAAGTGAGGTGACATTTGAGCAGACTCCTGAAAAAGACTTTAGTGAGTTATATTATTAGCTAAGGAAATTAAGCAAGTGAACTTGTACTCAATGATGTATTTCAACTGTATATACCAAAAAAAAACCAAAAATGAAAAAACAAAAGCAAAAGCCAAACCAACAGCCGTCGAGTCAACTCTGATTCATTACGACCCCATGTGTGTCAGAGTAGAACTGTGCTCTGTAGAATTTTCAATGGCTAATTTTTTGAAAATAGCTCGCCAGGCTTTTCTTGTGAGGTGCCCCTGGGTGGACTCGAACCTCCAACCTGACCATTTGCACCACCCGAGGACTCCACAACTGTATATAGTGTGTCAAA
This sequence comes from Trichechus manatus latirostris, assembly GCF_000243295.1. Lineage (NCBI taxonomy): Eukaryota > Metazoa > Chordata > Mammalia > Sirenia > Trichechidae > Trichechus > Trichechus manatus. The sequence goes on along the minus strand of NW_004443992.1, from coordinate 3,646,373 downwards.
TTTTTCTGTCTTACGGTATTTTAAAATTTATTTGCAACAGGAAATAAATATGCGTGTGGGGTAGGGAAGGACAAGAAGATGCCATTTCTGAAGGTGGGATGTCTGAGCAAGGATAGGCTTAAAGGGGATGGTAGAGAAACCTCCTCCTCCTTAATTACTAGGAGGAAGCTGTGCTGCGTGAAATCATTGGTCACGGGTGTGTGATAGTCTTTGCCCTCATGTGACCTCAGTCTATAGAAATTGTTTCTGACATCACCTGTTGACAGCAGCATAACAGGTTTCATTCAGACAGCAGAAGATTATTGCGGGGTCAGGCTTTAGTAAACAGTCGTCAAGACTTAATGTCTGGGAAGCTTAAACTTAACTCCTCCGTCGTAGCACTAATGCTATATGCTTCTCTCTCTCTCTTGCAGCTTTGTAGGAAGCCAATCTTAGAGAGGCAGACGGGATGGCTAGCTCAGCTCGGGAGCATCTGCTTTTTGTGCGGCGTCGAAATCCCCAGATGCGCTACACACTGAGCCCCGAGAACCTCCAGAGCCTTGCTGCCCAGAGCTCCATGTCAGAGAACATGACCCTCCAGCGGGCCAACAGCGACACAGACCTGGTGACTTCCGAGAGCCGCTCCAGCTTGACTGCCAGCATGTACGAGTACACGCTGGGGCAAGCGCAGAACCTCATCATCTTCTGGGACATTAAAGAGGAGGTGGACCCCAGTGACTGGATTGGACTTTATCATATAGGTGAGTCAAATGAAATGGACTTGGCATATGACTTAGAGCATACATTTTTACTTTGACATTGTACTGTCTGTATCCTGTCCTGGAAAAAAAAAATACCATAAAAATGCAACAGGATTCTGGGAATTTTTCTTTCTTCCTTGGGAGGGTAGCGGCAACAATTATGAATAACTTTTTCTGAAATAAATTTTATGGTTACATCCCTAGCTAATTAAATCAGACTTGCAGATTTTATAATATTTTCTTTTTAAAACTGCACGTTGCTCTTGATCAGTAGTCTCGTTTTGGAAAGAGCTGGCTATTAACGTTGATTAACATTTTTAAACTGTGTTAAAAGGATGTTTAGATTTACATAACTGATATGAAAGAATGTTCTGTATTTTCTGAAGGCTCAATTTCCTTAATAGGAACATAAAATCTAAGATATTCTTTTTTTTCACAATTCCTTGATGTGTCCTAGATCAACTAGGTGAAGAAAGTGTCATATTCTCCTGACAAATGACTGAGAAACATGTTGCTTTTTACTTTAATAAAGCAATCTAGCTCTGTTTAGCTTATTTCCATCTGTTATTCAGAGGTGAGTGAATGATGAATGGAGCATCCCAGAAAATAGAAACTCTGCTTGATTTTATAGTGAAAATCAAAACCAACCAACTAACCACATAGAAAATCCAAATCAAATCCAGATAGCTAAAACCTAATATCCCCTAAAGTTGGAGAACTTTTTCATTGAATGAAGGGAATTCCTTTCAAAATTCAACATCAGATATTTTATTTGGAAGACATTGGTGCTTTCACTGTAAATTATAAGCATCCTTTTAAAAACATAAATTAGGGGAGAAAAAAGACTTGTTTTTGACAGTAGTTCTCATCAGGGTCAGTTTTTTTTCCCCAAGAGGGCATGCGGCAGTATCTGGAAACATTTTTGGTTGTCTCAAATGGTTGAGCACTCAAGTATTAACCGAAAAGTTGGCAGTTCGAACTCACTCAGAGGTGCCTTGGAAGAAAGGCCTTGTGATCTGCTTCTGAAAGATCACAGCCTTGAAAACCCTATAGAGCACAGTTCTATTCTGATGCACATGGGGTCACCATGAGTTAGAGTCAGCTTGATGGTAGCTGGTTTGGTTCAATTGGATGGAGAAAGCAAGGCCAGGGATGCTGCTAAAAATGTACAGGACATGCCCATTATTACCGCTCTTACTCAGTATTGTACTGGAAGTCCTAGCCAGAGCAATAGGGGAAAGAGAAATAAAGGGTATCCAAACTGGTAAGGAAGAAATGAAACTATCCCTGTTTGTAGATAACATGATCCTATACATAGAAAATCCCAGAGATTCCACAAAAAAGTTACTAAAGAAATCTGGGAGAAAAAGAATAAGGAGGAGGCCTCACATGTTCCAGCCTCAGAAATTACTGTACAGACACAGTAATAAAAACAGCCTGGTACTGGTACAACAACAGACACATAGACTAATGGAACAGAATTGAAAACCTAGAAATAAATCCATCTATCTTTGGACAGCTGATCTTCGACAATGGGTTGAAGTCCATTCATGGGGAAGAGACAATCTCTTTAACAGATGGTGCTGGCAAAACTGGGATATCCGTTTGCAGAAAAATGAAACGGGATCCAGACCTCACACCATACACAGAAACTAACTCAAAATGTATCAAAGACCTAAATGTTTACGCTAAAATATAAAGGGGACAAAGCTAACGATCCTAATTTTTGGCATAAATACACTATCAAACACAACTAAAAATACATGAACAACAGAAGACAAACTAGATAACTGGGACCTCCTAAAAATTAAATACTTATGCTCATCAAAAGACTTTACCAAAAGAGTGAAAAGAGAACCTACAGACTGAGAAAACATTTCTGGTAATGATATATCTAACAAGGGTCTAATCTCTAAAATATATAGAAAACTTCAACAACTCAACAACAAAAAGATACACAATCCAATAAAAAAATGGGCAAAGGACATGAACAGACACTTCACCAAAGAGGACATTCAGGCGGTTAACAAACACATGAAAAGATGCTCTCGATCATTAGCCATTAGAGGGATGCAAATCAAAACTACAATGAGATATCATCTCACCCCTGCAAAAATGGTACTCATCAAAAAAGCAAAACAACAAATACTGGTGAGGTTGTGGGAGATTGGAACTCATATACACTGCTGGTGGGATAGTAAAATGGTACATCCACTATGGAAAATGGTATGCTGCTTCCTTAGAAAGCTAGAAATAGAAATACCTTATGATCCAGCACCCCCACTCCTAGGTATATATTCTAGCGATATAAGAGCAGTGACATGAATAGACATATGCATATCCATGCTCACTGCAGCATTATTCATAATAGCAAAAAGATGGAAACAACCTAAATGTCCATCAACAGATGAATGAATAAACAAATTGTGGTACACAAATACTCTGGAATACTACACAACAATAAAGAATGATGAATCTGTGACACATAGCATGGATGAATCTGGAGCACATTATTTCCAGTGAAATAAGTCAAACACAAAATGACAAGTATTACATGATACCACTTTTATAAAAAGTTGAGAATAGGTATACACACAGAAAGCAACATTCTTTGATAATGATTACCAGGAATGGGAGGGAGAGGGAGGTGGAATCACTTACTAGAAACCAAAAAACCAAACCTGTTGCCATTGAGTCGATTCTGACTCATAGTAACCATATAGGACAGAGTAGTACTGCCCCATAGGGTTTCCAAGCAGCGGCTTGTGGATTCGAACTGCTAACTTTGGGGTATTAGCCAAGCTCTTAACCACTGCATCACCAGGGCTGCACTTACTAGATAGTAAACCAAAAAACCAAACCCATTGCCATTCCAACTCATAGCGACCCTATATGAGTATGAGTACTAGATAGTAGACACATGTTAATTCTGTGATGGAAAAGGCAATACACAATATGGGGAAAGTCAGCACAGCTTGACCAAGGTAAATGAAGACACTGAGAGGTATACAAGAATGAAGGACTACTGTAAATGCTATATCATATAGAATTTTGCAACAACAGTAATAACAAGCAAAAAAATATGTGAATGGTTACATAGGTAGATATGTATGCTGTATGGGTGTGGGAAGGCATATGAGAGTACATGCGCATGCATATGCATATTTGTTGTCATATGTATATACATGTTTGTATGAGCTGCATATGTATTCATATACACAATAAAGCACATGGAGGCATAGTTATGGATACTTCCTAGACATACCCAAACATCTTGTGGGATTGATTTACTGGGTTTGAGGGCTCAGGACCATAGTCTCATGGGACAACTAGGTCAATTGGTATAACTTAGTTCATAAAGATAATGTTCTACATCCTAGTTTGGTGAGTAGGGTCTGGTGTCTTAAAAGCTTATGAGCGGCCATCTGAGATACAACTATTGGTCTTTTCCTGTCTGGAGCAAAAGAGAAAGAAGGAAACCAAAGACTCAATGAAGAAATTAGTTCAGAGGACTAATGGCTCACGTGAACCACAGCCTCTTCTAGCCTGAGACCAGAAGAACTAGATGGTGCTCCGCTACCACCACCAACTGTTGTGACCAGGAACACAGTAGAAAGTCCTGGTTAAAGTGGGAGAATAGGTAGAACAAAACTAAAAAAAGACTAGACTTACTGGACTGATAGAGATTAGAAGAACCTCCAAGACTGTTGCCCTAAGATACCCTTTTAGTCTGGAACTGAAGCTACTCCTGGAGGTCACCTTTCACCCAAATAATAGATTGACCTATAAAATAAACAATACCACCTGTGAGGAATGTGCTCCTAAACAATCAATTATATGAGACCAAGTGGTCAGCATTTACCCAAAAGCAAAGATGAACCTACAAGTTTGGTCTCTCCTATTGATTTTGTTAGAAGTTGGTTTTCCACTTCGTTTGGGTAGGTATGTAGTAGGCCTTATTCCAGGGTGTTGTGCTAACTGCTAAGGAGTAGTCTTTCTGATGTCTTAGCTGGATACCTGTAATGTTAACCAGGTCTCTCCACTCTGGCTAGATGTACTTCCAATGTCCTGCAGTACTTCTTGACCTCTAGTATCTCCATTGTACTCTCAGACCTGTAGTGGCTGCTCTGGTAAGCTTTGGTACTCTTGCCCTATGTGTGTACAGCCCAGACCTTAGCAAAGGACTTTTGAGGGATCCCCATGTGGACTTCTCACCCCTACGCCTCCGTAGCACTTTACTTTCTGGCCTGCTGATTCCAGCCACTTAAGTTGACCCAACTCTGATCTCTCCCTCCTCAGTTCAGCAGGTCTGCCATGGACTTCATCTTCCTGCACTACACTCAGGAAACTGTCCCTTGCCTGAGATCTGGGTGATCATGGAGTCACTTCATAAGTTCCTCTTCTCTCAGGGATTGCAGTCTTATACCACTTGTCTGATTGTCTGAAAACCTCTGCCTTATATATTTTGTTCAGTTTTATAGTTGTTTATATTAGGAGGACTAGCCTGATACTAGTTACTTCATCATTGCGAAAAGCAGTTCTTCCTGTGCTTTTGATTTGGGATGGAAGGTAAAAGGTCCCACTTAATTTTTCCATCTAACCATTTCGGGAGAACTCTGAATAAAGCTGATTGTTTAGTACATGTGTTTGTTAGGCTTTTTTTGTTTGTTTGGTTGCTTTTTTTTTTTTTTTTTAACTTTTTAATTTTTTCCCATACAAAAATTTATACATGCACTGTTATGTGACCCTAACTGCTGTCCCCATGCTGTGACAGCACACTCCTCCTTTCCACCCCTGGTTCCCCATGTCCATTCACCCAGCTCCTAACCCTCTCTGCCTTCCCATCTCACCTCCGGCCAGAAGCTGCCTGTTTAGTCTCTTGTATCTACTTCAGCTAAAACGCACACTCGTCGCGAGTATTACTTTATGTCCCACAGTCCAGTCCAATCCATGTCTGAAGAGTTGGCCTTGGGAATTGTTTTAGTTCTGGGCTGATAGGGAATCCAGGGGCCGTGCTTTCCGAGGTTCCTCTAGTCTCAGTCAGACCATTAAGTCTGGTCTTCTTACTAAAATTTGAGTTCTGTACCCCACCTTTCTCCTGCTCCATCAGGGACTCTCTGTTGTGTTCCCTGTCAGCATGGTCATTGGTGGTAGCCAGGCACCATCTAGTTCTTCTGATCTCAGGCTGATGCAGTCTCTGGTTTATGTGGCTCTCTCTGTCTCTTGGGCTAATACTTTCCTTGTGTCTTTGGTGTTCTTCAGTCTCTTTTACTCCAGGTGGTTGGGACCAATTGATGAATCTTAGATGACTGCTTGCAAGGTTTTAAGATGCCAGATGCCACTCACCAAAGTAGGATGGAGAATATTTTCTTAATAAGCTTTCATATGCCAGTTGACCTGGATATCCCCTGAAAGCATGGTCCCCAGACCTCTACCCCTGCTACTCTGTCCCTCAAAGTGTTTGATTGTATTCAGGGAACTTCTTAGTTTTGGTTTAGTCCAGTTGTGCTGACTTCCCCTGTAGTGTGTGCTGTCCTTCCCTTCACCTAAGATAATTCTTATCTGCTATCTAGTTAGTAGATAACCCTCACCTTCCCTTCACACCTTCGTAACCATCAAAGAATGTTGTCTTCTGTGTTTAAACCTTTTCTTGAGTTCTTATAGTAGTGGTCTTATACAATATTGTCCTTCTGTGACTGACTAAATTCACTCAGCATAATGCCCTCCAGATTCCTCTATGTTATGTTTCACAGCTTCATCGTTGTTCTTTATCGTTGCATAGTATTCCATTGTGTGGATATACCATAATTTGTTTATCCATTCATCTGTTGATGGGCACCTAGGTTGTTTCCATCTTTTTGCTATTGTGAACAG
>NW_004443992.1:3634781-3636287 GCF_000243295.1 Trichechus manatus latirostris | reverse complement strand
ATTCATACACTTTACTGGTTTTGCTTCTCTAGAGAACCCAGCCTAAGACAGTTGGTACCGGGAGTGGTTCTAGAGAAAATTGTAAGGATGAGTTTTCTAAATTGGTTCTCAAGTCTGGTTAGTCTTAAAGACGTTGATGACTCTGCTTCCAGCAGTAAAGAGGTCACTGCTAGTCCATGGAGCGAGGTGGCAATACAAATACGCAGAATATCACCACCGGTAGATCAAGTATTGGTGAAAGGTGAGGCTCAGGGTGAACACATGTGTGATATCTTTCTGCAGCTTTGTCAGAATGAGAAGTATAAAGAACCTGGTTGGTTTGTCCTACTTTCGCTAGACAAACTGATGAAGGAAAGAGATGCTCTCAGGGCTGCAGAGTCAAGGCTCAAGTGCTGCATACATGACCTCAAGGCTTCCACTTGTGCTTTGAAAGAAAGCCTTATTTCTTGTAGTAACAGAGCCGAAATTGCTGAAAACCAAACCCAGAGTGTTATTGTAACAGTGGGTGAATTACAACGCCAGCTCAATTTTAAACCTCAAGTGGTGTCTGAAGTTAAGGTAAGGGCATTGATTGGGAAGAGATGGGATCCTGAGACTTGGGATGGGGACATATGGGCAGATAATCAGGAAGCTGGAGACACTGAACCTGTAAATTTGGTTGAATCACTCCTGCCAGCAGATCCAGTCCCATCTGAAGAGATTACTTCATGTTTGTCTGCTAAACCACCCTGCCCAGAAAAACCATCAGCCTCTCCACTCCTATCTAAGGAGATTAGCCCTAGCCCAGCTGCCTCTAAAGAGCCCTTGCCTGAGTCATTGCCTGGAGCATCGCCTGAGACAGATGCTTTAAAAGATAATGCTGAATGTTCTGAAAACAATTCCACACTACCAATTCTGGCTTCTAGACCTATAACTAGGCTTAAGTCTCAGCGAGCCCCAAAAGGTGAAATACAAAGTGTGACCCAGGAGGAGGTACGCTACACTCCAAAAGAACTACTTGAGTTTTCTAATATGTACAAACAGAAACCTGGGGAATATGTGTGGGAATGGCTGTTAAGGGTGTGGGATAATGGTGCAAGGAACAAAAAGATGGATCAGTCTGAGTTTATTGATATGAGTCCACTAAGCACAGATTGTTCATTCAATGTTTTAGCTAGAGAGGTTAGCAAAGGATCTAATAGTTTATTTGGTTGGGTTGCTGAAGCATGGATTATGAGGTGGCCAACACTAAATCAGGTTGACCTGCCTTGGTATACTGTAGAAGAAGGTATCGAAAGACTTAGGGAAATTGGCATGCTAGAGTGGTTTTATCAAGTTAGGCCCACAGACCCACACATGTAGTGTCCAGAGGACATACCTTTTACCACAACTGTGAGGGTTGGAAAGTTTGGTATATGTCTGTGAGATCAAGTTGGTTGATTGTAGCATTTAGCTCTTCCTTGTCTTTGTTGAACTTCTTTCTGGATGTTCTGTCCTTCACCAAAAGTGGTATGTTGAAGTCTCCTA
>NW_004443992.1:3622889-3634305 GCF_000243295.1 Trichechus manatus latirostris | reverse complement strand
TTGCTGAGTCTTTATATTTTTCTAGTTTTTTATTTTGACTTGTAGGATTGTTAGTTTCCTTTATGGCTACCTTAATATTTACCCCTATTTTTCTAAGTTGATACCAGTCTTGTATTTCTTTATATCGCCTTTACTTCCGCTCCATGTGAAAGATCTATGTCTACATTTTTTAAGTCCCTCTTTTTTGTTTTAATATTGTCATCTTTTACATATTGACATCTGTTTCCCTATTTTCAGTGTTTTAGCTTTGATGTAGTTTTGTGACTTCCCTATCCGGGTTTATATCCAGTTGCTCTGTCCTGTGTTCTAGTCTTGGGTTGTTACCTGATGTTACTGATTTTCTAACTGGAGGACTCCCTTTAGTATTTCTTGTAATTTTGGTTTGGTTTTTACAAATTCCCTCAACTTCTGTTTATGTGGAAATGCCCGAATTTCACCGTCATATTTGAGAGACAGTTTGGCTGAATATATAATTCTTGGCTGGCAGTTTTTTTCCTTCAAGGCTTTACATATGTCATCCCATTGTCTTCTTGCCTGCATGGTTTCTGCTGAGTAGTCTGAGCTTATTCTTATTGACTGTCCCTTGTAGATGACTTTTCGTTTATCCCTAGCTGCTGTTAAAATTCTCTTTATCTTTGGTTTTGGCAAGGTTGATTATAATATATCTTGGTGACTTTCTTTTGGGATCCACCTTATGTGGGGTTTGATGAGCTTCTTGGATAGATATCTTGTCATCTTTCACGACATCAGGGAAGTTTTCTGCCAACAAATATGCAACAATTCTCTCTGTATTCTCTAACATCCCCTCCTGTTCTGGTACTCTAGTCACTCGTAGGTTATTCCTCTTGATAGAGTCCCACATAATTCTTAGGGTTTCTTCATCTTCTTTAAACCTTTTATCTGATTTTTCCTCAAATAAGTTGATGTCAAGTGCTTTATGTTCAGTCTCACTAATTCTGACTTCCATTGCCTCAATTCTGCTCCTGTGACTTTCTATTGAGTTGTCTAATCTGAGATTTTATTGTTAATCTTCTCGATTTCTGATTGCTGTCTCTCAATGATTTCTTGCAGCCCGTTAAATTTGTCATTATGCTCTTCTCTAATCTTTTTAATTTCCTCTCTTGTGTGTTCTGCGTTTTGCTTAATTTCCTTCCTAATTTCTTGAAGAGTTCTGTATATTAATCTTTTGTATTCTGTCTCCATTTATTCCAATAAATTTTCCTCCTCTGGAAAATTTCTAGATTCTTTATTGTGGGAGCTTGCTGAAGGCTTCATGGATTGCCTCTTTATGTGATTTGATATTCACCGTTGTCTCCGAGCCATCAATACGTTATTATATTTATTTATTTGATGTTTGCTTACTGTGTCCTAGCTTCTTGTTTTGATATGCTCAAATAGGCTGTTTGTATGAGCTAGTTTGATTATTGGCACCTCTGAAGCTCTAATGTCGTGTCACCAGATGGTTAGATCTGTTACTAGGTGTGTGAGCTTGGGAGTCCGCCCACTCCTCCTGTATGGATTTAGCTCAGGTGCCCAGGTAGATAGCCACCAAGTGTGTGGTGTAGGCTCTCACAGTCTTAGACATGCATGGATGATTGGTGTAGACACAGGCATCTGGCTGTAGGCACAGGCATCTGGCTGTAGCAGGATGACACACTCTGAGCAAGGCAGGGTGCTGACGGCCGCTGCCATGTGTCCAGGAGGAAGGTGTTTCCCTGTTCCCTAGAGCACGTAGGTTGGTGGGTTTTGCTGCTGGACTATGAGTACCTAATGCTGTTGGCTGTAAGGACTGGGGGGCACCTCTTATTCATGGCCCCTATTGCAGGTGGTAGGTGGGGTGGGTGGAGCTACCAGTCCTCAGGCCCTTGATGTGGGTAGTTGAAGACTCTGCTTAATGGGCAGAGCAGTGTCAGATGTCAAGAACCTGCCACTCCACAGCTGAAACAGTTGAAGTTAGACTTCTGGTATATTCCCTGTTGTACTGGGGTAGTGAGGGCCTATGCTGTTGAGATGGGCCCACACAAGTCTATGCAGGGGGAAAGGCACTCAAAATCCATGGATCCCTTATACCTGTGCCTAGGCAAAGGGGCTGTGCCTACCCTGGGTTCCTGGCTTAGGGGAGCTGGCAGTTTATTTTTTCGTCTGTTTGTTATTTGTTCACTCTCCAAGGCAGGGAGATTGTCTCCGGGCGTGTGACAGATCCTACTTCCGGCCCATGGGTCTCAGCAATTTCTAAAGCCGGTCATGGACCCAGTGCAGAGCAGGGAGCGGGGAGGTAAATGGGAGAGAGGTTTTTCCCTAAGGGAGGTGTTTTTGATCCACGCAGTAGGCCATGTACAGTTACTTATCTTTCAACAATGAGGGCTGTTTCTCACTAGTGCTGGGTCTCTCCTGATGTGGAAAACATGCCTCCCGAGCATGGCTGCTTGCCTTCCTCACTACTCATCCCCCAAGCTGATCAGGCTTGAAGGACTCAGGCTCTTGCTGGGTCAGGTCTGGCCACCTCCTCACTGCTTCCGAACCGTCTCTCCCTCTCCCTGCCACTCAGTCTGGTTCCTCAACTCTGCCTTTGATGTTCAGGGCTCCCAGATTGCCATATATAATCAATTCACTTGTTTTTTCAGGTCTTTGTTGTAAGAGGGTCCACCAGAAGCGTCTGACTACTCTGCCATCTTTGGCCCCGCCTCTGATTGCTTTTTTATACTGTGGTTTTTAATAATTTTGGATCCCTAGTAGGGAAGAGCTGCCATCTCCAAACTTTCAAGGGATAGGGACAAACACAGAGCCAGGCGTTTGGGAATAAAAATACCACATAGATGGTCCAGAGTATTTGGTGTTGCTGTTGGCATGCTGTTTGTTTTAGCAGGTCTTCCACAATGAATGGCCTTAAAAGACACTGGTTCCAGCATCTAGAACATTAAATATGACTTGTTTCTATTGTTGCAGGACTGTATTTAAAAGAAATATCAGATTATCCGGGACCTCATACTGAGTGACCAGGACCTGGTCTTAAGCAGAGCTAGCCATTTATCTCCTGGTACTAGGAGGGGCTCATCTGACTTGTAGACTGCAGGCAGCCTCACTTCTGTGGAGACTTTGCTGTCCCACGTGGGGAAGGCATCTGTGGCAGCACTGTGGTCTTTAACTTGTAGCCATTTCCTGCAGACAATCCTGATGCGGTGAGGCAGAGAGCTCTTGATCTAAGGGCAAGTAGACCCTCACAGACTCATGAGAGGTCTAAACCTATGTAGTAATCCAACCAGTGTTTAATGTAGGAGTGGGCATGTGACCCAGTTCTGGGCAGTAAGATGTTAGGGGAAGACTTTTGGGGATCTTCCCTTTCCAGTGAAAAACTAGAGCCTCAATTTGAGAGAATATTTTAAACTTCCCTTTCTCTTGTACTTGGGATTTTGATGAAAGGATGTGTGTGTCTTGAGCTGTTGCATCCATGTGGCAACTGTGAGGCATCACTTAAGAGGATAAAAAGCTCAGGATGGCAGGGGAGAAAGGTAGAAATAATTTGGACTCCTTCTCTAGAATTTTTGATATATGTGAAGAAAATATCTCCCTCTTTAAGTCACTAGTGGGGCCCTGGTGATGCAGTGGTTAAGAGCTCAGCTGCTTACCAAAAGGTTGGCAGTTGGAATCCACTAGGCATTCCTTGGAAACCCTGAAGGGCAGTTCTGCTGTGTCCTGTAGGTTCACTATGAGTCAGAGTTGACTCGACGGCAACAGGTTTGATTTGGTTTTAAGTCATTGGTAGTAACTGAGCCTCTGGGGTAGCTAGAATGAAGAGAAAGGAAAAACAAGGTACACCTGACTGTTTTTAAAGGCGAGACAAAGAATGAGCGGGCTACTTGGCTTACTACTTCAGGGGACGTGATTGGGGTGGTTTTAATATAGGTAAAAACAACTAGGTTGTTTTTAAAAGCAGTAAGAAAAATTGGATATAAAAATTTTGAAAGCAGTAACTCCTAGCCATGTGGAAATTCTCAGAAGTTTAGTAGGATAGATAATGTGATGGGAAGAACCTTTCAAGTGAGTAATTAGTAACTTGAAAATAGGCAGTTTTTCTGAACACTATTAAGTAAAGGTAGGTGATTCATTTGGAAGGGAACTTAAAGAAAAGAGGAAACCTTAAGTTTCCTGGTCTGTGAACTGTGAGCGCAAGGCTAGGATGGAGAAAAAAATTGGAGGAGTCCAAGTTAAGTCATAAATTTAAGGCTATTATGGCTAAGCAGGAATATGCAGAATGAACACTGTCTTGGGCTCTGTAAAATAGATGTGCTGAGAATCTAGGTTTCATAAGAACAGCACACGTGTAAGGAATAAGCTTCAGATTTCTGTACTTCTTGGTAGGAAGCAGCCACTCTCCTTCAGTTGTGTCCTGAGAAGCCGGACTGTTTCCTAGCAACGTTGAATTTTATTTATGGAGCAGAGAGACAGTCTGTATAGAAATAAGTCCCAAAGGGAAAAGATATTGGTGGAACTTGGAGCTGGGGTGGTGTGGCTTATTGGCACACTCAGCATTTTGATTGTGTTTCTCTTGGCTTACATTTTCTTCCCCCTTTAGAAGTGTGAGTTTAGTTTTTGTTTGGTTAACTGTTAATGATGTTTTGTACTGTATAACTTGCTCCAGATGACTTTTATCACTACTCATCTGGAGGGGAAATATATCCCCCTGGATTAGAAAAATAAATCTTTCTTTAGGCATTTTAGGCAGTGAATAGGCTCTGTTGGGAATACAAGAAAAAAGTTTTAGTTGAAAATATCAAAGTACCAGTTGGGGAAACTTTGAGTGTGAACACAGTCCTCAAAGCAGATGCTAATTACATTTTATACCTCTAGAAAGTCTCATACACACCCTGAGATTTCCAGAGATGATAGCAATGTAGTTTTTGCATTGAATAGGACACATGAAATATCTTTGGCAATGCAGTTATCTCTGATCCACAAATCTCCAAATTACAGCAATTAATGCCTTGTAGATGGCTTTCAGAAATCACTAGGTTTGTAATTTATTGTTTACCTCCAAAATTTCCAAAATTAGAATTGACCCCTCACAAATTTAACAGTCCTACTGATTGTCTCCCCCTAAGCGCACTAAATAAAAAAGAACGAAGTACTTACCTTGTGCAGAAACCCTTAGGATACGCAATGCAAACAACTTTCCATGAAAAATCAAATGGAAACAGTTTAAAGAGGAGGCAGAGCATATTAAATTTGTTTCAGGCTCACTATTTAATTCTTCTTAACCTTTGGTCTTATGCTTATTTTTCTGACCATTCAAAAGAAAAACACTTCACCAAAAGGCTTAATTTTTCATTTCTCATTTGCAGCCATCTTTAGGTACCTGAATAGAAGTGGAAAAATGCACATTATGAAAAATTAGAAGTATGTACTATGCTGTACACCAGTGCTACTCCAAGTACTGGTCTGTGAACTGTTTGTTACTGATCCATGACTAGATAAGGAGCAGAATATAAATCAATGTACTATTTCCTTTATTGAGAAAGATCCTGCTATTAAAAAAAAAACTCTACTAAATAATGGGTTTATTGATGTAGGTGTTTCATATTCTGGCACAAGTTTCTCATTGCATCATGGACCAGTAGCAAATAATTACCAGTATTTGTCTGGACCAAAATCTGAGTACATTTCTCAGTATCCATGTGTTGACGATTATTCCTTCCAAGAAGAAGAGCTGAACAACTGTATTTTAGAGCTATGATAAATTTAAGCTTATCTTTTATAAATAAAAAAGTAAGACCCAAAATGGTGAAACCATACTGCTTGTTGGTGGCAGAGTCAAAGCTAGGACTTAAGTTTCCTGTGTCCTGGTCATTTTTTTTTTTTTTTTTTCCTATTGATGGGAAATGTATTCCAGTGTCTTCCAGCCTTTAGGTATTTGTTTAGCACCTTCTTGATTTTTACAATATTATCACCTGTATTGTTAATATTTTTCTTTAAAGCAGTTAATTAAAACAAACAAACAGGGTAGTTATCTGCCCTAGCCATACTCTAAGCAATAATGTCTGAGAAGGGTTGGTTGTGTTAGTTATGTTTCTTTGTGACATGCATTAACTATTAAGAAATAACTTTCGTTTATGAACCACTCAAGATCATCACACACAGCACGTTTTGAGAAACTCAGAGTAATTGGTGGTTAAGAGCACAGGCTCTCGAGTCAGACAGACTAGTATGTTCAAATCCACTTACTAGCTGAGTGACTCTGGGCAAGTTATTTAATGTTTCTAAATCTCAGTTTCCTTACCTGTAAAAAATGAGTAACAGAAATACCTACATCTTGAAGATTAAGTGAGACAATGTGTGCAAAGCTCTCAGTAAGGTGCCTGGTGCATCGTAAGGTCCTGCTCATTGTAAACTTAATATTATTTTTTGACTGCTATTCATAATAACAAAATCCTTTTATTGGTAGTCTGAAGCTGCAGCACAACCTAACCCACGGAATAAGTCCACAAGAAGGGATTTCCAGATTAAAGTGACATGCTAGGCCACTTCTGCTTATAGAAAACAAAATCTCTTCCTTTGAAACATAGCTCTAGCAATTGTATAAAGCACTTAAAATATGAATGCTAAATAACATGGCATTTTAATTTGAGTATTACGTAGGCTTTACATCAGCATGCTTTCCAAGGCGATGGGAAAGCTGCTTTTTAATCTGAAATTCAATCAAGTGGAACAAAGAATTCATGTATTAGGTATTTAGTTTCCAGAATACTTACGAGATACAGGTAAGAGTGCCTGTTCTTAAGCTCTTTTGATATTCTTCCGTGATTATTGCCAAAGAAAAGTTGTTTTATGTTATGGTTTAAACTTTTAAAATGCTCTTAGGAAACAAATGCTTTGAACATGAAATTGATTTTTGGAAGAATTTAACTCTAAATTACTTTTTGGTACCGAGTTGTATTGGGAAAAATTAGATTATGCTGCAGCAATTAACTAACCCTGAATCTTCAGTGGCTCAACAAAACAAGATTATTGCTAATGCTATATGTCCAGCATGGCTTGGCAGGGGGCTTTGTACTGTCATTTAGGAACTCAGGGTCACCACCTCCTTGCTTTTTGCAATACTGGTTATTAAAGGTGCAACCATCTTGTAATTACACCATCTGGAAGACATGGCCTCCTCAGTCAGGTGTCAGGGGAAGAGTGCCAGAGGCTCACACCAGCTCTTAAATGCTTTGATTCCAAAGTATCACATTTCACTTCTGCTCATAGTCTATTGTTCAACACTAGTCACATGATTCCACTTAACCCCAAGGGGCCTGGGAAATGGGGAGGAGCCCTTGGCCATTCTGTGAGTAGCCATTGCCTCTATTATAGTAGATGTATCTTGCTAACAACAGTCTGGTCCTCTGGCCTCTTCCAAAGCCTAAAACATTCTTGCATGGTCACTGTGAGAACAGGTACTGAGGATTAGAATGTGTTATGCTTTGGGATACACTTTACAGGGTACTCTGGAGACTGAATGAGAGGACACACCCAGGACAGTAGCTGACATGTAAGGATGCACAGCGGCAGTGGTGGAATCTGAAATCACAGCATTGCATTGGTATCTCAGACCATCTTTCTTGTAATATGCATGTTGGAGGTTTGATTCATGAAGGAGAAATCAGTATGTTTAAAATGGTTATGAGACACTTCATTGGATTTTGGGTATGTCTTCAAAAATTGCATAGCTTAGTGTATCCAAAGAAGCTTTAGTATGTTTTATCCCCAATACATTGGTTGCAAGCAGTGTTTGCAGGGTGATAACTCTGAAAACAGAATGTAGTTTTGAAGACATTACCCAATTATTTCTATAAGTGTTACTGGAGGGTTTGTTTTTCCATGCTGATTTGTGTCATCTTTTCTTAAAGAAGGCTTATATATGTACCATAATTAGTAAATGCTAAATAATTGTAAATATTCTGTGATGGAGTTGAGATAGCATTGGCGTGAGGTTTAGAAAATATTTATTCTGATAAAACCCTTTACCAACCCATAAAACAATTGCTTACCACACATACTAATTTTATACTGTGTTGTAATTGACTTCCATACTCCTGAAGGAGTAAGTAGTGGGCATACCAACAAAGAAAGCACATTTATAATGCCATCTTTTTATGCTGATCTCTGTCTTAAAGTCTGTTTTGTCTGTTATCAATTGCTGTATCAACTTCTTTGGTTAATTTTTGCTTGGTGTGTCTTTTCCCAGTGATTTACTTTCAGCATTTCTTTGGTATTCTTCATTCAGGTATATCTGCCGTAAATCACCTATAGCTTTATGATTTTTAATTCAGTCGAAGCATCTTTTTTAAACTGGTGAGTTTAGTGTTTTTACATTTGTTTTTATTTTTTTGATATATTTGAACTTATATCTATATCTTATTTTGTTTTCTATTTACTATGCTTTTCATAGTTTCTTTTTCCTATTTTCCTGCTTCACAATGAAATTATGTTTTCCTAACTGCCCCCTCCCCAGTATTCTTCCCTGTTAGCTTGGAAGTTAAACATTCTAGTCCTATTCTGATAGCGGTTGTCTTTAAAATTTTGGCATGTGTAATTGAGCCAACAAAGGCTACATGTTCATGAACCAGTATCTTTGAATGTCTCTCACACTGTACAAGGACCTTAGAACATTTTTATTCTCATTACTTCTCTCCCCAGCTTCTCTTTGATTGTTGGCAACATTCAGTTCCATCCAGTTTAAAATTCCTTCCTCAACATTAGGCATCATTATTGTTATTATTGTGTTTTCTCATAGACAAGAGTTGTTATATTTATATATTCTACGTAATAAGCTACCATAAAACTTAGTGGCTTAAAAGAACAATTTATTGGATGAGCAAATAATTTAAGGATGAGAAAAATAACTTACCTGAATTAGCAGCACTAGAGTATACTGGGTTTGATGTTATTATCTCTCTCTGACACACACATGCACGCACACATGCACACAACAAAACTTCCATTATAAATGGTAGCAGGTAGGAGGAGTTTTAAATTTAACTTTAAATCCTTATTGACTTACCAAACCAAAGAACGTCTTTTTTTTCCTGGCTAATGTAGATGATGTTAAAAGGTTTTAAGTATGTCCAAAATCTTTTCTTTTTTTCCCAGTGGGTTTTCCTCTCAATGGGCTCTCACGTGTTCTTTGTTTTATTTTGCACCATCTATTTTTATCTTTATTTACAGAGTCACAGTCTTAAACTAGCCTTAGGCTGGCAATCTGTGAGTTACAGTAGACCTGTGATAACTATCAAAGTCATTATATTTATTTCCATCAATTGTTTCCCACAATCTGGCTGATATTATTGTTGAATAAACAGACTCGCTTCACAATGGCGCACACTTCATATGGACTTCAGAGGAACTATGTGGGCAACTCAAATTTTTAGTCTGTTTAATATTGTGGGGATGGGAGTATTGGAACTCAAATTTAATGGGGACATTAAAGGATTCTTCCTTTAAGCAGTTGTAGCTTTGTCTTTTGTGCTTATTTTATTCAAATTATGAATTGCAAAACTCCCAATGTATGCTCATTGAGAGAGCCTGAATTTTCTTTTTCCTGCTTTAAAATTTATAAAACAAAAGTCAAATATTATGAATGGTCACATTTTCTCAATTTATTGTAGTTTCTAAAATTATTACCAGAGCTGTGCTAATGTGCAGGAAAAATGTGCTTTAATTACAAACAATGCTTGATCTGGGTAAAATTAGGTGAATCTATTAACATTCAGCTGCTAACCAAAAGGCCGGCAGTTTGAATCCACCAGTTACTCCTTGGAAACCCTATGGGGCAGTTTTAACCTGTCCTATAGGGTAGCTATGTTTTTTTGGTTTATTAACCTCAGCATCAGGTAGTACAGTGTCTAGGAGGACTGTTTTTGGAGTGAGGATGTGGGATAGACCTATATTCAAATTCTGGCTTTGCCATTTAACTGTCCTGCACCTCAGTTTCTTTTTGTATAAAATGGGAATAATAATACCAAACTCATAACATTTATAATGTGTATAGATGGGCAGAGGCTACATAGCAGGTAGCCACCATACCATAAACATGTATTGAGTACCTGTTATTTGACTGCCACTAGGCAATAAGTTATACACATGAACTAGCTCACAGTTTAGTGGGGTGAGACATAGGTAGGAAGGAAATAATCATAATGCAGTATGGTAAGAACAATAATAAAGAGCATGGATAAAGAATAGTTTAATGTCTGAGACAGATTCAGGGGTGGAAGGGTATAGAAAGAACTTTACCAAGAAGGTGGTATTTTAATTTACTTTGAAATAGGACTTTTTCTGGTGTTCATATGAGGAAAAGTCGTGCCAGAAGGTGGGAATAGCAGATGCACATGCCAGTTCTTTCTCGTGAAGGGCTTGCATATGCTCTGCTTGAGGACCGCACCCCCGTCTCCCTCTTCTTTTCTGCCTGGCAAACCTCTGTGTATCCTTATCAGAAGTCACCCACTCTGTGATATCTTCCCTGACTCTCCCAGGCCATCAGTCCTGATTCCTTGTTTTTTTTGTTTTTTTCCCCCATACCAGTTTCAGTGCTGATTACACTGTATTATAGTTTGTCTTTTTCTATATTTGCTCTTCAGTGCTACTCTTAACCCTTGTGTCTGTTCATGTTGTATCCTGAGCACCGTAGCCGGCTCTCTGTATTATACGTGCTCAAAAAGTGATTAATTAATTTCATCAAGGGTAGGTGTTTCACTACAGGGGAAGTCAGCACAACTGGACTAAACCAAAGCTAAGAAGTTTCCTGAATACAGCCAAACACTTCGAGGGACAGAGTAGCAGGGTTGGGGGTCTGGGGACCATACTTTGAGGGGACATATAGGTCAGCTGGCATAACAAAGTTTACTAAGAAAATGTTTTGCATCCTACTTTGGTGAGTGGCATCTGGGGTCTTAAAAGCTAGCGAGTGGCTATCTAAGAGGCATCAGTTGGTCCCAACCACCTGGAGTAAAGGAGAGTGAAGAACACCAAAGACACAAAGAAAGTATTGGTGCAAGAGACAGAAAGGTCCACATAAACCAGAGACTGCATCAGCCTGAGACCAGAAGAAATAGATGGTGCCTGGCTACCACCAATGACCGCCCTGACAGGGAACACAACAGAGAGTCCCTGATGGAGCAGGAGAAAAGTGGGGTGTAGAACTCAAATTCTAGTAAAAAGACTAGGCTTAAGGGTCTGACCGAGACTGGAGGAACCCCAGAAAGCATGGCCCCTGGACTCTCTGTAACCTAATACCAAAACCATTCCCGAGGCCAACTCTTCAGACAAAGATTAGGCTGGGCTATGGGACATAAAATGATACTCGTGAAGAGTGTGCTTCTTAGCTCAAGTAGATACATGAGACTAAATGGGCAGCTCCTGTCCGGAGGTGAGATGAGAAGGC